>NC_086108.1:86533208-87133208 GCF_963921235.1 Mobula hypostoma | reverse complement strand
CCAGTACATTATGTAGTGGATGGGAGACATTGGCCAAGATGGCATGCAACTTAAACAAAAATAAATAAGTAATAAATAGCATTGGGAACAAGAGTTGTAGTCATTGACAGTGAGTCCATAGGTTAAGGAATCAGTTCATTGTTGAGGTGAGTGAATTTGCCCACATTAGCCAGGTGCCTGGTGGTTGATAGTACCAACAGTCATACACAGCATAAGGTACATATAGCACATAGTGTATAGACATTTTAGATGGCATGCTGAACCTGTATAAACTTCTACAGAAGTAGGGAGACTATCATGCTTTCTTTGAAATATCACCACCATATGCTGGTCCCAGGACCAATCAGGAATTTGAAGTTACTGGCTCTCTCCACTTCAATCCCCTGATGAGGATTGGCTCATGGAAATCCAGTTCCCTCCTCCTGTAGTCAACAGTCATCTCTTTGGTTTTGCTGATGTTGAGTGAGAGATAACTGTTGTGGCATCATTCAACCAGATTTTCCATCTCGCTCCTATAAATCAATCTGAACTGACTGGAGTCTGTCAGTGAAGAAATCGAGGATCCAGTTGCACAAGGAGGTACTGAGGCCTAGGGCTTGGAGATTATTGATTATTTTTGAGGGGATGATAGTGTTGAACATGGAGCTGTAGTCAATAAAGAGCATTCTGATGTATGTATCTTCATTGTCCAGATGTTCCAGGGTTGAGAGAAGAGCTGATAAAATTATATCTGCTTTTGACCTGATGTGATGGTAGGCAAATTGGAGTGGATCCAAGTCATTCCTCAGTTAGGAGCTGACACATCTCATGACCAACATCTCCAAGCACTTCATCGCAGTCAATGTAAGTGTTGCTGGACAATAGTCACTGAGGCAGGTTACTGTGCTCTTCTTGGGCACCAGTATAATTGAAGCCTGCTTGAAGCAGGTGGATACAAAGATCATCAATGTGAGAGGTTAATGATGTCAGTAGACACTCCAGGCAGTTGATTAGCACAGGTCTTCAGTGCTCACCACGGTACTCCACCTTAGCCAAATGCTTTTCATGCATTCACTCTCTTGAAGGATACTCTCACTTCAGTCACAGAGGCTGAAATCTCAGGATTCCTGGGGGCTGTGAGGGACCACAAAGCTTCCTCAACTCCATGTTCTGTCAGTCAAAGCGAGTCTAAAAGGTACTGAGCTCATCTGGGAGAGAAACCTTGTTGTCACATATGTCATTTGTTTTCACTTTATAGGAGGTGATGGCATTCAAGTCCTGCCACAGCTGCCAAGCATCCTTCTATGATTCAAGTCTGATCCAAAATTGCCACTGTGCATGTGAGGAAGTTTCACATTCTACTCAAAGGATAATGATTTATGGGCGTAGAAAATCTTTTTCTATGGCAACACACACAAAATGCTGGAGGAACTCAGGAAGTCAGGCAGCATCTATGGAGGAGGGCAACTAGTTGAAATTTCTGGCTGAAATCCTTCATCAGGATTGAAAAGAAAGGGGACAGAAGCCAGAATCAGAAGGTGGGAACAGAAGAATTTTTTTCTGTTTTATGTGCCAAATAAATGTGTATTAAAGTGGATGAAAACAAATTTCAGACACAAAGTTCGATGAACATTATCTATTTAACACAAATGAACAGGGACAATTTTCAATTCTATGATTGCCTGGAAATTGGATTGTGTTATGTAGTTTCTTCAGTGCTGCATGATCCGAATAGATTTTACCCAGAAAATAAATGCTCCAGTGATTGGGTTTTGGGATGCAAGCCAGTGATTATTTTCTGGTGGCAAGGTGGTGTTGCAGTTAGTGCAATTGCTTCGCAATACCTATGATCACAAATCTCAATTCCCACCGGGGTCTGTGCTGAATTTGTATGTTCTTCCTGTGACTACATGGGTTTCCTTCCTGTGCTCCAGTTTTCTCCCACTGTCTCCAAAAGCCAGATGGTTAGGGTTAGTGAGTTTTGGGGGTGTTATATTGGCTCCAGAAGTGTGGTGACACTCGCAGGCTGCTCCTAGCACAATACTCACCATTTCGATTTGACGCAAATGACGCACTTCACTTTATAGAAACATAGAAACATAGAAAACCTACAGCACAATACAGGCCTTTCGGCCCACAAAGTTGTGCCGAACATGTCCCTACCTTAGAAATTACTAGGCTTACCTATAGCCCTCTATTTTTCTAAGCTCCATGTACCTATCCAAAAGTCTCTTAAAAGACCCTATCGTATCTGCCTCCACCCCCGTTGCCGGCAGCCCATTCCATGTACTCACCACTCTCTGCGTAAAAAACTTACCCCTGACATTTCCTCTGTACCTACTCCCCAGCACCTTAAACCTGTGTCTTCTTGTGGCAGCCATTTCAGCCCTGGGAAAAAGCCTCTGACTATCCACACGATCAATGTCTCTCATCATCTTATACACCTCTATCAGGTCACCTCTCATCCTCCGTCGCTCCAAGAAGGAAAGGCTGAGTTCACTCAATCTGTTTTCATAAGACATGCTCCCCAATCTAGGCAGCATCCTTGTAAATCCCTGTATCCTTCCTGTAGTGAGGCGACCAGAACAGTACTCCAAGTGGGGTCTGACCTGAGTCCTATATAGCTGCAACATTACCTCTCGGCTCCTAAATTCAATTCCACGATTGATGAAGGCCAATACACCGTATGCCTTCTTAACCACAGAGTCAATCTGTGCAGCTGCTTTGAATGTCCTATGGACTTGGACCCCGAGGTCCCTCTGATTCTCCACACTGCCGAGAGTCTTACCATTAATACTATACTCTGCCATCATATTTGATCTACCAAAATGAACCACTTCACATTTATCTGGGTTGAACTCCATCTGCCACTTCTCGGTCCAGTTTTGCATCATATCAATGTTCTGCTGTAACCTCTGACAGCCCTCCACACTATCCACAACACCTCCAACCATTCTGTCATCAGCAAACTTACTAACCCTTCCCTCCACTTCCTCATCCAGGTCATTTATAAAAATCACGAAGAGAAGGGGTCCCAGAACAGATCCCAGAGGCACACCACTGATCACCGACCTCCATGCAGAAAATGACTCATGTACAACCTCTCTTTGCCTTATGTGGGCAAGCCAGTTCTGAATCCACAAAGCAATGTCCCCTTGGATCCCATGCGTCCTTACTTTCTCAATAAACCTTGCATGGGGTACCTTATCAAATGCCTTGCTGAAATCCATATACACTACATTTACTGTTCTTCCTTCATCAATGTGTTCAGTCACATCCGCAAAAAATTCAGTCAGGCTCGTAATTCAATTTTTTAATGTTTCAATGTTTTGATGTACATGTGACAAATAAAGCTAATCTTTAAATCTGTAAAAATTATGCCAATTGTGAAATTGGCACTTCCAATTGTTATCCCAGTTATTGCAACTGACATTTTCCCGGCATCAGGAGCACACTAAGTAGTCAACTACTGGACAATGCAAGTTTTAGCTCAAAGATTCAAAAATGGCATTGATTGAACAGGTAACACACTCAAAATGCTGGAGGAACTCAGCAGGTCAGGCAGCATCTATGGAAGGGTGGTAAGGTGAGAGAGGGAAATGGTGAAGGGGAGGGGTGTGCCATTACTGGAAGTTTGAGAAACCGGTGCTCATGCCATCAGGTTGGAGACTACCCAGACTGAATATAAGGTGTTGCTCCTCCAATCTGAGTAAGGCCTCATTGTAACAGTAGAGTAAGCCATCGACTGACATGCCGGAATGGGAATGGGAAGTAGAATTAAATGGGCAGCAGCGGGAGATCTGCTTTTTCTGGTGTGCTGAGCATGGGAGTTCAGTGAAGTGGTCTCCCAATCTATGTCGGGTCTCACTGATATACAGGAGGCCACACTAGGAGCGTCAGATACAGTAAATGACTCCAACAGACTCACAGGTGAAGTGTGGCCTCACCTAGAAGGACTATATAGGGCCCTAAATGGTAGTGAGGGAGGAGGTGTAGAGGGAGGTGTGGCACTTGTTCTGCTTGCAAGGGTAAGTGCCAGGAGAGAGATCAGTGGGGAAGGACGAATGGACAAGGGAATTGCGTAGGGAGCGATCCCTGCGGAAAGTGGAAAGTGGGGGGGGGGTGCGGGGAGGGAAAGATGTGCTTGGTAGTGGGATCCCATTGGAGATGGCAGAAGTCGCATTGAATTATGTGCTGGACACTAATGCACAGTATCTTTACTTCCTTAGAAAGTTAAAGATATTCGGCATGTCACCAAACACTTCAGCAAACCTCTGCAGATGTTCGTTGAAAGTATCCTTGACTGGTTGCTTCATTGTCTGATATGACAATTCCAATGCGCTGGAATGTAAGGAGCAGAGAGTAGTGGACCTAGCCTACTACATCACAGGCACATCCCTCCCCCCTCCTAGTAGTATCACAAATAAGTTGCTGCATCACAAAGGCAACATTCATCATCAAAGATCCCCACTATCTGGGCTATGTCATCTTCTCGCAGTTATGATTCGGTAGGAGCTATTGAAAGCTACCAGGCCACCATGTTCAAAAACAACTATTTTACTTCAATTATTTGGATCTTGAAAAAAATGCCCTTTCTTGTAAAAAATGTGCACATTTATGTTTTTTTTTCTTAAAATGAACGCTGCTAATCTGGAGCTATATGCCTGTAAATGTGTCATTGTACTTGTACATAGGATGATAAACTCATCTTTGACTATCGAACAACTACCAGAACTGTTCTGTTCCTCTACCATTTTGTGTGGGTCACTCAAAATTTCCAACATCTGCAGAATCTCTTGTGTTTATAATGAAAAATATTTTAAAATGCTCATTTTCAAATTCTGTAATAATTGATATTTGTGAAATTCTGCAGGGTTACTCAAGCCTGATCAATCACAAATCTATCAACCTCTGCATTAAATATATACAAAGATTTGACCTCCACAGCCGCCTGTGGTAAAGAATTCCACAGATTCACAAATCTCTGGCTGAAGAAATTCTTCCCATCTCCATTCTAAAAGGATGCCTCTCTATTTTGAGGCTGTGCCTGCTGGCTTCAGAAGGGTCACTGAGGCTCTCTACTCCTGAAGGAACTATTTCTTCTCTTTTGTTTCATTAAAGGGAAGGTGGTAGTTTGGGACTGGGATTTGTCTGCACCACTGACTTCCCACAAGCTGCAGCCATTAACTGCGCACATGCCCCCTTGAGATTAAACTTCTTCCATTTCAATCAGAAAATATTTGCACTCCCTAAAGGTCCATCTGGTCATGAATCATAAAAAAGTTGTGAAAGTCCTGTTTCAATAGCTTTCAATAGGTACATTTAATGTCAGAGAAATGTATACAATATACATTCTGAAATTCTTTTTCCTAGGAGATCCTGCAATTCCTTTACCCTGCCAAATGTTTTTTTTTGCTCCAGGGGATTATCCTGGAAGTGAAAGCTTCTCTAATTCTATCTCTATGTAAGTTAATTTGTTTCCCCACTCAAGTTGAATGAAGGTACAAGAATCTCATAAGTACCAGAATTGGAGCATTGGTTTTCTTAAGATAAGATTTTGTTGCCTCCATCATTCTGGGGAGTGGACACACGACATACCTAATAGATGCAGTGACTTCATCATAGCATGCTGTATGGTGCAAGACATTACCAACTGCAGCTCACACTGAAAGAAGAGCCACAAAGACAGAAGGTAGGACTTTCAGAGCAGCAGGGAGAAGATTTACTGATCAGCTGAATGTTCGGGCTTTTCTCTTTGGAGAGAAGGAGGATGAGAGGTAATATATGGCACTGGTGAAACTCAGCTGCTACTTGCTGGTGGGAAATAAAGCAAAGAAAACAACTGAATATTTTACTAATCATTGGGTCTTCTTTTACTTTAATGGTTTCTATTGGATTTCGTTGTTTCGTGACTGCCTTTAAGAAGCCGAATCTCAAGGTTGTATAATGTATACATACTTTGATAATAAATGTACTTTGTACTTTGTGTAATAGAGGTGTATAAGATGATAAGAGCTATAGAGAGAGTGGATAGCCAGGCACATTTTCCAAGGGTGGCAATGGCCAATACAAGGGGACATAATCTTATGGTGATTGGAGAAAATTATAGGGGTGATGTCAGAGGTATGCTTTTTTTTAACACAGAGAGTGGAGGGTAAATAGAATGTGCCAGGGGTGGTGGTAGGGGAAAATACATTATGGATAATTAAGGGAAATAATTCAGAAGATGTATAGCTTGGGTGGTTGATGGTTGGGTTGAGTTGTTCTCTGATCTTGGCAATTTACTTGCAAATGTTTCATCATCGTGAGGAAAAATCATCAGTGCGCTGTTAATTGTGGTCTGCTCTCTGGATGCTTGACCTTTATATATATATATATATATATATGTATGTATGTATGTATTTTTCAACCTGCTTGTTGGACATCTTTTCAGAACTCGGTTGAGATGTGAGGATTTTCTAAAATGATGTCCAACCAGCTGATTGAATAGTAAATAAAAGCCAAGCATTTGGAGAACACCATAATCAACAGCGTACTGAAGATGTCTCCCTGCATAGTGACAAAACGCTTGCAATTAAATTGCCAAGATCAGATAACAACTTAAACCACTTACATTTAAGAGACCCTTAGATGGGCACATTCATGAAAGAAAAGTGAAGGGCTTTGTTGGAGGGAAGTGTTAGATTGATCCTAGAATAGGTTAGTCAGCACAACATTGTGTGCTGAAGGCCCTATACTGTGTTGTACAGTTCTATGTTCTATGAATAGAAGGGTAAGGTTTTGACAATGCAGCAATTCCCTTATATTGAGATGATTCTGGTTGGTTATCCCTAGTGCAAAGTAAGTGACCCTGTTTCCACTCTAATTACTGCTAACAAGACTGTAGCAGAGAACTCCATTGCTCTCCTCAAGATGAGATTATATTGTCTTTGTCAATGTGGGAAATGCTTATAGGACACACTCAACAGTTGGTATGAATCAGCTGGGAGGGTCC
The DNA here is from genome assembly GCF_963921235.1 of Mobula hypostoma. Taxonomy (NCBI): domain Eukaryota; kingdom Metazoa; phylum Chordata; class Chondrichthyes; order Myliobatiformes; family Myliobatidae; genus Mobula; species Mobula hypostoma. The sequence continues at coordinate 87,126,235 of NC_086108.1, read as the reverse complement.
AAACTATCCAGTACTGCTTTGTAGGACCACCCATGCTTCTTATAGCACACGTTAAGATTCCATTTACTTACTTGATTTTCAGGTGATGAGCAGTTTTGTCTACTTTAGAGAACTCTGACCTTCACACAAATTCCTCAGGGATTCTACACTCCACAGGTAAAAACACTGGTAAAGACCCAAACAGTTGGGTTGTGATTCAACATTCATTGAACACTCTGGACAATATGACTGAGAGTAAAACATATCCCATAAAATAATGACATAAGCATGTCGTTTGGCATGCAGCAGGCAGAGAGATGCATAAGTGCTTAATATTTCAAGGCAATGAAGTCCTTGAATGAAGAAATCCTTATGAATTTCTAAATGGGGCTTGTTTCAAAGTAGTATTTCAATTTGATCATTTAAAGATGCATTGTGAGGAAAGACTGAAAATTCAGTGGTAGGAGTTCAATGGACCTCTACTCACAATATTGGGATGTGATGCTACTCAACAACATCAAAATATGCACTAACAATCACTTTTCTTAACATTCTCTGATCTATTGCTGTTGCCTCTTTCAATCCCGTACAGAGTGAAAAGTTCCTAGAGGAAGAGCAGATGTTTCAGTTTACCGTGAGACCTTGCCCATATGCCTTAGATTGTTATTGGAGTCCAAGATAGTCATCATAATTACTATAAGGGCAGGGGAAAAGAATTCAAAGATGTAAAGCAACATTACATTGATTTTCCCTTGTTGCCAGAATAACATGGCAACTAGAAGCATAAGGCAAAGAAGTTCACACTCATGTAACGTCCTACAGTACGGCAAACTATCTTATTGGAAAATCTCACTTGTTGACAGGCAGCTCTGATGGTTGATCTTGTACAGAATGATAAGAAATGCATGATATCAGCAATTTTATCATTCATTACAATGCTAGCAGCTGCCACATCAGTGTGACTAAACAATGCTCATTGCCCTAAATGAGGACTCCTTTGAGCATTGCAAAAATGGAGAATTGTTATGTTAGGTTAAACCCCTGAGTACATTTCCAGTTGATGATCTTGTTGGTGTGGTTGATGGCTCGTAGTATGTTTCAGTGTGTTACAGTATGTTCAATGTTCAAAGTAAATTTATGATCAAGGTACATATATATTACCATATACTACCCTGCGATTAACTTTTTACAGGGACAATACAACAGAATTCCAAGAAAAATTATACGTAAACAGACAAAGATTTACAAACAACCAATGTGACAAAGAAGACAAAGTGTGCAAATGTAAAGAATTGATACTGAGGACAAGAGTTTAAGGAGTGCATGAAAGTGAGTCTATTGGGTGTACACTCATTTGGAGTAGTGGTGAATGATATACGTACCGGTTCAAGGGCCTGATAGGTTTCTCTAATAAATATTCCTGCCATGGCAATGTGGGGAAGGTTTCTGTACCTCCTGCCTGATGGCAGTAGTGAGAAGAGACATGCTCTAGATAGTAGAGTCTTTGATGATGGATGTTGCTTTCTTTTTAAATTGATTCTAATATAGGGGTTCCCAAACTGAGGTCCATGGACGCCTTGCGTAATGGTATTGGTCCATGGCTTAAGCAGATTGGGAACCCCTGTTCTAAAAGCTACATTCTTTACAACTCTCACTATCAGTATTATTTTTATTAGCACTGTTTGCCTTCCTTTGCCCATTGTTATCTGTCAGTCTCTATCGTCTCCGTCTATAGTTTCTCGTAAAATTCTATTGCACTTTTTTCCTGCAAATGCCTGCAAGAAAATTAATGTCAAGGTGGTATCTGTTAATATATACATACTTAGGTAATAAATTCAATTTGAACTTTAAACTATTGTTTTTAACTAATTCCAGGATTTTTCAAAGGCAAACTGGAGTTGGCATGCAGCAAGACTCAACTTACCAAAAAAAAAGTGCAATTCAATTCCTTGGCACATATATTCTAGTTATCAAGTCAAGTCAAGTCAAATCAAGTCACTTTTTATTATCATTTCGACCATAACTGTTGGTACAATACACAGTAAAAATGAGACAAAATTTTTCAGGACCATGGTGCTACATGAACAATACAAAAACTACACTGAACTATGTAAAACCACACCAAACTACACTAGACTACAGACCTACCCAGGACTGCATAAAGTGCACAAAACAGTGCAGGTATTACAATAGATAATAAACAAGACAATAGGCACAGTAGAGGGCAGTAGGTTGGTGTCAGTCCAGGCTCTGGGTATTGAAGAGTCTGATGGCTTTGGGGAAGACACTGTTACATAGTCTGGTCGTGAGAGCCCAAATACTTTGGTGCCTTTTGCCAGATGGTAGGAGGGAGAAGAGTTTGTATGAGAATCATGAAAGCAAAATGAGAGTCTGGCATACAGAGCAAGAAATTAATGAGGTTTGGAATGAATAGGACAAAAAGTAAAATAAATCAGAAAATGGTGTCTCGATGATAACAAAACTGGACTTTGATAATGCACTGACTGTATGAAATTTTATGTGCAATTTAATATGAGTGACATGAACTAGACCAAATTTTGTTTTTAATATCTTTTATTTGACTACTTGTTAGCTCAATTATTGATTTTTTTTTCTCTTCAACCTTTTTCCAATGTAAGAAGTTAGTCTGCATTTCAGAAAAAGTAGTAAGCTGTGCCAAGTTATATGATTCTTTTTCTCTCGTTATGTGTGCACATTAGTTTTCTCTGATTCAGTTGACAGGTTTCACATTGTTCACCAACTTTAATTTATTTATAAATTTTTCAGGATGTTACCATGGCTGGAAAGCCCAGCCTTCATGGTTTATCCTGAAAATGTCATTGAGGAGACGGCTGTGAACTGTCCTTTTGACAAAAGTGCTGCTGGACAGGGGGTTTTGGACAGGGGGTTTCCGGTGAAGGAGGAGGGATGCATTTCCATGTCAGGGTGAGACTCAGCTTGAAGAGGAGTCTGCAGGTGAATGTGCACCCAAGCCCCTGCTCCTTTTACGTCCTTTACTGGAAGACACCATGGGGTTAGGAGATGCTGTGGGTGTCATCTCGGTGGTTATCTGCTGTGTACTTTGTAGATATTAACACTACAGCCTTAATTGTGCTGGTGATGGAGAGAATGATGTTTAAATTGGGGAATGTGGAGCCATTCAAGATGCCTGCATTGTTCTGGATGTTGGAAAGAATGATTGGATCAGTGCTTACCTTGCTGTATGAAGAAAGTCCCATTATTCTCCTGATTTGTTCTTTGTTGACAATGGGAAGATTTCCGGGTGGCAGGAGGTAAGTCACTCTCCACAGGATGTCCTGCCTCTGGATATATTTATATACTTCCCTGAGGATCATTGCCTTGTTGTTATAGAGAGGCTTGTTAGTTTCTGACATCCCAGGAGCAATGGAACTTAGCCATCTGACACTTAGCTCCTGGCCAAGGGCAAGGTTCCAGACAAAGAGCGATCCAACCAAGGCTTTGACATTGGAGCTGGTGGAAGATCATGACTCATCATAATGACGGGGAAGGTGGTTGAAGGCTGCAACAGTGAAGGGTCCTCATTCATCTTGCATTCCATATCACTAGACCCTGACCCCGATCTGTCAGGGACCGTGTGGAGGCTACCCCATGCATCAGCCTCTCCACATTAAACAAGGTCAGGCACAGGCATTCTCTCTTAAAGGAATCCACCCTAACATGACAGATATGTGGATCTCAGATTAGCCTCTACAGCCACCTGAGGCCCCACCAATAGACATCCCCTCATGAGAACATCACATTCCAGTGACATTTTTATCTGACACAAATGCTATTTGCCTATTTTCAGCCCATGCCTGAATATTGTGTAACACTTTCTGTGGAGCCAGAATGGACTCCCCTATTTGCTAAGGAGCTGCAAGTTGCCCAGAATATATGGCGACATTTGTGAGGTGCCTAGAGGACATCCCTAGTTGTGTTGCCTCTTAGGGAAAATAATGCATTTCATGATATGCTTTGATGCACATGTGATAAATAAACCTGAAGTGGAACCTGAATTTTGTTTTGGAAGAAGCATGTCATATATCTTCAAAAGAATCATTCTCTTCCCAAAGCTATTTACTATTAAAAACTCTTATTTGATATGATACAGTGAAGGATATTTGGATATGCCACTGTGACAAAAAATGTAGAATTTTTAGCTAATAATTTTAGATGCTATTGGCTTCTGTGATAAGTGTTTTGAGTTTGTTTTGACATGTTATCATTTAATTAACTGTCCGTTCAAATACTTCAACATGAATTAATATTTTGTGTAATTTTACAAGTGACAATCAAATTGTTGTGTGTGGATTCTTGCTGTCCTTATATTAGTCTCTATTTCTACTTTAGACACTGTATCCAGAGTTTTAATTTACTGATTTTGCAATTTGTTAGTAAATCCAAAGCATATTGATTTTACCCAGGTAAATAAGAAGTTAAAATGAGTTCCATCTGAGAAAATCAAAATGCTGTTTAACTTGTGTTAGATGTTAGCAACAAATATTGAAGTAAAGGGTCAAGCCGTTCAATACAAGTGTGGGATTTGTTCAAATATGCTTTTGATGTGTGTGGCAGCCCTTTGTCCCAATGGATGTTTGATGCACAGTTAAAAATTGTTATTTAAATCTAACTGATCCTGACCACATTTTTAAAGCATTTTCAACCATTTAGAAAGTCTACTATACGTCTTTGAGTCAGGTCAGACTGTTTCCTGACATGATAAGACAAGGAAAAAACTGCTTGTAAACGTTCTGCTCATATCCCTGTTTAGCCCAACAGAATGTTATTTTCTGCTACAGGAGGTACCTTAATAATTGTTACAAGATTATGTTTTGTTAGCTTCCTTAAACGTGAGTTGAGGTCCAAGACCTCATCTTCCTCACTGGAACAGTGCAGGAAGCCACCGTAGGAGTGGGAGTAGGATGAACAATTAAATTGGCTAGCAACTGAAAGCTCAGATCACTCCCATCGTTTTAACATAACCACTCCGCAAAGCCATCACACATGATATATGATGTAGGGCAGGTCATTAATGAACATGGAATGCAATAAACTAGATTGGACAAAATATAAGTGAATCAATTCTTCACCTGGAAAGACCACCTGTGTCCTTGAACAATAGGAAAAGTTCAAAGTTTGAAGTAACTTTATTATCAAAGTACATGCAGTATATGACGCTATATGATAAACACAAAATAATCTGCAGGTGCTGGGGTCAAAGCAACACTCACAACACGCTGGAGGAACTCAGCAGGTCGGGCAGCATCCGTGGAAACGATGAGTCGACGTTTCAGGCCGGAGCCCTTCATCAGGACTGTAGAGGGAAGGGGCAGAGGCCCTGTAAAGAAGGTGGGGGGAGGGTGGGAAGGAGAAGGCTGGTAGGTTCCAGGTGAAAAACCAGTAAGGGGAAAGATAACGGGGTGGGGGAGGGAAAGCAGGGAGGTGATAGGCAGGTAAGGTGATGAAGGAATAGGGCAAAACACAACTCAGGTTGGAGGAGCAACACCTCATACCGTCTAGGTAGTCTCCAGCCCCTCGGTATGAACATAGAATTTTCCAACTTCCGGTAATTCTCTCCCCTCCCTTCCCCTATCCCTATATCACTCAGCCCCCTCCCCCACCTGCCTATCACCTCCCTCATGGTTCTGCCTCCTTCTACTACCCATTGAGTTTTCCCCTATTCCTTCTTCACCTTTCCTGCCCATCACCTCCCTGCCTCCCCTCCCCCACCCCTTTATCTTTCCCCTCACTGGTTTTTCACCTGGCACCTACCAGCCTTCTCCTTTCCACTCTCCCCCCCACCTTCTTTACAGGGCCTCTGCCCCTTCCCTCTTCAGTCCTGACGAAGGGTTCCGGCCCGAAATGTCGACTGATCATTTCCACGGATGCTGCCCGACCCGCTGAGTTCCTCCAGCGTGTTGTGAGTGACACTATATGATACCCTGAGATTCATTTTCTTGCAGGCATTTATGGTTGTGTACACCAAATCGGTATTGTAATTTTCTTCTCATCTCTCTACTTCTTTCTCCACTTCACTTATGAGAAGCTGAAAGTCACATCAGGTATGATCGACTGCAAAGCCAGGACCAACAGCCTCTTCTTACAAGCCATTAGACTTAAAAGTTCACATGTCTGTACATTGCAATGGAATCATAACATAAAGATTTTTACTCCCTCACATTGTGAGATTGATGTAAGATTTAAATAAATTCTAAAAAAAATGAAGAAATACAATGGAATTTATGAACAATTATAAACTGCAATGGCTGACGAACATCCAATGAGAACAAATCCTCAAGTAGTAAGTAAAAAAGTAAATAAATAATACTGAGAACATAAGTTGTAGACCCTTTAAAAGTGAGTCTCTAGGATGTGGAGTATTTTCAACGTTGAGGTGAGAGAATTCTATGCTTATTCAGGAGCCTGACTGTTGTAAAGTAATAACTATTCTTGAATCTGCTTGGTGGTCTGTCAGCACATGGAGATGTCCGTGACTGAATGTTGCCGACTGGCACACTCTCGTCTGCAGGAGTACGTGCTGAGGGATGCACTCAAACTTGGTGCGGCCACCGCGAAGGCCCAGTAGGGAAGGACCGCAGTTTAACGTTCATCAGCTGTAGGAGAGGGAGAGGTTGGGTGGGGAGGAGACCTACCCTCATCAGCGGTGTGGACAGATAATCAACATGGTGCCCAAGGAGTGGGTGGAATTGTTAATTTGGGAAAGTATTAGAGCCATTGCCTGCCTTTATTATTGAAAATTTGATTGTTAATAAGTCTTAACTCTTGACCAAGGGTTGAGAGTAAACGCATGATTTACTGTAAACATCTTTCATTGTAAATGAACAGAGAGTCAATGCAAAATTTTTATTGTTAATAACTGTATTGAATAAGGACTCACAGTCAACGAATGGTTTTCTTTTCTTGTATGTAATTATTTTTATTCTTGTAATATTTCTGAATAAAGTATTTTTGGAAAAAAAAACTATTCTTGAACCTGGAGTTGTGGGTCCTAAGGCTCCTGAAACTCCTGCCCAATGTTAGTCACGAGAAGAGGTGAAAAAAAGAACAGGAAGAGGTGAAAGAACGGGTCCTGCATCCCTTGTGGTCACATGGTAAAGAAGTGCCATATAGATGGGAAGTGGCCGGTGGAATGGAGGGGAAGACCAGGGAATTGAAAAGGGGCTGGTTTCTTTGAAAGGGGGATCTTGTTGGAGCTATTGGAAATTGCAAAGGGTGATCTGGTGCATCCAGGGTTTCTCAAAGACTATTTTAATGTTCTAATGCTTTGGCCACTATTTCCATTACTACCAGAAGCATTTTGGAATACTTCCTTAGTTTAAGACTATTGTAAAAAACAGTCTGTTGCTGCTGTCATATTAATAAGTAATAAGGTTACATTCTTTCTCATCCTTGGATGATAATGGGGATGCCAAAGTCAGAAATGGCATTCATACTTCATTATGTGTTAATCCTGAACTAATTTTTCTTTGGAATTGCATTGAATTTACAGTACAGAAGCAGACTAAATGGTTAGAAGATCTATTGCAATCTTCCTTGAGTCCTCCTCCCACCTCACTTCACTAACATAACAGTTTCAAGTGGGTTGCTTAGAGTGATACGTCACAAAACAAAGCATTCAATCCACAAATGGGAAATTATCCTTTCTGAATGGTGAAGCAGTGAAGCTTTGAAGATGGCCATCTGCCTAGAGGCATGATAAGAACCATAAACTGTAATGAATGCCTCTGTCCAGCAGAGGGCAATTTAGCTGCATTAGCTGGCCTTATAAATTGTTCTTGTTCCCATGGAATATATAATTTGCTGAGCAGTATTTTGTTTAGTTTGTACCATTGGTTCTACCCTTGTCCTTAACTTACTTGAAGTCCTTTCAGTGACAGAGTAATTGTGTGCTTGCTTTCCTCATGTACCCACCCAAAATTAAGGACATGGCTTATGTTCATCTAACCTATCACAATGAACTACTGCTGCACTCCAGTGAGTTGTTAGGCCCATGGCCTTTTTTTGCAGAAAGCTTGTATGAATAGGCTAGCTCTAAGAAATGGCAAGAGGGAACGTGTGTGATACTGGAGGCTTGAAAACTCAAAATTGTCACAATGCAAAATTAGGACAAAGCTCCATCACAACCAGCAGGCTAAAAAGATCCTGCAGATCCTGAAAATCTTGAGCAACACACACAAAATGCTGGAGGAACTCAGCATGTCAGGAAGTTTCAGCTGAGTTTCCTGAGTTAACCCAGACTGCCCAGTAATTTGTCTTCTCTCAGCTCTCTTCTATCTAGCTAAGCCCCAAAGGCAGTGAGACCTAAACAGGCACTGCACTGGCCACCATCTGCTGAAAACCTAGAACGTTATTGAAGCAGTAGTGGGGGTAGGGGGGGTCTCCCACCTGCTGCTTCCGAGTCATAGAGTCATACAGTGTGGGAATGGATCCTTCGGCCCAGCTGACCCATGCCAACCAACATTCCCATCTAAGCTAATCCCATCTGCTGGCATTTGGCCTATATCCCTCTAAACCTTTTCTGTCTCTTTACCTATCCAAGTGCCTTTTAAGTGTTGTTAACGTAAGCTGCCTCAACCTCTTCTTTGTGCCCAAACGATTATTGGCCAGCGGCACCGACTTCAACGATCATGAAGTGCTTTGATCAGCAGGTAATAAATTGCATAAAATCCCACCTTCCAACTACATTGGACTCTTTCTAGTTCACTTACCGCTCAAACCAGTCCACTAATAACGCCATGGCCTCAGCCTCCTCTCCATCCTCTCTCGTACGCCAGGATGTTGTTCATCGACTTTAACTCGGCATTTATCAAGATCATCCCTCAGAGTCTGGTAGGCGAACTATCCTTGTGGGGACTCAACAACAGTCTCTTAGGTGGATCTTGGACCTCTTGGTGGAAAGACCCCAGTCAGCAAAGTTGGCAGCATCATCTTAAGCTCCGTCACTCTGAGCACTGGTACACCTCAGGGCTGTGTGCTCAGCCCTCTGCTGACTCATGACTGCACTGCCAGATCCACTTCAAACCGTAGCATCAAGTTTGCTGGTCATACAACAGTTGTTGGCCTCATCAGCAACAACGGTGAGTTGGCATACGGAGAGGAGGTAGAGCGGCTTGTCAAGTGGTGCAAGATCAACAGTTGGAGTCTCAGTGTAGACAAGACAAAAGGGACGATTGCGGACTTCAGGAAGGCAGAGGCTGACCATTTTCCATTGCAAAGCAATGGCTTGGCTGCGGTGAAGAACACAAAGTTCCCTGTTCTACACATAATAAATGATCTAAAATGGGCCCACAACACTTCTTCACCAGACAAGAAGGTACAGCAGCGTCCAGACTTCCACAGGAGACTGAGGCGTGGAAGGTTCCCCTGTCCACTCTAACAACTTTCTACAAAAGCAATACGAGTGCCCTGTCTGGCTGCATCATTACGTGGTTCAGAAGCTGCAAGGCATTGGACCACAAGACGCTACAGAGGACAGTAAAAACCACCAAGAGGCTCACTGAGGTCTCCCTACCCCTATCTGTGACATTTACAGGGAAAATTGGCCAGTATCCCTATCACCCATCCCACAACCAGGAAGGAGGTACAGAAGCATCAGGACTAGGACTGGCAGACTGGGTAGCAGCTCCCTCCCTCAGGCTGTGAGACTAATGGATTCCTTGCCACCACCGAGGTCTCGTCACTAGGACAGCGAGCAGTTTACTGCACTGTTTACCTGTGCTGTGCACTACATGCACTTTTAATTATATTTTATTAACTTATTTATGGTAATGTTCTGGTTTACATGCTGTGTGTGATATATGTTTTGCGGGTGTACTCTGGTCTGGAAGAATGTTGTTTCGTTTTGTTGTATAAATGTACAGTCAGATGACAATAAACTTGAAATTCAACTTGAACTTCTGGCAGTTCATTCTGTATACTCACCACCCTCTGGATGGAAAAATTGATCCTCGGCTTCCAATTAAATTTCTCCCTTCTCACCTGAAACCTATGCCTTTTAAGGTTTAGTTCCCCAATCCTGGGAAAAGAGATTACTTTCATTGACCCTACCTATGTTATTCATGATTTTTACACCTCTAGATCAACCCTCATGATTTTATAAACCTCTATAAGATCACAAACATGCGGAAATCTGCAGTTGCTGGAATTTCAAGCAACACACATAAAAGTTGCTGGTGAACGCAGCAGGCCAGGCAGCATCTCTAGGAAGAGGTACAGTCGACGTTTCGGGCCGAGACCCTTCGTCAGGACTAACTGAAAGAAGAGATAGTAAGAGTGTTGAAAGTGGGAGGAGGAGGGGGAGATCCGAAATGATAGGAGAAGACAGGAGGGGGAGGAATGGAGCCAAGGGCTGGACAGGTGATTGGCAAAAGAGGATCATGGGACAGGAGGCCCAGGGAGAAAGAAAAGGGGGAGGGGGGAACCCAGAGGATGGGCAAGGAGTATAGTGAGAGGGACAGAGGGAGAAAAAGGAGAGAGAGAAAAAAATTAATAAAAATGAATAAATAAATAAAAGATGGGGTACGAAGGGGAGGTGGGGCATTAATAGAAGTTAGAGGAGTCAATGTTCATGCCATCAGTGGAATTAAAATGTGTGGCAACAGGGAGATCCTGCTTTCTCTGGTGGACAAAGCGTAGGTGTTCAGCAAAGCGGTCTCCCAGTCTGCGTCGGGTCTCGTCAATATATAGACGGCCGCATCGGGAGCACCGAGTAGCCTCCAACCTGATGGCATGAACATTGACTTCTCTAACTTCTGTTAATGCCCCAACTCCCCTTCGTACCCCATCCGTTATTTATTTATTATTCAATTTTTTACTCTCTCTCCCTTTTCTCCCTCTGTCCCTCTCACTATACTCCTTGCCCATCCTCTGGTTTTCCCCCCTCCCCCTCCCACTTTCAAATCTCTTACGATCGCATCTTTCAGTTAGTCCTGACAAAGGGTCTCTGCCCGAAATGTCGACTATAGATGCTGCCTGGCCTGCTGCATTCACTGGCAATTTTTATGTTTGTTGCTCTATAAGATCACCCGCATTCTCCTATGTTCTAATGAAAACAGTCCCAACTTACTCAGCCTCTGTCTATGATTCAATCCCTCGAGTCCCGGCAATATCCTCATAAATTTTCTCTGCACTCTTTTCGGCTTAATTACATCTTTTGCATTATTTAGTAAGTATAGCAACCAGGGCATTCAAGTGTACTTGCTTAATAGTTGATGGGGGAAAGGGTTTATTTATTTATTGAGATACAGTACAGAATAGGCCCTTCCAGCCCTTCAAGCCGTACCACCCAGCAGTTCTATGTTTTAATCCTAGCCTAATCACGGGACAATTTACAATGACCAATTAGCCTACCAACTGGTATGTCTTTGGATTGGGGAAGAAACCGGAGCACCCAGAGGTCATGGGGAGAATGTACAAACTCCTTACAGGAATGGAACCTGGAATTCCTGCTCTGTAAAGCGTTGTGCTAACCATGCCGCCAAGTTAACGGTAAGATCTCAAGAAGGACTGAGAAAGAGAGGGATTCAGGAGTACATGTCCAACGATCTTTGAAGGCACAATTACAAGAATGAAAGATAGTTGCGAAGCTCACAGGATACTTGCATTCATTGGTCAAGATACGGAATATGCAGTGAAGCTGGAGTACCGGGTCTAGGACACTGGGGTCAGAGGTCCAGGTAGGTTCTGGAAGCTGAGAACTGAAGGTCAAATCCATGATTGGTGTCCAATGGTGAAGTCTGAAGTTGGAGGCCTGATGTCTGCAAGTCTGAGAATGTGGGGACAAGGACTGAAGGCCTGGAGGCAGCCTATCCTAGGGATGGAGGCTTGACTATGTGTGAGAGTGGGCAGATGGGTGGGAGGGATGAGAAAGAGGCTTGTTTCTGCTGTTGTTCTGTGAAACATTGTGGGCATGCTATGTTGGCGCAGGGATGTGTGTCGTCGCTTGCAGGCTGCCCCCAAACACATTCTTTGGTGTGCTGGTTGTTAACACAAACAACACGTTTTTTTTTTTGAGTACATTGAATAAATAAATCTGAATCTGAACTGACTGTGTACTATTCTGGTATCTACACCAGCGGAAAGAGATTGCTGAAAACAGAAATAAAGCACACAAAAATTATGTAGGCCATAGACAAGAATAGAAAGTAATGATTTCCCCATGGTAGAGGGATCTATGACTAGAAGGTAGATATTTATGATAAGGGGAAAGATATTTAGAGGGGATTTGAGGAATAATACTTTTATACAGAAGTTGTCAACACACTGCCTGAGGTGTAAATGAAGTCGGGTACTCCCATACATTCCGACAAGTATGTAAATGTGCACATGAATTGTCAGGGTATGGAAATCTATGGGCCATTGCTGAAAAATGGAGTTAGTAGAGATGGGTACATACCATGTTGTATGACATGATCACTTAATCTTTAAACAATATACAGTAGATTTTAGTTAATTGGGTCATCAGTTAATTTGGGCGACTGCTTATTTGGGAGAACTCTCAAAGGAGAAAAGCAAATCAAGAAAATAGCTGGTATTTGCTTTGTTTATTTGGGACAATATGCTGCTTAATTGGGGCAGGTCATGGTCAGTCACGTGCACTTCTGTGACCGTTAAACACTACACTGTGCTTAGAGTGAACAGTTGCTTTTGCTTGTGACATGTCATCCATTTGGGCTGACAGACAATTCAAAATGCAATGATTTTTGATAATACTGTATTATTTTTGTTTTATTTTGACTTTAAAATTTTTTTGAGGCCTTTGCCATGAAAAGATTCAACATTCCCCCAAAAAATTACCTTACTGGACCAAATTAAAAGCCATCTGCCTAACACCTCTCATTGTCCGCTAGCAGAGGTAACTGGAGTACCAAAATCTACAAATGTACGCTTGATACATCAGCAAGATAAACTGCGAGAAGAATGGACATTATGTGAGAAACAACAATGATTATTCCAAAAACAAAAGTGTGAGGGCAAGGGTCCAGCTGTTGATGAGGACCTCAGTTTTCCATTGTAACTGGATGAGGTGTGCGTGATGGTGGATCAATGTTAAAAAGCAAGTCAGAGGAGCTAGCTAAATAGCTGGGTCAGGAAGATTTTAAAGCAACAGATGGTTGGTTCGGTTAATGGAATTCAATTCAAGAAAGCACACAGCGAGAAAGGTGGTGCTGGTGCTATAAATATATAGAAATCTACAAAACTCCCCGACTTGCTTCAAAAATTTTGTGCAGATGATATCTGCAATGCGCATGAAACAGACCTTTCTATCATGTCACACCAGACGGTTCCCTTTGCTACAAACACGCAACACTATTACGTTCAAAGACAGCAATGGATTACATAACTGTGTTGTGTTGTTCAACCATGTCAGGAACTGATAAGACAAAACTGTTGGTTATTGGGAAAAGCATTAAACCTTAATGCTTTAAGAATGGATAGTTTACCAATTGAGTACTATACCAATGCACATTCAATGAGTTCCTCCATTGGTAACCATTATGAACAGATATACAGTTTTATAGTACTGTAGAATATTGGCAGTGTTCTAATTTGTTCTGCATTTAAGTTGAATACATAATTTGTTACTCAGTTAAATGGTAGTTTGTCTTTTTTATACCCTTTTAAGTATTTCCATGAAACTTTGGATAATTCATTTGGTCAAATCTATTGGTTCCTGATAGAAACATAGAAAACTTACAGCACAATACAGACCCTTCGGCCCACAATGCTGTGCTGAACATGTACTCACTTTAGATATTACCTTTGGTTACCCATAGCCGCTCCATGTACCTATCCAGGAGTCTCTTAAAAGACCCTATCATATCCACCTCCACCACTGTCCCAATTAACTGGAATCCCAATTAACGGAGTCCCACTGATGTGTCCCAATCAACTGGAATCCACTGTATATATAACAAATTCAAACAAAAGAAAAATCTCTAAAGACTATTCAATACACACAAAATGCTGGATTTACTTTCAGGTTCTGGTCATCACGGGTAAATGTATTATTTATTGCTAATCTCTAATTGTCCTTGATAATGTGCTGCCTTCCTGAACCACCGCAGTCCTTCTCCTGAAAGTGATCATAATGCTACTGGGGAGGGAGCTTAGACACAGCAACAGAAGGACTGGCGAAGGACAAGTCAGGATAGAATGAGATGGGGAGAGGACCATCTTCCCTGCACCTAAAATTGCTTCCATCTTGGTGGTAGTGGTCACAGGTTTGGACAGTGCTCTTCGAGCAGCTGAGATCGGTAAACGTAGGGCGCTGTGTGAATGATAAACACTGCCGCTGATGGTAGACTGCCTCTTGCAGCAGGTCAGGATCAGGAGAATGTGTCTGGAATACAGGCACTCGTCTGCATGGGCACAGCTGATGGATACCCCCAACAGTTTGCAGCCATGTCAGGTTCATTGACCAGGTCCCCTGATGAGCAAAATGTGAGAAGCTAATGACTTTGTTAAATGAGTCAATCCTATAGTGCCAGGAAATTACATTCTCTTTATCTGCTGGCTCCCTGGATTCCTCTGGCAAACAGCTAAGTCATTAAACTTGAAGCAACAGGGCCATCAAGTGAAATTTTTCATAGTTAATTAAACAAATCCACCTGGTAGCCAACGGTTGGTATGCTTTCGAATTGCAGTTTAATTTCCCAATGACTTCCAACTTTATTTTAAAGGTATGACTAGATTGTTGATGAGATCTGCTTCACTGCATCTCCATAAGACATAGGAGCAGAATTAGGCCATTCAGCCCATCACGTCTGCTCCATCATTTGATCATGGCTGATTTATTTTTCCTCTCAACACCATTCTCCTGCCTTCTCCCTGAAACCCTAACACTCTTACTAATTAAGAACTTATCAATCTCTGCTTTAAAGATACCCTATGATATGGCCTCCGAAGTCATAGGTGGCAATGAATTCCACAAATTAGCCACTCTCTAGCTAAAGAAACTCCTCTTCATCTCAGTCTTAAAGGGACGTTTTTCCATCCTGCGGTTGTGCCCTCTGGTTCTAGACTCCCCCACTATTTTAAACATTCTCTGCACATCCACTCTATATAGGACTTTCAGTATTTGGTAGGTTTCAATGAGATCCTCCTCCATTCTTCTAAACTCCAGTGAGCACAGACCCAGAACTATCATATGCTCTTCCTACATTAATGAGGACACCTCCAGTCTTCATTGCTGTTGGAATATGTTTTCCATTTCAGCTTTTGTGGAAAATTTACGACACCCAGGATTGTGGAGAGGCATGATAAGGAGATAACAGAACCCTATGGAACAGGAGACATATGCCAGATATTTCCAGTCCAGCATTTTCATATGTTTGTAGACCAGTTAATATGAAGGACTAGACATTGCCTTATTTCATGCACAGGCTGCTGGGATGAAAGTCACTTGGCTGTAAATTTCATTTTGATGCAAAAGTGTAACTAATTTGTTATAAAATTGGGAATTCCACCAGAAAAGTGAAGTGAGATACTGGAGAAAATGTTGTGTGTGCAGTTCTTCCGAGAATTGAGCAGAGGCAAATTTTTGATGGAGATTTACCCTCCACGAAACTTTTGCTGTAACTCAGCTCGAAGGTTCCTGAGCATCATTTGGAAGAAAATAAAAATCAAAAAGCATTTCTTAATTTCACTTGAGCATGATTGAAATTTAAGCTGATAAGTTTGGACATGACATTTTTTTCAATTTTAAAATCCTGCCTTGAGCGCTGGAGAGGAGAGATGTACCATAGTCTACCTCTCTTGCATGAATCTTCTTAAACTGCTTGGAAGTATAAAGCATTGACTGATTTCTGTGTGATGCTAAATCAGACATCCTTTCTTAGATTACCTTTGTGTGTTTCAAAGATGCACCACTACCTGTGACCTTTAATACAACCATATTCCTTTTTGATGGGCTGCACCAGTTAGATTGTTTCACAAGCTGACTTTTTTTTTTCTGTGATGCATTTCTATAGATCTTACTCTGAGCAGAAGGCAAGCACAGAAATGTCAAAAGCATCTTCTTTATTGTGACATTTGCAGCAGCACAGATAAAGAATGCCTCCTGACTGCTGCTGATATTTAATCTGCCATCAGTGTGCGCCCTAGCGGAATAATTCAATCGCACAATATGCTGTTGTCAAAAGAGAGGGAAGGGGGCAACATTATAACTGAAAGGATGCGGATTAGAATTTTTGATCTTTTTAAAAAGTTGATCCATGTTTTTATTTAGGTTTATTTTCTTGGTGAACTATGCCTTTATACCACCTCCTTCCATTAAGCTTCCTTAAGGATTGTCACCTTGTTGTGGTGGAGGGGCGTGTTAGTTCCTGAGATCCCGAGAGTGATGCCTTCTGGAGGTTAGCAATGTGGCACCTAGCTCCTGGAAGGGTCATCCATGGCAGTAAGGTCAAGGGAGAGGTTCCAGACAAACAGCCATCCAACCAAGACCTTAACAGTAAAGGCAGAGGAAGATGATAACACATCAGAACGGCAGTGTAGGCAGAGGATGGGTCCTCAGACATCTCGCGTTCCACGCCCCTGGACCCCGACCGCGTTCTGTCAGGGACCAAGTGGTGGCTGTCTGTGCACCAGCCTCCTCACGTTAAACAAGGTCACATGCAGTTGTTTTCCATTTATCTGGATCCTGGATCGGCCTGAAAACTTGACTAATCACGTTAGTAAAGTCTGCAGGCACCTGAAAGCGCAGCAATAGACAACCGCTTAGTAGAACATCATATTCGACTTGAATGATCGCACTGTAACTCCTTTTATTAAGGAAGCAGAGTGACTCACCAAACCCATTTGTGCTCTAAGTACTTGGTAATTTTCTAATATTAGATACACAGCGAGATTATGGGTTAATTTCACCCTATAAATGAAGACCTCCGCATCTAACGTAAAATATTGTCATATTGTGCGATTGTGTTTACAGTTAACTTCATGCACCCATGAACTGTAATTATATTACCTGAGGTTAATTGTTCCATTGTACTAAGTCTTTTGTTAGCTTTCTGAAAGAAATTTTCAGAAGTTGCTCAGAGGACAGCATCTATTGTTGGAGTGCACTCACCATAGCACTCCTTAATAAATAATATACCTTATTGTTCAGAAGGCTGACATACGAGTTTTAGTGATAATTACATACACGACATGATGCATTTCACATTCACCAGGCATTGGGCCAGTTCGGGTCAGTACTGTCAGCTGTTTATGTATGAGCAACAAGTAAACAAATCCCTTTTCTCCATGAAATGAAAATCCAGATGCTGTATATGCATTTATCAAAAGTGTAAAACTTAAGCAGAAATGCTTCACAGTTTCTTCTAGATCTGTGGGAGGAGAAAAAGAATTCATATTTCAGGTCAAAGACCCTTCATACAAACTGGGAAGAACAGAATAGAAGTTCTTATTTCTGCAGGGAGGGTGGAAGAGAAGGGATGATTTCACTAAAAGGATAAAACTGGGGGTGATCATGGAGATAGGCTGCAACTAATGTTATCTGGTCAGTGAGTGAGACTGAGAACACAGGTGAGAGTTGAGCAGAAATATGGGGCGGGGAAAAGAGGGAGGGTTACTGTATGTCCAGCAGGTCAGTTTTGCCTCAAATTGGAGAGGGGAAAAAAGGAAAGATAAAAGACTAACAAACAGTTTAGAAAGAAAGATTATCTTTGTTTGTCATATGTACAGCAAAACATACAGTGAAATGCTTTGTTTGTGTCAAATCAAATTAGTGAGAATTACGTTGGGCAGCCCACAAGTGTTGCCACAAATCATGTTTCGTCGCCATATTATGTCCACAACTCATTAGCTCTCGATGTATGTCTTTGGAATGTGGGAGGAAACTGGAGCACCCAGAAGAAACCGACACAGTCACGGGGGGAGTACCAACTCCGTACGAACAGTAGCGGGAATAGAACCTCAATCTTACAGCTGGCGCTCCAAAGCAATTCGCTAACCATTATGTTTCCATGGGCAAGGGAACAAACAAGCTGAGTAATTATCAGAGATTGATATCTGTTACAGACAGAAGGCAAGTTAGCTCAAGATACAGAATTTGTTGTGTTTCACCAGTCAAAATTGTCCAATTGCACATTCAAAGTTCAAAGTAAATTTATTATCAAAATACAAGGGATGATATATAAGTTCGTGGCCTAAGGTAGAAGGAGATGAGTTATTAAATTCAAACTTTCTGCATAATCACTCAAAGAGTTGACCTGCATGTGCATATAACGAGAGCTGCATAACTCATCTCCTTCTACCTTAGGCCACAAACTTATCAATCACCCCTGCTGCGGACTCTTTCTGGAGGTCCAAGATCCATATGCTCCACAACCGTTGGACTAAGTGTGTAAATGTAGGAGGGGACTATGTTGAAAAATAAATGTGCTAGGTTTTCTAAAATTGACTCCGTCTACCTTAGGCCACAAACTTATCAATCACCCCTCGTATATCACTATATACAACCCCAAGATTCATTTTCTTTGGGTATATGCAATAAATCCATAATGGAATAATAATCATAATAGAATCAATGAAAGACCGCATCAACATCGGCATTCAAGTAGTCTGCAAAAGACAACAAACTGTGAAAATACAAAAAGAAAGAAATAATAGTCATAAATATTTCAATATTTCAATAGTTCCATCTAATATCAGAGAATGTATACATCATACAACCTGAAATTCTTGTTCTTCACAGACGTCCATGAAAATGGAAGAGTGCCCCAAAGAATGAGTGACAGTAAAAAAAAGTTAGAACACCAAAGCCCCCCCCCACTCCCCCCACACGCACAAGCAGCATCAAAACAATGGCCCACCCCCTCCAGCACCTTACTTTGGCAAAAAAAAGCATCAGCACCAGCCACCCACAAAACAAACAATAGCAAAGCCCCCAAAAGAGACCATGACCTGCAGTACAGCAAAAACTAATTGTTCACCCAACAATTCAACATACCACAGGCGGTCTCTCTCCCTAATAAAGGGACAGAGAGGTGTCCTCCTTTCACAGTGAAAGGGGAGACCAACAAAGACAAAAACTTGCTGTTAAAGTCTGCAGCATTGCTTTTTTTTAAAACAAATAAGTAAATAAATTAAAAAAAACAATAAATATTGAGAACATGAGATGAAGAATCCTTGAAAGTGAGTCCATAGGTTTTGAGAACATTTCAGTGATGGGGCAAGAGAAGTTGAATGAAGTTATCCCCTTTGGAGGGGTAAAAGCTGTACCTGAACCTGGTGGTATGAGTCCTCAGGCTTCCTCCTGATGGCAGCAGTGAGAAGGGAGCATGGCCTAGGTGGTGGTGGTCCTTGATAATGGATGCTGCTTTCCTACAACAATATAGATGTGCTCAATGGTGGGGAGGGCTTTACCCATGATGGACTGGGCTGTATTCACAACTTTTTGGAGGACTTTCCATTCAAGGGTGTGACTCAGCCAGTCAATACACTCTTTAGTACACATCTGTAGAAGTCTGTCAACAGTTTAGATGTCATGCTGATTCTTCACAAACTCCTAAGGAAGTAGAGGCACTGCCGTGCTTTTTTCATAATTTTATGTATGTGCTAAACCCATGACAAGTCCAGCAAAATAACATCCAGGGAATTTAAAGTTGTTGACCTTCCCCACCTCTGATCCACCAATGAGGACTGGCTTATGGACCTCTTTTTTTCCCTCCTCCTGAAGTCAATAATCAACTCCATGGACTTGCTTCAATATCTTCATGGCTGCTCTGCACTCAGTCTCATTTGCTCTTCTGTGCCAGCTTGTTGATCTTTATACAGCTTCAATGATCTATCCTCCGCAACCCCCTCGGGCAAAGATTTCTAACTATTCACCACCCAATGCGAGAGCCTGAGGGTGTATGAAACGGGGAATAATGAGATGTTTCCATGAGGGGGCGAATATTGAACAAGGGGACATTTTCTACATTATAAACAGGGAGCAAAATAAAACTGAAGTGCAATAGACATTTCTTCTCATAGAGGGTCACAGAGTCTTCGAGCACTACAGCACAAAAACAGGCTCTTTGGCCCATCTAATCTGCCTAATTCCATCGCCCTGCATCTGGATCTTTGCCCTCCATATGCCTCCACTCAATGTATTAATATAACCTTCTCTTAAGTATTGAAATTGAGCCCACATCCTCCACTTCCTCTGGCAGTTTGTTCCAGTGTGGTGAACTTCCAGAAGTCTCTATCCCAGATGGTTGTGTGGCTAGATCACTAATGTACCTAATAGGGAGCTAACACACATTTTTGAAAGATCAAGGGATTTAAGGCTAAGGAAATTGACAAAGAAGGAGGGCTGAGGCTTGGGGTAGATTTTCCATGGTTACATTGAAAAGCATGGCCTGTGGCCCATTACTGCTCCTATATTTTTTTATATATTCATCAGCAATGAGTGCCTCAACAATTGTTATTATCGGAAGTGATTTTTTGTTGGAAATATGTTGATCAGGATTTGAATCTACCCCTTCCTAAAGAGTAGGCCTATCACAAGTGATCATTTGAATGGACATTCATCATTTATTTTCCAGTAATCTAGGTCTGTTTAAATTTTGTGTTGCAGAACTCGGGAATTAGTCTCAGCACAGCAAAATGTCTCCACATAAAACATTACTGTATTGGATCTGGAGAAATAAATCTTCAGATGACCTGAACCTGTAGCCTTCTGAGAAAATTGGAAGCAAATCACTTTGCCATTTTACTTTCAGACATCAGTTAGAATTCTATTATTTCAATCATTGTATTTTACGAATCCCAAAGGACTCTGCAGAGAACTGTTAAGGTTTGGGAAAAATGAATATCTTTGTAGTGATGTGTAAATTAAGCTGTTCTTGCTATATATTAATGACCTCTAGACAATCAAATCAAACAGAAAATGCTGCCACTCTCAACAGGTCAGGCACCGTCTGTGCAGAGTAAATCAGAAGTAAGATTTCAGAATGCATCTCTACAGATGCTGCCTGACCTGTTGAATATTTCCAGTATTTTCTATTTTAATAAAACATAGAATATAGAATAGTACAGCACAGTACAGGCCCTTCGGCCCACAATGTTGTGCCGACCCTCAAACCCTGCCTCCCATATAAGCCCCCACCTTAAATTCCTCCAAATACCTGTCTAGTAGCCTCTTAAACTTCACTAGTGTATCTGCCTCCACCACTGACTCAGGCAGTGCATTCCACGCACCAACCACTCTCTGAGTAAAAAACCTTCCTCTAATATCCCCCTTGAACTTTCCACCCCTTACCTTAAAGCCATGTCCTCTTGTATTGAGCAGTGGTGCCCTGGGGAAGAGGCGCTAGCTATCTACTCTATCTATTCCTCCTATTATCTTGTACACCTCTATCATGTCTCCCCTCATCCTCCTCCTCTCCAAAGAGTAAAGCCCTAGCTCCCTTAATCTCTGATCATTGTTGCAGACTTCCATCATCTTCTGGTCTGTACATTTGGTACAGTCTATCAAAGGTTTCATTTTAAACTGGGGTAAACTGGGGGTCTCCCTTATATTTATGACATGGTTGTCAGCTCAGTCAAAAGAACATCAAATAGCAGGAGAATCCATTATCACCTATTGCATTTGGGAATTTTATTGAGTGTAAAAGTGCTAATGGATACGAATTTCACCTCACATTTTCCACCTGACAGGTATCACCCAAATGCAGTTAATGGCAGGCCTGCCACGTACATGAAAGTACTCAAAGACATGCAACATAGAACGGCGTAGATTAATTAAAAACACTGCCCCAGCAAGATCAGCTGGATTACATAACTGCCCGTTTGTTTCCTCACTAACATTTGGGATTTAAATATTATGTTGCTGATGTGTTCTGCCTGACGTAGTTATTGTCCAGCTCAAATTGTTGAATAATATCGGTGGTGGAACTAGCTTCTCGTGTCATTTGGGAGGGACAGCTTTCTGATAATACCAAAGAGTGAACGTGGCCGAGTTTTCAAGGGGTTTGAAACAAGCTGAGTGAGTGCAGCAAAACATGGCTTTGGAATAAACCGTGCAAGAATCTGAGCTCATCCACTTTGGTACTCGTTACTGCCGCATTCCCAACTTGGTGAGCTTTTGAGTAGCAGCACGAGTGCTTTAAAACAGAAAGGCAGAGCAGATTAGAAAGATTAGATTTATTCGTCACATGTACATCAAAACATCGAAACATTCAGCGAAATGCACCGTTTGCATCAAAGACCGACACAGTCTGATAACTGTACCGGGGGAAGCCTGGCTTCAAGCACCAAAATGGAATGCCCACAGTTTACTAACCCTAATCCATACGTCTTTAGAATGTGGGAGGAAACTGAAGCACCCGGAGGAATTCCATGTGGTCATGTGGAGAATGTACAAACTCATTCCAAGCTGTGGCAGAATTGACCCCTGGACTTATAGCTGTCCCTGTAAGGTGTTGGTGCGAACCACAATGCTGTCATGCTGATAGATTGTGTTGATGTTCAAAGGCACTTTGCCTTCCTTGTACAGGGATCACCGAAAGCCAACGTGCAGGTGCAATAAGTGATAGGAAAGATAAATGTTTTGTCAGCTTTGATTATGAAAGGGGAATTAGAATACAGGAATAAAGTGACCTTATTAAAATTAAATAGTCTCCTGATGCAACCACACTTGGAGTATTGTGTATGGTTTTGGTCTTCTTACTTAAGAAAGGCAATTTATATCATAGAGGAAGTGCAATTAAGATTCATTTCTGGTTCCAAAGATAGGTTTGCCTTATGGGCGGATATTGAATAGACTCAGACTCAAAACTATGATTAATAGATTTCTGGATATTCACAAAAGCAATTAAAGTGGGTATAGTGATACCAAATAGTGCTGAGGCAGAAGATCACCTATGATCGTAATGATTGATGGAGCAAACTCAGAAGGCCTCATGGCTGTTGGAATGGACTGTATTATTATTATTTCCATTGTAGTTTAACTTTCTTATACTTGTTTGTGCTTTTATATAATTACTTATGTACAGGTAATTGTTCAGTGTGTTTTGTAATCATTGCAATTGCTTTGCATCTTTGTAGAAACCTTTTGGTTTCGGTGGCAAGTATTGCATTATTTAAATGGGGGCTCTCATTGGTTAAATTAAGCAAGGGAATTTGAATGGAATGTGTAATCAGTAACCTGGGTAAAAAGACCAAACTACTTGGTCAGTTCCTTTTCACACATGGAGTCCATGTGTGGCAGGTGCTTTTTAAGAAGAGAAGTCTGAATTGAAGTGATTCTTCACAAAGTAGTCTAAAAGTGAATGACTTTCAGGAGTAGGTTAATTCACGGCAAACAGTACCCCATCAATGCCAAGCAATCAACATATCCAACAAGAGAGGGCTTACTATTTCCTGATGCCATTTAACAGATCCACTGAATTCCCCATCACTAACAGATTGGAACCCCAATAACCAATAATGCACCTGAACCAGCATATAAATGCTGTGCCTCTAAGTGCAAATCAGAAAGTGAATATTCTATGGCTGGTAATTCATTTTCTTACCCTAAAGCACAAATCCTGAGCATGAAGGAATACTGCCCACTTGTCCGTTTGAATAATAGTCTAGCAAATCACGTCTATTGTGTTTTGATGTTATCCATGAGAAAATCTATGTGATTGGCATGACTTCAGAAAGGGTAAGATGAGGGAACACACACACCGGTCCTCATAGAGGGTTCAGAAGTGGAAAGAGTGAGCAATTTCAAGTTCTTGGGTGTCAGTATCTCTGAAGATCTAATCTGGACCCAAGATATTGATGCAGCTACAAAGAATAAATGACAGTGGCTATATTTCATTAGGAGTTTGAGAAGATTTGGTATGTCTCCAAAAACACTCAAAAATTTATACAGAAGTACCATGGAGAGCATTCTAACTGGCTGCATCACAGGACCAAAATAAGCTGCAGAGAGTTGTAAATTTAATCAGCACTAGCTTCCATAGTATTCAGCTCACCTTCAAAGAGCAATGCCTCGGAAAGCCGGTGTGTGTAATAAGGACCCCATCACACAGGTCATGCCTTGTTCTCATCGCTACCATCAGGAGGAAGGCACAGAAGCCCAAAGCACACACTCAACCGTTCAGGAACATCTCCTTTCCTCTGCCATCCGATTTCTGAATGGATATTGAACCCATGAACACTACTTCACCAGCACAAGAAAATCTGCAGATGCTGGAAATCCAGACCAACACTCACAAAATTCTGGAGGAACTCAGCAGGCCAGGCAGCATCTATGAAAAACAGCACAGTTGATGTTTTGGGCAGAGACCCTCCATCAACACTACCTCACTACTGCTTTTATTTCTATTTTTGCACTATTTATTTAATTTAACTATTTGATATATATGTAATTCACAATTTTTTCTGTTATTATGTATGCATTGTTCTGCTCCTGCAATAAATTTCATGACATATGCAGGTGATATTAAACCTAACACTTGTGCCAACCAACTGGCGGCAGTATTCAAGGACATTTTCAACCTCTTACTGCTACTGGCGGAAGTTCCCTCTTGCTTCAAAAGAGTAACAATTACACCAGTGCCTAAGAAGAATAACGTGGCTGCCTTAATGACTATCGTCTGGTAGCTCTCACATCGACAGTGATGAAATGCTTTGAGAGGTTGGCCATGACCAGACTGAACTCCTGACTCAGCAAGGACCTGGACTCATTGCAATTTGCCTACTGTCACAATAGGTCAATGGCAGATGCAATCTCAATGGCTCTTCACACGGCTTTAGATCACCTGGACGACACAAACACCTATGTCAGGATGCTGATCATCGACTATCGCTCAGCATTTAATACCATCATTCCCACAATCTTGATTGAGAAGTTATAGAACTTGGGCCTCTGTACCTCCCTCTGCAAATGGATGGATACTCGACTTCCTAACCAGAAGGCCACAATCTGTGCAGATTGGTGATAACATCTCCTCCTCGCTGACGATCAACTCTGGTGCACCTCAGGGGTTTGTGCTTAGCCCACTGCTCTACTCTCTCTATCGCCATGACTGTGTGGCTAGGCATAACTCAAATACTATCTATAAATTTGCTGGAGATACAACTATTGTTGGTAGAATCTCAGGTGGCAACCAGAAGGTGTACAGGAGTGAGATATGCCAACTAGTGGAATGGTGTTGCAGCAACAACCTGGCACTCAACGTCAGTAAGACGAAAGAGCTGATTGTGGACTTCAGGAAGGGCAAGATGAAGGAACACATAACAATCCTCATCGAGGGATCAGAAGTGGAGAGAGTGAGCAGTTTCAAGTTCTTGGGTGTCAAGATCTCTGAGAATCTAACCTGGTCCCAACATACTGATGTAGTTATAAAGAAGGCAAGACAGTGACTATACTTCATTAGGAGTTTGAAGAGATTTGGCATGCCAGTAAATACACTCAAAAACTTCTATAGATGTACGGCCGAGAGCATTCCGACAGGCTTCATCACCGTCTGGTACGGAGCGGGAGTGGGGTGGGGGGGAGGGGCTTCTGCACAGGACTGAGAGAAGCTGCAGAGGGTGGTAAATTTCGTCAGCTCCATTTTGGCTACTGGCCTACAAAGTACCCAGGACATCTTCAAGGAACAGTGTCTCAGAAAGGCAGCGTCCATTATTACTAACCTTCAGCACCCAGGGCATGCCCTTTTCTCACTGTTACCATCAGGTAGGAGGTACAGAAGCCTGAAGGCACACACACAGCGATTCAGGAACAGCTTCCTCCCCTCTGCCATCCGATTCCTAAATGGACATTGAACCCTTGAACACTACCTTACTTTTTAATATATATTATTTGGGTTTTTTTTGCATGATTTTTAATCTATTCAATATACGCATACTGTAATTGATTTATTATCATTATTTTATTTTTTTCTTCTATATTATGTATGGCATTGAACTGCTGCTGCTAAGTTAACAAATTTCACGACACATGCCGGTGATAATAAACCTGATTCAGATTCTGATTCTGTTTCCTATCTATCGCCTTAAACGTGTCTACTTTCCATCACCAGTGTACGGTGGTATCAATGCATATCAAAGTAGCCTGCAGCAGTGTTTAAGAGTTTCTTCAAATGCTGCACATAGATCTCAGGACCCAAGTACATAGAGAGCCCATCACGGGCGACCCTGCAGCTTCCGATGGTAGCAATGAGACAAAGGCATGACCTGGGTGATAGGAGCCCTTAATGTTGGATGCCACCTTTTTGAGGCATCACTCTTTGAAGATGTCCTGGGATACTATGGAGGCTAGTGCTGACTAAATTTACAACTCTCTGCAGTTTAGTTTGATCCTGGTGCTGTAGGCTCCCCCCACCCCCATACCAGAGAGTGATGCAGCCAGTTAGAGAGCTCTCGTGGTACATCGGTAGAAATTTTCAAGTGTGTTTGGAGACATACCAAATCTTCTCAACCTCCTAATGAAATATAGCCACTGTCATCTCTTCTTTGTAGCTGGATCAATATTTTGGGTCCAGGTTAGACCCTTAGAGAATTTGACACCCAGGAACTTGAAACTGCTCACTCTTTCTCAAACTCCTAATGAAATATAGCCACTGTTGTGGCTTGAATTGGAAATATATCCTCGTTCGTCTATTGCCAGTGGCCAATATTCTGCAATTTCCCAATAAACTACACCTTTCTTACAAGGATGGTGGTGGTTCAAGCAGGCAACTCCCTTATATCTTTTCAAAGTTAACATCAAAGTAATAATTATTACCAAAGTACATATATGTTAGCATATACTACATTGAGATTAATTTTCTTGAAGAAAAACAAAGAAATGCAATAGAATTTATAAAAAAAAACTATATATAAACAAGGACTAGCAAACAATCAATGTGCAAAAGATGACAAATAGTGCAAATAAAAAGATAAATATTACTGTAGTGACTCCTTGAAAGGGAGTCTGTAGGTTGTGCAATTATTCAGGGTTGTAGTGAATGAAGCTATCCATGCCTCTTTAGGAGCCTGGTGGTTGTAGATAATAGCTGCTCCTGACCCTGGTGGAGTGGGGCCTAAGGATGCCGTATCACAAAATCTTTTAGCGTCTTCCCTAACCAGAAGATTAGAATCATGAGATTCGCATTCTGCTGAGGGCCAGATCAGTACCATTCAGGTCCGTTGACCAAGTTACATACGAAAGGTCCAGGTATGATCTCTGGAAATCCATCTCAAGAGCAAACTGGCAATTCCAGACCAAACTTGAATCACTGAAGGATACTGAACAGCTGTGGAAAGGCTTGAATGTTATCACCTCCTGCAAAGTGAAACCAAGCAACATAGGTGACTGTGCTGATCAACTAGCTGCAGTGTTCACTGATATTTTTGATCTCTTGCTTTGGCAGTCTGAGATACCCAACTGCTTCAAGCAGACTTGAATTATACCAGTGCCTAAGAAGAATGTAGGAACCAACTCCAGTGACTTTCATCCAGTAGCACTTACATCCACTGCGATGAAGTGCTTTGAGGGGATGGTGATGAAAAATATCAACTCCTACCTGAAAGGCAACTTGAATTAATTCCTATTTGTCTACCATCACAATAGGTTAACAGCAGATACCATATCACTGGCTCTTCACTCAATCCTGGAATATCTGGATCGTGATGGTGTCTACATCAGGGTTTCTTCATTGACTACAGCTCTGGATTCAATACTATCATCCCCTCAAAACTAATCAATAAACTTCTATCCTCCTTGTGCAAATGGATCCTTGATTTCCTCATATGCAAACCCGAGTAGGTTCAGATTAGCAACAACAACTCCTCCACAATCTCCATCACACAGGTGCACCACAAGGCTGTGAGCTTAGCCCCCTGCTCTACTCACTTTATACTTATGACTGTGAAGTTAAGCTCAGCTTTAATGCCATTTTTAAGCTTGCTGACGACACCACTGTCATTGGCCGAATCAAAAGTGGTGATGAAATAACATATAGAAAAGAGATCATAAGTCTGTCTCCCAGTGATGCCACAGTAACAACCACTCACTCAATGTCAGCAAGACCAAGGAATTAATTATTGACTATAAGGGAGGAAACTGAAGCTCCAAGAGCCAGTTCTCATTGGTGGATCAGAGGTGCAGAAGATCAGCAATTTTAAATTCCTCGGTGTTTTCATTTCAGAGCGTCTGTCCTGGGTCCAGCACATAAGTGCCGCTATGAGCCTCCATTTTCTTAGAAGTTTGATAAGATTCTGCATGACATCGAAAACCTTGACAAGCTTTGATAGGTGTGTGGCTGAGAGCATATTGATGGCCTGGTATCATGGCCTGGTTGGAAACACCTATGTCCTTGTACTGAAAAGCTTACAACAAGTAGTGCATGAAAGCAGCATCCATCATCAAGGACTACCATCATTTAAGTCATGCTCTCTTCTCGCTGCTGCCATCAGGAAGGCGGCGCAGGAGCCTCAGGACCCACATCACCAAGTTAAGCAAAAGTTACTACCCCTCAACGATCAGGCTCTTGAACCAGAGAAAAATAACTTCACTCAGCTTCACTTGCCCACCACTGAACTGTCCCCACAACCTCTGGATTCATCTTCAGAAACTCTTCGTCTCATGTTCTCAATATTCATATATTTATTTATTTGTTTGATTATTATTATTTATGTTCTCCTTTTTTGCATTTGCACAGTTTGTTGCTTTTTTTTGCACTTTGGTCGTTGTCCGTCCTGTTGTGTGTGGTCTTTCATTGATTCTATTGTTTTTTTTGTATTTACTGTGATTTCCACAAGGAGATGAATCTCAGAGTTATAAATACTGACATACAAGTAATTTGACAATAAGTTTACTTTGAACTTTAGACATTCTACCTGATGGTAGAATGCATGGCCTAGTGATTAAGGATAAGCCTTAAATGCAAATTTGCCTGTGTAGTATAAATGAATATAAATGAGTAAAAAAAACTTTATTGCATAAAAGTTTCTATCGTAGCCTTCAGTTTTTGCTTCTCAGTATCTTCTTCAATATAAAACCGAAGTAAATCTGCAATCTGAGCCGTTTTCATCCATCCAATAATTAAAACAGCAGCTGATATACCTTTGGCAGACCCTTAGCACCCTTGTTTATCCTATATAATGCTCCCTATTAGTTAGTGTGAAGAAATCCTTCATCCTGTCACAACAGCATTCATTCCCTCTTTAGATAACCCAAGAACTGAGATCTGGTCAAGCATTAAGGGAGAAACAAGAGTTCAGTAAGAGTGAAGATGCACCATCATGCAGCTTAACACCACAGCAGTTCAGATATCGTCAGTGCACAAACTATCCAGAAATAACTAATTCCATTTTGATACAAGGAATTGGAATCAGACTTCCAAGTCCTATCCTTTCCCGTCATTGGTTATTGCACTGACAGTGTCTGAACTGTTGTGCTTTACTGTGCATGATGAGGCACCTTCATTCATTCACCCAGGATGACTCCTACCTCTCCTTCCTGTTCTTTATTCTAATGCTTCGCTCTTTGCTGTACATGTGGTCTCTCTGCATTCTGCTGAGTGTTTGCAGTGTACTGCCAACCACCCTACATCTGGACGTGTTTTACTACTGATTCTTCAGGGCTGCTCTAGATTGGTACAAACAACGTAATTATTAATTCAACATATCTTTTTTCTTTTCCAATATTTTTATTGATTTCTATATAGAAGAATACAGAGTTCAAGAGAATACATATTATAAAACAAAAGAAAAAATATAATACCAGATACAGTATATTGAATCACATTAACAAACTCTTCACTCTATATTCATATAGTTTAGATGAATTCATATATTAGAATATAAATAATTTATATTCTAATATAAATTAGGGGCGGTGTCGAAGCGTTCGGCAGAGGATGGTGCTCGGAGAGGCTGTGTCAGAGGCTCAAAGTTTTCGGGTGGACTCAGAGTCCGCTGCGGTCGGGTGCTTCCAATGGTTCTGCATCGTCAAGTTGGCGGCGCTTGGAGGCTCATGGTAGGGAGAGTTCCTCCCTTATGCCTCCTGCATGAGATGATGAGTCGATCGGGACTTTGAGACTTTTTTTTACCGTGCCCATGGTCTGCTCTTTATCAAATTATGTTATTGCTTTGTACTGTTGTAACTATATGTTATAATTATGTGGTTTTGTCAGTTTTAGTCTTGGTTTGTCCTGTGTTTTCTTGTGATATCATTCTGGAGGGACATTGTATTGACAATAAACAAGGACTGAGAGTCCTCATAATCTAATCTATTTCCAATTTTCTGATAAAAAAAGCTGGACTTTCTGCCTGAATTAAATTGAAATTATGATCCTGCAGTTTCATATTTAGAATGATCATTTTGTCATACAGATATGCTAGGTATGCCACATCTCCACATAGAAGTTCAAACTTGTTTCCCAAGCTCTTGTCGACCTTGAGCAAAAATTCAGCCACAGTGTCAAAAAGATCAAAGAAACTTTTTAAGCAGCATTCCTTTGACAGCCAGCACACTTCAGTGTGAATAACAAAGCAAACTCTTCAAAACTGGAGAAATATTCTGCCATTTAACGGATGATTAGTTTTTTTTTGATAGCAGAGTCATGCTTGAAAAAGGTCACCGGCTGAGGTTTTTGGCTGTAAAATATTGCGATGAATTACACAATGTATTGCAAACAGACTGTGCATCTTCCATATCCCTCCATTCCTTTTATATTCATGTGTCTATCTCTTAAACTCCACCAAACTGCCTGTTTCCACTGCTACTCTTGGTAACCCATTCTTGGCATCTAACATTCCCTATGTAAAAAAAAATGCCTCTCATTTCACCTTTAAGTTTTCCGTCTCTAAGCTTAAAAGCATATCTTCTGGTGTTTGACATTTCTACCCTGCGGAAAAGTTTGCAATTGTTTACCCTATCTATAGCTCTCATAATCTTAAAAACATCTATCAGGTTTCCCCTTAATCCCCTAAATTTGGGAGAATATCCTGAGTTTAACTTCACTACTCTTATACTCAGCAACACAACCGATGAGGATAAGCATGTCATACACATTCTTTACCGCCTTACCCACTTGCGAGGTCACTTTCAGTGAGCTATGGATGGGGAATCCAAGATCTCCTCTATACTTTTAGTTGGTCTACTATTAATTGTGTACTTTCTTCTTTCATTTGATCTCCCAAAATGCAACACCACACACTTCACTAGTTTAATCTCCATCTATCACTTCTCTCCTTATATATGTACTGTAATTGATCTATATACCACTATATTCTTTGATAGTCCTTTACAGTCCATCAGTATTGGTATCATACACAAATGTGCTAATTCATCCTTTGCTTTTCATCTATATCACTCTTATACAGTACGTATATCACAAACATCAGAGGTCCCAGCACCAATCCTTGCAGAACCCCTTTGGTCATGGACCTCCAGCCAGAATAATATTCTTCCACATCTAATCTCTATCTTCTGTAGATAAGCCGATTCCAAATCCGAACTTCCAAATTCACCTGGATTCTATTCATCTTCATTTTCTGAATAATGGGGGACATTATCAAACACCTTATCAATTGTCCAGCACATGTTCTGGGAATTTACCCAGCACATGTACTGGTGAATTGCCCTTC
The DNA here is from genome assembly GCF_963921235.1 of Mobula hypostoma. Taxonomy (NCBI): domain Eukaryota; kingdom Metazoa; phylum Chordata; class Chondrichthyes; order Myliobatiformes; family Myliobatidae; genus Mobula; species Mobula hypostoma. Next base: position 87,094,651 of record NC_086108.1, on the reverse strand, counting down.
ATATGTACTGGGGACGTGTCCCTCACATATAATTGGAAGGCACGAGAGACTGGAATCTATAGAAATGCAAGAAAAAAACTGGAGGAACTCAGCATCCATGGAGGAAAATGGACATTTTGGGTCAACAATGGTCAACATTTTGGGTTGAATCCTTCATCTAGATCAGTCTATGTGAAAGGTCTTGATTCAAACCATTGTCTGTCCAGTTCCCTGCTCAGGTATTTTGCATCAAAATAAGGTTTATTCATAAAAAGAAATATTTACAATGATAAACTGTGCAATGCCTTTGCATTCTTACGTTCATTGTCAATGCTTCAAATAGTGTTCTATTATAGTCCTTAAAACTAATGGGACTGTTGCCACTCATGTGGCCACTGGGGTAATACACTACTACAATATTTGAGGTCTTGCTGAAGGGTCTCACCCTGAAATGTCGACTCTTTATTCCTTTTCATAGATGCTGTCTGACGTGCTGAGTTCTTCCAGTATTTTGTTGCTCTGAATTTCTACCATCTTCAGCATTTCTTGTGTATACAATAATGGAGGGGCTTTCTCACTCAACCTGGACAACATCCTCTCCAGTAGTGGAAAAACCTTATACTCTGGTTCTTTCCCACCGAGCCCTTTTGGTGGCTGTACCACACTTCAGTGCGTCCTGCAGCCTGGAATGTGCCAGTTGGCAGCATTGCTCTACGGACATCTTGATGCACAGATACTGTGTGACGTGCTCTCTTAGCATCTTGTTTATTGCTACACATATTAGAGAAGTGCCTAGCTCTTGTAGTGGGGAAATTGCCCTTCATATATATATGGGAAATTGCTCAGAACATGTTACAGCAGAATTGCTCCATGGAGGCCCATTTCGGGAATGCGACAGGAAATTTGTGGGTCGATGCGGAATTTCATCCAGGTTAGCACTCTTAAATATACACGCAGTAGACACTTTATTAGGTACACCTGTACACTTGTGAGTTAATAGAAATACCTGATCTGCCATCCCTATGGCAGCAACTCAGTGCATAAAACCATGCAGACATGGTCAAAGGGTTCATTTGTTGTTTACACCAACCATCAGAACAGGAAAGAAATATGATCTAAGTGACTTTGAGAATGGTGTGAAAATCTAAACAAAACATGGCAGTTCTGTGGGCAATAATGCCTTGTTAATGAGAGAGGTCAGAGGAGAATGGCCAGACTGGTTCAAACTGACAGGAAGGTGACAGCAACTCAAATAACCATGCCTTACAACAATGGTGTGCAGAAGAGTACCTCTGAACGCACAACACATTGAACCTTGAAGTGGATGGACTTCAGGAGCAGAAGACCATGAACATATACTCACTGGCCACTTTATTAAATACAGGAGGCACTTATAAAGGGGCCACAGAATGTATCTGAATGTATACTTCAATTGGTTTTGAATATTCTTCATTAAAACATTGATCAAGTGAGCTTGTTTCTGGAGTATTTTTACATAATAGAAAGCAACCTGAGAAAAATGTTCACCTTGTAAATCTAATGCAATTTGTATCCAGATCACTGATTGTGCCTAAGCTGAAATACATCCCTTTGTTTTGTTTGTGTTCTTCTAACGCTAAAGGTCAGACCATAATTGAATGTTCAAACATTAAAAATGTTTTCTTTTGTTCAGCTCTATTGCTGTGCTGCTGAAAATGGTAATAACTGCCTTCAGTGTAAACAGCCGTTATTTTTTTTACCTTAAGTGAGATTTATTGTACTGATCTGGTTAGAGGTTAAAGGTATGATCTGTATAATGGAAGCATGGCTCCCGCTCCAGTAAATGATTGCTGTCGTGTCTTTTTGCAGAGGAAATGCAGTGTTAGATATTGGCTGACTCTGATTGTAGTAACTACACCGGCACAAATAATAATCATTACCCTCTCTTTTAACAAAATGTACTGCTTCTGCCCTACTGGAGTGTTTGTCCTATTATCTTATCAATTATCTTCTTCCAGCACTGCTTCGTCCTCAAGATTATCCCTCCTCTTTTATATTTTTCTTTTCAATTCTGATACCATTGCCTCCAGCTCTGTATCCAAATCATTTTTTCAACGTGAGTTGGTGGAAAGACTGTAGATGTTAGATTAAAAGTAGCGTAAGAGAGAAGTGCTGAGGAATTCACTGGCATATCACTGTTTTTTGTGCAGGATACATATTGGTTCCTTAAGGTTGTTATAGCCAAGAGTGGTGATGGGGACAAGCTTCCTCTACCTATTAATGGCGTGAGCCTCAAATAGCCTCTGACAACCAAGTCCAGCTCCTGGCCTTCACGTGTGGCTTAGCTACCAAGCCTGGTGGAAACATTTCTACTGACAGGAGAAAGGGCAAAGCTGGGTTACTGGTGCCTTAAAACCATTCACTTCGGATAGATGGGGCTTGTCATCCATAGTTGGCAGCTCATCTAGGAGAAGGAAAACTCTAATTTTAAATCTTTGCTGCCTTAAGGCTATACCCACTCATGGGGAAGGCTGCAGGAGTAAACTCCAATAGAAAATTCCAGAGCTGGAATCCCTAAGGCAGTCCTACATTGAGTTCAATGCTGACTGGCAACTCCTGCGTTACGGCTGGTGCCAAACTGTATCGGTCTCTGCCGTTCCTTTCGGTTCATCAGATGTGTGGAGGGGGGAGCTTACTACATGGGCAACAACTTACTCTCCATATCGTATTGCCCAGGCTTTGTGTATCTAGACAGCTGTGACACAATATCCATGGTCAACTCTGACCAACAGGGGCTCTCACCTCACCTCACATTTGAACATTATTATCTTTCACTCAGAGGAAAGAATAATGACCATTTCTGGGTCATTTTCCATTGCCTGGAAACATGCTCCCCTATCATGAAAAACACTTGTCAATCCAAAACTAATTCTGCATCGGGGTAGCTTGGGATGAAGTTATTCCTCCTTCATATCACCTTTGGGTTCATTCAACTGGATTCTAGGCAACGTTCATGCATTGCTTTCTTCAGGGCAGGAGGACTGCTTATTTTATTAATGTCTGCATAATTCAAGCAAAGGCAAAATATCATTTCATTAGGGCAGTTAGCCCAATGGATAATACTTACTCATAATAAAAGATTTACTAAAACCATGCAATGCTTTTCACTCTTACTTTCATCATCAATGCATTATACAATGTTTTATTTCATTCCTTGAAACCATTGGGACCGTTGCCACTCATGTGGCTGCCCTGCGCTGGTACTCTACTATAATAACCGAGGTGCTTCCTCACCCAGCCAGGCTCCTCCCTGTCCAGTAGCAGGAAGAACCACATACTCTCCCACCGAGCCCGTATGGTGGCTGCAACTGTGTCAGTGTGTATCTCAGCACATTAGCTCAATGGGTTGCATAGTCAGCCTTTTCCAGGATGCAACCTGGAACTTTGCTACCTTAAGCTCCATGTCTGCTGAAAGCTACGCTTCATCTTTAGGATAGCTTTAAATGCAAGAGATTTTGGAGAGAGGCTGCAGGAAGCATTTATTTCCAATTCATAAGACTTGCAATTATAATTATTAAAAGTAAAAGATATTTGTCTAGGAATGTCACAAGAAGGGTCAGAGCCGTCTCTATTTCCTGAGGAGACTGAGGTCCTTTAACATCTGCCGGATGATGCTGAGGATGTTCTACGAATCTGTGGTGGCCAGTGCGATCATGTTTGCTGTTGTGTGCTGGGGCAGCAGGCAACAGAATCAACAAACTCATTCGTAAGGCCAGTGATGTTGTGGGGATGGAACTGGACTCTCTGACGGTGGTGTCTGAAAAGAGGATGCTGTCCAAGTTGCATTCCATCTTGGACAATGTCTCCCATCCACTACATAATATACTGGTTGGGCACAGGACTACATTCAGCCAGAGACTCATTCCACTGAGATGCAACACAGAGCATCATAGGAATTCATTCCTACCTGTGGCCATCAAACTTTACAACTCCTCCCTTGGAGGGTCAGACACCCTGAGCCAATAGGCTGGTCCTGGACTCATTTCATAATTTACTGGCATAATTTACATATTGCTATTTAACTATTTATGGTTTTATTACTATTTATTATTTATGGTGCAACTGTAATGAAAACCAGTTTCCCCCGGGATCAATAAAGTATGACTATGATTATGACTAACCATGGATGGTAGCAATAATCATTAAATATTGTGGTATTGCTGATTTCCATAGAATCAAATATTGAATGTGAATTACAGTCCATTGTTATAATGGAGTTTAGTGTTATTGTCTTAGCATGAATTTTTCCTCCAAAGAATATTAGATCAATTGCACAAAGTAAGGCAATAAACAAACAAATTGGTCCTGAAGGTTATACCAATGAGTCTATTATTGAAGGGTCTCGGCCTGAAATGTCGACTCTTTTCCATAGATGCTGCCTGACCTGCTAAGTTCCTCCAGCATTTTGTGTGTGTTGCTATTGTTTCTGGTGGCTTTGTGTTCCACATTTTTAGATTCTAAACCGTGCTGACAATGTCAATGGCAATTAAATGCTGCACGAGCAATAGCAACAAGGCTCTTGATGGGAACTGATTTGCAGAGCTTTAAGAGGGAAAAAAAAACATGTTGTGGGATTAAAATTGGACATGCTTTTCAAAGAGCTGTCACTGGCACATTGGGCAAAATGGCCTCAGCATAATTCTATGAGAACGTGCTGTTACATTAGCTGCAGCATTACACGAATTTGTATCAGTCTTTTGAACCAGAAGGAATAACTTCACTCAGCTTCACTCACACCAACACTGAACTGATTCCACACCCAATGGACTCACTTTCGAGGGCTCCACAACTCATGATCTCAATATTTATTGCTTATTTATTTATTATTATCATTTTTTAATCTTTTTTGTATTTGCACAGTTTGTTGCCTTTTGCACATTGGTCGTTTGTCTGTCTGTGTCGTGTACAGTTTTCATTGTCTCTATTGTGTTTTGTTGTATTTACTCTGAATACCCACAAGAAAATGAATCTCTGGGTGGTTTACAGTGATACATATACAGATAATGAGTTTACTTTGAATTTTGAACTTTGAGAGCCTGTGAAACTGCAGTTTTGGTAACTGGCATGAGGAATGCACATTGCTTGCAGTAAGCTGGTACACCTACCAGGAGTTAATTGTGATCAATAACTTCTGCAGCTGATCTGACAGATAGGGGTCCAAAAAGAAAAGCCAGATAAAGGGAGTGCAAAATCTGGAGTTACTGCAGCTTAAGAGAAGTGGAGAATTATCTTCAGCAAATGCTCAGTGAGAGGTGGCTATAAGTCTAATGGTCTAGAAGGGTCCATCTGCTCTGAAGAATATTACTGAGCAGTGGTATTAAGTATGTTGGGTGCCAGCATGAAATGATGCAAATGACTAGCAGGCCCCTGTTGTAGGCATCATTGAGCAAAACACTTGAGTACAGATCTCTGTCAGTTATTTAGTATAATTCACTCATTTATGGAACTGCAGGAAAGGAATTTTTTGTAAGATGCTTACATCTGTAGGACAAGCAGCTGGTAAATATACATTTGAACTAGAGGAAACTGCTCATTTAGAGCTTGTCCTATAATTTCCTTCTTCCATTCAACACACACACACACACACACACACACACACTGTGTCATACAAGGGAACAGCAATTCGATGAATAGTCAACAGCTTCTATTAAATGTTTTGGGCATTATCAAACGTGCATGTAATAAATTGTGGAGAGGAGCTGACTTTTATAGAGATTCAGTGTTTTGCATGGTGTGAGGATCAGTGTTTGGTAACCAAACACACCAGAGAGAAGCATCTATAATTTTGTTTTCAGTAACTGACAGCACAAAATATTTGGACTAGAATTATTCTAGTTCTCATATGTTTGAAGTAGTAACTGTTGTGAGAATTGATTCATCTGGGCAGTATTCTGCATGAACAATTGCATACTGGACAAAATCTTAGAAAACCATAGATTATTTAAGTATTCTAAAGTCTAAAAAGAAAGCTTTGGTGAAGAAGCCTCTGGAAGAATATGATTGTGTTTTTGTTCTCATGCGCTGACTGGCCTTATGTATAATCCACGGTCCTAAATCAAAATCTCTGGGTGAGTAAAAGGTTAGAAACCAATTGGCAAATTAAAATACCAATTACAGTTTTCAGTGAGTCTTACCATCAAGCAAACTCATTTTGAACTATTCTGCTTTCATGATGTAAAGTCGTGAAGGAGAGAAAGTCACTGAGCAAATCCATGTCCTCTCACCATTCAGAGTATCAATGATGCCAGGGCCAAAAGTGACCAGTGAACAGAGTGTCAAATTGTTACTTGTAACACACTAAAAATGCTGGAGGTCGGGTATTATCAATGCAGGGGAATAAACAGTGATGTTTCAGGCCAAGACCCTTCATCAGGGCTGAAAAAGTCCTGATGAAGGGTCTCAGCCTGAAACATCGACTGTTTATTCCCCTCTATTGATGTTACCTGACCTGCTGAGTTGCTTCAGCATGTCACGTGCGCAGCTCTTTATTTCCGCTATCTGCAGAATCTCGTGTTTACAAATTGTTACTTGTGGGACTTTATGCACGAGTTAGCTGACATATGTAGTTCCTACATTACAACAGGGATTGCAATTCAGAAGTATTTCAATGCCTATAAGGCAATTTGGGACATGTTGAGGTTGTGATAAGTGTTATATAGAAGCAAATCTTTTTAACACCACACAAAGGACACTGATCTTATCTTGGTTCAGGTGAGGATCCATGTCATTATCCATACTAGGAAAGTTTAACCATTTCTTGTCTCCTTCAAGTCTTCTCTCAGGTTACTCTGATAAATCACTGAATGTTCATATTTTATTTCATTTACTGCAGTGATGCTATATCTCCTAAAGCCTTTGGTAGCAATAATCAATATTTTAAAACAGCAATTGATTGAGCATTAACTGCCATTTGTAGAAGTTCCAAATCTTTATCACCTTCTGCATGTAGTGTTGCTTTGCTGCTGAAAGGATTAGTTTTTGATTTATGTTCTATGCACCCCCGCCCTCCAGTCACAAACTCCCAAATCAATAGAAGTAGTTTCCATCCATCTACCTCCCAATTCCCACAGTATCTTGAAACTTTCAATCAAATAAATCCATGATCATACAAGATTCATGAAATGCATGCTTTGTCTATGTGATCTCTTCTTTCATTTTAATCCTTGGAGTTGAAGTATTATTCCAGCAAAACAATGATATTCTCCCAGGATACCTTTTCTAAAGTGGGGATCCCAGAAATATACACTGCACACCATGGCCTTCTGCTGGTTTAACTAAACGGTGCTGGAACCACAGCTGTAGAAAGTGAGAAGAATGACTGTGCACTTTGACACTGAAGGGTTCCTTCTATAAAAGTAGCCACTGCACTGACTATCACTGGAGATAGTGAACAAGATCACTGTTATCATTATGAAAATACAAAAGCACAAGAAGGCCGAAGACCTTTTCTGAAGGGAGATTGCTGCATTTTTATGTACTATTTGAAGAGTGCAAGTCACAAAATGGTCTCTCCTGTCAAAGTTCAAAAGTTCAAAATTCAAAGGTAAATTTACTATCAAAGTACATATGCGGTATGTGCTGGGGTCAACATTGACCAGAAATTCTGCTGGTTGCAATGTTTAATACGTATAAAATACACAGCTGTTACTTACCTAGGCTACACTGTCAGCTTCTCTCAAACCACAACTTTAGTTGCTAAGAAGGGTAAAGATTTCGACCTGTAGGTTTCTCTCCAAAACTCATATCATTCAGACTGGAAATGCAATAGATTCTGGTTAATTGGGACAGCTGCTCATTTGGGTCAACCCTTAAAGAACAAAAACTATTCAAGAAAATTGCTGGGATTCCCTTTGTTTATTTGGGACACTATGACACTTAATTGAGGAGGAGACCATTGCCGAACTATTTCTAACTAGCGCCAGTCGCTCACACTTGTACAGCTGTTAGACGCTACACCATGCTTAGAGTGAACAGTTTTAAAATGGCATTATTTGCATGTGCTTGCATTCAAAAAGCAGTGATTTTTCTCTTATATTTGGTAAGAAATAAGCAGTAAGACAATTCAGAACTGTTTTGCTCATGGCAGTTTCAAGCATTCAGGCATGGAGATGCCAGAAATGGACAGGAGTGAAAGTGAAACAATTTCATTACTTCAGCAAGTTAGCAACTATGAAGAATTTGAAAACCATGAATGTTACAATAAAAATGAAAATTTGGAGGATGTAATCATTGATGGCACTGCCTGAAGGCAGTCCATTATGTGCACTAGGCATTGCACTGATTTTATTCATTACGTACTCTGGGTGAGATCCTCTGTTGATAACTAATTAGGAACTAATATATTTTTATCGTACTGTGGTAGTTTTGGTAGTATTCTAATTTGTTTTGTATTTTATTTAAACATAATTTATTTCTCACTTAAATGGTAGTTTGTGTTTTTTATACCTTTTCTAATTATTTTCATGAAACTTTGGTTAATTAGACAGCCACTTAATTGGTCCAAAATATTCCGGTCCTGATGTGTCCCTATTAACCAGAATCTACTCTATATTACAAAACCTTCATTGTTACGGAAGCTAAATCCTTGAACTCCATCTCCATTACTAGCTTGGAAGTATGTTCTCCAGAAAGAAGGCAACATACTTCCACTTTCTCAAGAGCAATTAAAGATGGGCGATGGATGCTGGCCCTGCGAGCAATGCCATGATCCTGGAAAATGAAAATATGTAAAGAAAGCATTCTTTATTCATAGGGATAGGAATTGTCTATGGTTTAGGATATTTCAGAATTACTGCTCTGTTTCATTATTTCTCTTGCAACAAAAACACAGCAACATCCAGATTTCAGTTTGCAAATTAAATGTTTAATTCAAACTGAATATTAGAACATCTTTTAAACCATGGAAGTATTATGATCGTATGTCAGGATGCTGGAGCAGAGGTCCAATCGCAGACCCAGTACTGCGCACACAGTGATATTAATTGAGTAACAAATCCCAAGGTGCAAACAAAGTTGGTGTCAAAGTTCAGGCAGAGATCAAAACATCCAGAGAAATCCAAAAACCAGAATTGGGAAACAGGCAGAGTCAATACTCAGATGGACAGAGTACACATACAAATGCTGGAAAGACCCAGGAAAATTCACTGGCACAATCTGGCAACAAACAGGTGAAAACACAGGACTGAAATACACTGAGCAATAAACAGAGAGGCAGATGATAGGTGGAGCACAATGAGACACAGGGGGCAGCAATACAGGTAATAATGAGAAACAGAAGAGAGACGGAGTACTCAGTAACACAGGGGCCGGAGTAGAGCACGAGTGGGGACAGGAGCACATGGCAATACAACACCGCAGACTAACAGCTGGGGGAAGTACACAAAAAGACAGAGTTCAACTGGAGGTACTGACACCGTATGATATAGGATCAAAATTAGGCCCTCCAGCCTATTGAGTCTGCTCTATCATTCAATCTGCCTGATGTTTTTTCTTCTTTCAAACCCATTCTCCCACTTTCTGCCCCATAATCTTTAACCCCCTTACCAATCAAAAAGTTTTCACTCTCTGCCTTAAATGCACCTAATGACCTGGTCTCCACAGTCATTTGTGTTTACAGATTCACCACCCTCTGACTGAAGAAGTTCCTCCCCCTCAGTTCTAAAGAGTCATCCTTTTATTCGAAGGCTGTGCTCTCAGATCCTAGAATCTTCTACCAATGGAAACAGCCTCTCTAGGCCCACTCTATCCAGGCCTTGCAGTGTCTGGTAGGTTTTAATGAGATCTCCCCTCATCCTTCTGAACTCAATAGAGTATATTCCCAGAGTTATCAAACACTCTTCATATATGAAGCCTTTTCATTCCCAGGATCATTCTTGTGGACCTCTTTGGGCCAGCACATCTTTCATTAGATATAGCGTCCAAAATTGATCACAATGCTGTCTAATTAAGCCTTATTCAGCCTTGGCAGTACATCCTTGCTTTTATATTCTTGTTCTCTCAAAATGAAAGTTAACTTTTTATTTTCATTAAAGAAAATTAAATTAATAATCCATTCAAATTTTACACTTGTAATTAAATAATGCTCTTTAGAAGCTCATTTTTTTTCTGTCATATACACAAAATCATATTACTGCAGGTTATGTCCATAGCCTTAAGCTTACTTACACATCTATGATTGACATCTGCAGTTGTAACTTAAAAAAGGGAGATGAAGTTTGAAATTGTACCTTCAATTATCCCTTGGTTTCTTCCAAATGGTATTACTTGGAAAGAGAAGCTGAATACTGTCTGGATGATCAATCAATCTTTTATAAGAAATGATTCCCCCAGTGATTTATCCTAATAGTATTTTCAATAATCTCATCAGCAAGCTGATAGTTGGCAAATCATGCTCAGGACAATTGAGTAAACAAATCCGAAGCCCCCTATAATTCGCTTAAGCCTCTCTCTATCCACAAACCATGTTGTTATGAGCTCAGTTAATTCTTAACCTCTTAAATCCCATTGTAGAATGTAAACTTTTACAAAAAGGCATGAGGAGTCCAAGCAAAGTGTACATGTTTAATCAAGGGCTCTCCTCATTGCATCTCTGGAATCTTCTACATGGTTGCAACTCAGAGAGCAGTTCATCACATCAGACAGTCCTTATTTGGATGATAGCCATAAATTTGCAAAAATTATTCACAACCATTATTGCATATGAAAACACAAGAAAGTGCGGATGTTGGAATGTGGAGTAAAAAACAAATGGCTGGTGAAAATAATCTTTGGATCAAGCAACATCTGTCTGGAAGAAATGATTTGTTGGTGTTTCAGGTTGAGATACCATATCAGGACTGCATTTGCATATTTTGGAAATCCATATGAAATCACCAGTATTTTCTCCTGTACCTGAAGAGAGTAGTTTTTACGATTGATCAGATTTGAAGCAATAGACTTGCAATTGTCATTGTATATGACATGTCTAATCACAGCCTTGACTGCACGGTTGGAAGTAAACAGATTTTAGCATTGGTTTTATGATGTATGAGTCACCACTAAGGCTTTTCTTCCATAGAATAATATCATTTGAATCACAATGAGAATCAGAATCTTTAATCTGCAACCTTTTCATCAATAGATGGTGAAATAGTATCAGCACATAATGAAATGTGTTTGGGTCAAGCACAGAGTTAATAGTACTTGAAAATGACTGGGTGTCAATTATATTTTTTGTCATTGACGGTGACCTTAGTTTCTCTTTAATTGTCTGTGGTCTGTTTTCATCAACCCTCAGATCTAAATAACTTATTTTCTTTTACAGAAATCATATGTGTTTTTCTTAAGCTTCTTGTTATATTGAAATGGACTTCTAAAGTCTTTCTTCTTTTAATGCAATTATAATGTCATGTTGATTGTACACACAAGGCTGGATCTGGCATGGCTTTGTCTCCATTCTTGGTTGGAATGCTTTTGGTAATAATTTTCTTCTATGTGGGTGTAATGACTTCTCTGGGCCTGCGCAGGGAGCCATAGAGCATTTCGCTTCTACGTTTATAAGAGTACCTTAACTGGGTAATTGTAGTTTAACTTATGTCATTAATTGTTTAACCTTGTTAAGTTTATGTTGATACACTTCAGCCTTCCGGGTCACCTGTACTATTAAAGTGGGCATTATCCTTGTTTCGGAGAACGTTTCATCTCATGGTGTCGCTCAGTCGAGTCTCCAATGTCCTGTTGGAATTCCTATGTGTAAACTCTTTTTGCCATCTCTACATGGGAGTCTGTCTTTCCTCCATATTTGGGATCCGTCATTGCTAGCACACACTGTGACAGTGAGTATAAAATCACATCATTTAGTGGATGTTAATTTTCAAATAGCAATGACATATTTGTTGATATTGAGTGTAAAACAAACAGGCTTAATGAAAGCTTTTGTTCCCATTAACTAGCACTTCAGTCTTGAGGTGTGGGCAGAGGCATCTACTCCTCTGACTAAACTCAAAAGTCACTTTATAACTTTAACAGAAATAGATGGTATTATTGGCATTAGTATTTCCTTATTGAGTGCTCTTCAATAATTCTGTGCCATTTTCATCCATGCTCCATGTTGTTCAAGCCTGTTAAATTTTATTATTATTGGCTTCGGTTTGCAGTAGATCAACTTAGCACTTTGTACCCCTTGATGCTCACATACAAATCCTTAAAATATTTCTTCATTTTGTCCCTGAAGCTTCCCGCAATAGAGATGTCATACATCCAATCCATTCACGACACTTTCAACCACTCACTTTCCAGAGAGTTAGCCTGTTAACATAATCAGCCATTGTAATTCGTAACCTTCCTTCTGCTCATTATTGGCGATGACACATTTCATTTATCCTAATATTCTCAGGGTGTCACTAGAAGATGCTTTCAATTTTAATGTGCTTCTAGCCAATGACACCTCATTAAATCTTTGTTTATATGCATCCCATCCCATGACAGAACAGTCTGCAAGTGTCAATATTCATGCTAATGCCTTGATTGTTACGAATAAACTCAGCTGGAAGCCCGAGAAGAGTATATTCATCATATATCAAAGGTTTCAAAGGTTTCAAAGGTACATTTAACATCAGAGAAATGCATACAACATACATCCTGAAACGGTTTTTCTTCGCAACCATCCACAAAAACAGAGAAGTGCCCCCAAAGAATGAATAACAGTTAAACGTTTGAATCCCAAAGTTCCCCCCAAGCTCCCTTCCCTCCCACGTGTAAGTGGCAGCACACAATGATCACCCCCTCCCCCCACCGGAAAAAAAAAGCATCGGCACCCGCCACCGAGCACTCAAGCATGAGCGAGGCAACAGCAAAGACACAGACTTGCAGTAACCCAAAGACTACTTGTTCACCCAGTACAGGACATACCACAGGCTCTCTCTCTCTTTCTCCCTCTCCCTAATAAGGGAGAAAGAGGCGCCTCCGTTTCACAGCGAGAGGGGAGACATAACAACTTGCTGGTTTACGATGTTAAAAAGTCCATTGCGCTGCTTATTCTGAGCTCTGCGCCCAAATATTTCAGGTCTCTGGGCACACAGCCTGATCTTCCATCTCTTACGACACACTGGTCTTGTGCCCGGACACTGACCTCCCATCCCTCCGTCTCCAGAGCCACGAAATCTTGGTCCTCCGAAGGCAAGTGAAGCTCCTAGGCCAAGCCCTTGGCGTGCTGAATAACGGCCATTCGTGAAACCCCGAGAGCAGGTCCCATTCCCGTAAAGAACTGTAGTCAGCACTGAATACTTTTTCCTTGATTATTAATTTTTTATTCCAGTTATTTCATTTTCATTTACACTTGTGTACTGGAAATGACATAAACAATCTTGAGTTCTGGAAAAATTGATTTTCTTATTGCCACCAGTGGCATATCTGCTGTGTAAAATGTGTTCCTTCCTTTTTTTCATTCACCTCAATGCTTTGTAAACAACCTTTCTGTGAATGCCTGCTGTAATTGTTTTCTGCCATTGATATACTGCATGACCATCTCTGGTTAAACTTGTTCCACTCTGTTTGACTTATAAAACAGGGCCGCTGGGCAATGAATTATTTGTATTCTGAACTAACATACTTGTGCCAAATCATTGTCAAGGCAATAAAAGCAGAATCTCTCATCATATATGCTCTTCTGGCCGATTCAGATTCGGATTCATTTATTCATCACATGTAGATCACTGATATGCATGGTTTGTGTTAACAATCAACACACCTTAAGGATGTTGCCACACCTTCCAGCACTATGATAGCATGTCCATAGTGCTTGTCAGAACAACACAGAATATAAAAAGCAACACAGAAAAGCAAAACCAGCCTTTTTCCGCCCTTGCACCTAACCACTTGCATAGAAAGTCCTGTAAACACAGGACAGGCCTCTGGACCTCTGTCTTCAGACTTCAGCCATTGGACTTCGACGTGCAGACTTCGGATCAACCTTCAAGCTTCTGTCTTTGATATCGACCCCTAGACTAGCTGATAGTGGGTCCCCGAACTCCTGGGTCGAACACCGGGCTCACCGATTCACTGCCTTCATGCTTCCTGCTCGCATGGACATCCGATCCGTGGACCCACCGACATGGAAAAGCCGGACATCCATGACTGACCTTTGTCGCATGTCCACATTGCTCGCCTTCAAGTGCGAAGCAGAAGCCTAGACTCTGGATGTCTTTCATTCTCATCCATGTAGTTGGCCTTTGAACATGGAGCGGGAGGCCTTGATCCTGGAGGTCCTTCATCCCACATCCATGTCGCTGTCCTTTGATTGTGGAGCAGAGGCCTAGACACCAGCCTGACCTCTAACTCCCCATATCCCTGTCCCTAAACCCCAACCAGACCCCTAACCCCTCCCCTCTGATCCCAAAACCTACCTTACAAGATTGAAAAACAACTAAATTTGAGCCAGAGCCTTGACGGAGACTGCAGCTCAGCGTTACTTGACCAGAAGCAACTGCGCTCGTTTCAGGCATTCCACCATCACTTACGATTTTCTTTCAGTGTCTGCCCTAATGTTAAGCATAAGGAAAATTCTTTCACATTTCCATAAATGTAGCTATCTTAGGTTAAACCTTGATTGTTAAATAGTTCAGACTAACAATGTTCATCCATTAGTCCACTCACAACTCATTGTACAGTGTGTGGTATACCACATCACATCTTTAAGAGCACCTACTATATACATTTGCTAATTGTAATCTCCTGATCTCTGATTATGTATTCCTAACTCATAATTTTTCACAACCTCAGATGGTGCTGAGTTGAAATTATTTGTAGCTACTCTGCTAAATAGGATATTGATTGTAGGTAAGATTTCCAACCAGCCACAGATATCTGGCATTGTTTCTACTAGGAAAATCACCTTCAAGCTGTCGTGTATTGTTTCATGCTAAGCATCTTTGCCTTCATGTTATATTTTAATGGTGTGATTCAACTGAAAATATTTCCATCCTTTCACTGTACAATTTGAAATGCTCCTACACCCTCAGATAAACACGAAGAATTCCAAGGTCTGTAGCTGAGCTACCTTTTAGTACTGTCCTCCACTTGATCAATTACTAAGTTTGCCCTTTTATAGGTATGTCTGTGCACAACTACATATTAATTAAATAAAAGCACACATGTGGGACATGGCTTTAACTAGTGTATTCACATTGCTGTGAGAGAGAGAGAGATGGGGGGGGAGAGAACTATGTGCATGCGTAGACAACAGAGCATGTACAGACAACAGATCAATACGTAGTGCTAAGGCGGTGTCATTGCTCTAAAAGAAATAGATCCATATATTACACTTTCCTCCTACTTTAGATTAATGCACCATAGAACTGTACATGTACAAAACATTTATTTTCCCTTTCACAAACGCATATTCCAAATTAACATGCTTTCATAATAACAGTCCACAAGTAACTTCAAAGATCTAAAGGTTCAATCATTTGGGTGGCACTTTGCTTCTTTCAGGATAACGTTTCTGGACCTGTGGAGTAAAATCTGGAGATGTGTCTTGGCAACGATAATGTTCTCAATTTCCAATGTCATGTTGCTGTTAGTGATACCTTCACTGAGAGGTAAGTCTGGTGGTTGCAATGTGTCCGTCCTCTTGGATGCAATTGACTCAGGTGTGTTCTTTAGTTGAGCATCCAGTATCTGGTCCACATGACGTCTCCACTTTTGATCACCAAAATCCACTGTGTACATCAGCGGTCCAGTTCTCGTAGCTACTGGGTGTCCACTTGACTTCTTGGTAATCATGCACCAGGTCTTTCTGTCCAACCTCGAAACTCCTTGCTGCTTCACTTGGCAACTGGCAGAACTGTCTATTCTGTACTTCCCTCCATAGATCTGGTTTCAGGAGGTCTACGTGAGATCTCAGATTCCTGCTCATGAACAGCATTGTAGGTATTTGATTTATCATTGCATGAACAGAGTTCCAATACACAAAAAGGGAAGTTGTCCACCTTGTGCTGCAGAGAAATCTCCTCCTTGTCCATCACTTCATTGGACTTCTTGAAGACCTGGATAAACCTTTCAGCTAAGCCATTCATTGCTGGGTGGTGAGGAGCTGACTTGAAACGTCTGATGCCATTTTTCTTTATGCACTCCCACAGGTGTAACCATACCTGTGAGGATGCATCTTGAACTTTTTGGCATCCCAAAAAACTTTTAGCCAGGGCATCAATCTGTTTATCTATTCCAGGCCACCATACATAGCTCCGAGCTGGACTCTTCATCTTGACTGTACCCAGGTGTCCTTCATACAGATTTTCTAACACTTTGGTGTGCAGTTTAGTGGGAATTACAACACGAGATCCACACATCAGCATCCTTTGACATACTAATAGTTGGTCTTGTCTTGCTGAGAACTCTGGAAACATAGGGTTACCATGAGCTGGCCATCCTTGCATGGTGATTTCATAGGATTTTGACAATGTTGGGTCATTCATTGTTTCCCTTAGTATGTTGGAATTTGTTACCGGCAACTGGTCACCAAAGCGATGTGGAACACTGCTGCTCAGTAACAGTATGAAGCCATTTCTTCTTCAGTGACCAGTAGTGGAAGATGTGACAAGCCATCAGCATTGCTGTGTTGTTTGGCGCCCTTGAACTCTATGTCATAAGAGTGGTCTCCTAGGAGTAGTGCCCAACATTGTAACCGGGTAGCAGTCATCACCGGAATTTCCTTCCTGGGATTGAAAATGGACAGGAGGGGCTGGTGGTCTGTCACTAGTGTAAACTTTTGTCCATAGAGGTAGTGCTGGAGCTTCTTTATTCCCCATACTAGACCAAGGGCCTTTCGATCGATCTGTGCACAGTTGCATTCTGCGCTCATTAGTGACCTTGAAGCAAACGCAATTGGACGTTCAGATCCATCTGTCATAATCAAGTCAAGTCAAGTCACTTTTTATTGTCATTTCAACCATAACTGCTGGTACAGTACACAGTAAAAATGAGACAACGTTTTTCAGAACCATGGTGCTTCATGAAACAATACAAAAACTACACTGAACTATGTAAAACAACACAAAAACTACACTAGACTACAGACCTACCCAGGACTGCATAAAATGCACAAAACAGTGCAGGCATTACAATAAGTAATAAACAAGACAATAGGCACAGTAGGGGGCGGTAGGTTGGTGTCAGTCCAGGCTCTGGGTATTGAGGAGTCCAATGGCTTGGGGGAAGACACTGTTACATAGTCTGGTCGTGAGAGTTCAAATACTTTGGTGCCTTTTGCCAGATGTCAGGAGGGAGAAGAGTTTGTATGAGGGGTGTGTGGGGTCCTTCATAATGCTATTTGCTTTATGGATGAAGCATGCAGTGTAAATGTCTGTAATGGCAGGAAGAGAGACCCTGATGATCTTCTTAGCTCTCCTGTAGGGTCTCGCGATCCGAGATGGTGCAATTTCCGAACCAGGCAGTGATGCAGCTGCTCAGGATGCTCTCAATACAACCCCTGTAGAATGTGGTGAGGATGGGGGTGGGAGATGGACTTCTCTCAGTCTTCGCAGAAAATAGAGATGCTGCTGGGCTTTCTATGCTATGGAGCTGGGGTTGAGGAACCAGGAATAATGTGCGACAAAGTGGTTCCAAAGCCATAAGGGGATGCATCATACGCCAGGGATGGGTTATAATGGGTGAGCAGTTCATCGGATGTTATTAGTCTCTTTGTTTTCTTGAATGCTCTTTCACAACTTTCTGACCGTTCGCACTTTGCTGCTGTCTGTAACATTGTGTTCAATAGGTGCAGCACTGTAGCAATGTTTGGGAGAATCTGGTGGTAGTATTTTTCAAGGTCCAAGTATGACTTCAGTTGTGACGCATTTTCCGGTTTGGGTGCCTGTAGCACTACTTCAGTCTTCTCTTGTGACTTCTATAAGCCATACTTGTCAATGACATGTCCGCAGTATGAGATTTAATTCTTGAAAAACTCACGTTTCTCTTTCTTTGCGCGCAGGCCATGCTCACTCAATCTGGTAAGCACTACCGAGGTTCTGAAGGTGCTCTTTAACATTTTTGCCAGTCATGATGATGCCGTCAAGGTAGCATTGTGCTCCTGGGATAGCTTGGAGCACTTGGTCCATTGCTCTTTGCCAAATTGCTGGAGCTGGTGCGATGCTAAAGATGAGATAATTATACCAGAACAGTCCCTTGTGAGTATTGATTGTGAGAACTTCCTGCTTGACTCCTCAATCTCTATTTGCAGATTGGCTTGTGACAAGTCAATCATTGAAAACCTCTCGCCACCTGCCAAATGTCTTCTGTTCGTGGCAGGGGATACTACATAGTATGCAGCACCAGTTGAAATCCCCACATATGTGAACGGCTCTAGCCTTCCCTTTCTTGATCACTGAGACAATGGGCGTGGCCCAATCACTCCACTCAACCTTGGAGAGAATTTTAGAAACCTTCAAGCTCTGCAGTTCAGTATCCACTTTAGGACGTAGTGTGTAAGGCACTGGATGCATTTTATGGAATCTTGGTGTTGCTGTTTCATCCAGTTCAGTTCTGGCCTTCGTGCCTTTTGAGTTTACCAATCCCCTTATCAAACACCTTCTCATTAACATTAAGTAGCTGAGCTAGTCTCTGGTTAGTGCTACCAGTTGGGCTGCCGTTGCCTGTGGCTGTTACACTGAGAGCTTTGATTGAGTGCCTGTCTAGTAGGATTTTTCTCAACATTCAGAAAGTGCTGGCCCGACCACTTTTCAATATATAAAGCTTTAACTGCTGTGTTTGGCCTTCATAAGTCACCTTCACTTTCAGTTTGCCTTTCGGGGACACTTTTTCACCTGTGTAGGTCTTTATCATCACTGAGGTCTTTTCTGATGATATCTTAGAGAACAGACTGTTGTAGACAGCCTCTGGAATTATAGACCAAGTAGACTCTGTATCCAGCTCCATTTTCAGTTTTACACCAGACACATCCATTGTGATCCTGATGATTTTGTGTTCTGCTTCAATGATACTATGCATTTCTAGGCATGGCAGTTCACCGTTGTCAGACCCTATGTTGTCTGATTCTGTTTTGCATTCAGTAACTTTATGTATTTGCTTAATTTTATGTTTGAGACTTTTCACTTGGTTGTGCTTTTTGTTTGCCTTGCACATTCTCTCTACGTACCCTTGTTTATGACACGTTCTGCAAACTTTTTCTTTGAACCAAGAATCATTTGCATGATGGGAGGATTTGCCACATCGATAACATCTTTGGCTTTTTGCATCATTCAGGGACATTTTGTGTATTTCACATTCTAACTTCCTTTTCCATAGTCCTGCTGCATCCTTTGCTGCAGTATGTAACGATGTTGCAATGGTCAATGCCAGTTCGAAGGTTAGGTTTATTTCAGACAATAGTCTCTTTTGAATGCTTGGACTATGCGTGCCACATACAAGCCTGTCCCAAAATTCCATCTCTAAAGTCACAGTACTGGGAAAGTTTGCGCAATTCTGCAAAGTATTCAGAAAGGCTTTCATTTTTTGACTGATTCCTTTTGTAAAATCTAGATCTCTCAGCTTTTGCCAGTGGTTTAGGGCTCAAGTGATTTTGTAAAATTTGTAAAATCATCAAATGTCTTGCTTCATGGCTTTTCAGGGATTACTGTTAAGCTAAGAAGTGTAGGGGCTTTCTTTTGCTCCTGCATGTTGTTCGTGTTACCATACTGTTCAACCCTCTCAATATACGACTCCCAGCCTTCACTAGTGCTATCAAATTCGTCAGTCTTCCCAGCTGAAGCCATTGTCACATTATTTTCACATTAAAGTCAATGCGACTTTCACTGTTATTCACGGGTCCTTTGGCTTTCTCGTGCTGTTTCTCTCTTGCTGTCACTGTCGACGCAGTTCCTGATATTACCTGACATTCAGGTTCGTACTTGTTGCCAATTAATTGTTCCTGTGCACAACTACACATCAATTAAACAAAAGCACACAGACGACAGATGGCTTTAACTGGTGTATTCATATTGGAGAGAGAGAGGGAGGGAGGATGCACAGACAACAGATCAAAGCATAGTCCTAAATTGGGGGGGAGGGGGGAATCATTGCTCTAAATAAAATAGATCCATACATTACAATGGACATACACATACACAGATGCTGTCAGTTTTTTTTCCCTTTTCCTTGTACTAGAATCTACACATCAGGGCTAATCATGAGCTCCACAGATTCACTCTGACAAAGCAACCATACAGCTACTTGACTTCCTTTAAGACTTTGCCACTCATAGCTGTTGAGATAGTTTAAGTTCTTCATTGCCAGTGCAAACCGCAGGTACTATGCACAAAAGTGGGAGATGATTTATAATTTTAGTGCATGACTTAATCAAATCTGGACGTGAACAACAGTTGACCTCAGGTTAAAGGTTCTACCACCCATTTGCCAGAAAAGAGAATCCAAGATGGGTTCTCCCTGGTTTCAGGATTCCTTGTTTGTGATCTTTGGAGGATAGATGTATCTTACCAATAAGGTTGGAAGTGGGATCCACCTGCTGGAATTCCTTAGGCGATCCAATTTTTTTTCTTAAATTATTTTTCAGTGTAATTCCTTTACTGAGAGTGCCAGCAGGAGAATTGCTATCTCTGATGCAAAATGAACATGGGTCCCGATCTGCCCTTTCCAACAGTTCCTTTTATCTCAAATTTCCAGCAACTTTTTCGAATCTCACTGTTCCAACATTCTTAAAAATTCTTTCCTCTGGTACCTTGCTCTAGGTATTCCTCTTCCAAACAGATTAGCAAGCCTTTACTACTCCTCCTCAATCTAGAATATTTGGAAAGGCACAGATTTACTAAGGATAGTCTGTATGGCTATGTTCAGGGAAAGTCATGTTCACAAACTTGATTGTATTTTTCAAGAAGGTACCAAAAATGAGGGTAGGTCAGTAAATATTGGCTATATGAAATTTAGTAAAGTTTTTAACAAGCTCTGTCATTGTGGGCTAATTGAGAAAGTTAGCTCTCTGGGAATTCATGGTAACTTGATTGATTGAATTCTACATTAGCTTGGCCATAGAATACAGAAGATAATGGAGGATGGTTGTTATTTGCCTGGTAGAGCTCCACAAAGATTGGTGCTGTGTCCTCTGTTGTTAGTATATAAGTGACTAGGACAAAAATGTAGATGGTCTGATTAGTAAGTTTGCAGATAACACAAATTTTGGCGATTGTGAGTGAGCTGTCAAAGGCTTCAGCCGAGTATTGATCAGTTGAAAAGTTGTGTGAAGAAGTGGCAGATGGGGTGTAATCTGAACAAGTGTGGGGTGGCACACTGTGGAAGCCCCAGTGCAAGATAAAGATAGACAGTAAATGGCAGTGCTCTAAGGAGCATTGCTGTACGAGGTGCAAATCCATAGCTTCTTGAAACTGGTAAATCAAGTGGATAGAGTGGTAAAAAATGCATACGGCATTCTTGCCTTCATCAGTCAGTGCATTGAATATGGGAAGTTATGTTGTAGTTGTATAGAACTTTGGCTCTTCCACTTCTGATGTATTGCCTGCAGTTCTGATTAGCACATTACAGGGAGGATGCGAAGGCTTTGGGACGAGTGCAAAAGAGGTTCACCAGAATGTTACATAAATTAGAGAGTACTAGCTATAAAATCAGATTGGACTAACTTGAGTTGTTTTCATCGGGAGTGTTGGAGACTACAGGGTGATCTCCAGTTCCCTCCCATATTCCAAAGGCTTATGGGTCTGTCGATTAATTGGTCACAGGGGTGTGGTTGGCCAGTGTAGGGCCCCTTGGGCTGGAAGAGCCTGTTACTGTGCTGTATCGCTAATAATAATAATAATAATAATTATAATAAAAGTATGAGAGGTGTAAATAGGGCAGATGGTCAGAGTCTTTTCCTTGGGATTGAAATGTCAAATACTAGTGGGAATTGGTTTAAGGCCAGGGGAGAAAGATTGAAGGAAATTTATGATGCAAGCTTTTTTTATACAGAGGGATTTTGGTGCTTAGAATGTGCTGCCAGGGAAGTTAGTCGAAGCAGATATGATAGCAATGTTTAAGGACCATTGAGGCAGATACAGACAGCGATAGAGGGATGTGGACAGATGTGATTTGTTTAGATTGACTTCATGCTTGTTGTAGGCATCTTGGCCTGAAGGGCCTATTCCTGTGCTCTACTGTTCTATGCGTTATGTTTTATTACATTCAATGTCATTTTAGAAACATAGACATAGAAATCCTACAGCACAAAACAGCCCATTTGGCCCACAATGCTGTGCCAAAAATGTACTTACTGAGAAATTACCTAAGGTTACCCATAGCCCTCTATCTTTCTAAGCTCCATTTTCTCTTGGTGTTCACCCTATTACACCTATTTTCTTTCTTTTCTCTGCCGCTCGCCCTTCTCTGCCATTTGAAAACATGCTTGTCTATTTTCAACTGCTCCCAGTTTTGCTGAAAGGTCTCTGACCTAAAATATTAACACTATTTCTTTCCCTGCAAATGCTGCCTGACCTGTTGAATATTTCCAGCTGTTGCTGTTTTTTGTTTCTGTTAGACATTATTGACTGTTTGAAATGCATTCTTGTTATGGGTCATTACAATGCAAGTCATGTATGTTTATGACATACTGCTTTAGCAGTATCGTTCTATAGCATTATATAGTTTATTTACAATGGTGTATTGGATTATTTCCCAAGATGCAATGAAAATGTGCATAATTTGCATACTTGGCGAATTCCTATTAACCAGACAGAAATGTGCTGCTTAGAACCAATTAACATTGAAACTGCAAAGTAAATCGGATGCTTTGATAATCATCTGCATATTGCATAAACCAAAATGGACTTGAGCTTTTATTACCTTAGAGTCAATCATGTTCAGTGCTAGCATGATCCTTCATTCTCACGCACGGTGATGGGTCTCCGGCTCAATGAATTTTATTGTTCCTTTGAGTGATAAGACAGACTAAACCGATTCCTATAAAATGTTGCATCTCATGCAGAAAACACATTGAATCTCATCTCACAGTAAAATTTATCTGAATCAGTGAATAAAGGAAAATTTGTCAACTGCAGGTGTTATAAAGAAAATATATTGGAAGCAATTTTCTTCCAATATAACTGAACAAAACAAGCTAGTGGGAAGGGATGTATAGTCACTAGAGAATTTTAAGAAAGGAAAGAGAATATGGGTTTGATAAGAACTCATTCTGTGATAATGCGTGGCCAATAATTCAAAAGCAGTCTCATCAGAATGACATGGTCACATTATTTCAAATGTCTCTGCTTTCATTCATGCTATTAAAATTCCATTGTGTGTGATCATTTTGATCAGAATTGTAAAGAAGTGAGATTTCTATACTACAATTTTCATCTCATTTAATTTCAATTACACAATTTTGGAAGAGATTGAAATGTATGTGGTGGCATTAATTCACTTTTCACCCACCATTTACTGGCAACAATTCATCATCTCTTATGGCGGGCTCTTCATTCACAGCTGTGAGCCAAATGCAGACAGAGTCCAGATTCAGCAATACAAGGAAGAATGTCTGAAATTCCAGTGCACCCAGTATAAACCTGCTATTGCCGCTGTTTGATAGCGATTCCCATTCCCTCCCTCTTCAAATAGGCAGGATTTGCACATACTGGAGACTGAATAATCACACCTTGATTGGCAGCTGAGCATCAAAGGGTGGGAGACAGTGCTGAGAGGTGGGAGGTGAAGGATTAGTCCCTGAGGTTTGCAAATTGATTGAAGATTGAGAGGGATTTTGATTGAGGTATACAAAATTATGAGGGGTATATACGGGGTAAATGCAAGCAGGCTTTTTCCACTGAGGCTGGGTGGGACTACAACCAGAGAAGTTTAAGGAGAACACGACGGGAAACTTCTTCACTCAGAGGAACATGAGAGTGTGGAAGGAGCTGCCAGCACAAGTGCTGAATATGAGCTCAATTTCAACATTTAAGAGACGTTTGGATAGGTACATGGATAGTAAGAATATGGAGGACTATGGTCCCAGTGCAAATCGATGGAAAAAGGCAGTTTAGTTGGTTTCAGCATAGATTAGGTGGGCTGAAGGGCCTTTTCCTGTGCTATACTTCTCTATGACTGTATAGCTCCAACCTATTGGAAATATGTGGACTCTGAAGGTAAAGCTGGAGTGGAATTCTTTGGACTGATTGGGATCTGGAATTAAGACAATCAGGAATTCTGGGGATGCCTATGGGAAGTAGATTAATGACGACTGAGGCATCGAACCTTGATTCTGAATGGTGCTGCTCTGCCAGCTTTGCTAAATATCTAGAAGTACTTACAGTAGCAACCACTTTCCAAAACAGCCATACTACACAACAGTGTAAAACTTGAGATCCTCGCACGAGCATCGTCCTTACAGTAGTTAATTGCAGGCTCCACAAAGATTTCAGCCATGGATTGCAAATCTCCATTAGTCCCCAGTTAACCCTAACTATACCCTAAACCTAACGGATGAGGATACTCCTAATTCTTTACCTTCCTGCATCATGAGGGATGGGGGAGCACACAATGACCAATAGCACAATCGATATCTAGTGAAGAAACACTGCCATATTCAGTCTTCTGAATGTTCAATGGCTTGCTCCATTGAAAGGAAAGCAAAGGATGCAGATTTCAGGTAAAATACACTTGCTTAATTTAATTGTTAATTGAATAGATATAATTATTAATTCAAATATATTTAATTGTTTTAAGTGCTTTAAAATTATTTAATTTTTGCTATTTTAAATTTACTTTTTAAATAAAATGTTTTATTTTTAATAGTTTGGGAATATTTTTGAATGTTTGTGCATGTCAGAGGCATTCTGTGTCTATGTCAGGTCGCTGACTTAAGGAACTTATCTCTGGTTCCTAGCAATTTGTAAATGTGAGGCACAAAATATTCTGCAGATGCTCGAAATCCTAAGCAACACATATAAAATGCTGGAAGAACTCAGTAAGTCAGACAGCAGGAAGGACATAAACCGTTGTCGTTTTGGGCCACGAACCTTCATCAAGGCTGCAAATTTAATGTTAAGTCACAGAAAAGTTATACCTTGCAAGGAGACCTTTTGGTCCATAAGATATTGGAGCAGAATTAGGCCATTTGGCCCACTGAGTCCATTCCATCATGGCTGATTTATTTTCCCCTCTTCCATTCTTCTGCCTTCTCCCCGTAACCCTGGTTCACTGAGTCCATACCATATTTCTGTAAAGGCAATCCAGAAATTGCCTTTATTTCATCTTTTTCCCATTTTTCTAATAAATAGTTTCAATCAGCTTCTTTAAAAGAAGTACAAACTTTCTCTTTTATCACTTCCGCAGCTCTCTCCTCCCTACATTTACTTCCCACTCTTAAAGTCACCCTACTTCCTATTTTACAGGAGGTGAAATCTATCTGAAAGGCCAGGGCATGTTTGTGTTTTCCAATATTGTTTCCAGGTGCTGTTTCTAATGCCCCAAGTTATCTTTTGCCCCAGTCTAATGTCTTCCATGCTGGCCTACATAGAAACATAGAAACATAGAAAATAGGTGCAGGAGTAGGCCATTCGGCCCTTCGAGCCTGCACCGCCATTTATTATGATCATGGCTGATCATCCAACTCAGAACCCCGCCCCAGCCTTCCCTCCATACCCCCTGACCCCCGTAGCCACAAGGGCCATATCTAACTCCCTCTTAAATATAGCCAATGAACTGGCCTCAACTGTTTCCTGTGGCAGAGAATTCCACAGATTCACCACTCTCTGTGTGAAGAAGTTTTTCCTAATCTCGGTCCTAAAAGGCTTCCCCTCTATCCTCAAACTGTGGCCCCTCGTTCTGGACTTCCCCAACATTGGGAACAATCTTCCTGCATCTAGCCTGTCCAATCCCTTTAGGATCTTATACGTTTCAATCAGATCCCCCCTCAATCTTCTAAATTCCAACGAGTACAAGCCCAATTCATCCAGTCTTTCTTCATATGAAAGTCCTGCCATCCCAGGAATCAATCTGGTGAACCTTCTTTGTACTCCCTCTATGGCAAAGATGTCTTTCCTCAGATTAGGGGACCAAAACTGCACACAATACTCCAGGTGTGGTCTCACCAAGGCCTTGTACAACTGCAGTAGTACCTCCCTGCTCCTGTACTCAAATCCTCTCGCTATAAATGCCAGCATACCATTCGCCTTTTTCACTGCCTGCTGTACCTGCATGCCCACTTTCAATGACTGGTGTATAATGACATCCAGGTCTCGTTGCATCTCCCCTTTTCCTAATCGGCCACCATTCAGATAATAATCTGTTTTCCTATTTTTGCCACCAAAGTGGATAACTTCACATTTATCCACATTAAATTGCATCTGCCATGAATTTGCCAACTCACCCAACCTATCCAAGTCACCCTGCATCCTCTTAGCATCCTCCTCACTGCTAACACTGCCACCCAGCTTCGTGTCATCCGCAAACTTGGAGATGTTGCATTTAATTCCCTCATCCAAGTCATTCATATATATTTTCACAGCTTCATCCCCATTCATGGTCCAAAGTGCCATATACATCATCTCCATTGTCCAGGCAAGTCTGCTGCTCATCTCAAAGTTAACACAGAGCCACTGCCATCCTGCTTCATACACTGGGCTTCTGAAAAGAAAGTTGGGGAATGTGAAATACACTACATTGCCAAATAAAGAAACACTAAATCAGTGAAGACAGATCATGAAACTCAGAGACAAGGAATGGAAGGGAAATGTTTGCACAAGAGGTTTAGGAATATAGATGGACACGGAGACCTCACAGTAATAAAATGCTTGACAGCCAAAGAGGCATTAATTCTACTAAAATAGCTAAGACTCCTGAGTCTCTTCAGCTTCGTCCCTAGCTATTTCAGCCCTATTTTTGGCATTTGTGTGTGTTGCTCTATAACTTTTCTTATGTGCAATACTTTACAAATGTTCACATAAAATTTGGTCCGCCATTGTTCTTGCAATGTTGCTTGCCAAAATATGTAGCTACTGTAATAGTTTTACTTTAACACAAATAAATTGTGGATCCCTCTTGCAATGCACTTTATGAATGCCACAGAAGCTGAACAAACACATTGTTGTCCAGCCTTTGCTGAAAACGGCAGCTCCAAATCTTAGAATCTAATCTATAATTGAGTTAAAATAAATCTGTTCTACAACTATTCCTTTCAGTCAATCTTGTCTATTCCTACATGCGATTATAGTACCTGGAAGAAGATGTGCTTTTGCTAACAAGCCATCCAATTAAACCTTTTCTCAATTCCTAAATGAATAATTGGATCCTTTTCGGCTCTTAGGTCATTATGGGAATGTTGAAAACATTTCTTGTCTAAAGCACACGAGTTGGTGACTCTCTCAAGCCAAAAATAATGGCACTTGTTGGTTTTACTAATTGCCTGCTCCAAGGTCTAATACTTTTCTTTCTTTGTACTCCCATTCTCTGCTAATTGGCTGATTACATCTACTAACAATATATTTTGAAGTTTATTACTTGCTTTTTCCAGAGAATAAATTTATCAGCTTTGAGATTATCCCTTCTAAATTCACAACATTCCCCAGGCCATAATGATCACATCTACCATGAAGAAATAATATTGAGGTAAAGAAAGAAAAATGGCGCGTATCACAAGCCTCACATTAGCAGCATGCGAGAAAAGTCATTCTGCATGGATTCCACAATTAACACAGCTCCAAATGTGCAGTAAGGTCTCCAGGCCATTGTTACCATTTTCTTTTTATGTCATCCTCAGCAGTATGAATCAGATTATTCAAGACTATTCATAGTTATTATTGAACATCAGGATAGCAGATTGCAAATTTTGTCAGATGCACACTGTCTATTAAAACAAAAGGTGACTGTAAACAAATCTATTTTATGATGTATTAATACTATACTGGAAATAAAGGAGAAGTAAGCATGATCTTTCACTGCAAGCAAGAATTCCATCATTTGCACTGCTACAAAGCAGCTTATTAGAAAACCTACAGCACAATACAGGCCCTGCGGCGCACAAAGCTGTGCCAAACATGTCCTTACCTTAGAACTACCTAGACTTACCCATAGCTCTCTATTTTTCTAAGCTCCACGTATCCATCCAGGAGTCTCTTAAAAGACCCTATCGTTTCCCGCTCCACCACCACTGCTGGCAGCCCATTCCACGCAGTTACCACTCTCTGTGTAAAAAACTTACCCCTGACATCTCCTCTGTACCTACTTCAAGCACCATAAAACTATTGCCTCTCTTGCTAGCCATTTCAGCCCTGGGAAAAAGTCTCTGACTATCCACATGATCAATGCCTCTCATTATCTTGTACACCTCTATCAGGTCACCTCTCATCCTCCGTTGCTCCAAGGAGAAAAGGCCGAGTTCACTCAACCTATTCTCATAAGGCATGCTCCCCAATCCAGGCAACATCCTTATAAATCTCCTCTGCACCCTTTCTATGGTTTCCACGTCCTTCCTGTAGTGAGGCGACCAGAATTGAGCACAGTACTCCAAGTGGGGTCTAACCAGCTTCCTATATACAGACATCCCACCTCTCCCGGCAGTTACGGGAATCTCCCGCTTATTGGTAGTGGCTCCCTGATGCCCAGAAATTATATAAAATATCCCGGAAATCAATTTTTTGAGTGGGGGAGGGAGAGGGAGAGCAAGCATCCTGATTGGTCTCTCTTTGTGCTAAGAGTGGTCCCCAACCACCGGGGCTCAAGGAAACGATATGATTTAGCGATATGAGTCAGATGTGCCTTTCCTCATTCCCTGTCACGCCCACTGTTGAACTTGAACGCACGCGAGGTCATTACGAACACGTCATTCATGTCAGCGCGGGAAGAAAATCAACTCCTCGAGCTTGCAAATGACGATGGACTGAAAAGTATGTTTGACATAACATCTTTGCCGGCATTCTAGATCAAATTCAAGGCTGAATATCCTGAGATAGCCACGGAAGCACTGAAAATGTTGCCTCCATTTCCAACATACCTCCGCGAAGCGGAGTTTTCTGCAATGAATGCAATGAAAACTAAATTGCAGAATAGGCTGGACATACGGAACCCCCTTCGAGTATCGTTGTCTCCCCTCACCCCTCGATGGCACCGTCTTGATGAAGGAAAACAAGCCCAGGGCTCCCACTGATTCAGTGATATTGGTGTGTTGCAGTGATTTTATATGTTCATACGGGGAAAATATGTGCTGTGTGTTTAATATCCAAATGTTACTTAAAATGTTATGATGCTATTGACTTATAATTGCCTGATCACTATATTCATGCGAGGAAAATATGCATTGTGTGTTTAATATTAAATTCATTAGATAAACCCTTTTAGAAAAGAAATTGAGTGTATTAACCACTTATAAGTGACTTATAGTTGACTTATCACCTATAGTCCGGTTGTGATTAACAGAAACGCCCCCCCCCCGCCCCCCCCCAGTCAGTCGGTCCACAAGAATATTGTCAATATTAAACCGGTCCGCAGTGCAAAAAAAAGTTGGGGTCCCCTGCTAAGTAGACCTATCAGTTTTCTCTGTGGGCGGGCTTTACAGTCGACCTCAAAAATAATGACAGTGTTGCTCGTTTGCAACAGTGACTTTTGTATTGCCCATGGTGGGTTAAAATGTAAAGGACATGTTGAGGTGAGTTTAACAGGTGTCATTCGTTCATTAGCATAGCTAACGTTATTTAAACTAGCTGGCTGGCTGCTAAGGAGCTACGCTATTGATGTCCTACGTGATGAGGCCAAACTCCCTGTAGACTTGCTTAAAGTTGTAATAGAATAAACATGATAATATAAGTACATATTTTAATGTCATTTTCTGCATATTCCCAACTTGGTTTACAGATTAGATAAAATCACTAAACAAAGTATAACATACACCCTTGGAGGTCGACCGGCGGGTGGGGGGGGGATATGGGGTTCCGGGAGGCAGGGGTGCTACCTCCCTGAAATGAGTTTTTGCAGGGTGGAATGTCTGTATATAGCTGCAACATTACCTCTCGGATCTTAAACTCAATCCCACGATTGATGAAGGCCAATGCACCGTATGCCTTCTTAAACACCAAGTCAATCTGCGTAGCAGCTTTGAGTGTCCTATGGACTTGGACCCCAAGATCCCTCTGATCCTCCACACTGCCAACAGCCTTTCACAAACCCATGCTGACTATTCCTAATCATATTATGCCTCTCCCAATGTTCATAAATACTGCCTCTCAGGATCTTCTCCATCAACTTACCAACCACTGAAGTAAGACTCACTGGTCTATAGTTTCCTGGGCTGTCCCTACTCCCTTTCTTGAATAATGGAACAACATCTGCAACCCTCCAATCCTCCGGAACCTCTCCTGTCCCCATTGACGATGCAAAGATCATTGACAGAAGCTCAGCAGTCTCCTCCCTCACCTCCCACTGTAGCCTGGGGTACATCTCGTCCAGTCCCGGAGACTTATCCAACGTGATGCTTATTGTTTTTGTAACGTAAATATCTGGGATCGATACACAATGTCAGCAAGATCAAGGAGTTTATTATTGACTTCAGGACCGGGAAAGCAGAGGTCCATGAGCCAGTCCTCATCTGAGGATCAGAGGGTCAGCAACTTTAAACTCCAGGTTCAGAGGACCCACCCTGGGCTCAGCACGTAAGTGCAATTATGAAGACTATCTTTCTATTTCCTTAAAAGTTTGCAAGGATTCAGCATGACTTCTAAAACTTTGACAAACTTCCATAGATGTGTGTTGGAGAGTATATTGAATATGTGCATCACAGACTGGTTTGGAACTGGTTTGGAAACACCAGTTCCCTTGAACAGAAAATCTTTCAAAAAATAATGGATATGGCCTAGTCTATCATGGCTAAAGAACTTACTGCCATTGAGCACGTCTCAGGGAAACGACATCCATCATCAGGGATCCCCTCCACCCAGGTCATGCTCGCTTCTCGCTGCTGCCATCAGGAAGAAGGAGCAGGAGTCTCAGGACACACACCACCAGGTTCAGGAATGGTTACTACCTTTCAACATCAGGCTCTTGAACCAAAGATGATAACTTTACTTAACTTCACTTGCCCCATTATTGAAATGTTCCCAAAACCTCACATTCAAGGATTCTTCATCTCATGCTCTCGATATATATTGCTTATTTATATATTACTATTTCTTCCCTTTTGTGTTTGTATGGTTTGATTCCTTTGCAGACTAGTTGAACTCCCATTGATGTAGTCTTTCATTGATTCGACTATGGTTATTATTCTATTATGGATTTATTGAGTATGCCCACAAGAAAATGAATCTCAGAGTGATATATGGTGACATATATGTAATTTGATAGTAAACTTACTTTGAACTTCAACAGCTTAGAATTTCCAGTCTGCAACATGACAACTACTTCTGCCACAGAAGCACATATTAATGGTTGGTCTTGGCTCTCAAATCTAGAGGCTTGTACTTCCTGAATGTGGGTGACAATTTCTCCATCTCCGCAGCATCTGCTCTCAGTATGATGCTTTCATTCCAAAATGAAGGAGGTGTCCTACTTCTTCAAAGAAAGAAGCTTCCTTTCCTCCACAATCAATGCTGCCCTCAACTGCCTTTCCTTCATTTCGCACACGTCTGCCATCACCCCATCCTCCTGCCACCCCACCAGGGATAGGGGTCCTCTCATCCTCACCTACCACCCCACCAGCCTCCACGCCCAGCTTCTCCGTAGCTTCTGCCATCTCCAATGGGATCCTACCACCATGCACATCTTTCCCTTCTCCCTACTTTCTGCTTTCCACAGGGATTACTCCCGACATGACTCCCTTGTCCATTCATCTCTTCCCACTGATCTCCCTCCTGGCACTTAACCTTGCAAGCAGAACGAATGCTGCATCTGCTCCTACACTTCCTCCCTCACTACCATTCAGGGCCCCAAACAGTCCTTCCAGGTGAGATGACACTTCACCTGTGAGTCTGTTAGGGTCATCTACCATATCCAGGGCTCCCGGTGTGGCCTCCTGTATATTTGTGAGACCCAACCATAGATTGGAAGACTGCTTTGCTGAGCACCTACACTTTTTCTGCTAGAGAAAGGGGATCTCCCAGTGGCCATCCATTTTAATTCCCATTCCCATTCCCAGTCTGACATGTCAGCCCATGGCCTCCTCTACTGTCACAATGAGGCCACACTCAGGTTGGAGGCGCAATACCTTATATTCAGACTGGGTAGCCTTTAACCTGAAGGCATGAACATCGATTTCTCGAACTTCCGATTATGTCGCCCCCTCCCCCCCTTCACCGTTCCCCATCCCCTTTTCCCTCTCTCACCTTATCTCCTTACATGCCCATCACCTCCCTGTGGTGCCCCTTCCCCTTTTCTTTCTTCCATGGCCTTCTGTCCTCACCAGTCAG
This sequence comes from Mobula hypostoma, assembly GCF_963921235.1. Lineage (NCBI taxonomy): Eukaryota > Metazoa > Chordata > Chondrichthyes > Myliobatiformes > Myliobatidae > Mobula > Mobula hypostoma. The sequence goes on along the minus strand of NC_086108.1, from coordinate 87,062,273 downwards.
AGTCCCCCTTCTCCAGCCCTGTATCTCTTTCATCAATTAACTTCCTAGATCTTTACTTCACCCGTCACTCCTCCTATTTTCACCATTCACCTGGTGTTTCTCCCTTCCCCGCTCCCAACTTCTTACTCCTCATCTTTTTTTTCTCTGGTGCTGATGAAGGATGCCCTAAGCATCGACTGTACTCTTTTTGCATAGATGCTACCTGACCTGCTGAGTTCCTCTAGTGTGTAGTGTGTGTTGCTTGGATTCCCGGCATCTGCAGATTTTCTCTTGTTTGTATGTGAAGATGTTGGAACTTGATGTTTAAGGTTTAGGTAACAACAGCTCATGCAATATTAGTTAAACTGAATGTTGGTTATCTTGAAGCTAGCGTTACCCTCACAACATCTAAAAAACATTGATTGGCAGCTAAATCCGTTAAACAAGCTGTCAAACCTGTCAAAAACTATTAACATTTCTGACATTTTGAAGCATTCAAAAGCATTTACAAACACGTTAAAGTCAATGAAAAATCAATTACTGTGAAATTTACTAAAATATGAAAATCTAAGGCACACCATTGCATGCGAAAACATAAAAAAAGATGAGTAACATGCAGCTTTTTGAATTTAAAAAAGTAATTTGTAATTTTCCTCTTGTTCGTATTCTTTCCCAGTCAAGTTAAAATTGTTCCTGTGCTGGCTCTAAATCAGCATAGGTTTCTCCTTTGTAAATTAAGTTCTGGGGGATTTCTGCAACTTCTGTACCTTGTAACAAAATGAGACCAGAATGTTTGGGGCCTCTGCAATCACACATATATATACAGGCATCCCAAATCTGTTAACATTTACTTGGAATTGCAAAGTTTACCCACAAAATCTAGGCACATATGTTTCGCCATCTTGCATGGTTGAAGTGAGGCCCTCCATTTGCAGTGCTGTATGCTCTCAAACCAATGTCAACATTTGCCAAGCTCTCAATGAACAAACCTCGCCTGAACTCATCCCTACATAATTACTTTGCTCTGTACTGATAGTGTTTAATCAACATTACCATTAGGTCATTTTGAAATGACATAAATAATACACTTTATTTTTCCAGCTGATTCATAAAGTGGTGCTGTAGCATATAATACAATTTTATTACAGAGAACCTTTAATTACATTTAAAAGATGATAACAGGATGCACGGCTTACATATATTTTCATGAATGCCACCTTCAGTTTCAGTCTGCTCTACATTCTAATCCAGTCCTTCCTGAACTACTCAATGGCACAAGGCTGTGAAGATAGCATCTGAATTTTGCCAATGAGGTACTCTTAGTATTAAATTTAGTCTCTGTGAACAGGCAGGAACTTGTCAGTTCAATATCTCTCTTATATCCAGTAATATTGAGAGTTGATAAGAGTGTCTAGATGAGACTTTAACCCATGAACGACACCTGCACCCAGTCCAAATCCTGTTATGACCATTGATCAGTGTGACAGAAAACTCTTACTTGAGGTCCCTGAGCCAGTTCCAGATAATATAGTTCAGATTTCAAGATGGCTGCACAAAATGTCTTCACCAGAAATCAGCCACACACACAGTTGAGGTCTGAAGTGCTCCGTGGCCGCAGGTCAGCAGTCCTGGAGATCAGGTTGGTTGGCAGGCTCCAAGGAGACCAGCGATCTTCAAGTTGTGAGTCCCAGGTTAGAGGTCCGTACAGGTGGGAGTCACGAGGGTTGGTGACCGCCCACGCCCAGACCTGCAGTCGAGACCTGAAGGTCAAAACTGTGGTTAGCAAGTCCAAGGGTTGACGTCCAGAGGTCAGCAAAGTCCAGAAGGGAAAGCTGAAGGTTGAAGTCTAGAGCTTGGTGAGTATGGAGGTGAAGGCCCAAAGATTGAAGCCCCTGGGGTCTGCTTGTCTGGAAGTCAGAGGCCAGATGCAAGTTGGACCAGGAACTGGAGGTTGGAAGGGGTGGGTGGGTGGGTGTGTGTGTGTGTGTGTGTGTGTGTGTGTGTGTGTGTGTAGGACTGTGCTATTGTTTTGTTTTGTTGCTGTTGTGTGCTGGTAATGCAAACAATATATTTCACTTGTATGTTTCAAAGTACATGTGATAAATAACTCTGAACCTGAACCTGAATCTGAAACTGACCTAGGAGGGCTAGAAAGGGACATGGGGTGGTGGTAGAAGCAGATTGATTAGGGACATTTAAAACACTCTTATATAAACACATAGAGAATAAAAAAAAATGAGGGCTGTGTGGGAGGGAAGGGTTAGATGGATCTCGGAGTAGGTTAAAAGGGTCAGCAATAACAGCATGGGCCAAAGGGCCTGTACTGTGATGTACAGTTCTATGTTTTATGTTCTAATCGTGGTGCACAAGTAACTGTGATTATGTAATATGATGCATTTGTTCAATCTTTTAAATGATTTCCAGGTATAGCTACATGGTTAAAAGGCTGTGTGAGCCAAAGGGGGTTGGTTTTGTAAGTGGCTCCTGTTAATCAAAACTTCTTCTGAAAGAATGTAAGAATATAAAAAGTAGGAACAGGAGTAGGCTGTCTGGATCATTATTCAGTCTCCACCATTCAATATGGCTGAGCTGGCTATGGATTCAACTCTACCTAGCTGCCTTTTCCCCAAAACCCTTAATTCTCCGACAATGCAAAAGTCGATCTACCTGTGTCTTAAATATATTTAATGAGGTAGCCTCTACTGCTTCCCGGGGCAGAGAACATCACAGGTTCCCTACTCTCTGGGAAAAGCACCTCCATTTTAAATCTACTCTTGATGCTATTCCTTTAGTTCTATTCTCACCTACCAGTGAAAACATCTTTATTGCCTTTACACGAGGAATTCTGCAGATGCTGGAAATTCAAGCAACACACATCAAAGTTGCTGGTGAATGCAGCAGGCCAGGCAGCATCTTTACGATGAGGTACAGTCGACGTTTCGGGCCGAGACCCTTCGTCAGGACTAACTGAAGGAAGAGTTAGTAAGAGATTTGAAAGTGGCAGGGGGAGGGGGAGATCCAAAATGATAGGAGAAGACAGGAGGGGGAGGGATGGAGCCAAGAGCTGGACAGGTGATTGGCAAAAGGGATATGAGAGGATCATGGGACAGGAGGCCCAGGGAGAAGGAAAGCGGGGGGGGGGGACCCAGAGGATGGGCAAGGGGAGGGACAGAGGGAGAAAAAGGAGAGAGAGAGAAAGAATGTGTGTATATAAATAAATAACGGATGGGGTATGAGTGGGAGGTGAGGCATTAGCGGAAGTTAGAGAAGTCAATGTTCATGCCATCAGGTTGGAGGCTACCCAGACGGAATATAAGGTGTTGTTCCTCCAACCTGAGTGTGGCTTCATCTTTACAGTAGAGGAGGCCGTGGATAGACATATCAGAATGGGAATGGGATGTGGAATTAAAATGTGTGGCTACTGGGAGATCCTGCTTTCTCTGGAGGACAGAGTGTAGATGTTCAGCAAAACAATCTCCCAGTCTGCGTCGGGTCTCGCCAATATACAGAAGGCCACATCGGGAGCACCGGATGCAGTATATCAACCCAGCCAACTCACAGGTAAAGTGTCGCCTCACCTGGAAGGACTGTCTGGGGCCCTGAATGGTGGTAAGGGAGAATTTGTAAGGGCATGTGTAGCACTTGTTCCGCTTACAAGGATAAGTGCCAGGAGGGATGGGGGGGGGGGGGGAACGAGGGAGTCGCGTAGGAAGCGATCCCTGCAGAAAGCAGAGAGACGGGGGGAGGGAAAGATGTGCTTAGTGATGGGATCCCGTTGGAGGTGGCAGAAGTTACAGAGAATAATATGTTGGACCCGGAGGCTGGTGGGGTGGTGGGTGAGGACCAGGGGAACCCTATTCCTTGTGGGGTGACGGGAGGATGGAGTGAGAGCAGATGTACGTGAAATGGGGGAGATGCATTTGAGAGCAGAGTTGATGGTGGAGGAAGGGAAACTCCTTTCTTTAAAAAAGGAGGACAACTCCCTCGTCCTGGAATGAAAAGCCTCATCCTGAGAGCAGATGCGGCAGAGACGGAGGAATTGCGAGAAGGGGATGGCATTTCTGCAAGAGACAGGGTGAGAAGAGGAATAGTCCAGATAGCTGTGAGAGTCAGTAGGCTTATAGTAGACATCAGTAGATAAGCTGTTGATGGTGGAGATTGTGTTTTCTCAGTGTCACCTCATTGATCTGCATTATTCTTGGATTGTTTACATTTTATGTATAATTGTTTGTCTTTGCACTAGCTCTGGTTTTTCACTTTGTTTTGCAAGAGTCTCATTTGGGATCATGGGGATTGTTAAGCTCTCTTTGTATTTATCACTTTTATTCAATATGGGATAATTTTATTAGCACAGTATTTTTAACATATGGAATCCCTACATGCACCAGGGTGTATTTCAGGGGGCATGCCAATGCCTCTTTGTTGGGCTGTTGTGGTTCCTTGTCGGATGAAACTCAGCCTGAGTTCTTTTATGTATCATCAGTGATATTTGTTTGTCAGGATCATGTATAGTTTGACTGAGCTCTTGTTAGTTTTCCTAGTTAATTCCTGTAATAAATCTTTAGTTTTGTTTGAATTGCCCAACTCTCTGTGATTCCTGCATTTGAGTCTGCTAGTTACCCTTACACATTCCTGTTCTTAAATTCAATCCCTCTAACAATGAACGCCAGCATTCCATTTGCCTTCTTGATAATCTTTTGCTGCTGCAAACCAACCTCTTGTAATCTATGCACAAGCACACCCAGTTCCCTCTCCATAGCAGCATGCTGTAAACTTTCACCACTTAAGTAATAATCTTCGATTTTCCCCTCCAAAATGGATGACCGTGCATTTACCAACATTGTATCGCATCATTGTAGCCAGAACTTTTCTCACTCACTTAGATTCTTTGCAGAGTCTCCATATCTTCAGTACAATTACATTTTCCACATAAATCATTGTCATCATCAAACTTAGATATGCTACACTTGGTCCGCTCTTCCAAATCATTAATGTGTACTAGACAACTGGGTGACCCGTTGGGGCACCCTTTGGGAGAAGGGTAGTGCAGTCTGATGTGATGTGCTTTGGAAATTAAAGAAGAAAAACTAAGTTTATTAAAGAAGAAAGATGTGTAGCAAGACAAATATAGCTCCTCCTCGTTAAATGAAGGAAACTTTTGATGACAACATTTCTGGTTGATCTGCCATCCTTCAAGAATACTCCAACGTTTTCATTTCTTTTCCCCCGGCTTGATGCCACATACAGCTGACCATGCTGGAATACCGGTTTCTCCAAATAAATCAACACATTCCCCATGGTTTGGTCTTGCGCCTTATGTATAGTCATAGCAAAGCATGACTGTATCTGGAACTGGCTCCCCTGAAGAGGGACATCTTCCCCTTTTGATAAATAGAGAGTCATTCTTTGGATCATGATAATGTCATTTTGGAACACACCAATGTTTATCTTTGGTACGATGAGATTGTCGTGCAGTTCTTCCACCATCATTCGCGTTCCATTGCAAAGCCTTGGTGGATCCAAGTTCCTCATTGAAATGATGGGAGATCCCCTCTTCAATTCCAGTTTATGTGGTGGCAATCCAGAGAGTTCGACCGTATCAAGGAATTCTGTTGGAAAATGAGTGGCGTTAGCTCCTTCACTTATGGCATTGAAGGAACAGTATTCTTTCATGATTCTAGGGAAGCGTCTAATGCACGTGAAGTTTATTTTTCGCATCATTTCATTGAAAGGAACCAAGATAGAATTCCTCCAGAACAGTTCTGCGGGATTGTCGAATGTCGGGTAGATGAAATCAATGCATTCTTCCATAGTTTTTCTGGCAGAATCATATCTTCAGGTAATTCGATTTCATTGTTTTCATTTTTCTTAATCTTGTCTTCTCCAACATCCAATAAAAACTCAGAATATTGTCCTTCTCCCTCACTCAATCGCATGTTTCTCTTCAATTGAAACTTGATGAAGCTTCTCCATAAGTAGGATTTTTTATGCATGAGTTCTCCACATCAGCATCATTTCCGTATTTCACAACTGCTAGAAGCTGACGGAAATCGCTACAGCAAATGGTTAAAATACCCCCGAAGGCCTCATTCTTGCCGCATATGTCACAAAGAGTCCGGTCCAAGGCTTCGAAGGTCTCCCTCCTAATCATGGGGCACTCATCTTAGACAATAAGCCTCACATTTTGGAGTAAATTTGCAGTATTGGTGTTTTTAATCGATGTTACAAAGGGCATCTTCATTGACTTTGAGGGGTATTTTGAATCTTGAATGCACTGTCCTACCACCAGGCATCAATGTTGCTGCAATACCGGATGATGCTACAGGAACAGCAAACACCTCCATCTCCCCTAACTTTAGTGAGGATCAAGTTGATGATAAATGTCTTGCCCATTCCTCCTGGTGCATCAATGAAAATGATTGAAGAGAGATTCCTTTCCAAGCAGTTGCACACATATTCATATACTTCTCTTTGCTCATTATTCAATAAGGTACTCTTTGCCACATATTCTCGAGTTGATCTTTCCTTTTCTCCTCTGTCTCTTCCTCTCTCCTCCTTCTCTGCCTGTTTTTGTCATTCTGGAGACGCGCAGCCATTTCATTCTTTGTCTCTTCATCTCTTCTACCACTTGTTCTTTCTCCCTGATCCTGGAGTTGTGCGGCCCTGGCCAGGTCCGATTCTTGTTCTCTCCTCCTTCTGTACCTATTGTTGTCATTTCGGAGGTGTGCATGCCTTTCCTCCTCTGTCTCTTATTCTCTCATCGTTTTTGTCCTGACTCTTTGATGCTGGAGTGGAGTCAACTGTTGTTCTCTCCCTCTCCTTGTCGCTTCCCGACGACGTTTGGCGTCATCTCTTGACCATAATGTCCCCCTTCTCTTTCCACACAGCATAATTAGGCTGTCCATATTTTTTTACCCTAATACTTGATAGAAGATACGAAGCAGCAACACTAAAGCCTCCAGGATGCTGATTTTTCTTGATGATGTGGTTGGTGCTCTCCTAAATGGACGTGATAGCCCTGCCCTTTTGCTGCGGTTGGTGTCGCTGCTGTGAGCATCATGAGGCGCTGCTGAGGCTGGCCGTGCGCATGCGTCGTGGTGTCGCGTCGCGGTTTCCACAGAAGGTGGAATCGGCTCTGTAAGCATCGTGAGATGCTGCTGAGGCTGGCCATGTGCATGCATCGTGATGTCGCGTCGCGGTTTCCATTAAAGCTGGAATCGGCTGGGGTTGTGGAAAGCCTGTTGATTGACTGTTGATTGACGAGTGAGCCATTTTATACGAATATATAACCCTGAACTTTGCATACATTCTGTAAGTTAGTGCATTTTAAGTCGATTTGGTCAAAAAAAGTGGCCGCTGTAATGCACCGTTTGGGCTAATTGGAGATCACAAACAGAAGAACAGACAAACAGAGCATGAGAATTTTAGTAGTATATAGATTGTGAACAGTTGCAGGCTGAGCACTGATCCCTGTTGCAATCCACTTACCATTTATTGCTAACCAGAAGAACATCAACTTATCTCAACTCACTGCTGTTTATTAGATAATCAGTCCACTATCCATTACCCCGCAACTCCCAGCATCCTTATTTTATGGATGTCTTTTATGCAGCACCTAATCAAACACCTTCCAGAAATCCAAATATATGACGAACACAGTATGAGGATGTGCTGGGAGCAGACTTCAAGCGTTGCCATGCCTCCAGGTCTGACGTTGCGTGTTCACAGCTTACTACTCCTAACCTGTGAAACGCGAGAGGAAACCAGAGCACCCAGAGAAAAATCAGGTCGGTATGAGGAGAATGTACAAACTCTTCACAGGAATTGAACACTGATCTTCTGATCGCTGGCGTTATAAAGCGATGCATTAACCGCTTTGCTACTGTGATGCCCACTGTACTCCACTAACATTTCGAACACTAACTTTGGTCTCTGCATTGCTTCCCTCTGTCTTTCTGCCTGGATTCTCATCCCCCTGCCATATTAGTTTGAGCCATTCCCTAAAGCATTAGCAAACAATCCCCCCCCCCCCCGGCCCCCGGGACATTAATCCCAGTCCTGCCCAGGTCTGGTTTGACCTGGTGCCATCTCCTCCAGTACCAGTTCCAATGCCCCAGTGTCTGCTGTTCGTATGTTCAAACCACAGATTCACCCTAACTGTTCTACTATTCCTTTGCCGACTAGCACATGGTACAAATAGTAATCCTGAGATAATTACATTTTTAATTTACCTCCAATCTCCCTAAATATGACTTGTAGGATCCCATCCCACTTTTTTGCTGTTTTTGCTACCTCTATGTACCAGAAAAAGTGGCTGTTCACCCTTCTTTATTAGAATGCCCTGACATCTCTGACTTCTGACATGTTGGCAATCCAACATGATAAGAGACATTCCCCTTGCTCTATTTATCCATCTCCTACTCTCTGTGTCACAACAACAACCTCTTACTGAAAGCCAGCAGTAACAACCTCTTACTGAATACAGTCACAGGGCTGACTGTTCACTTCGGGGGGAGGAAACTGAAGGTCCATGAGCCAGTGCTCATCAGGGCTTCAGAGGTCAGCAATTTTTAATTCCTTAGTGTTATTTTATGGCTATCATGAGAGGGCACAGTTTTAAGCTCCTCTGTAGATTGTCACCTTGTCGTGGTGGAGAAGCTTGTGTGGTCCTGTGGTCCTGTGATCCCGAGAGCAATGCCATCTGGAGCTATGCTCCTGGTAGGGTCACCCATGGTGGTAAGATCGAGGGTGAGGTCCCTGACAAAGAACAACCCAACCAAGACCTCAACCGTGGAACAGGCGGACGAAGTTACTTCGAACTCAATGGCTGTGAAGGTGGGTGAAGGCTGCAACAAATCCATCAGCTCCAATCGTCGTGGTTTCCATGCCTTTGGAATCAGTTGGTTGACTTGTGAAGTATCGTGTGCTTCTTGGAGTGCAACATCAAGTACACGTTAAACAAATACACGCACAGGCGTCTTCACTCTGTGGGCCACTTCTTCAGAACAAAGACCATCATCCTTGACCTTGAGGGATAGCCACGACGATGACAGTTTTAAGGTGCTTGGGGGTAGATACAGAGGAGATGTCGGGGCAAGTTTTTTTACGCAAGGAGTGGTGAGTGCGTGGATGGGCTGCCGGCGATGGTGGTGGAGACCGATACGATAAGGTCTTTTAAGAGAATCCTGGATAGGTACATGGAGCTTAGAAAAATAGAGGGCTATGGGTAACCCTAGGTAATTTCTAAAGTAAGTACATGTTCAGCACAGCATTGTGGGCCAAAGGGCCTGTATTGTGCTGTAGTTTTTCTATGTTTCTGTTCTATGTTTATTATTTCAGGGGACCTGTCCTGAACCCAGCACGTAAGTGCAATTATGAAGAAAGCACAGCAGCACCTCTATTTCCTTAGGAGTTTGCAAAGATTTGGCATGACATCTAAAACTTTATACTTTATACTTCATTGTCGCCAAACAATTGGTACTAGAATGTACAATCAAACTTTGACAAATGTGTATAGATGTGTAGTGGAGAGTATATTGACAGGCTGCATCACAACCTGGTACGGAATCACCAATACCCTTAAATGGAAAATCCTACAAAAAGTAGTGGATATGGCCCAGTCCATCACAGGTAAAGACCTCCCCACCATTGAGCACATTTGCACAGATTATTGTCACGGGAAAGCAGCATCCATCATCAGGAATCCCCATCACTCAGCATCCATCTCTCTGCTGTATTCAAGAAGGAGGTACAGGAGCCTCAGGACTCACACCACCAGGCTCAGGAACAGTTATTACCCTTCAACCATCAGGCTCTTGAACCAGAAGGGATAACTTCACTCAACTTCACTTCATCATTGAAATGTTCCCACAACTAATGGGGTCACTTTCAAGCACTCTTCATCTCATATTCTCAATAATTACTGCTTATTTATTTATTATTATTATTTTTCTCTTTTTTGTATTTGCACAGTTTGTTGCCTTTTGCACACCAGTTGTACGCAGAGTCAGTGTGGTCTTTCATTGATTCTATTATGGTTATTATCCTGTTATGGATTTATTAAGTATGCCCACAAGAAAATGAATCTTACTGTTGTATATGGTGATATATATGTACTTTGATAATAAATTTACTTTGAACTTAAAAGGTTCAAAGGTTCAAAAATTCATTTATTTTCAACGTATACAACTCTCAAATTTTTCTTCTCCGTGTAGCCATGATACAAAGAAAGAAAAGAAAGGCAGTGTGATCTTCAACCCTCAAAACCACCCTCCCCACAAAAACAGAACAGGCACAACAACCCCCGAAACACCCCCAGACACACAAAAAAAACGAGAATAATCAGGCGAAAAACACAAAATACAAAAAAACTGTAAGACCAAGAAAAGTCCAAGTCCACATCGAAAACGCAAAAAACCCGGGCAACATACTCCCGGCACGGCGGCAGGCTCTCCCCTCTCCAGTAACATAGCAGAGCGATCCTCAACGATCAAAAGGCAGGCACCCTCAGATTTCGCCTCAATGCTTCAATCTCCCTCATTGCTTTAATCGGCGCATGATAAAAGTTTTAAATGGCAAAATGAAGTCAAACGTCGGCTCACACTATCCCACAACCTGCCCTCTATGAGGTTTGCACATGCTGCCTCCGACTCCCGGAATCCTCTCGGAGACTGCAGAGCACTAGAACACCCAAACAAACTCCAAACAGCAAATCACAGCTCCAAAAGTTCCAGAATCACATCCAAGATGAAAAACAAACACAAAAGACATAAAAGGATTGAAATATATGGTTTATTGATCTATCCAGAAGATGTCAACCGAAGGAGCATTATAGGCCAGAAGTCTACCCTTTTAAACTAATGTGTTTTCCCACTTACGCTTCTTGATCTTGGACCTGAAACTTTTTGCTTCTCTTTCGTCAGGTGCTGCCTGACTTGTTGAATGTCTCCATTATATTTTTTAACTTCAGCTTTCCAGCATCTGTAATTTTTTCCCTTTGATTTTATACTAAGGTTTATACTGTGACATGAGATTTCCAGTTTCTGTGGCACCTGCCTTGTGCTGGAGAATTCTTCTGACAGGTCTGGAGATTGAATTGATCAGCTGTTGAGCTGTTTACACACAGCGACACCTCGCACTTTGCAGCAGCACTAAAGGTGTGTGAACGCATCCAAGATGCCCTCAACAAATCTCTCAGCTGTCATTTGATTTATTCAATGAATCATGCAGCTTCCCACCTGCCTTTGGCAATGTTTAATCCCATCGTTAACAAAATGCAATGTAAATCAAAAGCAGCATACATCCAAAGCAGTTAATTAGTTAATCTAAAGCCGGTCAAGAAATTAAAATTCAGCTTGTGACACAATTTTTCTGAGCAATTTTGCCCAAACAATTCTGCAGATTTATATTAATAACGAACAAAATCACATAGACTTCATCTAATTGATTTATTTCTGCCATCCTTCAGTAGAATAGCTTCATCACACAAGAATCCTGAAAGTTCTGACTAATTTTGGGCTGAAAATGTGACAGGGAGGAAACAATCAATGCAGTTAGTAACCACCCAGAGTGACAGGAGGAATGGAGTGGAATAATTTATGCAAATCTCTTAAATTCCTGGCTCCTTAGTTGAGTAAGAGATTTAACATAAGCCTGTCACAGGTCTTTCTGGTCCTGTAGTTTGCTTAGAAAGTGGGACAAGATTAATGTGCTTGCAGTAGATTGGTCTCTGGAGCGAAACCACTTCCAGCCTGGTCTTGTTAGATTTGCTATGCAGGTAAAATTAGAGCAGGCGGCAGCCATCCTTTAACCATGAATGTGAGTTCACTGTTCTTTTGTTTGTATAGTGCACAGATGGATTGTGTTCCTGACGTACAAATCCTTCCTCTGCACCTAGATCTTTGAAAAACAGTTCTACTTAATCTTTTCATGGTTCTGTGAATATAATCAATGATCTCATGTCTGCAAGATTTTGTGAGAAAAATTACATATTTATACATGTTGAGAGAATCATTAACATAGCTGCGAGCGTGGAGATCAGAGAAATAGTGTATCTCATTAATTCATAGTTTAGCAGTGACTTCACATTTTTAAGATTATAATTTTTATATTTTTAAATTGAAGATTAAAATATTATCCTTAGATATTAGGCTCATATGCAATAGTCATAATGAATACCAGATTATTCCTACTGATGATAAAGAATGAATGATTTTGGATAGAAATAAACACTCAAGGCTTCGGGTTGAGACCTTTGATCTGGACTAGATGAAGGGTCTTCACTCGACGCATTGACTGTCTGTTTACAGATGCTGCTTGACCTGCTGAGCTCCCCTGACTTTTTGTGTGTTGCTTTAAATTCTAGCATCTGCAGTCTCAAACCTCTCCATATAGTTTTGGGTTCATTTCAGGTCATTTCAGCAAGAGATGGCTTTGTATACCTTGAGACGTTTAATGTGAATATTTGGATTTTACTCACAGTAGACATTATGCCGTAGTTCTAGACTAGCTTGGTATCTTGAAGTCATAGTAGTAGAAGGATATACATTGGACAGCCATGAATATACCAACTTCACTATTCCACTGATAATTCAAAAAATTCTTCAAGGTAATATTTTATGTAAAGGTTGTTAGAATGTAAAGCTCTGATTTATTCTGCCAATGGGTAAATCAGTAACAGATTAATTCGCGTGCAAGAATGAGTTTTAGCCATTGCTGTATCAAAGTGACAGTCGCAAGTTCTCAACGTTGCCTTTAGCCATGTTCCTTTGGGGATGCTGCTCTCTATTGAACAATATTATGAACTATGGGAGATCACAGGGGCTTTCCCACCCCATCCGCTGAAGAAATTTATAACCTTACCATAAAAAAAGAATATACGGTGATATAACCTCTGTCAAATATTAACCATTTCCCCAGTCAATGCATACATAAAATTGGTCGTCAGCACTCAATACAGTGATTAATTCTCTACTATGGGAACCATATTAGAAATCAATATGAGCAAAATAGACTTGTGGATAAAGGTAGCTTTCATTTCTTTAAGACAATGGAAGTTAGTTAAAATTGATCTCAAATCTCAACTGTGGTGAGCTTTCCACCAAGGTCATCCATTTTTCCCTGATAAGGTATTTAGGTTCATCCTAAGACATTGGATCCAGTGCATCCTCCCCACTCCACGTGCACACAAGAATGTGAGGTCATAAAATCACAATACACAGGAGCCATTTGGCCCATCAAGTCTGATCTGCCATTCTATCATAGATGATTTATTAATTCTGCTGAACTCCATTCTCCTACCTTTTCCACAAAATCTTTGACAATCTTACCAATCAAGAACCGATCAACCTCTGCTTTAAACGTACCCAATGACCTGGAATCCACAGCTGTATATGACAATGAGTTCCACAGAGTCACCACCCTCTGGCTAATGAAATTCCTCCTCATCTCTGTTTAAAAGGGAGAATCTAAGGCCAGAGGGCTGTTCCTTCTGATCCTAGACTCTCCCGCTACTGGAAAAATCCTTTCCATATCCACTCTAACCAGTCTTTTTAATATCCAGTAGGTTTCAGTGAGTACAGGCCCAAAGCTTTCAAACACTCCACCCGTGTCAACCCTTTCATCCCCAGGATCATTCTCATAAACCTTTGGACCCTCTCCAACAACAGCACATCATTTGTCAGATATAGGGTCCAAACTACTTACAGTCCTCCAAATGTTGTCTGAACAATGCCTTATAAAATGTCAGCATAACATCTTTGCTTTTATATTCTAGTCCTCTTGAAATGAATGCTAACCTTTCTTAGAAGCCTGTGTACCTTCCAGCAAAGGGTATAACCATGCACTTCCCTACATTGTATTCCATCTGCCATTTACTTGTTCATTCTCCCAACCTGTGTAAGTCCCTATGCAGTCTCCCTGTTACACGACATATCCTTCACCTATCATTGTGTTATCCGTAAACTTGGGCGCTAGGCCACTAAATCCATCAAACAGAGTACTAACATATAACATGAAAAGCTGCAGACCAAACACCAACATCTGGGAAACACCCACTACTCACCATCAGCCAACCAGAAACAGCCCCCTTTATTCCCACCCTTTGCCTTCTGTCAGTCAGCCAATCTCCTAACCATGCTGGCATCTGTCCTGTAATAACATGGGCTCTTATCTTGTTTGGTAGCCTCGTGTACAGTATCTTGTCAAGGGCCTTCTGAAAACCTAGGTAAGTAACACTGACTGACTCTCATTGGTCTATCCTGCCTGTTAATTCCTCAAAGAATTCCAACAGATTTGGCAGGCAAGATCTCCCCTTAAAGAAACCATGCTGACTTCAGCCTATTTTATCATGCGCTTCAAATACCCCAAAACCTCATCTTTAACAGTGGGCTCTAAAATTTTACCAACCATTGTAGTCAGGCTAACTGGCCTATAATTTCTTGTCTTATGCCTCCTTACCTTTTTAAAGAGTGGAATAACATTAGTGATTTTCCAGTCTTCTTGAACTGTAGTGATTCATAGAAGATCACTATTTTGAAAACCACTGTTTTTAGAACCCTGGGGTGTAGACCACCCGGTCAGGTGACATATTCACCTTGATATCTTCCATCTTCCCAAGCACATTTTCTGTAGTTGTAGCAAATATACTCATTTCTGGCCCCTGACTCTCCTAAATTTCTGGCATATTGATTGTGTCTTCCACAACGAAGACTGGCCCAAAATACCTATTTAGTTCATTATTCGGGAGTAGTAACAATGGGAAACCATTTTTTTATTCTTATTACTCTCTCTGCAGCAATGTTTTCCACAGGTCCAATGTCCATTCTTGTTTTTCTTTTATTCTTTATAGATTTGAAAAAAAAACCTTTGGTGTCTTCTTTTATCTTACTAGCTAGCTTACTTTTATATTTCATCTTTTCACCAGATCTGGTTCACCAGATTGATTCCTGGGATGGCAGGACTTTCATATGAAGAAAGACTGGATGAACTGGGCTTGTACTAGTTGGAATTTAGAAGATTGAGGGGGGATCTAATTGAAACGTATAAAATCCTAAAGGGATTGAACAGGCTAGATGCAGGAAGATTGTTCCCGATGTTGGGGAAGTCCAGAATGAGGGGTCACAGTTTGAGGATAAAGGGGAAGCCTTTTAGGACCGAGATTAGGAAAAACTTCTTCACACAGAGAGTGGTGAATCTGTGGAATTCTCTGCCACAGGAAACAGTTGAGGCCAGTTCATTGGCTATATTTAAGAGGGAGTTAGATATGGCCCTTGTGGCTACGGGGGTCAGGGGGTATGGAGGGAAGGCTGGGGCGGGGTTCTGAGTTGGATGATCAGCCATGATCATAATAAATGGCGGTGCGGGCTTGAAGGGCCGAATGGCCTACTCCTGCACCTATTTTCTATGTTTCTATGTTTCTATCTGCCTGCATGTTACTTTTCTAGATTTTTTTTATATGTGCTTGAGATCCCTCAGTGGAATGCGTCCATTCAGGATAAACTCTCAACCTAGGAAGTACGGACAACAGCAGCATTAAACAGGCACAGTGATCAGATGTGTGCAGATTCACAAGAATAAAATGCATAAATGTACATAATCATGTGGGCACAAATACACAGACATAATTAAATCCAGTTATCTACAAACACAAAAGCACTTGATTCTAATATTACATGCAGACATGTAATAGACAGAGACAAGTGTGGGCACATATACACATGAATGATTAAAGAATCTTCAGAGTTAAAAGTTGTTTATTTGGTCGCCTGGGAGAACTTCTCCCCTCACACTCCCAGGGCTCCTTATTTTATTGCTTAATTACATTTTCTCCCTTTCCTATTCAGTACTTGGCATCTGGACCGCTCACAGCACTGGCTCCAGTGCCAGTCACCAGCGGCTTGCTATCTTCAGCAGGCTGCTGTGATTTCTGAACTTCATAAACTTTTCCCATTCCAGTCTGGTCACCCCGGAGGCACTTCACCATCAAGTCAACTGAAATGTGACCTGCAATGTTCGTGCTTCACTGACTGAGCGAGACAGAGACAGGGAGAACTGAAGGCAGGAATTTAACTACTTTTAATTTCCTCTGCCTGGCTTTTCAGCTTTGTTAGCCTGCAGGCAGTACTGTACTCTCTCTAGCTGGGATTATGTTATAAAGGTGATGGGAAGGAGAAAAGGAAGACCGACGTGTAGTTTCGCTCTGAGTTTCATGATTTAAGCTTGATGTGATTTTAAATATGGGATGGTAGTGTGAATGCAGCCCTCAACATAGTGAATGTCATGATATCATGTGATGATATTCCTACCTTATGAAGCTGCTTCTATCTGATATTGGCAACAGTAGTTCCTGAATGTGTGAAGGCATGAATGGTGTTAACATTTTATTTAACTTGCTGTTGGACTGGATGTGTCTCTTGTCTGGTTGCAAACAGAAACCAATTCAAGTAATCTTGTAGACTGGAAGATACTTATATTAGAGATTTTGTGAGTTATTTTGCCTTTGGTTTATTCCAGTGTACAGAATGTGACATCGATGACCCTTTTGTCTATGCCAGTAAAATGCAACTCTCAAATTCTTCTCATACCAGGAAGATTATTTGGATACAACCCACAAAGTTACTCACCATGTGCGGAAAATGGAGGAGCTTTTGTGCTTCAGTTTATTTTCCCACATGTAGACTCTTAGTGATGGCACAAATGTAATGGCAGCACCTCCCAATCATCTGCCAGCCCATATAATAAACCGAGGATTATATTATATCAGATTAGATTCAGCTGGTGAAGTGGTATTGTAACAACAGAATTCCAATCAACATCAG
This sequence comes from Mobula hypostoma, assembly GCF_963921235.1. Classification (NCBI taxonomy): domain Eukaryota; kingdom Metazoa; phylum Chordata; class Chondrichthyes; order Myliobatiformes; family Myliobatidae; genus Mobula; species Mobula hypostoma. Next base: position 87,045,477 of record NC_086108.1, on the reverse strand, counting down.
AAAAACCAAAGAGCTGATTGTGGATTTTAAGAAGGAGAAGATAGGCAAACTAGGACCATCCTCATTGAAGGGTTTGTGCTGGAAAGGGTGAGCAACCACAAGTTTCCGGGTGTCAAAATTTTACATTGGCCCAGGACATAGATGCAACCATGAAGACAGAGAGAATCGATACTTTCTTAAGATACTCAGCATGTCATCTGACAAACTTCTATAGGTGCACAGTGGAGAACTTCCTCTGGAGGTCTGAAGGCTCTCTTCACTAGTCATCAAGCATTTACCTTCTGTATATTGTGAATGACCGTGCCTTAAATTCTATAAAATGTTGCCAACATACATATGGACCAAGCATGGCATGAAGAATCTCCCTCCTGGTTTGGAAGAATTTGAAATTGTCGGAAGGTCAGGCTAGAGCCGCAGCTTAAAGTGAGCAACTGATTGTTCAGTGAGTTCACCAATTGATGCTTTCCTGTTGATTCTTTATCAGTTCTTCATTTCAATAGCTAATATCCACTCATTTCTGATCATCTTACAGAAACGCTTGACAATGAATGCTTGGTGCCTTCTATGAAATCAGACTGCAGGTAAAGTTACAATGACAAATACTTTTTTCTTAATGGCTAGCATCAGCTATTCACCTACTGTATGTTTCAACCTGTTTGTAGATTTGCTAAGAGACTGCCCTTCCATTCCCTCAGGCCCAAGCTCTCTGAGGTCTCCACATAGAATCTAGGCATCAGCACTCCCTCACCAAATCTAAACTAAATCCTTCAGCAAGGCTGGTGGAATTTTGTTGCTGTCCATGTGTTTACCGTGAAACATGGTGAGAAGCTTTGGTCTAAACCAGTGAATTGTGGGATGGTTACAATCGTGGGAAGGAAGCTATTCAGTCCAGTAAATTTTTTTTTACTGGCTCTATGTAAGAGAAATTAAGCTCATCCCTCTTCCTATAGAGTCATGCAGTCACTTCAGTCTGAGTTGTTCATCCCACCCATGGTCCCCACCAAACTAATCTCTTTTGCCCACATTTAGTCCACATCCCTCCAAGCCCCATCTATCTATGACCTTAAACAAATGTACTTCAAATGTTGTTACCATTTTCAATCACTTTCTGTGGCAGCTCATTCCGTCCATGCACTATCCTCTGTGAAGAAACTGCTCCTCAGGGCTTTTTTAAAAGTTTCTTCATTCACCTCAAACCTACATCCTCCAGTTTTTAGTTCCCCTTCCTCAGTAAAAAAACTATGTGCATCCGCTCATGATTTCATACACCTTTTTCTGGTCACCCCTCGATCTCCTATATTACATAAATTAAAGTAATCTCCCTGTAGCTCAGGCCCTTGAGATCTGGCAGCAACCTCTGTACTCTTCCCAGTTTAATAATGTCTTTCCTACAACATGGCAACCAAAACATAGAAAACATAGAACATAGAAAAACACAGAAAATAGGTGCAGGAGTAGGCCATTCGGCCCTTCGAGCCTGCACCGCCATTTATTATGATCATGGCTGATCATCCAATTCAGAACCCTGCACCAGCCTTCCCTCCATACCCTCTGATCCCCGTAGCCACAAGGGCCATATCTAACTCCCTCTTAAATATAGCCAATGAACTGGCCTCAACTGTTTCCTGTGGCAGAGAATTCCACAGATTCACCACTCTCTGTGTGAAGAAGTTTTTCCTAATCTCGGTCCTAAAAGGCTTTGCCTTTATCCTCAAACTGTGACCCCTCGTTCTGGACTTCCCCAACATCGGGAACAATCTTCCTGCATCTAGCCTGTCCAATCCCTTTAGGATTTTATACGTTTCAATCAGATCCCCCCTCAATCTTCTAAATTCCAACGAGTACAAGCCCAGTTCATCCAGTCTTTCTTCATATGAAAGTCCTGCCATCCCAGGAATCAATCTGGTGAACCTTCTTTGTACTCCCTCTATGGCAAGGATGTCTTTCCTCAGATTAGGGGACCAAAACTGCACACAATACTCCAGGTGTGGTCTCACCAAGGCCTTGTACAACTGCAGTAGTACCTCCCTGCTCCTGTACTCGAATCCTCTTGCTATAAATGCCAGCATACCATTCGCCTTTTACACCGCCTGCTGTACCTGCATGCCCACTTTCAATGACTGGTGTATAATGACACCCAGATCTCGTTGCACCTCCCCTTTTCCTAATTGGCCACCATTCAGATAATAATCTGTTTTCCTATTTTTGCCACCAAAGTGGATAACTTCACATTTATCCACATTAAATTGCACCTGCCATGAATTTGCCCACTCACCCAACCTATCCAAGTCACCCTGCATCCTCTTAGCATCCTCCTCACAGATAACACTGCCGCCCAGCTTCGTGTCATCCACAAACTTGGAGATGCTGCATTTAATTCCCTCATCCAAGTCATTAATATATATTGTAAACAACTGGGGTCCCAGCACTGAGCCTTGCGGTACCCCACTAGTCACTGCCTGCCATTCTGAAAAGGTCCCGTTTATTCCCACTCTTTGCTTCCTGTCTGCCAACCAATTCTCTATCCACATCAATACCTTACCCCCAATACCGTGTGCTTTAAGTTTGCACACTAATCTCCTGTGTGGGACCTTGTCAAAAGCCTTTTGAAAATCCAAATATACCACATCCACTGGTTCTCCCCTATCCACTCTACTAGTTACATCCTCAAAAAATTCTATGAGATTCGTCAGACATGATTTTCCTTTCACAAATCCATGCTGACTTTGTCCGATGATTTCACCGCTTTCCAAATGTGCTGTTATCACATCTTTGATAACTGACTCTAGCAGTTTCCCCACCACCGACATTAGGCTAACAGGTCTATAATTCCCCGGTTTCTCTCTCCCTCCTTTTTTAAAAAGTGGGGTTACATTAGCCACCCTCCAATCCTCAGGAACTAGTCCAGAATCTAACGAGTTTTGAAAAATTATCACTAATGCATCCACTATTTCTTGGGCTACTTCCTTAAGCACTCTGGGATGCAGACCATCTGGCCCTGGGGATTTATCTGCCTTTAATCCCTTCAATTTACCTAACACCACTTCCCTACTAACATGTATTTCGCTCAGTTCCTCCATCTCACTGGACCCTCTGTCCCCTACTATTTTTGGACGATTATTTATGTCCTCCTTAGTGAAGACAGAACCAAAGTAATTATTCAATTGGTCTGCCATGTCCTTGCTCCCCATAATCAATTCACCTGTTTCTGTCTGTAAGGGACCTACATTTGTCTTTACCAGTCTTTTCCTTTTTACATTATCTATAAAAGCTTTTACAGTCAGTTTTTATGTTCCCTGCCAGTTTTCTCTCATAATCTTTTCTCCCCTTCCTAATTAGGCCCTTTGTCCTCCTCTGCTGAACTCTGTATTTCTCCCAGTCCTCAGGTGAGCAACTTTTTCTGGCTAATTTGTATGCTTCTTCTTTGAAATTGATACTATCCCTAATTTCTCTTGTCAGCCACGGGTGCACTACCTTCCTTGATTTATTCTTTTGCCAAACTGGGATGAACAATTGTTGTAGTTCATCCATGCAATCTTTAAATGCTTGCCATTGCATATCCACCGTCAATCCTTTAAGTGTCATTTGCCAGTCTATCTTAGCTAATTCACGTCTCATACCTTCAAAGTTACCCCTCTTTAAGTTCAGAACCTTTGTTTCTGAATTAACTATGTCACTCTCCATCTTAATGAAGAATTCCACCATATTATGGTCACTCTTACCCAAAGGGCCTCTCACGGTGCATGGAGGTTCCATAGTCCTGCAAATTCTTTTCTTTCGGGTAACTATCGGGCTTTCCTGTGAGCACTACAATTGAATCTGCCTCCACCACTACACCTGGCTTTTAATTCCAAAAAATTACCTGCTGTGTAAAAGATTTCCTTTCATCTCTTAAAGTTTTTGTCAATCATCTTCTTTCCACGTTGCCTAGTTTATAACCCTTCTGCATATGAGAACACTTCAGATTCAGGTAATTCAGGTAATTTAGGTCTCTGTTGATGCCTTTATTCAGGTGTTCTGGTGCTGCTCTGAGCCAACTTTCTCGGAGGACAATGTCTGTATCTGAGGCTTCTCCGCTTTTGCCGGCCATTTGGTTGGTTTCCTTGTTTCTGGACGTTGGCGACTTGCCTTCTTACCTTTCCTGACTGCTTTTCTCCCCGAAACAGTTTTCGGTTTTCTGCCGTCTTTCGCCCACTTCTTACGGCCACCGAATTTCTTCATCCCCCGAGACGTCTTTTTGGGTTTCTTACCGGGGGCGGGTCTCTTGGCCGCATGTTTTTCCCCGATGTTTTGACGGCGGAGGTTCGTGATGCGACCTCTCTTTCTTCTCTGCCCGCTCCATCTGGTCCTTCTGTTCCTTGCTGAGTTTGAAGGAGCCTGAGGCTCCTTTACCAGTGGCGTTCACTAACGAACCCTTTTTCACCATAGTCCTCAGCGCCTGGATTATCTGAGAGTTGTTTTTCGTTACATCGTAGCCGCTGCCCAATAGCACCTTCTTGACACCGGCGAGCGAGAGGCCGCAGCGCTCCTTTGTATCCGCCACTGCATGTATGATCACCTTGGATATGGAATCATTCTTCGGCACCTGCGGAGCTTTGGTCTTCCGAGTACGTTTAGTACGTACAAGGTCAGTCATACCTCCGCACGATTCACTCCCTCTTCAGAAGATTTACTTATCACATGTACATTGAAATATGGCATTTGCATTAACAATCAACACACTCAAGGATGTGCTGGGGGCAGCCTGCAAGGCCCCAGTTTCTCAGACATCAGGCCTCTAACCTCTAGCCTTTGGCCTGGACTCACAGTCTTGACCTTCAGGCCTCTACCTCTGGACTCGCTGAATTCAGTCTTTGACCTTTCAGTCTTTCTACCTCCGTACTTGCTGACCTCTGGACTTCAATCTTCGGCTTTGCCCTCCAGACTTCACTGACCTCTCGGTATCGATCCCATGACTCACTGATCATGTGTTTGATGTTTGGGCCTTGACCCTGGGACTTGCCAATCATTGGTTTGACTGTTGGGCCTCGACTTACCCCAACAATTCCCTTCTGTTTTTGAGTATCAGACACCCTTGCAACCTTTCTTGTCGCAGGGGAATGTGCCCAGACTAACTGCTGACATGATTCATTCATCCCCAGTACCATTTCTAGTGAAATTTTGTTTGATAGTTCCATTTATTTATACCATATACAGAACCTGGAATTCTTACTGTTTATAGACATCCTCAAAACAGAAGGAAAAGAGAACCCAAAGAATAAATGACAGAGAAAAGCCGTAAGAACCCCAAAGCCCCCTGCCCCCTCGAATGGCCAAACAGCAGCAAGTAGCATCCGGCCTCCTCACATTTATTCTAGCATAAGTCATAGTCATAGTCATAACTTTATTGATCCCGGGGGAAATTGGTTTTCGCTACAGTTGCACCATAAATAATGAATAGTAATAGAACCATAAATAGTTAAATAGTAATATGTAAATTATGCCAGTAAATTATGAAATAAATCCAGGACCAGCCTATCGGCTCAGGGTGTCTGACTCTCCAAGGGAGGAGTTGTAAAGTTTGATGGCCACAGGCAGGAATGACTTCCTATGACGCTCTGTGTTGCATCTCGGAGGAATGAGTCTCTGGCTGAATGTACTCCTGTGCCCACCCAGTACATTATGTAGTGGTTGGGAGACATTGACCAAGATGGCATGCAACTTGGACAGCATCCTCTTTTCAGACACCACCGTTAGAGAGTCCAGTTCCATCCCCACAACATCACTGGCCTTACGAATGAGTTTGTTGATTCTGTTGGTGTCTGTTGTCCTCAGCCTGCTGCCCCAGTGCACAACAGCAAACATGATAGCACTGGCCACCACAGACTCGTAGAACATCCTCAGCATCGTCCGGCAGATGTTAAAGGACCTCAGTCTCCTCAGGAAATAGAGATGGCTCTGACCCTTCTTGTAGACAGCCTCAGTGTTCTTTGACCAGTCCAGTTTATTGTCAGTTCGTATCCCCAGGTATTTGTAATCCTCCACCATGTCCACACTGACCCCCTGGATGGAAACAGGGGTCACCGGTACCTTAGCTCTCCTCAGGTCTACCACCAGCTCCTTACTCTTTTTCACATTAAGCTGCAGATAATTCTGCTCACACCATGTGACAAAGTTTCCTACTGTAGCCCTGTACTCAACCTCATCTCCCTTGCTGATGCATCCAACTATGGCAGAGTCATCAGAAAACTTCTGAGGATGACAAGATTCTGTGCAGTAGTTGAAGTCCGAGGTGTAAATGGTGAAGAGAAAGGGAGACAAGACAGTCCCCTGTGGAGCCCCAGTCTGCTGATCACTCTATCGGACACACAGTGTTGCAAGCACAAGTACTGTGGTCTGCCAGTCAGGTAATCAAGAATCCATGATACCAGGGAAGCATCCACGTGCATCGCTGTCAGCTTCTTCCCCAGCAGAGCAGGGCGGATGGTGTTGAACGCACTGGAGAAGTCAAAAAACATGACCCTCACAGTGCTCGCTGGCTTGTCCAGGTGGGCGTAGACACGTTTCAGCAGGTAGACGATGGCATCCTCAACTCCTAGTTGGGGCTGGTAGGCGAACTGGAGGGGATCTAAGTGTGGCCTGACCATAGGCCGGAGCAGCTCCAGAACAAGTCTCTCCAGGGTCTTCATGATGTGGGAGGTCAATGCCACCAGTCTGTAGTCATTGAGGCCGCTGGGGCGCGGCGTCTTCGGCACAGGGCCAAGGCAGGACATCTTCCACAGTACAGGAACCCTCTGGAGCCTCAGACTCAGGTTGAAGACATGGCGAAGTACTCCACATAGTTGAGGGGCACAGGCCTTGAGCACCCTGGTACTGACACCATCCGGTCCTGCAGCCTTGCTTGGGTTGAGATGTTTCAGCTGTCTTCTCACCTGTTCAGCCGTGAAGCCCACCGTGGTGGTTTCATGTAGGGGAGGGGTATAATCATGAGAGCAGGGTGGGGGACTGTGAGGAGGGGTAGGAGGGGAGAGTGGAATATGTGTTGGTTGGGGGCCGACAACTGATGGCTCATGTGGGGGATGGGCAGGGGTCACAATGTCAAATCTGTTAAAGAACAGGTTAAGTTTGTTGGCCCTGTCCACACTGCCTTCAGCTCCTCTGTTGCTAGTTTGCCGGAACCCAGTGATGGTCCTCATCCCCCTCCAGACCTCTCTCATGTTGTTCTGCTGGAGTTTCCACTCAAGCTTCCTCCTGTACCTGTCTTTAGCCTCCCTGATCCTGGCTTTCAGGTCCCTCTGTATTGCCCTCAGCTCCTCCCTATTTCCATCTCTGAACGCCCTCTTTTTAGTGTTCAGGATGTCCTTAATGGCCTTTGTCACCCATGGCTTGTTATTTGAATAACAAAGGACAGTTCTTGTCGGAACATTGCAGTCCACACAGGAGTTAATGTAATCAGTGATGCACTCTGTGAGCCCATCAATATCCTCTCCATGTGGCTCACAGAGTGCCTGCCAGTCTGTCACTTCAAAACAACCCTGGAGCGCCTCATAAGCCTCCTCTGACCATTTCCTCACTGTCCTCGAGGTTGCAGGTTTACTCTTCACCAGAGGCACGTAGCAGGGTTTTAGATGCACCAGGCTGTGATCTGACCATCTGACCTAAAGCCTCAGCATTCCCACCACTCACCATGCAAGTAACAGCGAAGCTGCCGAAGAGAGACCATCACCTGCAGTCCATCAAAAACTAACTGTTCCTTCCAATATTTTGACATTCCACAGGCTCTCTCTCTCACTAACAAGGGAAAGACAGGTATTATTCCTTCCACAGCGACAGGGAAGACAACAGTCGCTCTTTCAATGTTACAGTCCCACCCGCATGTCAACACCATGTCAGAAGCTTTTACTTCTTTTTCAGGTTCAGCCACAAGTGTGGTGGCCACTTGTGGCTGAGCCTGTGTTTTAGTATCTTACATTATTGCTATTCTATTCTGTGCTTCTACTTGTATCACAAATGACTTGACTTGGTCCAACCAAGCAGAGTCCACTGCCAAGAAGGCCCACCAGCGCCTTTACTTCCTGAGAAAGCTAAAGAAATTTGGCCTGTCCCCTAAAACCCTCACTAATTTTTATAGATGCATTGTAGAAAGCATTCTTCTAGGGTGCATCACAACCTGGTTGTCCTGTCCAAGACCGGAAGAAGCTGCAGAAGATCGTGAACACGGCGCAGCACATCACACAAACCAATCTTCCATCCTTGGACTCACTTTACACCACACGCTGTTGGAGCAGTGTTGCCAGGATAATCAAGGACACGACCCACCCAGGCAACACACTTTTCGTCCCTCTTCCCTCCGGGAGAAGGCTCAGGAGGTTGAAGACTCGTACGGCCAGATTTGGGAACAGCTTCTTTCCAACTGTGATAAGACTGCTGAACGGATCCTGACCCAGATCTGGGACGTACCCTCTAAATATACGGACCTGCCTCTCCGTTTTTTTTTTGCACTACCTTACTTTCCCTCTTCTATTTTCTATTTATGATTTATAATTTAAATTTTTAATATTTATTATCGATTTGTAATCCAGGGAGCGCGAAGCGCAGAATCAAATATCGCTGTGATGATTGTACATTCTAGTATCAATTGTTTGGCGACAATAAAGTAAAGTAAAACACAGGATCCTAATGATTAGCTTTATTTGGCACATGTACATTGAAACATATAGTGAAATGCCATCATTAAGGACCTCCACCGCCCAGCCCATGCTCTCTTCTTGCTGCTACCATCAGGAAGAAGGTACAGGAGCATCAGGACTCTCACCACCAGGTTCAGGGACAGGTAATACTGCTCAACCATCAGGCTCTTAAACCAAAGGGGATAACTTCACTCAACTTCATTCACCCCATCACTGAACTGCTCTGACAGCATATGGACTCACTTTCAAGGACTCTTCAGCTCATGTTCTCCATATGTTATTGCATATTTATTATTTTCTTTCTGCATTTGCACAGTTTGTTGTCTTTTGCACATTGGTTGTTTGGCCATTGTTTGGTCTTTCATTGATTCTATTGTATTTCTTGAATTTGCTGTGTATGCCTGCAAGAAAATGAATCTCAGCTTTGTATATGGTGACATATATGTACTTCGACAATACATTTATTTTGAACTTTGAATTGCAGCATTTTGTGCTGGGCAGCCCACAGCTGTTGCCTTGCTTCTAGCACCAACATTGATGCCCACAACTTACCAACCTAAGCTGCATGTGTTTGGAATGGGCAAGGAAACTGGAGCACACAGAGGAAACTGAAGAGTATACTAACTCCTTACAGCCAACAATGGGAATTGAACCCAGATCGGTGATGCCTTAAAGCAATGTGTTAACTGCTACATTACCGTGCTGATTTATTACCACAGTCTCCTCCTTTCATGACAATCTCAACAAACCTACCCACCAAATTCCTCTGTTCTCATACCCTTCTCAGAAATGTTCAGTGAATCATAAACACGAGGTTCTGCAGATGCTGGGAATCCAGAGTAACACATACAAAATGCTGGAGGTAATCAGCAGGTCAGGCAGCATCTACAGAGAGGAATAAACCGTTGACATTGTGGGCTGAGACCCTTCACCAGGCCTCATGAATTATGGAAGGTCTTGGCTCAAAACATGAACTATTTATTCCCCTCCATAAATGCTGCCTGACTTGCTGAGTTTTTCCAGCATTTTGTGTGGTACTCAGAAGCGTGCAGTCTAGTTTGTACTGCCTTTGTAAAGGAATCATTTACAGGTGACAGGTGCCAGAAGAGTTCGGCACAAACTGTCATCCTGAAGTACTGAGCATGTATCATCTTTGACATTTTTTTTTATTATAAACAGTTTCATGGACCAACTGTTGCTCTGAGCAGGAAATTTTTACATGGTCTGAAAACTGTAAACGTGTTTTTGGTAATATGCAGACTATGAATATTTAGATTGAAATTTGAAAAAAGTCATATACTTTTGGTTTTATTTATTAATTGAAGGGTATAATGAGATAGAGAACAACAAGGAAAATCTTTCATATTTTGCAAACGTTTAAACTCAGATGGCATTGGTGGGCCGATGGTTTATTAACAAAGAGCTATCAATTTCCATTCTGTGCTTATTGTCACAATTTGTAACAGTGTTGTAACTTGAAATATTGATAATGTAAATACATTGAAGTTCTAAAATGTTTCAAAGGTTGTGGTACATTTATTATTAAAATATGGATTATATTCATTAACACAGAGTATTTCACAATTACAGTAACAGGTTTTAAAACTATATTAATATCATTTCAAAATTATATTAACATTATATAAAATAAAATTCAGCCACACTGGAAATTTTGTGCACTAGAAAATTCTGGTATTGCACAACTGCATACCCACGCAGCTTAGAGGGAACAGTGATCATCTTCCCATGAGCAGCAAGGAAGAAAGCTGTAGGAGATCAAGGAAAGCCCTGTGATCCTTCGTCTTTTCAAAGATGATAAATGATGGGGTCCAGAGGCTGAATGCCTCTAATCAGTACTTGTAGAGCAGATCACAGAGCCTGAACTATTTCAATGCTGCAATACCCATTGAAGTAGTGGCAAATCTACAGGTAAATGGTGGGATTCTGATCTCCTGCTCTGGCTTGCCTCAGAAAGTAACAAGCTGTCCCATATTGTCAGGCATGGTGTGAAAGAATACTGGAAGAATTTCAAACCTCTGGAAATATTACACATCTGGAAAAAATTTTCAAATGGAAACCTAACCCTTGAAGTCAGCATCTCTGATCTCCCCAGCACCATTAAAAATTGGGTTTGCCTCCATTCCTGGCAATTATACTATCCTCCTCTAAGCCAGTCCTTGGAGACTGAAGATGGCCTTCTTCTCCAGTTCCAAAGGTAGAAGATGACAATGTACAGATTCTCTTAACACAGGGTGGCCAATACAATCAAGCTACCACACAGACTTGACAGAGTGAGATGATATTTCATCATTTGGTCTCGGAATATCATGGAGCAAGTATCATAACTGGTCCATGATACTTGGAGACCAGTCTCACCAATTACTCTTTCAAAGGTGCTGGCTTCTGTATTGGCACTTCTCAGAAGACATCACAACAAAACAGAAGCAGGACCTTCAGCTCATCTAGTTCATGCCAAACTATTATTCTGCCCACTCCCATTGACTGGCACCTGCACCATAACCCTACATACCCCTCCCATCCATGTACTTATTCAAATTTCCTTTAAATATTGAAATCAAACCCACATCCACAACTTCCACTGGCTTCTCATTCCATATTCTCACAACCCCTTTGGTGAAGGAGTTACCCATCATGTTCCCCTTAAATATTTGTCACAATAGGGTGCTGGGAACAGACCCAGTTGTGAGATACAGACACTGAAGTACAAGAAACAGGACTTGACTGGAGAAGGGACATGACAGGATACAGGCAAGGAGCAGGGACAAGAACGCAGACTTGGGCTAGGGAAAGCGGGACCAGAACTAGGAACCATGGACTAGGAGACAAGGCTCAGACTCCAAGCCCGATACAGGACAAGGACCCAGAACCTGGGTCTTATCTAGGGCTCAGACCCCAGAACCAGGCAAGGACATGACATGTCGAGGTCTTGGGTTCCTGGAGCTTGGCTGCCGGATCCTCGCGGCTCGGGCTCCTGGAGCTTGGCTGCCGGATCCTCGCGGCTCGGGCTCCTGGAGCTTGGCTGCCGGATCCTCGCGGCTCGGGCTCCTGGAGCTTGGCTGCCGGATCCTCGTCTTGAAATGCAGAGGCTGATAACTCAGAGGCTGGAGCTGAGAGACAGACTGTGAACTGAACATCAACATAGAGCCAAGACTTATCCTTCAACAATCCAGGACTCATCTTTAACACAACAGTAACATGAGACAGGACAGAACATAGACATAGAGCCAGGACTCATCCTACGACAAGCCAGGACTCAACTTCATCTCCACACCAAGGTGGGACAGGTCTCTCTATCAGGTAACGGCAGAACAGCCAGACTTACCCAACAGAGGCAAGGACAAGACAGGTCACCCCACAGGACAACAGCCAGATGGCCTGACTTACCCCACAGAGGCAAGGACAAGACAAGACAGATCACCCTGCAGGGCAACAGCAAAACAGCCTGGCTTACCCCACAGAGGCAAGGACAAGAAGAGACAAACAACAAAGAACAACAGACAGTTCAATCTCTGCTCCAGGGAAGCTCTGAGTCTCAGTTCAGCCAGCAACCTCAGCCAGCTATGGAAACAGCCAGATCCCTACCTAGCTTCAAGTGGCTAGCAGCCACTCAACTGGGCCAGGAAACAGCCAAATCCATACCACAAAGACCACTCCAACAAGTGGCAACAAGGCTCCATGAAGCAGTGGTCCTCCAACCAGGCCTAGAGATCACAAATGGTTTCACTAGCCTTCCATCAGCAGGTTGCTCCAAGGAGAACTGGCAAGACAAGCCAGCAGCCCACACTCAATCCCAAGGCTACTTATATTGCAAGCCCAAAGATGGGAATCAGGTGCCTATGATTAACTTAAATGAGGGACAGCTGGAAGACCCGGACTCCTGAGTCTACGGACCAAACCGTGAACCGGAATGCGGACTTCACGGACCGGACCATGACAATTTCAGGTTTCACTCTTAACCCATGACTTCTAGTTCTAATCTCATCCAACCTCAGTGGAAAAAAGCCTGCTTACATTTTCCCTATCTAAAGCCCTCACATTTTTGTGAGTTCTGTAAGGGCAGATGTTTGTTATCCATATAGCAGCCTGTTGGTCAATGTTGGTTGGCATGGCAGTCTGCCAATAGCTATACCCAGTGAAATGGAGGAAGGAGAAGATAGAGATTGGCTATACAAAGCCAGACAGGATAAAATGTTCTTCAGCAAACTTGCAGCTTCAACTATTAATTTCTGTTGTCAGAAGAAGCAGCAGTTAAGGTAGAATGTACAACCAAAAGGAAATTTGATGAATTCCATTATAATTGATGGAGGATCCACTGACAGTAATATGGGTAGTAGAAAGTCAAAACCAAGTTCAATGGCATATGCACAAGTACATGCATACACAGGTGCAATGAAAAACTTACTTGCAGCTACATCACACGCACAGAGTATTATATAAGCAGTATTCATTAAGGAAGGCATAAACAAACATTATACACAATACTTTACAAGAAACACAATTAGAATAAAAATAAGAATTTTCTCTCATTTCTCTATAGGTAAAGATACCTGAAGTTCTCTTTCCCATTCATTCTTAATTTTATCAGATGTACCTAGATGTATTTTCGTAATTAAATTATAAACAATTGCTATTAAACTCTTCTGATAAGGGTTTAAACCTAAAATTTTTTCTGTAATTTCAGTTTGATGTGGTATCGGAAAAGTAGGTAAAATAACATTCATGTAACCATATAACAATATAACAATTACAGCATGGAAACAGGCCATCTCGGCCCTTCTAGTCTGTGCCAAACTCTTACTCTCACCTAGACCCACTGACCTGCATTCAGCCCATAACCCTCCACTCCTTTCCTGTCCATATATCTATCCAATTTAACTTTAAACGACAACATTGAACCTACCTCAACCACTTCTGCTGGAAGCTCGTTCCACACAGCTACCACTCTCTGAGTAAAGAAGTTCCCCCTCATGTTACCCCTAAATTTTTGCCCTTTAGCTCTCAACTCTTGTCCTCTTATTTGAATCTCCCCCATTCTCAATGGAAAAAGCCTATCCACGTCAACTCTATCAATCCCCCTCATAATTTTAAATACCTCTATCAAGTCCCCCCTCAATCTTCTACGCTCCAAAGAATAAAGACCTAACTTGTTCAACCTTTCTCTGTAACTTAGGAGATGAAACACAGGCAACATTTTAGTAAATCTCCTCTGTACTCTCTCAATTTTATTGACATCTTTCCTATAATTCGGTGACCAGAACTGTATACAATACTCCAAATTTGGCCTTACCAATGCCTTATACAATTTCAACATTACATCCCAACTCCTATACTCAATGCTCTGACTAATCAAGGCCAGCATAACAAAAGCTTTCTTCACCACCCTATCTACATGAGATTCCACCTTCAGGGAACTATGCACCATTATTCCTAGATCCCTCTGTTCTACAGCATTCTTCAATGCCCTACCATTTACCATGTATGTCCTATTTTGATTAGTCCTACCAAAATGTAGCACCTCACATTTTTCAGCATTAAACTCCATCTGCCATCTTTCAGCCCACTCTTCTAACTGGCCTAAATCTCTCTGCAAGCTTTGAAAACCTACTTCATTATCCACAACGCCACCTATCTTAGTATCATCTGCATACTTACTAATCCAATTTACCACCCCATCATCCAGATCATTAATATATATGACAAACAACATTGGACCCAGTACAGACCCCTGAGGCACACCGCCAAACACCGTCCTCCAATCTGACACACAGTTATCCACCACTACTCTCTGGCATCTCCCATCCAGCCACTGCTGAATCCATTTTACTGCTTCGATATTAATGTCTAAGGATTTAACCTTCCTAACTAACCTTCCATGTGGAACCTTGTCAAAGGAGTTTCAAAAAGTTTCTAATCTGTAAATATCTGAAAAAAATGTGATCTAGGCAAATTATATTTATTAGACAACTGTTCAAAAGACATGAGACAATTATCCATGAACTAGATAGTTGGGGCACCCTTTGAGAGAAGGGTAGTACAGTCTGTTGTGACCAGAATAAACATTAAATTTTCCTGAATGCTATTACTATCTCTTTGATTTGGAAATTAAAGAAGAAAAACTCAGCTTATTAAAGAAGAAAGATGCATTGCAAGACAAATATGTGACCAGAATGAACATTAAATATCCTGAAGTAAATTTGAAGGAATGGGGCTTGCTGGGTCGGGACTGGAATTAAATGTCCGATGTAATGATGGATTTGGCCTTGAATAATCGCAGAAGGATTCCATCGATTCCTAGTTGGAATGACTTCTTTGGCACCAAAAGATGTCATTTGGAAGAGGCAATTGTATTGTCTGATGTTCTTCCTGAAGTCATTTGCAATAGGTTCATCATTGCTGTACAAATTGAGGAGTTCATTAGGTAGAGGCTGCAAATTGCCTATCCTGACCTGTCCCTTCATACAGCAGAAATGTGCAGTTTCTCCAGTGAATAATGAGGGCATACTCTGGTCATCGAACCAACATTTGCAGAAATGTGACGGCATGCGAGTCGTGTATTTTCCCTTGCCCCTTCTCTGTCGAGGTACTGTCGTCGAAAGCGGTCATTGTTGTCTTCAGCAACTCTTGCAATAATTACTCTGTGCTGCATATTCTCGAGTTGATCTTTCCTTTTCTCCTCTGTCTCTTCCTCTCTCCTCTTTCTCTGCCTGTTTTTATCATTCTGGGGACGCGCAGCCCTTTCATCCTTCATCTCTTCATCTCTTCTACCACTTGTTCTTTCTCTCTGATCCTGGAGTTGTGTGACCCTGGCCTGACCGGATTCTTGTTCTCTCCTCGGTCTGTGCCTATTGTCGTTTTGGAGACATGCATACCTCTCCTCCTCTGTCTCGTCTTCTCTCATCTTTTTTGTCCTGACTCTTTGATCCTGGAGTCATGCGGCCCTGGCCTCATCCGATTGTTGTTCTCTCCCTCTCCTTGCTGCTTCCCGACGACGTTTGGCGTCATCTCTTGACCATAATGTCCCCCTTCTCTTTCCACGTGGCATAATTGGGCTATCCGTATATTTTTACCCTAATGCTTGATAGAAGATAGGAAGCAGTAACACCAAAGCCTCTAAACTGCTGAGGCTGGCCGTGCGCATGCGTTGGGCTGTGGCGTCACGGTCTCCATGGAAGGATGAAGCAGCTCTGTGAGCATCGTCAGGTGCTGCTGAGGCTGGCTGTGTGCATGCGTTGGGCTGTAGCGTCCTGAGTTCCATGATGGCCGTTCGGGTTTGGAGTGAAAGACAGCCTGTTGATTTTTGGTGAATGAGCAATTTGATATGAATATATAACCCTGAACTTTGCCTGCGTTCTGTAAGTTAGTGGATTTTAATTCGATTTAGCCAAAACAAGTGCCGCTGTAATGCAGCATTTGCGGTAATTGGAGGTCACAAACAGACAAACAGACAGACAGTGCATGAGAGTTTTAGTAGTATATAGATAAATCACCAAAACATGTTATTCCCTTCATTTTCCATAAAAGAAAAGCTTGATCAGTTCTGGATGGTTGGAAGAAAAAATTGGATATAATAGGAGTTGAGAGGATAAATTTATTCAAGCCAAAAAATTTACAAAATCGAAACCATATTCGTATTGTATGTTTAGTTATTGGATTAATTGTTTGTTTATTCAGTTTAGTAAGTGCAAAGGGAAGTGAAGCCCCTAAAATAGAAGCCAATGAGAACCCCTGTACAGACTCGCACTCAAGGTTCACCCATCGTGGACATTGAATTTCATCCAAATCTTGTGTCCAGAACGTTAGACATCGAATATTAATTGCCCAATAATAGAATCTAAAGTTCAGCAATGTCAAACCGCCGTCCTTTTTTGATTTCTGTAAAGATTTCTTACTTAACCTAGGATTTTTATTCTGCCATATATATGAAGAAATTTTGGAATCAATAATATCAAAAAAGGATTTAGAGATGAAGTTTGGTACTGCCTGAAATAGATACAGATATTTAGGTAAAATAATCATCTTAATAGCATTAATTCGACCAATCAATGATAAGGACAATGGGGACCATTTAGGAAGCAGTTGTTTAACATGATCAATTAAGGGTAAAAAGTTAACTTTAAATAGATCTTTATGTTTCTTAGTAATTGTTCATGATTTAATTACGAAAATACGTCTAGGTACATCTGATAAAATTAAGAATGAATGGGAAAGAGAACTTCAGGTATCTTTACCTACAGAGAAATGGGAGAAAATTCTTCAACTAGTCAACACTTCTTCGATGTGTGCTAGACACGCTTTCATACAATTTGAGGTGGTTCATAGGGCCCATATATCTAAGGATAAATTAGCTCGTTTTTATTGCCATATAAATCCTCTCTATGACAGATGTAATTCTGAGGTAGCTTCCTTGACACATAAGTTCTGGTCTTGCCCTCTTTTGGAAAAATGTTGGAAAGACATTTTTGATATTATTTCAGTAGTTTTGCGTATTGATTTACAACCTCATCCTATTACTGCAATTTTTGGACTACCAGTGATAGGCTAGTCGTTTATCCCCTTCAGCTTGTCGTTTGATTGCATTTGTTACATTAATAGCCAGAAGATCCATTTTATTTAAATAGAAAGATTCTAATCCCCCTACTACATTTCAATGGTTTTCAATGCTTAAACTTGGAAAAAATTAGGAGTGGTACTATTGATCCTTCAGTTAAATTTGAAGAAACTTGGAGGCCATTTATTCAACATTTTCATATGATGTAAGCTGACATTTTCCGTTGGGTCCTTGAAGACAGAAACAGGTGAAATTATTATGGGGAACAAGGAAATGGCAGACGAGCTGAACAGGTACTTTGGATCTGTATTCACTAGGGAAGACACAAACAAACGCCCAGATGTAATAGTGGCCAGAGGACCTAGGGTAACGGAGGAAATGAAGGAAATTTGCATCAGGCAGAAAATGTTGTTGGGTAAACTGATGGGATTGAAGGCTCATAAATCCCCAGGGCTTGATGGTCTGCATCCCAGGGTACATAAGGAGATGGCTCTAGAAATTGTGGACGCATTGGTAATCATTTTCCAATGTTCTATAGATTCAGGATCAGTTCCTGCAGATTGGAGGGTAGCTAATGTTATCCTACTTTTTAAGAAAGGAGGGAGAGAGAAAACAGGCAATTATACCACCAGTTAGTCTGACAACAGTGGTGGGGAAGATGCTGGAGTCAATTATAAAAGATGAAATAGCAGCATATTTGGATAGCAGTAGCAGGATAGGTCTGAGTCAGCATGGATTTATAAAGGGGAAATCATGCTTGACTAATCCTTTGGAATTTTTTGAGAATGTAACTATGAAAATGGACATGGGAAAGCCAGTGGATGTAGTGTACCTGGACTTTCAGAAAACCCTTGATAAGGTCCCACATAGGAGGTTAGTGGGCAAAATTAGAGCACATGGTTTTGGGGGTAGGGTACTGACATGGATAGAAAATTGGTTGGCAGACAGGAAGCAAACAGTAGGGATGAACGGGTCCTTTTCAGAATGGCAGGCAGTGACTAGTGGGGTACCGCAAGGCTCGGTGTTGGGACCGCAGCTATTTACAATATACATTAATGATTTAGATGAAGGGATTAAAAGTAACATTAGCAAATTTGCAGATGACACAAAGCTGAGTGACAGTGTGAAATGTCAGGAGGATGTCATGAGAATGCAGGGTGACTTGGACAGGTTGAGTGAGTGGGCAGATGCATGGCAGATGCAGTTTAATGTGGATAAATGTGAGGTGATCCACTTTGGTGGCAAGAACAGGAAGGCAGATTACTATCTGAATAGTGTCAAGTTAGGAAAAGGGGAAGTACAGCGAGATCTGAGTGTCCTTGTTCATCAGTCACTGAAAGTAAGCATACAGGTACAGCAGGCAGTGAAGAAAGCTAATGGCACGTTGGCCTTCATAACAAGGGGAGTTGAGTATAGCAGCAAAGAGGTCCTTCTGCAGTTGTACAAGGCCCTGGTGAGACCCCACCTGGAGTATTGTGTGCAGTTTTGGTCTCCAAATTTGAGGAAGGACATTCTTGCTATGGAGGGAGTGCAGCATAGGTTCACTGGGTAAATTCCAAGGATGGCGGGAATGTCATATGTTGAAAGATTGGAGTGACTGGGCTTGTATACACTGGAATTCAGAAGGATGAGAGGGGATCTGATTGCTAGAGGCAGGAAACATGTTCCTGATGTTGGGGGAGTCCAGAACCAGAGGCCACAGTTTAAGAATAAGGGTTAAACCATTTAGAACGGAGTTGAGGAAAAACTTTTTCACAGAGGGTTGTGGATTTGTGGAATGCTCTGCCTCAGAAGGCAGTGGAGGCCAATTCTCTGGATTCTTTCAAGAAAAAGTTAGATAGAGCTCCTAAAGATAGCAGAGTCAAGGGATATGGGGATAAGGCAGGAACAGGGTACTGATTGTGGATGATCGGCCATGATCACAGTGAATGGCGGTGCTGGCTTGAAGGACTGAATGGCCTACTCCTGCACCTATTGTCTATTGTCTATTGCATCCTTTTCAATAACTTTTTGTTTGTGTATAGAGGAGTGGAGTTTATGACAAATAATGATTTTAACGGATGAAACATGGCAGCCCAGCCTTTGTTTTGGTTTGTTTTGTTTTGCTTTTTTTGTTTTTTTTTAGTGTAGAGGAACTTATTCTTTGTATAAAATTTTTTGAATCTTTTTCATGTTTAGTTATTAAGAGATTGGGAGGCTTAAATTACATATGTTACTCGGAGTCTGTGTCTGTATACATTGACATTAATGTAATCCCGATCTCTTTGTATCATTATCATTGTTATGTTTATCAATTCGAAACTTAATAAAAAAGTTTGAGAAAGAAAGGAGGAACACCCCAGCTGAAATCTGGAGGAAAACACACAGAGGATGCAGAGGGGGATCAAAAAGGCAAGGAAAGAGGATCGGGTCGAGACAACAGAGACTTATGGAGAAGAGGAGTTATAAGCCATGTCTTCCCTCTCTCATTATGGGCAATGTGAGATTGCTGGGTAATAAAATGGACGAGTTGACGGCGCTAGCCAGGAGTCAGAGAACATTTCCGGAGAGCAGCATTATGTGTTTTACTGAAACGTGGCTGCACGAGGTCATACCCGATCAAAACATGTCCATAGAGGGTTTCCAGACCGTTTGGGCTGACCGGAAGTGCACTGAGAGCAGTAAGCGTAAAAGGGGGGGGGGGGCTTGCTGTTCTGGTTAACAACAGATGGTGCAATTCTGGTCATATTACGATCAAGAAACGTGCTTGTAGCCCGGATGTTGATCTTTTTGCTGTTGGACTCTGGCCA
This sequence comes from Mobula hypostoma, assembly GCF_963921235.1. Taxonomy (NCBI): domain Eukaryota; kingdom Metazoa; phylum Chordata; class Chondrichthyes; order Myliobatiformes; family Myliobatidae; genus Mobula; species Mobula hypostoma. The sequence goes on along the minus strand of NC_086108.1, from coordinate 87,025,450 downwards.
TATTCCACCAAGATGCAACACTGGGTGTCATTGGAGGTTGTTCCTGCCGGTGGCCATTGAACTTTGCAGCTCCTCCCGTGGAGGGTCAGACACCCTGAGCCAATAGACTGGTCCTGAACTTATTTCCATCTGGCATAGTTTGCATATTGTTGTTTGATTGTTTGTGGTTTTGTATTGCTATATTTATGCTCTATTCTTGGTTGGTGCAGCTATAACAAAACCCAATTTCCCTCGGGATCAATAAAGTATGTCTATCTATCTATCTATCTATCGAATAAAAATGAAACAGTCTATTTGAATGCAAAGTGGTCAAAGTGGTCATAGTGTTGCTAAATTGTGGTGTGTATGGTTTTGCTTTCTGGTTCAATAACCTCTACCAAATCTCCCCTCATTCATCTATGCTCCAGGCAATAAAGCCTTAACCTACTCAACCTTTCCCTGTCACGAAAGACTTTGACGAGAATGGGTTGGACCCAAGTGCTGGAGTATCTGCGGCAAGGATCGAGACACGGTCTCAAACTGGAACGAGAATCTGAGCACAAAACAGTCACTAGATGAAATCACAAATTGGCTTACGATTGAGCACCGAAACTCAGTTCGGGTGAGTTTAAGTGCTCAATTTTTGGTGCCCAAAACTTGATTGTCAGTTAGAGGGACTGTCCTGATTCTTTCAAGGGGCCATGCCTGCTATCCATAGTTCTAGGAGATAGAGTAGGGTAGAATGATTTTGACAGAAGACTAGGCCTGCAGACTAGACTAAGCTGGATAAATCCAAATAACCACCAGAAGACCTGGTACCTGGCCACACAACACAGACCTAGTGTCTCACTGCTCATCCCCTTCACTTTACACTGGCTAGCTACCCTCTCCAGTTTCAGTCCTGTTGCAGTTTTTTAACCCAAAAGAGCAATGGTTCAGTTGTTCTACCTGCTACAGGGAAGATACCTTTAAGCTGGGAAGATACCTTTAAGCTAGAAAGAGTACAAAGGAGATTTACAAGGATATTGTCCAGACTTGAGAGAGTAAGTTATGGAGAAAAATCGGGCAGTTTTGGATTTTTTTCATCGTACCATAGGAGAATGAGATGTGATCTTATAGAGTCATTTAGAAACATGAGGGGCATAAATAGGGCCAATGCACACAGTATTTACCCACAGCTGGTGAATCAAAAACTAGACAGCATAGGTGTAAGAGAAGGGAGAGATCTAGTAGGAGCCTGAGGGGCAACTTTTCTACCCAGTGGGCAGTCATTGTAGGGATAGGGCTTTCAAAGGAAGTGGTTGAGGCAGGTACATTAACAGCTTTTGAAAAGTACCTGAAGGACATAGATAGAGGCAATGGACCAAACTGAGACAAACAGGATTATCTTAGGTTGGAATCGGCTGTATTAGACCTATTGGGCCGACTGACCATTTCAGAATCAGAATCGGGTTTAATATCACTGGCATATGTCGTGAAATTTGTTGTTATGCGGCAGCAGTACGATGCAATACATAATAATAAAAAATGTAAATTACAATAAGAAGTGTATACGTATAAATATTTTAAAAATTAAATTAAATAAGTAGTGCAAAAAGAGAGGTATTGTTCATGGGTTCAGTGCCATTCAGAAATCTGATGGTAGTGGGGGAGAAGCTATTCATGAATTGTTGAGCTCCTGTACCTCCTCCCTCGCAATGAGAAGAGGGCATGTCCTGGGTGATGGGAATCTTTAATGATGAATGCCACTTTTTTGAGGCATCGCTCCTTGAAGTTGTCCTGGATGCTGAGGAGGCTAGTAGCCATGACAGAGCTGACTGAGTTTACAACTTTCTGCAGCTTATTTTGACCCTGTGCAGTGCTCTGCACCCACACCAGATGGTGATGCATTCAGTTAGAATATCCTCCACAGTCCATCAACAGAAATTTGCGAGAAATTTGCCCATTTCTATCCTCTATGACTTTATGATTCTAACCCTTTCACCCCCCATTGCCCACCCCACAGATACTGTTAAACCCATTGAGTTCCCCTGGCAGATTATTGTTTACAGAGTTAAATCCTTAAGCATGCAATAATTCCAAGGCAAATTTGCAAGAAGTCCATATGTCAGCTCAGATCATTATCAGAGTTCTTACACACTGGTAAGTCAAACCACCTTGAAAAGTGACTCACCCTCTCCTGCCAGTGTTTCTTGACCCGCAGAAGAAACTGTAGTAATTGTTTGCTCTGTCAAGCAAAATGATGGATGGAGGCGTGTATTAACAATGGTTGGTCTTGTGTTACCCTTGCAGGTACGCCCTTGAAATGTAGGAAAGTTGAAAGCACTCATGACATTCACAGACCTTAAAAATATATGTTGGAAGGTGAGGATTGCAAGATTTCACATTTATTTACACATTAACACAATTTAATATTCAATTCAATGGTATAATATTCAATCTATAGTATGTAATTTTGTTTGTAACTCTACCTAGTGGTGTGCTGCCCACTCAAACCAAGGTAAAGTTCTAACCAAGGTAAAGGATTTTGAGATATTTCAGTCTGCAGCATTCTTAAGTGGGACAATGAGCATCCACAGATTGTCGTCCATATAGGTACCAATGGCATAGATAGGAAGAGGGACAAGGTTCTGCAAAGTGAGTTCAGGCAGTTAAGTAAAGGACAGGACCCCCATGGTTGTGATCTCAAGGTTGCTGCCTATGCCACGTACTAGTGAGGCCAGAAATAGGAATATCATACAGTTTAACACATGGCTGAGGAGTTGGTGTAGGAGGGGGGGCTTCAGATTTTTGGATCATTGGGCTCTCTTCCAGGGAAGATGGAACCTGTACAGAAGAGACAGTTTTCACCTAAACTGGAAGGAGACTAATTTCCTAGCGGGAAGGTTCACTGGTATTACACGGGGGGGGGGGGGGGTTGAGGGGGAGAGGGTTAATGAAGTGCCAGAACAGATAGTGGAGTGGTTGTGGAGACAGAAGTTGTTAAGGTATCAGATAAAATCAGCAATCAATAGGCTGAGAGTGGTGGGGTTAATGTTCTGAGTTGTGTATATTTCAATGCAAAAAGTATTGCAGGAAGGGCACGTAAGGCCAGGGGATGGAATTATGATATTGTTGCCATTAGTAGGACTTGGTTTCAGGAGGAGCAAAACTGGCAGCTCATTGTTCTAGGTTCTGTTGTTTTAGATGTGATAGAGTGCGAGGGATTAAAAAAGGAAGTGTGATGTTACTAGTCAGGAAAATTGTCACAGTAGTGTCCATCAGGACAGACTGGAGAACTCATTTGGTGAAGCTTTATGGGTGGAATGAGGTGTAAGAAAGTTACCACAAATATGAGAAATTCGGCAGATACTGGAAATCCGAAGCAACATACACAAAATGCCGGAGGTACTTCATCAGGACTCAATGTGGATTGGGACAGGCAGTTTTCAGGGAAAGGTGCACTTGGGAAGTGGGAGGCCTTCATAAGTAAAATTTTGAAAGTACAAAGCTTGTATGTGACTGTCAGAATAAAAGGCAACGATAAAGGGTTTAGGGAACCTTGGTTTTCGAGAGATATTGATGTCCTGGTTAAGAACAAAGGGAGGTGCATAGCAGGTATATGCAGGTCGGAACAAATGAGGTACTTGAGGAGTATAAGAAATGCAAGAGAACAAGAAAGAAAGCAGCTTGGTTGAAAGAAGGTGCGAGGTTGCTGCAGCAGACAGGTGAAGGAGAATCTGAAGGTTTTCTACAGATATGTTAAGAGCAGAAGGATTGCAAGGGGCAAAATTGGTCTTCTGGAAGATCAGAACAGTAATCTATGTGTGGAGCCAAAAGAGACCGGGGAGATCTTAGAGTTTTTGCATCTGTGTTTACTCTGGAGACAGACACAGACTCCATGGAAGTGAGGCAAAGCAGCAGCGAGGTCACGGATCCTATACAGGTTACAGAGGAGAAGGTACTTGCTGTTTAACCTGTCTTATAGAGTTTTTCAAGGCAGTTACCAGGAAAGTTGATGAAGGCAAGATAGTGGATACTGTCTCCTTGGACTTCAGCCAGGCACTTGATAAGGTCCCGCATGAGAGGTTGGTCAAGAAGCTTCAGTTGCTTGGCATTCAAGATGAGGTAGTAAATAGGATAGATATTGTCTTTTCAGGAGGAGCCAGACAGTGGCAGTAGATGGTTGCCTTTGAGACTGGAGGCCTGTGTCTAGTGGAGTGCCTCAGGGATTGGTGCTGGGTCTGTTATTGTTTGTCATCTATATCTATAATCTGGATGATAATGTGGTTAACTGGATCAGCAAATTTGTGGATGACTCCAAGTTTGGGGGTGTAGTAGACAGCAGAGAAGACTATCAAAGTCTGGATCAGTTGGAAAAATGGGCCGAAAATGGCAGGTAAAATTTAATGCAGACAAGTGTGAGGTGTTGCACTTTGAGAAGACCAGCCAGGACAGTTCTTACACCATGAGTGGCAGGGAACAAAGGGATCTGTGAACACAGGTCCGTAATTCATTGAACGTGGCATCATGGGTTGATAGGGTTGTAAAGAAAGCTTTTGGCACTTTGGCCTTCATTGATCAAAGTACTGAGTACAGGAGTTGGGATATTATGTTAAAATTAAGACATTGGTGAGGCCTACTTTGTAGTGGAGTGTATTGTGTGCAGTTTTGGTTACCTACCTACAGGAAAGATGTAAATAAGATTGGAAGTGTACAGAGAAGATTTACAAGGATGTTGCTGAGACTGGAGGACCTGAGTTATAAGGAAAGGTTAAATAGGTTAAAACTTTATTTCCTAGAATATAGAAAATTGAGGGGAAATTTGATAAAGGTATACAAAATTATGAGGGGTATAGATAGGGTAAACACAAGCAGGCTCTTTCCATTGAGGATGGGTGATACAGCAACTAGAGGTCACGGGGAAGGCTGAACAGTGAAATGTTTAAGAGGAACTTGAGGGAAAACTTCTTCACTCAGAGTGTGGTAAGAGTGTGGAACGAGCTGCCCGTGCAAGTGGTGGGTGCAGGGTTAATTTCAACATTTAAGAGAAGTTTGGATAGGTACAGAGATGGGAGGGATATGGAGGGCTTGGGTGTGGGTGCAGGTAAATGGGACTAAGCAGATAAATAGTCTGGTCTGGTCTAGATGGACCGAAGGGTCTGTTTCTGTGCTGTAGTTTTCGATGACTCTATGACTCTATCTAATGTTCAGAGTTTAGGATACTTCAATAATGTTAAAAGGTCGGCACAAGATTGTGGGCTGAAGGGCCTGTATTGTGCTGTACTATTCTATGTTCTATGTCAGAATTGTACCTGTTTAAATGTTAGAGAAATATCAGTAAATAAATGTTCAAAATGTTCATCTGCATCATTTCCTTTTGTCACTGATTGTTGCCATGGAAAATAAAAGTAATCCAGCTGCTCTTTCAACTAACTGCCCAGTGAGTCCCATGCCCCAGTACTGCATGCTTCCCTTATATCGACACACTTCCCCTTTTCAAAGCTGAGAACAATAAACAATGAGGTATTCTCAGGTAAGAGAACACTGGTCTTGCTTGTGCCTGCTGTAATATTGGAACATGGTAATTGACAGGTGCCAGCTCCACCACTGGATTCCGCGTGGAATCCAATGACAGAAACCAGCTGTGCTGCAACTTCCCAGCTTCATGCAATGGAATCCATTTCTGCAATTCTGATAGACAGACATACTAATTCTATTAATTTGAATTCACTGAATGGGGATACCTCACCTGGAGATTAGAAGGCAAAACATAAATTGGATTTGAAGTAGTCAATCATTACTTAATACTTTGAAATGTTTTAATGAATTGGCGCGTGGCCAAGTGGATAAGGCGTCGGTCTAGTGATCTGAAAGTTGCTAGTTCGAGCCTCAGCCGAGGCAACGTGTTGTGTCCTTGAGCAAGGCAGTTAACCACACATTGCTCTGCGACAACACCGGTGCCAAGCTGTATTGGCCCTAGTGCCCTTCCCTTGGACAACATCGGTGGCGTGGAGAGGGGAGACTTGCAGCATGGGCAACTGCCGGTCTTCCATACAACCTTGCCCAGACCTGCACTCTGGAAAACTTTCAAGGCGCAAATCCGTGGTCTCACGAGACTAATGGATGCCTATATTACTATATTTAATGAATGTTATTTTTAGTTTTCAATAAAGTATTTTTAATTATTTAAAGCAATATTAATAGATTTAGGCGTTTCAGATTATCAGGTCGAAGTTTAAAGTTGAAATCTATTATCAAAGTATGTATACCATGTAGTGTATAACAGCCTTGAGAATCCTCTTGCAGGCATCCACAAAACAAAGAAACACAATAGAATCCACGAAAAACCTCTCACAACAAAGACTGACAAACATCCATTGTGCACAACAAGACACATCATGCAAATAGTAAAAGAAAAGTAAACAAATAACACATGGAACATGAGCTGCAGAGTCCCGGAATGTGAGTCCACCGCTGAGACGAGTGAAGCTGGCCCAGGAGCCTGATAGCTGTAGAGCAACAACTGCGCCTGAACCTGGTGGCATGGGACCTAAGACTCCTGCACTGGTAGTGGGTCAAACGCAGGCAGATGGTGCTGAACACCAGCTCATTTTCCACTCTTGGTCCTTGATGATTTAATTTGGCTTGAAGCTTTAATCAGTGTGAAGTAATGGAGCTGAGCAAAGGTTCATTTCCTGCTCTCAGGACTTGATACAGTGGGCTATGGGCGCTGCTGCCATACCTGCATTCTCATGAGTCAAGTTCACCGAATCCTTCAGGAGATGGTACAATCACTCGTTTGTTTAGATGGTTCAAAAGTACATCTTTTATAGGGAAATTACAGGCTGTGGATCACAATGATTGTAGTTCAGAAGATGCATAGCTAGTAGAGTGGCACACCCCGGGCAATGGCTTCAACAAGCCGGCTAAACCAGGTGAGGGTAGCCGATGGGTCTCAAACCCTTGGTGAGATAGGGAGTTGTCTATCCCAGCATGTGAAGACAGACTCTGGCAGATTGAGTGGACAAGACGAATGGAAGGTCCAATGGTCAAGAAAGCGGTCTCTGCAAGCGTTGTGGAACGTGTAGAGCAGGACAAGACACAGAAGACATCCTGGTCATCCACTGCGCCTAGTCCCATCTCCAGCCGTCCCAACTCTGTCTTGCCACTGGATCCAGATGGGAATTGGGAAGAGAGAGTGAGGCTGACGCTGTGCAACTCTCCCTCACTTAAATCCAAATCACGCGCTAGTCTCGACACCATCATAATGGTGTCGAGGTCCTCATCGATGTCGACGATGGACGAACACACAACTAGCAGAATATCTAGTAGTTTTGTGAGCAGCCTGTACCATGTCGCTGTGGGTCACAAGCGTCATCTTGGACAGGACATCAGAGACACTGTTGAAACCTCCTACTTTGTCTGGACGCAGGGCTCCACCTCATCCTGGGACCAAATCACCTGGAGCACTCATTACGTTTCATCGATGACTCTCAAGCAGAGGGAGCCAGCATTCAGGTAGATAAATATGGGCAGGTCAGAGCCTCAGTTGGCAAATTCATCATAATTAAATCCAAATGTAATATTCACAAGACAATGGCATAAAGCTCGAAAGGATTGACATTCTGGTCTGTAGCGAAGGAACAGGAGAACGGCGTTGGTTCAGGCCAAAGGCCGGTACTGGTTCAATCGGCTGAGTACATTCTCTCTGTGGTGTGTGACATGCTGCCATGCTAAAATCATCAAAGCTTCCACTGGTAATAATAAGGCACTTATCACAATTACCTGTATTTTATAAACTGAATTGTGCTTCATCATAATGGATTACCACCTGTGACTAAACCATCAATTAATTCAATTGTAGGGGATGTTTTTTCAGCTAAGGCAAACTGCCATTTCCTGTGCTAGATGTCACATTTAAAGGGGTGCAATGTCTTCAGTTCTCCCTTCATGAATCATAGATATATTACGTATATTTTCAGTTAGGTATAAACCTGCTACGATCTATACAATTGCAGTGAGTGATTAATATTCAATTTGATGTGATCTGCAACAGTATTTTTTCATATTCAAAGCCACTTATGACTATTTTCAACTACTTGTTGTAATTATATTGATTTAGTGGGGGACTAACCGTTGCAGCATAAATTGTACAATCAGTTGGTATATTACAAGCCACCTTCTACAGGAAAATCAACTTGCAGCAAATACGACCTCAAAACAGCTTGACAAATTAATTTATTACCAGTACTCTGATTCATAAGGCTTAACACACTCTAATTTCCTTCCTAATAAAATGCACAGGCATTCAATGTCAACCAGGGACTTAGAAGACTGGATTTCTGTTCAGAAGGAAACAGGAGCCACAGCCTAACTTAAGTTGGCACCTTGGACAAATTGCAGGGTTTCTAAGGCACCTCAGCAGCTCCAAGCACATGAGTATATTGATGTTTGGTGCCGCTTAGAAGAATAATACTATGCAGCCATAGGCTTAATCTATAAACCCAAGATATTCCGCAGATGCTGAAATTCTTCAGCAGCACAACAAAATGCTGGAGAAACTCGGCAAGTCAGGCAGCATCCACGTAGAGGAATAAATAGATGGGCTGACACCCTTCATCTGGAATGGAAAGGAAGGGGGACAAAAACCTGAATAAGAAGATGGGGGAAGGGAATGGGATACAAGCTGACAAGTGATAGATAGGAGCAGATAAAGGCGAAGATGGGTGGGAGGAAGGGGGATGAAGTAAGAAGCTAAGAAGGGATAGGCAGGAGGTAAAGGGCTGAAGAACAAGGAATCTAAGAGGAGAAGACAGTGGACCATAGAAGAAAGGGAAGGAAGAGGGGAATCAGAGGGTGGTGATAGGCAGGTGAGGAGAAGAGAAGGAGTGACAGGATAACCAGAAATAGAGAGAAAGAGGGAAGGGGGGAAATCCCCTAAAGATAGTGATACCGATGTTCATGTCTTCCAGTTGGAGGCCACCAATATAGAATATGACATGTTTTATCGAAAATGACCTTGGCCTCATCATGGCAGTAGGGGAGGCCATGGACAGACATGCCAGAATGGAAATAGGAAAGAGGAAGTTGAATTGAAATGGTTAGCCACCGGAGATCCTGCTTTTTGAGGTCGTCAGAACAAAGGTACTCAACACAACCTTCATCAACCAGCCTTGGATGGACTGGCCCTGGTACTCTGATTCTTAAGGCTTAACACACTCTAATTTCCTTTCTAATAAAATGCACAGGCATTCAATGTCAACCAGGGACTTAGAAGACTGGATTTCCATTCAGAAGGAAACAGGAGCCACAGCCAGCCTTGGATGGACTGGCCCTGGTTGAGGAAGACATAGATACTACACTTTTTATAAAAACAGGAAATTGTTAGAAATACTCGGCAGGTCAGGGAGCATCTGTGTGTGTATACGTGAGAGGGTGAGAGGGAAAGATGGGGAGGGGGAGAGAAAGAGAGAGAGAGGGGGAGAAGGAGGAGTGAGGGACAGAGAGAGAGTGTGTGGGGAAAAAGGAGAGAGGGAGAGAGAGAAAGAGAAAAAGAGAGAGATGATGTTAACATTTTGAGTCGACATTTGATAATGGTGACCTTCCATATGGTGTGATACTCAGCTTAGAAGAATGACAGGGTTGACAAGGTAGATTCTGAGTGGTGGTTCCTTTTGGCCTAGGGGTAGGGTGACTCAGGTGAGTTGCAGTTAAGAGGTCATCCATTTTGGACTGACATTAATGTTGTGTCTGTGCATGACTACATATCAATTAAACAAAAGCACGCATGTGGGAGATTGCTTTAACTGGTGTATTCACATTTCAGAAAAAGAGAGAAAGAGAACAATGCTCAAGTGGAGACAACAGAACAGTACGTAGTTCTAAGTGTGGGGTCATATCTCTAAAAGAAATAGATCCATGTATTATGCTTCCTCCCCTTTTAGAATAATGCAGCACAAAACTATATGTACTAAACATTCAATTTTCCTTTCATAAACCCATATTCCAAATAAACATGCTTTCACAATAACAGTTCATAACTAACTTCACAATTCCAAAAGTTCAGTCTTTTGGGTGGCACTCTGTTTCTTTCAGGATAGCGGCTCTGGACTTGTGGAGTGGTACAGGTTTCCCCTGCCACCTGAAGGTAGAGCGTTCCTATGAAACGGTTCGTAAGCCGAAATATCGTAAAGCGAAGAAGCAATTACCATTTATTTATATGGGAAAATTTTGTGAGCGTCCGCAGACCCAAAAATAACCTACCAAATCATGACAAATAACACATAAAACCTAAAATAACAGTAACATATAGTAAAAGCAGGAATGATATGATAAATACACAGCCTATATAAAGTAGAAATACTTTTCCACAATCATTACTGAACTGTTCTTCGTAGCGAAAATCTCACGCAAGCGCCGTCAGCAGAAAATCTCACGCAAGCGCTGTTGGCAAGAACACTCTCTCCAGTAACCTTTAAGCTATGAAGCTGCCAAATCATACCAAATAACACGTAAAAATACACAGCCTATATGAAGTGGAAATAATGTACGTACAGTGTAGTATCACTTACCGGAATTGGGAAGATGGCTTGCCGAGCACACTGATGATGGTGTGTTAGACTGAGTCGTCGCAGGTTGGGTGGTGCAGTGGCCCCCACCCTCCAGGCCTCCGAGCGATACATTGCCGCGAAGCACGCAGGGGTCCAGCGGTAGTCGGGAGGTACACAGCACATCTTTAAGAAAAAAGCCGAAATAAACAAGCTAATTAATTAGGTGCCACCCGACATGTAATTGTCGGCCCAGATCAGTGCCGATTTCCAATTGCGTCGTCTCTGATCTGGGCCGACAATTACGTGTTGGCGGCACCTAATTATTTAGCATATTTATTTCGGCTTTTTTCTTAAAGATGTGCTGTGTGTGTCCCGGCTGCCGTTGCAATTTCTGCGAATCGGTATCTGTCCGTGTCCTGGGGGTTGGAGTGGTGGGACACTGGGGTGTCATCTCGTTGTCTCTTTCCATTAGAGAAACAGCTCATCATCTTCTATCTCTGCCCGCCTCGATGTCGAAGGTCGAGGTTCGTCGTCTGCTGTGGCTGATGTGGAAGGCTTGCTTGACTGCTGAGCCTCACGCATTTTTCTATCACACAGTTCTTTAATAAGGACTCAAACCATCCTGCAAATATCTCCTAAACCGATGTACCCTTTTAAAATTAAAGTCATACTTTATCATTACTCATTTGGTTTCGATTGTTATCCTTTTTTCTTCCAATTGCATCAGCTCTTCATCTGTCAATTCTTGGTGATTGGATGCCAAAACCTCTTCAACATCATGTTCATCAGCTTCCACAAGCCAAACTCACTTAGTCCTTACTTCATTCACCATGATCAAAATGCTTAATTATGTCTAGTTTTACTGTAAGTGTAACACCCTTACGAGCTCTTTCAGGCTTTTCCAATACCATAGACCTCATCTTGCAAATGGCTGCTCACAGGCACATGTTAAAGCAAAGCAGTTCCGAATCCCAGGGAGAGCGACTGCTCGGGGTGCGCTCTGCCTTTTATCGCGCACTGAATTTTTTTTTGTAACAGTGAAAACACCTTCTGAAAGCGAAAACAGGGTACTAATGTAGGTCTTTCGTAATTGTGAGGTTTCGTAAAGCGAACGTTCGAAAAGCGGGGGACACCTGTATCAGGTTTGGTAGGTGTCTTGTCTAAGACAAAGTTCTTGGTTTCTGGAGTCACGATGCTGTAAGTGTCATGATCATCATGGAGAGGTAAATCCAGTGACTGTAATGTGTCCATCTTGTTCAATACAATTGACTCTGGTGTGTTCTTCGGTCGAGCATCCAGTATCTGGTCCACATGACATATCCATGTCTCATCTCCAACATCCACTGCGAACATCAGTGGTCCAGTTCTTGTAGCTATCCTACCGGGTGTCCACTTGTCTTCTCGGTAATCCCGCGCTAGGACTTCTAGTCTTATCTCGAAGCTCCTTGTGGCTTCACTTGGCAACTGGCTAAACTGTTTATTCTGCACTTCCCTCTGTAGATCTGGTTTCAGGATGTCTATGTGAGATGTTGGTAACAGTGCCTTCAATGGGTGCAGCACCGTAGCAATATTTGAGAAACCAATGATAGTAGTTTACAAGGTTTAAGTATGACTGGAGTTGTGACACATTTTCCAGTTTGGGTGCCTATAGCACTGCTTCAGTCTTCTTTTGTGACTTATGTAAGCCATGCTTGTGAATGATATGTCCACAATATGAGATTTCATTCTTGAAAAACTCGCATTTACCTCTCTTTGCACACAGATCATACTCAGTCAGCCTGGTAAGCACTTTACCAAAGTTCTAGAGCTGATCTTCATCATTTTTGCCAGTCATGATGATGTCGTCAAGGTAACATTGTGTTTCCGGGATATCTTGAAGCATTTGGTCCATTGCTCTTTGCCGAATTGCTGGAGCTGATGCAAAGCCAAAGATGAGACGATTATACTGGAACAATCCCTTGTGAGTGTTAATAGTGAGGAACTTTCTGCTTGACTCCTCAATGTCCACTTTCAGATAGGCTTGTGACAAGTCAATCTTTGGAAACCTGTCACCACCTGCCACAGTTGCAAAAATGTCTTCTATTCATGGCAGGGGATACTGCACAGTACGCAAAACTGGATTGATGCTCAGCTTGAAATCCCCCACATATGCAAACGGCTCCAGTTTCATTCAGGTCAGTTCTGGTCTTCATGCCTTTGAGTTTACCAATCTTCTTCTCAAACACTATCTCATTAGCATTACTGTTGCCTGTTGATTTCACATGGAAAGCTTTGATTGAGTTCCAGTCTAATTGGATTTTTCTCAACTATTCACATCTGAAAAGCGCTGGCCCTCCACTTTTCAATACATGAAGTTCTAACTGCTGTGTTTGGCCTCCATAAGTCACCTTCACGTTCAGTTTATCTTTTGGGGACATTTTTTAACCTGTGCAGGTCTTTAACATCACTTAGGTCTTCTCTAATGGTATCTTAGAAAACAGACTGTTGTAGTCAGCCTCTGGAATTATAGACAAAGCAGATCCTGTATCCAGCTTCATTTTCAGTTTTACACCAGACTCATCTATTGTGATCCTGATGATTTTGTGCTTTGCTTCAGTGATACTATGCAGTTCTAGGCATGGCAGTTCACCGTTGTCAGTCCCTATGTTGTCTGATTCTGTTTTACTTTCGGTAACTTTATGCCTTTGCTTAGTTTTGTGTTTGAGACTTTTCACTCAGTTGTGCTTTTTGTCTACCTTGCACGTTCTCTCTATGTGACCTTGTCTATGACACTTTCTGCAGACTTTTACTTTAACTCAAGTGTCATTTGCATCATGGGAGTACTTGCCACAACAATAACATTTTTGGCTTTTTGCACCATTGTGACGTATTGTGCATTTCACATTCCAACCTCCTTTTCTCTAGTTCTGCTGCATGCTTTGCGGCAGTCTGTAATGATGTTGCAATGGTCAATGCCCATTCTAAGCTTAGGTCTCTTTCTGCCAGCAGCCTCGCTTGTGTGCTTTGACTATGCATGTCACATACAAGCCTATCCCTTAATGCATCAGAAAGTCCATCTCTAAAGCCACAGTATTGGGAAGGTTTGTGCAGTTCTTCAATGTATTCAGAAATGCTTTCATCTTTTGACTGGTTCCTTAAGTGAAATCTAAATCTCTCAGCTATTACCAGCAGTTTAGGCCTCAGGTGATTTTGTAAAATTGTAGCAATTTCTTTGAACTTCTTGCTTGCTGGCTTTTTCAAGGGTTACTAGGTTGTGTATGAAACTAAGTTCTTGGGCCAATTAAGCTAAGAAGTGTAGGGGCTTTCTTTTGCTCCTCCACGTTGTTTGCTTTACAATACAGTTCACCCCTCTTGATATATGACTCCCAGTCTTCATTCGCGCTATCAAATTAGTCACCTTTCCTGACTGAAGCCATCGGCATGTTACTTGCACCTTGAATCCAGCGTGTCTTTCTCTGTTACTCGCGCGTTCCTTTTTTTAGTCCGTGATGACTTTGTCATGCTGTTTAACTCTTGCTGTTTTGTCCTGTAACTGTCAACGCAGTTTGTGATATTTTCTGACATTCAGGTTCGTACTCATCAACAACTTTTTTTGTCTGTGCACAACTACTTATCTATTAAATAAAAGCATGCACCCGGGAGACACCTTTAATTGGTGTATTCACATTGCAGTGAAAGAGAGAACAAAGTGTGTCTGTAGACAACAGCTCATGCGCAGACAACATATCAATGCACATGGGCAGACAGCAGACCAATAAGTGGTGCGGGGTGGGGGGGGGGTCATTTCTCTAAAAGAAATAGATTCATATATTACTATATACCTTTTGGTAAATCCTGATTCTGTCTCCATTAAATCTTCCGATAATTATCTGGACTAATTTTACTGTGAGGCAGGTGAGTGGAGGGAGAAGGAGGTGCTGCCACACTTGTTGCAACTGTTGCAATTTTGTGTAAGCACAGGAGGAATAAAAAATAATAGTCTGGTCATTGCACAACACCACCAAGTACCTTGATATGACAAACAGAAGCAACTATAAAGACAATAGCATCAAGATTTGTACCAAGAATAACAAGTAATAAAGTCATGCTTCTTTTAATACAAATAGCCAAAAGGCTTTTTTTCCTGCATTAAATATTTTATAAGTCTATAATTCTAACTTAAATTCAATTTATGCTGTTTAAAAAAATTGGACGAACTTCTATTTATTTTACATGGTCTGTAAACAGTCCATTTTTTGTGCACAAAATCTTAATATAAAGCATTAAAGTAATGCAATTAGGTTAAGTAATAAGACTTATTTTTAAATAAAAGCTGCACTTAAACGGATCTTTCATCGTTTCAAGCCAATTTAATCACTAATGAAGCACTTCCAATGCACTATGTGCAGGATACAAATACAAATTTGTGCACAGCAAGTTCCCACGAAGAGAAACGTGATACGATGAGATAATCTGTAATTGTGATGTTGCTTGACCTATAAATATTAAGCTAAACACTTAATGATAATTCTCCTTGTCCTTTTAAATTGGGATTTTTGGGACCTTCTGCATCACCACGAAGAGCAGTTGAACATCATCTAAGCACTCCATTGAAGGAGTTGTATTCCATCATTAGTGCACTAGTCAGTCCAGACTTCTGCACATAAATTTAAGGAATGGACTTTGAACCTAGAATTAGTTTACTCAGAAGAATGTGACAAATGCCATATGAAATAACACAAAAAAATTATCAGTGAGCAGCAATGAAAAATGGGCAAACTTTCAGGCAAATAATAAAGTGAACATTGACTCTTTATAAGATACCTAATATACTGTGATATGAAGTTTTCTGAAAGAAATTCTTAGTTATGGTGGAAAAACAAAAGACTACAGATGCTAGAATTTGGAGCAAGAAGGAAACTGCTGGAGAAGCTTAGAGGTCAAGAGGAAAATGAATAGTCAACATTTCAGATTGAGACCCTGCATCAGGATTGACGGATACAGGGAGGAAGGCATCACTTAGTGCTGCAGGGATGGGGGGGGGGTGGGGAGTGATTAAACTAGAGTTGCAGGGAGATGGGAACCATGCGTTAGTACATTACAGCCAGAGTCCATAGAGGAGATACTGGTTTCTGTCTTTAGCCTCCTGAGGAAATAAAGGGGTTGGTAAGACGGCATGGTAGCACAGTGCTTAGCACAACACTTTAGGGTACAGGCAACCCGGGATCTTTTCTACCGCTGTCTGTAAGGAGTCTATACGTTCTCCTGTGATTGCAGAGGTTTCCTCCTGGTGCTTCCAGTTTCCTCTCAGAGTCTAAAGGCATACTGGTTGGTAGGTTAATTGGTCATTGTAGACTGTCCCATGATTCAATATTCAATATTCAGGAGGGATAGACATGAAGGAAGGGGAGGTGGGGTGGTGTTGCTGGTTAAAGGAGAGATTAACGCAATAGAAAGGAAGGACATAAGCCGGGAAGATGTGGAATCGATATGGGTAGAGCTGCGTAACACTAAGGGGCAGAAGACGCTGGTGGGAGTTGTGTACAGGCCACCTAACAGTAGTACTGAGGTCGGAGATGGTATTAAACAGGAAATTAGAAATGTGTGCAATAAAGGAACAGCAGTTATAATGGGTGACTTCAATCTACATGTAGACTGGGTGAACCAAATTGGAAAAGGTGCTGAGGAAGAGATTTCTTGGAATGTATGCGGGATGGTTTTTTGAACCAATATGTCGAGGAACCAACTAGAGAGCAGGCTATTCTGCACTGGGTTTTGAGCAATGAGGAAGGGTTAATTAGCGATCTTGTCGTGAGAGGCCCCTTGGGTAAGAGTGAACATAATATGGTGGAATTCTTCACTAAGATGGAGAGTGACATAGTTAATTCAGAAACAAAGGTTCTGAACTTAAAGAGGGGTAACTTTGAAGGTATGAGACGTGAATTAGCTAAGATAGACTGGCAAATGACACTTAAAGGATTGACGGTGGATATGCAATGGCAAGCATTTAAAGGTTGCATGGATGAACTACAACAATTGTTCATCCCAGTTTGGCAAAAGAATAAATCAAGGAAGGTAGTGCACCCGTGGCTGACAAGAGAAATTAGGGATAGTATCATTTCCAAAGAAGTAGCATACAAATTAGCCAGAGAAAGTGGCTCACCTGAGGACTGGGAGAAATTCAGAGTTCAGCAGAGGAGGACAAAGGGCTTAATTAGGAAGGGGAAAAAAGATTATGAGAGAAAACTGGCGGGGAACATAAAAACGGACTGTAAAAGCTTTTATAGATATGTAAAAAGGAAAAGACTGGTAAAGACAAATGTAGGTCCCCTGCAGACAGAAACAGGTGAATTGATTATGGGGAGCAAGGACATGGCAGACCAATTGAATAATTACTTTGGTTCTGTCTTCACTAAGGAGGACATAAATAATCTTCCAGAAATAGTAGGGGACAGAGGGTCCAGTGAGATGGAGGAACTGAGTGAAATACATGTTAGTAGGGAAGTGGTGTTAGGTAAATTGAAGGGATTGAAGGCAGATAAATCCCCAGGGCCAGATGGTCTGCATCCTAGAGTGCTTAAGGAAGTAGCCCAAGAAATAGTGGATGCATTAGTGATAATTTTTCAAAACTCATTAGATTCTGGACTAGTTCCTGAGGATTGGAGGGTGGCTAATGTAACCCCACTTTTTAAAAAAGGAGGGAGAGAGAAACCAGGGAATTATAGACCAGTTAGCCTAACGTCGGTGGTGGGGAAACTGCTGGAGTCAGTTATCAAGGATGTGATAACAGCACATTTGGAAAGCGGTGAAATGATCGGACAAAGTCAGCATGGATTTGTGAAAGGAAAATCATGTCTGACGAATCTCATAGAATTTTTTGAGGATGTAACTAGTAGAGTGGATAGGGGAGAACCAGTGGATGTGGTATATTTGGATTTTCAAAAGGCTTTTGACAAGGTCCCACACAGGAGATTAGTGTGCAAACTTAAAGCACACGGTATTGGGGGTAAGGTATTGGTGTGGGTGGAGAATTGGTTAGCAGACAGGAAGCAAAGAGTGGGAATAAACGGGACCTTTTCAGAATGGCAGGCGGTGACTAGTGGGGTACCGCAAGGCTCAGTGCTGGGACCCCAGTTGTTTACAATATATATTAATGACTTGGATGAGGGAATTAAATGCAGCATCTCCAAGTTTGCGGATGACACGAAGCTGGGTGGCAGTGTTAGCAGTGAGGAGGATGCTAAGAGGATGCAGGGTGACTTGGATAGGTTGGGTGAGTGGGCAAACTCATGGCAGATGCAATTTGATGTGGATAAATGTGAAGTTATCCACTTTGGTGGCAAAAATAGGAAAACAGATTATTATCTGAATGGTGGCCGATTAGGAAAAGGGGAGGTGCAACGAGACCTGGGTGTCATTATACACCAGTCATTGAAAGTGGGCATGCAGGTACAGCAGGCGGTGAAAAAGGTGAATGGTATGCTGGCATTTATAGCGAGAGGATTCGAGTACAGGAGCAGGGAGGTACTACTGCAGTTGTACAAGGCCTTGGTGAGACCACATCTGGAGTATTGTGTGCAGTTTTGGTCCCCTAATCTGAGGAAAGACATCTTTGCCATAGAGGGAGTACAAAGAAGGTTCACCAGATTGATTCCTGGGATGGCAGGACTTTCATATGAAGAAAGACTGTATGAACTGGGCTTGTACTTGTTGGAATTTAGAAGATTGAGGGGGGATCTTATTGAAACGTATAAGATCCTAAAGGGATTGGACAGGCTAGATGCAGGAAGATTGTTCCCGATGTTGGGGAAGTCCAGAACGAGGGGTCACAGTTTGAGGATAGAGGGGAAGCCTTTTAGGACCGAGATTAGGAAAAACTTCTTCACACAGAGAGTGGTGAATCTGTGGAATTCTCTGCCACAGGAAACTGTTGAGGCCAGTTCATTGGCTATATTTAAGAGGGAGTTAGATATGGCCCTTGTGGCTACGGGGGTCAGGGTGTATGGAGGGAAGGCTGGGGCGGGGTTCTGAGTTGGATGATCAGCCATGATCATAATAAATGGCGGTGCAGGCTCGAAGGGCCGAATGGCCTACTCCTGCACCTATTTTCTATGTTTCTATGTATGTTTCTATGATTAGGCTAGGGTTAAATCGACGGCTGGCTGAACTGCCTGGCCCAAAGGACCAGAAGGGCCTATTCAACACTGTATCTCAATAAATTAATAAATGTAATGTCTCGTAACACAAGGAAAAATGATCTCAGTGTTTAAGGACTGTGGAGTGGTCACTTTTATGAAAACTTACTCCACAAGGACCGATTGGAGGTTGTGACATCCTTGCCTTTAGTCCAGACTTTTACCAGCTCTGCACAGATTTGCTTCTAGTCAACTCATCTAATTTTATTGTGCCATCTTCCCTCTTTCTGTCCCCAACAAATGGAAACACCTTCTCTCTGTCTACTTTTTGGGTTCCCTGCACTATTCTGAAAACTACTTTCAAATCACCTCTTAACTATTCCAGAAAACACAAACAGGGAGGAAGACGTCAGCTAATGCTGCACGGGGTGTTGGTGGGGGGGTTGAGAATGTAGGGAGCGTAATTTAACTCTGAAAAGTTCAGATAAATCTATGCTACACTGCCTCAAATCACAGTAAAGGGAGAAAAGACAAGGTGAAATAATAGGGTTCACTGTGTGCAAAGTATCCTGCTTAACCTTTGCTGCCAGAGATTCTTGCAGTAGTCATGTCCGGAAGCAGTGCCATATCACATCCACCATCCTGCTGGAGATCGGCTTGGAGATGATTAGTGTTATGCTGCAAGGCTATATTTGTCATTCTGTGTAAACTAGCAGAAACAATGTTCCAAAGGTTGGCATCATCTGTCTGGTCTCATTGAGGAGATGTATTTAAATCTCGATGGAAATTAAAATAGTCTCCTAATGTCCTGTGATGCCAATCCACTATGTTTAAATGGGACTGCCTTGTCCTTTCTGTTATTATCTAGAATGTGCATGGCATATCTATTCTGCTGGCTAGTTATCATCTTCCTTCTCAACAAAGACTCTTGAGATCCAGCTAGATTTATTTCTAGAAGACAAGAGCTATGTGACATCCTGAGAGGATTGTGTTCGCAGCGCACAGCTCTTCCTGCCACCAGAGTCTGCTTATGCTCAGTCTTGTCCTAAATACCCATGTGAAATCCTGGCTAGGGGTCTCCGCGGACAGTTGCAGCCTCAGTTAAAAAAAACTACAACCTCAGCGGCATCAGCTGTAGATTGTTGCTCCATGTAAAGGAGCTCTTGGAAGGCAAAAGAAAGACAATTTAGACAGTGCAAAGTCAGTGTTGTTCTAAAAGGATCCACTAGGGCAACTAGGGCCAACTGTCTCACACCTCCACTGACCTGGGTTCAACCCTTTAACACTGAGTGTGATCTATGTGCAGTTTACACGTTTTTATGTAATATTGTGCATGTCCACCAGGTTTTCTTCCACATCCCAAAGGCATTCTGGTTGGTAGGATTAGTGGGGGTGGCTGGAACTAATGGGTGTGTGAGAGAGAATATGATAGTGGGAAACAAGTGGGGAGATGCAATTGTTCTGAGAGCTACCATAGATTCAAAGGGCCAAATGGCCTCTTTCTGTCACAAGATAATATGGAAACATTAACAATCATCTTCTCAGAGTTCAGATGATGATGAAATAAGTTAACAGATATGTGTTAGAGATAGCTGAAGTTATGGCACAGGTACCTGCAAGCTCCTGTTTCTTTACCACTAATTGGGGAGACTAATGTACTTCTCATTGTCACCGCTCCCAGTTGGACTATTTATCACTGCTCCAGTGAACCTCCTGTCCTGTATACTACCTGCCCCTAGTCCTTCCAGAATTTCTCATGTGGGTGTGAAAGAATAAGCCTGAAAGTCATAAATTTGACAAATGAATGGAGCTGTTTCATTGAGGGTGATGATTACATGAATGCGTCATACAGAGTGTGGCCTTGAGGTCAGACTGTGTCTCTGGTCATTGGGGCAGATTAGTGTGTTGATTTGAGCTCTGACTCTGTCACTGGTCATTGGAGCAGATTAGTGTGTTGATTTGACCTCTGACTCTGTCACTGGTCATTGGAGCAGATTAGTGTGTTGATTTGAGCTCTGACTCTGTCACTGGTCATTGGAGCAGATTAGTGTGTTGATTTGAGCTCTGACTCTGTCACTGGTCATTGGGGCAGATTAGTGTGTTGATTTGAGCTCTAACTGTGTCACTGGTCATTGGAGCAGATTAGTGTGTTGATTTGAGCTCTAACTGTGTCTCTGGTCATTGGAGCAGATTAGTGTGTTGATTTGAGCTCTGACTCTGTCACTGGTCATTGGAGCAGATTAGTGTGTTGATTTGAGCTCTAACTGTGTCACTGGTCATTGGAGCAGATTAGTGTGTTGATTTGACCTCTGACTCTGTCACTGGTCATTGGAGCAGATTAGTGTGTTGATTTGAGCTCTGACTGCATCACTGGTCATTGGGGCAGATTAGTGTGTTGATTTGAGCTCTAACTGTGTCACTGGTCATTGGAGCAGATTAGTGTGTTGATTTGAGCTCTGACTCTGTCACTGGTCATTGGAGCAGATTAGTGTGCGGCCTGAGCTCTGACTGTTCGTGTCATTGAGCGATGAAGCAGTTTATAGTGTGTAGCCCTAAACTCTGACTGCTCGTGTCCCTGGATGTTGGAGCAGATTAGTGTGTGGCCCTGAGCTCTAACTGTTTGTGTCACTGGTTTGCTGGAGCAGACAAGTGTGTAGCCCTATATTCTGTTACCACCCTAAAAGCTGCTGCAATTCTGTGCAGGCCAATGATGTTGTAGACAGATGTTATTTGCCAGCAGTTGTTGTTAATAGCCATGTTGAAACAAGTTTATGAGATTCTCTTCTACCCCGATTTCACCTGTAAAATAAAAAATGATATTTGCCAGGATTATTACGTATTCTGTGCTTGTGTATTCCCAGGTCTAACTCCCATTGTACTCCAAACAAAGGGGTGGAGTATTTGGCCACATTTGCTGTTCTACCATTCAATAAAATCATGTCAGATCTTTTACATCAGCATCACTTTTCCAGATTGAACCCCTCTCCATGATTCCCTCAGATATAAAACATTGCATTTTGTTAATTATCTTAATTACTTCCTTTTAAATTTACTCTCCTTTTCTAACAATCTTTGAAGAATATAGTTGATCTTTTTTAAATGTTCCTGCCATTTTGAGCTGCCTTTTTCATATGTACCTTTAGGTTGTTTTATGTGATTGTAGTTGCCACTCATTACAATCAACCTGTATTGTTACAATGACTGATAATTTACAACAAATCATAAAATCTCTGCTGCTAACCAAGAGTAGCACAGGAAAGGTTTCTTCCCTTGTGAAGATATCACTAATATTCGCATATGTCCATGGCAATTACTTGCTACTTTACTTGGTTGAGATTCACTCTTTGCTGATTTTGTCAGTGTGGTCTGATATATAAGTAGTGACTATATCAGATATTAATCTGATTGCTACTTTCTACTATTACTATTCAAGTATCTCCCTGGAGCAAAGACTCTGTAAATGAATCAAGATCAGAATCAGATTAAATATCACTGGCATACGTCATGAAATTTGTTGTTTTGCGGCAGCAGTACAGTGCAATATATATGATAATATAAAACTATAAATTTCAATAAGAATATATACAAATAAGTATATATGTGGTCTCCGTCAGTTAGGGTCAACTACGGATGGTGCTTCCTAGCTGTCTAGGTATGTGAACCTGGGCAGTACAACAAGGAGAGCAAGCTGTTGCCAATGTAGCAAGCTCCTCCTCTCCATGCTTCTGATAAACCCAAAGGAACAGTGAGATTGATATGGTTATATAAGTTATATATATGTGTAAATAGCACAAAAAATAGTGAGGTAGTGTTCATGGGTTCATTGCCCATTCAGAAATCTGATGTTGAATGGCAAGAAGCTGTTCCTAAAGCAAGAGTGTGTGTCTTCAGCCTCCTGTACCTCTTCCTTGATGGTAGTAGTGAGAAAAGGGCATGTCCTGGGTGAAGTGAAGTTTTTAATGATGACTGCAGACCGTTAGAGGCATCGCCTTTTGAAGGGTTCCTTGATGCTGAGGGGGCTAGTGCCCGTGATGGAGCTTGCCTAGTTTGGAACTTTCTGCTGCTTTTTCTGATCCTGTGCAGTGGCCCCTTCATACCAGATGGTGACACAACTAGTTAGAATGCTCTCCACGGAACAGCTGTAGAGCTTTTAGTGACTCTAGCAAAATACAACTGATCTGCACATCATGCAAAGTACAGAACCCTGCCATTCAAACAAACTAGTCCATGTATTTGAACCCCCTCCAGTACCCGTCATGTAATAGGTTCAATAGGTACATTATGTCGGAGAAATGTATACAATATACATCCTGAAATTCTTTTTCTTTGCAAACATCCATGAAAACAGAGGAGTGCCCCAAAGAATGAATAATTGTTAAATGTTGGAACCCCAAAGCCCCCCCAAGCTCCCCCCTCCCACACATAAGCAGCAGCAAAGCAACAAACCCACCCTCCCTCACCAGCAAAAAAAAGCATTGGTGCCCTCCACCGACCATGCAAGCGTGCAGCAAAGCATCACCAATAAAGACACAGACTTGCAGTATCCCAAAGACGTCTCATTCACCCAGTAATTTGACATACCACAGGCTCTCTCTCTCCCTAATAAGGAAAAAAGAGGTTCCCATTTCACAGCGAGAGGGGAGACATAACAACTGATTTATGATGTTAAAAGTCTGTAGTGTCGCTTTTCCCGAGCTCTGTGCCCAGAGAATCAGCTCAGGTCTCTGGACACGCAGCTCCCGATGTTCCATGTTCTCCTGCGATGCTCAGTCAGGGGCACCAGCCTTGAATCAGCCTGTCTCCAAAGCCATGAAAATCCGGCACCCTGAAGGTGCGCTAGTCTTCCAGGCCGTGTCCTTGAGATATCAAAAAGCGGCCGGCCGTGAGGCCCTCAGAGCGGGTCCCATTCCCACAAAGAACCAAAGTCTGAGTGTAACTCCAGGTCAGGGTCTTCAAAAGAACCTTGAAAAGGGAAAAAAGAGATATCAAAGATAGAAACAGAGCTGCTTCCGAAGATGCAAACAAAGGAGTCGCTGTTTAGCGCCATCTTGACTTTGCTGTCTCCCCAGAATTCTTTCCTTCTTACCCTTCCTCTCATATTTATTCAGCTTCCCCTTAAATTTCCTCAGCCACCACCTGCTGCATCAGCTCCACGCTATCATTATTATACAGGTCATCTCCAGTTTAAGAAAACTTGATTTATGTACAGGCTATACCGACTGGGAGAGAGGGCATGTCCCATAAACACAGAAGATGCCCTCAAACTTGCAACAGCCAGCAAATCCATTCCCTCATCTCCCAAATGTTTCTTGGAACATAGGGGATGATCATAAATCAGGTGCTTTTAACTCAGGATGGTCCGTATCTGAAAGACAATGAAGGTGGAGGAGTAGAAAGTGAGTGAAAAGGTACGAAGGCCACAGATGTCCATAACTGATTGTTGATGTCTACAGTAGACCAGAATGCCCCAAACCACCAATGTCCATTGAAGAAGACATAGTTGACAGAAACGGCGATTGTGTCTTGAAGTATTACTACAGGGTGACACAGTGGTTACGGCAGGTCGAGCTGCTGCCTTGGAAATCTGGTGGCACGGATCTGATCCTGGTACATTCTCTGTGGAGTTTGTACGTTCTGCTTGGAACTAGCTGGCGTTCTGCTTTCCTCCCCCAATCTATACACTTCCTCATTGGTAGGTTTACTGGCTGTAGGAGATAATACTTCTACAGTGAGTAGTAGTAAAATCAGCTGATGGACATTTAATAGACAAAAATATAAAGGGGGATATG
Source organism: Mobula hypostoma (assembly GCF_963921235.1). Classification (NCBI taxonomy): domain Eukaryota; kingdom Metazoa; phylum Chordata; class Chondrichthyes; order Myliobatiformes; family Myliobatidae; genus Mobula; species Mobula hypostoma. The sequence goes on along the minus strand of NC_086108.1, from coordinate 87,001,036 downwards.
TGGGGGAATGTGATTAATGAAATTGCTCTGAGATTTTTTGAACTTTATGTTGTGAAAATGTGAGTTAATTTCTTTCTAGAATGTTTAGCAGATAATTCTGATATCTATCATATTGTACAGGATAATAGAAAAGTGGTGCTGATATCAAATATACATTGAAACAGATCAATTATTATAAGGCTCCTAGAATTTGTTGTACTACACTTACATTAATAGATTTATTCCAGCCATTGCTTAAAATGAGCATGGAGCTAACTCAACAGGCTGCTCACTTAAGAGCTCTGGTCAATATTGGAAATACATTCATCATTAAGAAGTCTAGCAGGAGAGAGGTTAGTCTGAGCACAGCCAGATCAATGGTAGCCTTCAATTTCTGTCAAAACCAATGTACAAAGTCTACATCATGATGGTTAGGAAACTCCTAGGCCAGCAATCTCTCTATCTAGACACAGATTGTAATACATGCATATGGTTATGTACCCATTTCTCAGAAAGTTAAATTAAGATGTTTTTGGGTGCTTACTGGCTATCGAGAAATTCCATTGTGCTTTGAATGTGGACATGATCCTTTCTCCTTTAGCTGCTGCTGCATAGGTCACACACAGATATTGCACAGAAGCACACGGCACATGAGATAAAAGTGCAAAGAAAATCAAAGATCTGTCTATAGTAATGCTGGTTGACAAAAAGAAATTACAACGAGGTCACACAATTTTAAAATCAATAGATGAGTCATACAGTATACAAATAAAAGAATGGGAAGTCTTTTATAGATATCTTTGCAAGACTAAGTTTCTTGGGTCTACTTAACAGCTTTTGTTCTTGTTCTACATTGGAATAAAAAAATTGCCATTAATCTAATTTGTTTCATTTATACACAAAAGAACATACAAGTGCTTGATATTTAATTATTTGTCACTTCCTTGAGTTTCTTTTGCTTTATGACAGCACCATTATTTGGTAATAGAGCTGGGAGGCATTAACCATTCTCACATACTAATTATATGCACCCAGTGGCCACTTTATTAGGTACACTTGTGCATCTGCTGGTTAATGCAAATATTTAATCAGCCAATCACGTAACAGCAACTCAGTGCCCAAAAACATGCAGACATGCTCATGAGGTTCATTTGTTTTTCAGATCAAACATCAGAATAGGGAGGAAATGTGGTCTAGGTGACTTTGACTGTGGAATGATTGTTGGTGCCAAACCGGGTGGTTTGATTCTCCCAGAAACTGCTGATCTGAGATTTTCATGCACAACAGTCTCTAGAGTTTACAGAGAAGGGTGTGAAAATAAAAAAAATAAAACATCCAGTGAGTGGCAGTTCTGTTGGTAAAATGCATTGTTAATGAGAGAAGTTAGTGGAGAATGGCCAGACTGGCTCAAGCTGTCACTAGGGCGAGAGTAACTCAAATAACCATGCATTACAACAGTGATGTGCAGAAGAGCATTTCTGAATTCACGACAACACAAGCCTTGCAGTAGATGGTCTACGGCAGCACAAAACCATGAACACACACTCAGTGTCCACTTTATTAGGTACAGAAGGTATCTAATAAAGTGGCCACTGAGTGTAATTCTAGTAACTGAAAATAGTTCCTTGTTGCAGCCTCTTCATTGTAATTGGTAAAACAGATCGAATCAATGAAGAACCTTCCTGATAGTTCATGAGGTCACAGAACCATACGGCACAGAGACAGACCATTCGGTCTACCATGGTCATGCTGACCAACAAGTTCCCATTTATACCAATCCACAGCCATCCATGCCTTGGTGATTCAAGGGCTTGTCCATGTACCTTTTAGGTGTTGTGAAAATGCCTGCCTCCACCATCTCATCAAGGAGTATATTCTGAATTGCAACCACATCGCAGGTGAAAAAATTCTTAGATTCCTTCGACATTTTTTACTTGTCACATTAAACCTCTGATTTTTAAACTCCGCTATGGACACAAGTTCTTCTTTATCCAACTTGTTCCAAATAAATTTGTATATCTCCATTAGTTTTCCCATCATCCTCCTCTGAAGCAAGGAAAAGAACCCAATTCAGTCTCCCCTCATTGCTGCAACAATCTGCTGGAGGAATTCAACGGGTAGGGCTGTATCTGTGCGAGGAAATGAATTGTCAATATTTCAGCTCAAACCCTTGCATCAGGGTTAGATCCAAAACATCAGCAATTCCTTTCCTCCCACAAATGCTGTTCAACTTGCTGAGGTTTTCCAGCAAATTGCTTCTTGCTCAAGATTCCAGTATCTCTCGCTTGTCTCTTCTCATTTCTGGCCTTCTTCACCGCATTATCTAAAGGTGCTTTCACTTTTAGGGATGAATGGATTTGTATACCAAGATGCTTTTAGGGATGAATGGATTTGTATACCAGATAATTCTCAGGTGGTTCATTTTGGTAGGTCAACTATGATGGCAGAATATAGTATAAGTGGTAAGACTCTTGGCAGTGTGGAGGATCAGAGGGATCTTGGGGTCCGAGTCCATAGCACACTCAAAGCTGCTGTGCAGGTTGACCCTGTGGTTAAGAAAGCATACGGTGTATTGGCCTTCATCAATCATGGGACTGAGATTAGAAGCCGAGAGGTAATGTTGCAGCTATATGGGACCCTGGTCAGACCGTACTTGGAGTACTGTGCTCAGTTCTGGTCGCCTCACTATAGGAACGATGTGGAAACCATAGAAAGGGTGAAGAGGAGGTTTACAAGGATGTTGCCTGGATTGGGGAGCATGCATATTGAAAACAGGTTGAGTGAACTCGGTCTTTCCCCCCTGGAGCGACGGAGGATGAGAGGTGACCTGATAGAGGTGTATAAGATGATGAGAGGCATTGATCATGTGGATAGTCAGAGGCTTTTTCCAGGGCTGGAATAGCTGGCACGAGAGGGCATAGTTTTAAGGTGCTTGAAAGTAGGTACAGAGGAGATATCAGGGGTAAGTTTTTTATGCAGAGAGTAGTGAGTGCGTAGAATGGGCCACTAGCGACTGTGGTGGAGGCAGATACGATAGGGTCTTTTAAGAGACTCCTGGACAGGTACATGGAGCTCAGAAAAATAGAGGGCTATGGCTAACCCTAGGTAATTTCTCAGGTAAGGACATGTTCAGCACAGCCTTGTGGGCTGAAGGGCCTGTATTGTGTTGTAGGTTTTCTAAGTTTCTATCCTTCTGTTCTTCATTAGTCCCAAGGGCCTCACCATTCATGGTTGGCAGATCTCACAAACTACATCAACTCATGCTTATCAGGATTAAATTCCAGTTGTCATTGTTTTACACAATACACCCACTCTTCAGTTCAAATTTCAAAGTAAATTCATTATCAGAGTATTTATATGTCACCATTTATTTTCTTGTGGGCGCTCATGGTAGAAAAAAGAAATACAATAGAATCAATGAAAAAAGCTACATACAAATGAATTCTGGAAAGCAAGCAATGTGCAAAAGAAGACAAACTATGCAAATACAAATATAATAATTAACTAAACAAATAATATTGAGAATATGAGTTGTTGAGTCCAAAATTAGTGGGAAGTTAGATAATTGGGAAGCTTTTAAAAACCAACAGAAAACAAGTAAAAAAAACATAAGGAGAGAAAAGATGAAATATGAAGATAGGTTAGACAATAACATCAAAATGGATACCAAAAGTGTTTTTCTCTACAGATATATAAGCAGTAAAAGAGAGGTGAGAATGGATATTGGACCACTGGAAAATTATGCTGGAGAAGTAGTGATGGGCGAAACTGAAATGGTGGACGGACATAATGAGTACTTTGTGTCTGTCTTCTCTGTGGAAGACACTGGTAGTATGCCAGAAATTTGAGAGTTTTAGGGGGAACAAGTGAGTGGCATTGAAGTTTCTAAGGAGAGGGAGTTTGGGAAGGTGAAGGGTTTGAAGCCAGATGGACTACACCTCAGGGTTCTGAAAGAGGTGGCTGAAGAAGTTGTGGAGAAGTTAGTAATAATCTTTCAAGAATCACTAGATTCTGGAATGGTTCCAGAGGGCTGGAAAATTACAAGTGTAAATCCACTTTTTAGGAACGGGCGGAGGAAGAATAAAGGAAGTTATATGTAGTCGAGTTCACTGGATTTCAGTGGATGGGAAGATGTTGGAGTCCATTGTTAAGGATAAGATTTTGGGGTACTTGGAGACACATGATAAAGTAGGCCAAAGTCAGCATGGTTTCAGTAAGGGCAAGTCTTGGCTGACAAATACATGGGAATTTTTTGATGAAATATTAGGCAGCTTAGACAAGGGAGAGTCAGGGGATGTTGTTTACTTGGACTTTCAGAAGGCCTTTGACAAAGTGATGCACATGAGGCTGCTTAACAAGGTGAGAACCCATGGTATTACAGGAAAGGTACGAGCATGAATAGAAGATTGGCTGATTGGCAGGAGACAAACTATTAGAATAAATAGGGCCTATTCTGGTTGGCTGCTGGTGACAAGTAGTTTTCATGTGAGTCAGTACTTGAACTGCTTCCTTTTACGTTATTTGTCAATGATTTTGATGATAGAATTAATGACTTTATGGCCGAGTTTGCAGATGATACAAAGGTAGATGGAAAGGCAGGTAGCCTTGAGGAAGTAGGGAGTCTGTAAAAGGACTTGGGCAGATTAGGAGAATAGGTAAAGAAGAGGCAGAAGGAATATAGTGCAGGGAAATCAATGGTCATTCAACACACACAAAATGCTGGAGGAACTCAGCATGTTAGGCAGCATCTATGGAAAAAAGTACAGTCGATGTTACGGGCTGAAACCCTGCAGCAGGACTGGAGAAATAAAAAGGCTGAGGAGCAGATTTAAAGGGTGGTGGGAGGGGAGAGAGAACCACCAAGTGATAGGTGAAACCTGGAGGGGGAGGGATGAAGTAAAGAGCTGGGAAGTTGATTGGTGAAAGAGACAGAAGGTAAAGGAAGAAAGAAAAAGGAGGAAGGAGCACCAGAGGGAGGCGATGAGTGAGCAAGGAGATGAGGAGAGAGGGAAAAGGGGATGGGAAATGGAGAAGGAGGGGGTGGGTTGGGGAGCATTATCATAAGTTTGAGAAATTGACGTTCGTCCCATCGGATTGGAGGCTACCCAAATGGAATATAAGGTGTTCCTCCAACCTAAGTGTACCCTCATCACGACAGTGGAGGAGGCTATGGATGGACATATCGGAATGGGAATGGGAAGTGGAATTAAACTTGATGGCCACTAGGACATCCTGCTTTTTCTGGCCATTTGGGAAGCCTCCAGTCCGAGGCATGAACATCTATTTTTCAAACTTTCAGTAATGCCCCCTATTCACACCCCCCCTTCTCCACTTCCCAACCCCTTTTTCCTCTCTTCTCATCTCCTTGCTCACCCATCACCTGCTTCTGGTAGTCCTTCTCCCTGTTTCTTTCTTCCATGGCCTTCTCACTCTTTCACCAATCAACTTCCCAGCACTTTACTTCATCCCTCCCCCTCCAGATTTCACCCATCACCTGGTGGTTCTCTCTCTCGTCCCCCGAACTTTTAAATCTACTCCTTAGTTTTTTTCTTCAGTCCTGCCAAAGGGTTTCAGCCTGAAACATCGACTGTACTTTTCAAAACCTGGACTCTAGCACCATCAATGCGGGCTCCAACGACCATGAACACCTTCAAAGCGATTGCGCAGCCTCCAACTGCGACTCCAGCCTTGAACTCCAGGCCAGGTCTTTATGTGCTGCTATTGTTACTCCTGTCTCCCCTTCCCCCACCACCACTCTGCACCCCTGTCTCCCTCAGATCCCACCGTCAGCTCCTGGGCCCTCAGAGGCTCCATCTTCCTCTCACCCCAACCCTCCCCTCTCCACTGACACCCCCCTCTTAATCCCACTTCTCATCCGTGCCGGGCCTTTACCATCCCCTCCGACCTTCGTCTGTCTGAGGCAGAGCGCTCTGTCCTCAGTAAGGGCCTTACCTTTGTCCCACTTCGCCACACCTTAGCGAGTTCCGCATTTGCTATGACGCTGAACTCTTCTTCCGCCACCTCCATCTTCAAGCCTACTTCTTTGGCAAGGGCTCTCCCACCCCGACCGATGACCCCTTCTCCCGTCTTCAACCCTCCTCCTCTTTGTGGACACCCCGCTCTGGTCTTCTTCCTGCTCTGGATCTCTATTGCTAACTGCCAACGGGACATCAACCATCTCGACTTCACCGCACCTTGTTCCCATTCCAACCTCACTCCTTCCGAACGCTCTGCTCTCCACTCCCTCTGCACTAATCCTCACCTTACTATAAAACCCACCGATAAGGGGTGTGCTGTTGTAGTCTGGTGTATTGACCTCTACCTTGCTGAGGCACAGCGACAACTCGTGGATACCTCCTCTTATTTACCCCTCGATCATGACCCCACCAAGGAGCACCAGGCCATTGTCTTCTACACCATCACCCACTTTATTTGCTCAAGGGATCTCCCATCCACTGCTACCAACCTTATAGTTCCCACACCCCGCACTTCCCGTTTCTACCTCCTACCCAAGATCCACAAACCTGCCTGTCCAGATAGACCCATTGTCTCAGCTTGCTCCTGCCCCACTGAACTCATTTCTGCATACCTTGACACTGTTTTATCCCCCTTGTTCAATCCCTTCCTACCTATGTTTGTGACACTTCTCATGCTCTGAAATTTTTCGATGATTTTAAGTTCTCTGGCCCCCACCGCTTTATTTTCACCATGGATGTCCAGTCCCTATATACTTCTATCCCCTACCAGGAAGGTCTCAATGCTCTCCGCTTCTTTTTGGGTTCCAGACCTAACCAGTTCCCCTCTACCACCACTCTGCTCCGTCTAGCGGAATTAGACCTTACTCTTAATAATTTCTCCTTTGGCTCCTCCCACTTCCTCCTAACTAAAGGTGTAGCTAAGGGCACCCGTATGGGTCCAGCTATGCCTGCCTTTTTGTTGGCTTTGTGGAACAATCCATGTTCCAAGGCTACACTGGTATCCGTCCCCCACTTTTCCTTCGCTACATTGACGACTGCATTGGCACTGCTTCCCGCACGCATGCTGAGCTCATTGACTTCAGTAACTTTGCCTCCAACTTTCACCCTGCCCTCAAGTTTACCTGGTCCATTTCTGACACCTCCCTCCCCTTTCTGGATTTTTCTATCTCTATCTCTGGAGACAGCTTATCCACTGATGTCTACTATAAGCCTACGAACTCTCACAGCTACCTGGACTATTCCTAATCTCACCCTGTCTCTTGCAAAAATGCCATCCCCTTCTCGTAATTCCTCCGTCTCCGCCGCATCTGCTCTCAGAATGAGGCTTTTCATTCCAGGACGAAGGAGATGTCCTCTTTTTTTAAAGAAAGGGACTTCCCTTCCTCCACCATCAACTCTGCTCTCAAACACATCTCTCCCATTTCACGCACATCTGCTCTCACCCCATCCTCCTGCCACCCCACCAGAAATAAGGTTCCCCTTGTCCTCACCTACCACTCCACCAGCCTCCAGGTCCAACATATAATTCTCCGTAACTTCTGCCACCTCCAATGGGATCCCACCACCAAGCACATCTTTCCCTCCCCTCCTCTCTGCTTTCCGCAGGGATCACTGCCTACATGACTCCCTTGTCCATTCGTACCCCCCATCCTTCCCCACTGATCTCCCTCCTGGGCACTTATCCTTGTAAGCGGAACAAGTGCTACACATGCCCCTACACTTCCTCCCTTACCACCATTCAGGGCTCCAGACAGTCCTTCCAGGTGAGGCGACACTTCACCTGTGAGTCGGCTGGGGTGATATACTGCGTCCAGTGCTCCCGATGCGGCCTTCTATATATTGGCGAGACCCGACACAGGCTGGGAGACTGTTTCGCTGAACACCTATGCTCTGCTCGCCAGAGAAAGCAAGATCTCCCAGTGGCCACACATTTTAATTCCATATCCCATTCCCATTCTGACATGTCTATCCACGGCCTCCTCTACTGTAAAGATGAAGCCACACTCAGGTTGGAGGAACAACACCTTATATTCCATCTGGGTAGCCTCCAACCTGATAGCATGAACATTGACCTCTAACTTCCATTAATGCCCCACCTCCCCTTCGTACCCCATCGGTTGGTTATTAATTAATTAATTATATTTCTCTCTCCCTTTTTTCTCCTTCTGTCCCTCTCACTATACTCCTTGCCTATCCCCCTCCCCCTTTCTTTCTCCCAAGGCCTCCGGTCCCATGATCCTCTCATATCCCTTTTGCCAATCAACTTTCCAGCTCTTGGCTCCATCCCTCCCCCTCCTGACTTCTCCTATCATTTCGGATCTCCCCCTCCCCCTCCCACTTTCAAATCTCTTGCTATCTCTTCTTTCAATTAGTCCTGATGAAGGGTCTCGGCCCGAAATGTCGACTGTACCACTTCCCATAGATGCTGCCTGGCCTGCTGCGTTCACCAGCAATTTTTGTGTGTGTTGACTGTACTTTTTTTCCACAGATGCTGCCTGGCCTGCTGAGTTCCTCCAGCATTTTGTGTGTGTTGCTCAGATTCCAGCATCTACAGGTTTTCTCTTGTTTCTATGGTCTTGCACTTTTTTTTTTAGAAGGAATAAGGGTGTGGACTATTTCCTAAGTGGGGAGAAAATTCAGAAATCAAAAGTGCAAAGGGATTTGGGAATTCTTGTGCAGGATTACCTAAAGGTTTAAATATATCTGAATTTCTGGTGATCACGACAAATGGTAAGGGTCCCATCACCAATGCCTGAGGTACAGAGGAGTCCCATTTGACAAAGCAAGACAAACAGACATTGCTGAAAACCTGTCATTATCTCAATGCGCCTTCATGCAGTAAGCAATCTGCAAACCATTAACAGACAGATAGCAGAATGATTATGATCTAATAATGCGTGATCGTGGTCAAGACGCCAAAGAGAGTCTTCAAAATGGTGCCATGATATCTTTCACATCCATCTGAGAAAGTAAGCATATCGGTTTAAAGTTTCATCCAAAAGACAATTTCTCTATTACTGTATCAGCTGAGATCATCATACTTATGGCTCTGGATTGCAGCTTGAACAGACGACCTTCTGAATTGGTTAAGAGTCCTGCTAACTGAGTAGTAAATCTCTTAAATTGTTAGATATTTAACTACATCATTTTCTGTCTGGAGATTCTATCTAAAGATTTATTCTAATACAAAGCAAATAACTTTTAAGTGGTTGGTCACGCTTGAAATTCTCAGTTTAAGCTGTCTAAACTGAAAAAAAAACTTTCTGGAAAACTGCTTTTTCACTGATAACACTCTTCACATGCAGTAAATGTCAACCATACAGGATTTACATTTTCATTCTTTCGGGATGCTGCGCCTGGTTTTAAAATGCATACATAGACTGCTGAGCAATTCCATTACTCTGTGGGACGTGCTGGTCAGTGGCATAACGGGGTGGGAAGAAGGCTGGAAAGATAAAAGCATTGGGCGGTATTGGGCAAAACACAAAATTTCATAATCATATGAAATGAAATTAAAATTCTGTTATAGATGTAATTACAGTAAAGCCCAAACTGCTCTTTAATTGTTATTATTCCTGAGTTTGATCTAATTTTCTTCACGGGGACGAGAATTTGAGACTTCCTTTGATCTTTTTAACAACTAAGCCACCTGATTTTGTTCACAGTAAAAAAACACCCCAACTGAAGCAATTTTTAAAAAAATAACAAGAAGTTCAGGGTTTAGCTTGACTCATTTGTCAACTGTGATATTTCTAATATATGTTCCGACCTTTGCTTCCACCAAATTACCACAAAATACAAGCAGAAAATGCAGGAAATACTCATCAGGCAGACAGCTTAGATAGATAGATACTTCACTGATCCCATAGGAAATTACAGTGTCACAGTAACATTACAAGTCCACAGATATACAAATATTAATAGAGAAGAAAGAATAAAAAAGTTACCTTAAACATAAGATGTACAAGATTTACAAGTCAAATATTACAAGACTTACAAGATTTCCAAGTGCACACCAATAAGAAGATAGTGTAAGAATTACCATAATATTATACAGTAAGGTTCGTCCATCATCATCGATGAAGACCTTAACACCATTAGTACTTTTTACGAGGTCGAGTTGCTAGCTCGACACTCAACCCAGCAAGGATGGAAAGCGTGCCTGGGAGCGGCCCGACTGGATTTGAACTCGGGAATGTTCGCTCCGGAGTCCAGCGCTGATGTCACTGCACCACCAGCCGGCTTGATGGTGCCGAGACTAGTGCTTGATTTGGATTTAAGTGAGGGAGAGTTGTGCAGCGTCAGCCTCACTCTCTCTTCCCAATTCCCATCTGTATCCAGTGGCAAGACAAGAGTTGAGATGGCTGGAGATGGAACTAGGCGCAGTGGATGACCAGGACATCTTCTGTGTCTCGTCGTGCTCTTCGCGTTCCACGACGCTTGCAGAGACTGTCTTCTTCACCGTTGGACCTTCCATTGGTCTTGTCTGCTCAATCCGCTGGAGTCTGTCTTCACATGCTGGGGTAGAGAACTCCCTATCTCACCAAGGGTTTGAGACCCGTTGGCTACCCTCACCTGGTTTAGCCGGCTTGTCGAAGCCGTTGCCCGGGGTGTGGCTGCTGTCGCATGCAAACAGCTACGGGGAGCCACAGGTGAGAGCTGAGTGCCAGGTGGGGAAAAAAGGTGGACAAACAGCACTGAAACGGACACGACATGTTCCCCCACCAGAGGTGCTACCCCTCCCTGACACCCCATGCACCCCATTATACAGTAATGGGTGCACATTCACCCCATCTGAAGAAAGAGAAAAAAAGTTGAAGACTTGTTCATGAACTAAGAAGGAAGACGTTTAAGATTAGAGCGGGTTGGGGAGAGATTCAAAGTTCAAAATACATTTTTTATTAAAGTACATACAGTATATGTTACTATATACTACCTTGAGATTCATTTTCTCGTAGGCGTTTACAGGATAAAAGCAATGCAATAGAATTTATGAAAAACTGTACATAAACAGACAAAACTGACAAACAACCAATGCATAAAAGAAAAACTGGGCAAAAAGTTTCTCAAGAAGAAAGGGAATATTTCTCCTTTACATCTGTCCTCTACATGGAAAGACCAATGACACCCTGAAGATTCGTTGGGGAGGTCACTGGTTGATGAATTCATGGGAGCAGTTAGAAAGAGAAATCAATGGAGTAAAAGACATGAGATGATGGTGCTGGAGAGAAAATGCCGACAAAATAATTTGCAAAGTTCTAGGTTAGGGCTGAAAAAATACTTCTGCTCCCCTTTCCACCAATGTGCCTGACCCAAAAGACCATAAGATATTGGAGCAGAATTAGGCCATCTGGCCCATCAAGTCTGCTCTGCCATTCAATAATGGCTGATCCTTTTTTTCCCCTCCTCAACCCCAGTTCCCGGTCTTCTCGCCGTAACCTTTGATGCTGTGTCCAATCAAGAACCTAGCAACCTCTGCCTTAAATACACCAAATGACCTGGCCTCCACAGCTGCATGTGGCAAAAAAAATCCACCAATCCACCACCCTTTGGCTGAAGAAATTTCTCTGCATTACTGTTTTGAATGGACACCCCTCTATCCTGAGGCTGTGCCCTCTTGTTCTAGGTCCTCCCACCATGGGAAACATCCTTTCCACATCTACTCTGTCTAGGACTTTCAACATTTGAAAGGTTTCAATGAGATTTCTCCCCCACCACCCCACCCATCCTTCTGAATTCCAGCGAGTACAGACTCAGAGCCATCAAACATTCCTTGTATGATAACCCTTTCATTCCTGAGATCATCCTTGTGAACCTCCTCTGGACCCTCTCCAATGCCAGCACATCTTCTTTAAGATGAGGGGCCCAAAACTGTTCACAATACTTAAGGTGAGGCCTCACCAGTGCCTTATGAAGCCTCAGCATCACACGTAGCATCTCAGCATCTCCTGTACTCTAGACCTCTTGAAATGAGTGCTAACATGGCATTTTCCTTCCTCACCTTCAGGGTGTTCTGCACAAGGACTCCCAGGTCCCTCTGAATCTCAGATTCCTCGATTTTCTCCCCGTTGCGAAAATAGTCCGCACATTTATTTCTACTACCAAAGTGCATGACCATGCATTTTCCAATATTGTATTTCATTTGCCACTTTCTTGCCCATTCTCATGATCTGCCTAAGTCCTTCTGCATCCTACCTATTTCCTCAACATTACCTGCCCCTCAGCCAATCTTTGCAACAAAGCCATCTATTCCATCAGTATTTCCAAGGAGTATTTCCAGCATTTTTTTTATTTTATGATATCTAGCATCTGAAATTTTCTTCGAAAAGTCCTTCACAGGCCTTGTAGTTAGCTGCACTGTTCAAATGAATTGTGTGAATGCAATTAATTTAGTGGGATTGAATTGTACTTGCTGTCAGACTTTTGAGTAGTTACCAATAAGATCGGTTTCATTGTTTTTCCCATTGAAGGAACCAACACATCCAGGAAATGAAAAAAAAAATTGCTGCTTTACACATTCATGAGAGTAAGGCCCAGTCCTTGACCTTCCCCATCATTATCATGTCATCTTTAGGTCTGATTTATCTTTTGTTAAAGCTAAATGCAGTAACTGGGTAATCCAGCACCTTGTATTCAGCCACGATCAAGGCAGGAGAATTTAGAGCACCACTGATTTGAATATGACATGATGTGCCAATAACATCAAGGGTAAATCATGGCATTCCGTGACTTAATTGGACTTGCCCTGTATGTATTGGCTTGCTGTGATTTTCAGTCCACTGGCAGCAATTGTTAAATTGCACTTCAGATAACACAGTCTAACAACAGTGTTGCTTAAACAGACATTAATACTATTCCTGACATTTTAAAATTCATACTGTGTTTATGATTTTTAGAAAACAGAGTCTAATATTTCTGTGCTTACAACTGATAAAGTGCACTCACATTTTCCCTGTGCCTTCAGCATCTAGATCATAAATTTATCATAGTATATATTCATAGTCATTTTACCTTGTGCCATTAAAATTTAGAACTCAAGTTTAGAATCTCATTTTCATTTATTTCCTATTTTATAACTGTCGCTATTAATAAATTATGCTAGAATAATTGTACTTGGTTTAAAATGTTCAAACACCATTTAAAATAACTGGAGCTCCATTAAGATTGCACTATTGTCAAAGATAATTAATGGTCACATACTATTAATCACAGCAGTTGTACACACATGATAAATAAATGGGAGAATTTTGGTTAAATAATATTTCTCACAGAATGGGAATAATAATATTCAGGAGCTTGGTACAGAATAAGATGGAAATATTTTGAGGTGAATTATTTCAATCACTTCCATCTTTAATAATTGACGATTAGCTATTTTGATAGTCGGTCATAATGGGTATATTAAATTTAAAGCACATAATATGATGTGACAGTAATTAACCTAGATCTATAATTCAATTCCTTACTGAGTGATAAATCTGTAAGCTACACCAGACTATGCAAAATGAGTTCTGATCTGTTTTCAGGTACCTAACCAATATTCTCCTCAGCCAAAATAAAGCCAAAGGCCAGTTCATAATTAACCATTTACAATACCTAGGGCCAATCACGTATCTAGTCATATGGCTCACCAGAGGTATGTAGTGGTGGGTAACTAACCTCACTGGCTGTGAGGTCTACATGAGTTCTCAGGACAAAAAAAGCAGGTTTGAGTACTATAGAGAGCTTCCAAGTCTCCTGAATCTGGAAGTTCTTCTAGTCATTTGAATCCTATTCCACCATGGGAGGAAATAAAAATCCTTCCTTCCACATGCAAGGCCCAGGGTGCCTTTATTGATGGCTGCTTAAAGATCTCAAAGCGAAAAAAGAAAATCATCCCAAATCATTTGTCCAGTAGTCCTTTTGACCCAGGGCTTTGGTCACCAGAATTATTGTGCCTGGATGACACTTGTTTACCTGGAACAATACGCTCGAGTTTCCATCTCAGGGGCCCTGCAGACATGTAACAGCTGCTGAATTGTGACTCTTACTTTTTATTCTTCAAATTGCGTCGCAAATTAGAGATTTACAAAACAGAGAGTGGATAGTTTTCCTCAGTATCTTAGACAATGATGTTCAATATCATTTGTTAGCTTTGCATTAATACCATTATACTGAATATATTCTGAATTTGAAAGTGACAAAGATTAATACCATGTCATAAACACAAGAGATTCTGCAAATACTGGAAATCTGGATTAACACACGCAAAATGCAGGAGAAATTCAGCAGGTCAGGCAGTATCTATGGAGAGGAATAAAGAGTCGACACTTCGGTAACTGAGACGCTTTATTGGGACCTTCAGCATTTTGTGTGTTTTAATACCATGTCAATCATTTTTTAAATTCAAACTACATTGGTTATTTATGGAAAATAGAACCCACTGTTTCCTGGCTCTATATTTTGAGCAGTGCTCTGGCATTTTCAATCAGTATGTTCAGTATCTAGGTCAGAAATGTATCACAGCATGTATTCAAACATCCTGAGATGAATTCCTTAATTCTAAACTATCCAGCAAATGGAGCATTCTCTCAGCATCTAAATCCAATCTCCCTCAGAATCTTATGTTTCACATCTCATTCTTCAGAACTTCAGATGTTAGAGGCTTGCTTTACTTCTGCTCACAGCACAAACTTTCAGACCAGGAATCAGTCTAGTGAGATCCTTCAGTACCATCTGCAAATCAGGAATTCACCATGTATGAAGACTAAATCAACATGCAGTATACTGTCAACACGCACAAGATGCTGGAGGGACTCAGCAGACCAGGAAAAGAGTCCTGATGAACGGTCTTGGCCCGAAACGTGGACTGCTAACTCTTTTCCATAGATGCTGTCTGGCCTGCTGAGTTCCTCCAGCATTTTGTGTGTGTTGCTTGGATTTCCAGCATTTGCAGATTTTCTCTTGTTTGTGCAGTACTCCATGTGTGGTCTCCTTAAAGCAATGCACTTACAACTGCATCTCATCCTGTTATTTTAGATAAAGGAAAAGGAGAAGAGTTTACATCTATAATGCAAAATATAAATTTTATGATCTGATTAATTCCATGATAATTTCAAAGAATATTAAATACAACATTTTGAAAGAAAGAAAGATTGGTTTGTACACTCAGTGGCCACTTTATTAGGTACACCTATAGCTCTGCTTGTTAATGCAACTATTTCATCAGCCAATTATGTAGCAGCAACTCAATGCATAAAAGCATGCAGAGATAGTTAAGGGGTTCAGTTGTTGTTCAGAGCAAACATCAGAATGGGGTAATCTACAGAGAAGGGTTGAACAAGTTGTGTCTTTATTCTTTGGAGCGTAGAAGGTTGAGGGGGGACTTCAAAGAGGTATTTAAAATTATGAAGGGGATAGATAGAGTTGACGTGGATAGGCTTTTTCCATTGAGAGTGGGGGAGATTCAAACAAGAGGACATGAACTGAGAGTTAAAGGGCAAAACTTTAGGGGTAAAATAAGGGGGAACTTCTTTACTCAGAGAGTGGTAGCTGTGTGGAACGAGCTTCCAGCAGAAGTGGCTGAGGCAGGTTCGATGCTGTCATTTAAAGTTAAATTGGATAGCTATATGGACAGGAAAGGAATGGAGGGTTACGGGCTGAGTGCGAGTCAGTAGGACTACGTGAGAGTAAGAGTTCAGCACGGACTAGAAGGGCCGAGATGGCCTGTTTCCGTGCTGTAATTGTTATATGGTTATACTATATGGTTAAATGTGATCTAAGTGACTTTGACCATGTAATGATTGTTGATTCAAGATGAGGTGCTTTGAGTTTCTCAAAAACTGCTGATTCCTGGAATTTTCACACTCTGCAGTCTCTCGACTTTATGGAGAAGGGCGTGTGAAAGAAATTAAACATCCAGAGAGTAGCCGTTCTGAGGGCGAAAAAGCCTTGTTAATGACAGAGGGCAGCAGAGAGTGGCCAGACTGATTCAAGCTGACAGTAACTCAAGTAACTATGCGTTGCAATAGTGGTGTGCAGAAGAGCATTTCGGAAGGCACAACTTATCAAACCTTGAAGTAGATGGGCTACAGTAGTGGAAGATGATGGCATACCCACAGGTTCATACCCACAGGTTCAGGAGGTACCTAATAAAGGTACCACT
Source organism: Mobula hypostoma (assembly GCF_963921235.1). Taxonomy (NCBI): domain Eukaryota; kingdom Metazoa; phylum Chordata; class Chondrichthyes; order Myliobatiformes; family Myliobatidae; genus Mobula; species Mobula hypostoma. The sequence continues at coordinate 86,984,935 of NC_086108.1, read as the reverse complement.
GAGTGTAGACTGGTAATGTCAGTTGAGGCTTGTTGATATTTTCCTAAAATGCTTGATGTCATCTTTGTAAGTATTTTGCTTTGTCCTCTCTTTAAAATAAAGTGCCAGGGTGGAGATATGGCTCTACCAAAGAAGGTGTAAAGTGCTCCTTCCCTCTGCTAGCCTGCAGGTCACCTTGGGCAACGTGTAGCAACTGCATAGTCCCCTGATCAGGGTCACGTGAAGCCAATGGAGCAGGTGGTGGATGGTCGTATGAGCAGTATCACAAGTCCTAGTTATGCGACCACTGACACCAGGCAGACAATCTCTGAAGAGTATTGATAATGGCTGGGGTCACCCATCTTGTAAAGACACTGCCCAGAGGAAGGCAATGGTGAACCACTTCTGCAGAAAAATTTGCCAAGAACAACTGTGATCACAGACCACGATCGCTCATGTCATACAACATGGCACTTGATGATGATGGTGATGACGATGACTCTTTACAAATTGCTTTCAAGATAATTATGACCTTAATATTTCCATTTCTTTGGGAAATAGAACATATAACATAACACAGTATAGGACACGAACAGACCCGTTGTTTCACAACTTCTGAAGATTCCAAATTAAACAAATTCCTTTCGCCTGTATCAGATCCAGATCCCACTATCCTGTGTATATTCATGTGCCTATCTAAAAACCTCTTGAACACCATTTCAAGGGCAAAGAGAGAATTTTGAATGAGGTTGGAGGCGACATCGGATGTACGGCAGTTCTGGCAGGGTCTGCAGGACATTATTTTCTACAAAGTGAAACCCAGTGGTATGAATGGCAACGATGCTTCACTACCAGATGAACTCAATGCCTTCTACGCCCACTTTGAAAGGGAGAACACAACTACAGCTATGAAGATCCCTGCTGCCCCTGATGGCCCTGTGATCTCCATCTCAGAGGCTGATATTAGGCTGTTTTTGAAGAGAGTGAACCCTCGCAAGGCAGAAGGTCCTGATGGAGTAGCTGGTAAGGCTCTGAAAACCTGTGCCAACCAATTAGCTGGAGTATTCAAGGACATTTTCAACCTCTCAATGCTACGGATGGAAGTTCCCACTTGCTTCAAAAAGGCAACAATTATACCAGTGCCTAAGAAGAATAATGTGGGCTGCCTTAATGACTATTGCCTGGTAGCACTCACATCGACAGTGATGAAATGCTTTGAGAGGTTGGTCATGACTAGACTGAACTCCTGCCTCAGCAAGGACCTGGACCCATTGCAATTTGCCTATCACCACAACAGGTCTCTGGTAGATGCAATCTCAATGGCTCTCCATATGGCTTTAGACCACCTGGACAACACAGACACCTACGTCAGGATGCTGTTCATTGACTATAACTTAGCATTTAATACCATTATTCCCACAAACCTGATTGAGAAGTTGCAGAACTTGAGCCTTTGTACCTCCCTCTGCAATTGGATCCTTGACTTCCTAACTGGAAGACCACAATCTGTACGAATTGGTGGTAACATATCCTCCTCGCTGACAATCAACACTGGCACACCTCAGGGGTGTGTGCTTAGTCCACTGCTCTACACACACACACACACACACACACACACACACACACACACACACATATATATATATATATATATTTACGTATGACTGTGTGGCTGGGCATAGCTCAAGTACCATCTATAAATTTGCTGATGATACAACCATTGTTGGGTGAATCTCAGGTGGTGACGAAAGGGTGTACAGGAGTGAGATATGCCAACTAGTGGAATGGTGCCACAGCAACAAACTGGCACTCAATGTCAGTAAGACAAAAGAGCTGATTGTGGACTTCAGGAAGGATAAAATGAAGGAAAACATACCAATCCTCATAGAGGTATCAGAAGTGGAGAGAGTGAGCAGTTTCAAGTTCCTGGGTGTCAAGATCTCTGAGGATCTAACCTGGTCCCAACATGTCGATGTAGTTATAAAGAAGGCAAGACAGCGGCTACACTTTATTTGGAGTTTGAAGAGATTTGGCAAGTCAACAAATACACTCAAAAACTTCTATAGTTGTACTGTGGAGAGCATTCTGTCAGGCTTCATCACTGTCTGGTATGGAGGGGCTATTGCACAGGGCCGAAAGAAGCTGCAGAAGGTTTTAAATCTAGTCACATCTTGGATACTAGCCTACAAAGTACCCAGATCATCTTTAGGGAGCAGTGTCTCAGAAACGCAGTGTCCTTTATTAAGGACCTCCAGCACCAAGGGTATGCCCTTTTCTCACTGTTACCGTCAGGTAGGAGGTACAGAAGCTTGAAGGCACACACTCAGCGATTCAGGAACAGCTTCTTCTCCTCTGCTATCCGATTTCTAAATGGACATTGAAGCTTTGGACACGAACTCACTTTTTTAAAATATACAGTATTTCTGTTTTTGCACATTAGAAAATATCTATTCAATATACAATAATTGATTTACTTGTTTATTTATTAGTATTATTATTTTTTTCTCTCTGCTAGATTATGTATTGCATTGAATGCTGCTGCTAAGTTAACAAATTTCACGTCACATACTGGTCATAATAAACCTAATTCTGATTCTGATTCTGATTATTGTATCTGCTTCCACTACCAGCCCGGGCGACTTGAAATTTTCTCTGTAAAAAAATTTTACTTTGTGCCCTCCCTTTAAACTTCCTGCCTCTCAACATAATTGTGCCCTCTAGCATTCAATATCTCTACCCTGGGATTAAGATCTTGGCTGTCCACCCTATCTATGCCTCTCATAGTTTTATAAACTTTTATCAGGTCTCACCTCAGCTTCAAGGTTGTGCAACCTCCCTTTATAGCTAAAACCCTTTAATCCTGGGAGCATCCTGGCAAACCTCTACTGCACCCTCTCCAAAGCCCTCCGCATCCTTCCCATAACAGAGTGAACCAAAAATGCACATAATACTTCAACGGCAGCTAAACCAGAGGAGAACTGACTTCCTGACTCCTGTATTTACTGTTCCTAGTGATTCGCATGACATACATCTTCCCCCACCTCCTCCTCGTACCCCATCCGTTATTTATTTATATACACACATTCTTTCTCTCTCTCTCCTTTTTCTCCCTCTGTCCCTCTGACTATACCCCTTGCCCATCCTCTGGGTCTTTCCCCCCCCCCCTTTCCTTCTCCCTGGGCCTCCTGTCCCATGATCCTCATATCCCTTTTGCCAATCACCTGTCCAGCTCTTGGCTCCATCCCTCCCCCTCCTGGCTTCTCCTGTCATTTTGGATCTCCCCCTCCCCCTCCCACTTTCAAATCTCTTACTAGCTCTTCCTTCAGTTAGTCCTGACTAAAGGTCTCGGCCCGAAACGTCGACTGTACCTCTTCCTAGAGATGCTGCCTGGCCTGCTGCGTTCACCAGCAACTTTCATGTGTGTTGCTTGAATTCCCAGCATCTGCAGAATTCCTCGTGTTTGCATTCTTTACCACTCTACCTGCTTATGTTGCCACCTACACTGAGACATGGACTTGGACACTAAACTCAAGAATGGGTTTGATTAGGTTCCATCCTTTGCAGCTGTAAGGTTTTCAGTGCCTTGCAGGCTTTGCTCTGTGGCCATCACATGAGATGCAGTAGTCTGAGTTTCTCGGGAGATCCCAGCTCAGATCATCCCACTTATGTTGTCTTAGACCTTTTCCGTTACCTCCCAATGACTTAGATGTTCAGAAATATTTAGAAACAATTTAAATACTTTCTCTACTATTTTTAAAATCAGATACACTTAATATCTTTAAGAGGTGCTGAGATAGACACTTAAATTGGTAAGGAATAGAAGGATGTAGACCTAATGCAAGCAAGTGGGATTGGTGTAGTTGGGGAAAAAGTTTAGTGTGAACATGATGGGCTGAGGACCCCAACGCAGTTTGATTTTGTGACTTTTTAACTCTATTCTTGTTTTGATCACTTTATGGAACAAATTGACTGAGATTATTCTACCAGAGCCAGATATTTCTTCAACTAGGTGCACCAAAGATGATGTGGTGGGTTTGTACAATCAATGACCACTTTACTAGCTACACATGTACAATGCAAATATCGATTCTGTTACAATGGGGGGTTGGAAGCGGACCCAAGTGCAGGACACAGACACGGAGGTAACATTAACAGAAGTGTGTTTATTAATAGATACCAGGAAGACTGGAGAGTGGGGATTAGATTCTTACATGGACGTAAACGTTGGGCAACAAACGGGAGGAACCTGGACTTGGACTTGGCCACAGAGCCTGCACTTGGGCTCAGACACGGAACCTGGACTTGGACTTAGACTCAGAAATGAAGCGTAGGCTCGGACTTGGACTTGGACACAGAACCTGGTCTCGGACTTGGACTCGGACACTGAGTCTGGACTTGGACTTGGACTCAGACCCGGAACCTGGTCTCGGACTTGGACTCGGACACAGAGCCTGGACTTGGACATGGAGACTGGACTTGGACTTGGACTCAGACATGGAGCCGGGGCTGAGACTTGGACTTGAACGTGGAGCCGGGGCTTGGACTTAGACTCGGACGTGGAGCTGTGACTCGGACTTGGACACGGGACGACAAAATCAAACAAAGACAGACAATTCGTATCTTGGCTCGGAGTAGGGGCAAACGACCCGCAATCCTCAGCTGGACACGAAACGACAAAACCACACAACGACAGGCAATTGGTATCTTGACACGGAGTAGCACCTGAAGCAGCAAACGGCTGGCAATCACTTAATTTGACACGAAGGGACAGAGTTCCTGACTTGGAGTAACGGCAAACGGTCAGCAATCCTCAGCGGGACAGGTAAACGACAGAATTCACATCTTGACCCGGAGCAGCGGCAAACGGCTGGCAACACTCAGCAGGACACGAAAATGACAGAATTCCCCAGGCAACCCCAGGTACTGAAGCAACTTAGAGTCCACTATTCTCGGCGGCCCGGATTGTGCATTACCGCCCTGCTCAGGAGATGGTCCATTATTCTCGATGTCCCGGAAGGTGCATTGCTGCACTGGCTCCCGGTGATGGTCCAGCAGTGAGTAGTTGTAAGCCGGAGTTTTTATGCTGCTGGTTCGGATAAAAATCAGATGCCCTAATCAAGGAGCCCCGTAGAGCATGGGGAAAAGGAAATTAATTGAATTGAGGAGTCAACGGACCAGACTGTTACAGAATCAGCCAATTATGTGGGGGCAAGTCAATGCATAAAAACATGCAGATGTGGTCAAGAAGTTCAGTTATCACTCAGACCAAATATTAGAATGGGAAAGAAACGATGATTGTTGGTGTGGATTGAGTATCTCAGAAGCTGCTGATCTCCTGCGATTTTCATGCACAACGGTCTCCAGATCCTTGTTTCCCAACATTTTTTTAGCCCAACTCCCCTCTAAAGTACTTTCAGACTTGCCAATACCCCTCTAAAGCACCTTCATACTTGCCAATGCCCTCTTAGGCACAATATACTTTCCAGCACCCCCATAGTGTAAAAATATGTCGATCATATACTAACATGAGAAAAATGATTCTGTTTTAAATTTTTATTTGTCATTAAACCTAGCTTACATAGTAACTGTGCACTGCACAGCAGCTTGAAATATCAATCTGATCCTTGAGCTTGACGGTTTTTAGCAAGAGTTGAAATATCTGGTTTAAGTTTTGCTAGCAAAAGCCTTAGGTCTCCACATGTAATGATGTCCAAGTGGTTTCTGTTTTTTGTGAGTATATGGTTCACTGCACCGAAGCCTCTTTCAACAAGGTAGGAGAATGAAAATAATATGCAATGAAGAGCAGTTTGGCTCTTCTCCAAAGACCAGGAAACTTGGTATGACAATGTAGCCACATACCAGAAAAGCCAAAATTTTTAAAAAGCATTTTGGCTTCTTCATTATTCTGAATTTCAATAATTTCTTCTTGCAAGCTCTCTTCCTGTTCTCCCACCTTGCAAAAAATGGGTTAATTACCCTATGTGGAATTTCCAGATCGTTCAAATCTTAATCGATCCTGAAAATCCTTTTTCAGTGGCTGCAGGTGTAAGCAGTACTCCTGAAAATCTCCATCTGTGAAAGAGAGTGCCATACATCCCTTGCAGGGAAACTGTGAGAACGTCCTTCTCCTAATGTTTTGCTTATATATTTCCAATTTTCTGATATAGGTGGACACTGCACTTCCTCCTGGATTAAGTTGACATTCCCACCCTGAAATTTCATATTTAAATGTTCACTTTGTCATACTGATTGGCTTAGGTATGCCTCGTCTCCACATAGAAATTCAATCTTGCTTCACAAGTTCTCGTCAACTTTGAGGAAAAATTCAATCACAGTGTCAAAAAGATCAAAGAGACACTTTAAGCAGTAGTCTTTCGACAACCAACACACTTCAGTGTGAAGAAGTAAACGTTCAAGCACTTCATCATTATCTTGGCATAACTGACGAAATATTCCGCTGTTTAATGGATGAACTTCAATTTTGTTGATAACAGATATTACAAGAGTTATGCTTGAGAAAGGCCACTGGCTGAGGTTTTTGGCCGTGAGATGTTGGCAATGAATTACACAATGGGTTTCAAGCAGACTTGGAATTTCTTTTTCCATAAATGCCAATAAACCAGCATGGTGACCTATCATATATGATGCTCCATCTGTTGCATAAGAAATTATGTTCCTAATCAGAATACTTTTATTCTCAATATACATTTTGAACTCATTGTAGATTTATTCTGTGTTGATAGTTGTTTCTAACTTTTTGCAAAGGAGAATCTCTTCATAAACTTTTCCGTATTTGATAAACCATTAGCAATGCCTCATTGTCTCGCACAGTTGACTCATCCAGTTGTATCCCAAATTCTGGTTTTACACCTTTGTGTATAGTTGATACCCAATGTCTTCATTCATTTCATCAATAGGATGAGCTACAGAGTAATTACTGAAAGGAATTGGTTTTAAAATACTGATAATCCATTTTGAGAACAGTGCTGAGTACTCCTGATACAGCAGGCATTATTAATCTTTCACCAATTGAATGAGATTTTCCACACTTTACTATCATTTTGGAAATGTTGCAAGAAGCAATGAGACCAATATTAAGGTCATTTTTAGCTTTCTTGGAAAATGTGTGCAAGGCTTTTCAAATCCTTCTTTCATCTTCTGGAACTGAATAATACCATAAGCAGCCTTTTCATGGTGTCTTTTACAAAAGTGCTCCTGCAGTCTTGATAGCTTTATGGCTTCATTAGACAGTACAGTACTACAAATAAGACACATGGGGCATTGCTGATCTGATGGGAATGGAATAAAGCCATACTCCAGTATACAACATTGGATGGACACACTTTCTGTAGATTCTGTTTCTTAGCAGGTTTAGAATTCTAAGCCTCATTACCTTCTGACTCATAGAGATCACGCCATACGGGGGTGATTAATAAGTTCGTGGCCTAAGGTAGAAGGAGTCTTTTTTAGAAAACCTAGCACATCTATTTTTCAACATAGTCCCCTCCTACATTTACACACTTAGTCCAGCAGTCGTGGAGCATACGGATCTTGGACCTCCAGCAAGTGTCCACAGCATGGATGATTGATAAGTTCATGGCCTAGGGTGGAAGGAGATGAGTTATACAGCTCTTGTTACATTCACGTGCAGTTCAACTCTTTGAATGATTATGCAGAAAGTTTGAAGTTAATAATTCATCTCCTTCTACATTTTAATGCCCAGGTCAGACTGGAAGATGTTCCATACTCATACCAAGACTTTACCAACAGAAATGGACAATATCTAGTTAATTTCATCCAGGAACACAGTCTCATTGCCGCCAACACATAATTCAAGAAGTGAGCTGGTAAGCTGTGGACATACGAAAACAGAGCCTCCATCTACAGGAAACAACTCAACTACATCCTCGCAAGAACAAAATGGTGTAATTGTGTTATCAATACAGAAACCTACAGCACCTTCAACTTGGTCAGTTCTGACCACAGAGTAGTGTCAATGCAAGTGAGACTGAGCCTGCGGCAACCCAAAGCCACAGGTCCGAAGGAGAAGGTAGACTGGAAGGCATTCTCCTCACAACCTGTTCTTCAAGCCCAGTACACAGTGGAGGTGAGAAATCGCTTCGGCCCACTGGAAAGGGGGGAGGAAGAGACTGCTACCGGCCATTATCAATGACTCATAGATGCACACACAGACACAACAAAGAGCTTGCCTACTGTTAACCGAATCAAGAAGAGCTGGATCTCGAAACATCCTGATGTCATCACAGCAAGAAGTGTGGTCAATGCTTGTCATGCCGAACTTAGAAGGAGCGAAACAGAAGAGCTTAGAGACAAGTTCAAGTCAGCAAAGAAGAATCTCTTTGCCACCTACGACTGACTGAAGGAAGAGGAACTAGCTGAGAGGATTAGAGAGGTAGAGGCTGCTGATGAAGACAAGCAGCGTGGAGAAGCATGGCACCTAGTCAATGAGATCAGCAGATGGAAGAAGTCCCCATCAGGTCAAATAAGTGGTAAAACAGCAGAGGACCATGTCCAGATATGGTTTACCCACTTTAAAAACTTGCTGGGAAGCCCTTCAACGATCACGGAAGAAGGAGAGGACATACCCACGATACTAACGCAAGTTGACATTGATGACGGCCCATTCACCATTGAGGAACTGAAGAAGGCCAAATATGCACTCAGGAGTGCTGGACCAGGTGGGATACGACCAGGTGTCCTAAAGAACTGTGACCTGGACGACATCTTGCTGGACATATGTAATACGGCACTGATGAAAGACGACAAACCAGAGCAGTGGTCACTCTGAAACATTATCCCAGACCCCAAGTCTGGATCTCTCACAGAGACAGTTAACTACCACGGTATCAGCTTGACCTGCATCTTAGCAAAGCTATACAATCGAATGATCTTGAACAGAATTTGCACCTCCATTGACCCTAAGCTAAGATTCAATCAGAATGGTTGGCAGAAGCACACAACAGTAATGCAAATACTTGCTGTCCGTAGAATCATCGAGGAAGTCAAGAAGAACAACCTACCAGCCGTGCTTACTTCCATTGATTTTTGCAAAGCTTTTGACTCCATTCACCGAGGTAAAATGCTGAAGATCCTGAAAGCTTACGGAGTGTCAGACCATCTACTGAGAGCAATAGAGTCCAGCTATACCAAAACCATGGCGAAAGTTGTATCACCAGACAGAGAAACAGCAGTGTTCGAGCTCCTCGCTAGTGTGCTGCAAGGAGACACTCTGGCACCCTACATCTTTATAATCGTCCTTGATTACGCTCTACGACAAGCTACCAAAGATCATGACAAGCTTGGTTTTACCATATAACCAGGATGAACCAAGAGGGTCAGACCAGTTACGCTCACAGATCTCGATTTTGCAGATGACATAGTCCTGCTCTCTGACCAGATGGAGGAAGCACAGCAGCTACTGACAAAAGTGGAAATTGAGTGCAATAAAATTGGACTTCACCTAAACGCTAAAAGGACGGAGTACATGGTGTTTAACTGTGACAAAGGTACTCTCAAGACTATAAAGAACGATACCATTAAGAAAGTCTTTGACTTCAAGTACCTTGGGTCAAGAATGATGAGTTTGGAGAAGTACATAAAGATACGGAAGGCACTGGCGTGGAGGGCTATGAATGACATGAAGGAAATCTGGAAGTCAAACCTGAACAGAGGGCTTAAAAAGAGGATCTTCATAGCAGTCATAGAGTTCATTCTCACATACAGATGCGAGACATGGACACTCACCAAGACTATGCAAAAGTCTCTAAATGGTTGCTATACACGAATGCTCTGGTTGGCTCTTGACGTGCGTTGGCAACAGCACATGATGAACGTCAAGCTCTATGATGACCTACCGATGCTCACCACTAAAATCGAGGCGAGAAGACTGCAACTAGCGGGGCACTGTCTATGCCACCTCGAGCTACCTGCCAGCCTAGTCATCATATGGGAGCCCAAGTGTGGGAGGATGAACCCTTGGCGCCCTCCCAAGACTATGGTCAACAAGCTCCTAGAAGACAGTGGAGCAGCTAATGTAGATGAACTGAACACACTGGTGAGGGAGGAGGAGAAGTAGAAAGTCCGTCATTGTGCCCGACGCTGACCCCCTAGGCCTGAGTCAACGTAGTAGTAGTAGTAGTTCTACCTTAGGCCACAAACTTAACAATCACCCTTCGTATGTATTTTTCCATCATTAACAGGCTAAATTAAAATAAAAAATTAAGACAAATTGGGAATACCTATCGGATGTTGATGTTGGCAGTGAGTTGGCACAGTTGGTCAGGTATTGCGCATCAAGTTAGGGTGCCACTTACCACCCCCCAGTGACTTCTATTTTCCCTTAGGACATGTAACCAACCCCTTTGGGAATGACTGCTCTAGATGGATTCTCCAATTCTAAATACTCACAGTTTAGAACAGTGAATAATCACAATATTGTTAATAGACATCTTTTGCTGGATTACTCTAATTTGACAATCCATTGAGTAAAGGTGACACGTGCATTGAAATGTGATCTAAAATGTATGTGTGTTTGTGTGTGTATGTGTACTACCATATACTATCCTGTCATCCTATCATTTCCTTGTGGGCACTTACAGTAAATACATAGAAACACAATAGAATCAATGAAAAACCACACATAAGACAGACAAAAAAATGCAAAAGATAACAAACTGTGCAAATGCAAAAAGAAAAAAACAAAGAAAAAAAAAATAATAATAATAATAATTAAAAATAAATAAATAAATAAATAAATAAGCAATAAATATTGAGAACGTGAAATGAAGAGTCCTTGAAAATGGCCACAGGTTGTGGAAAAGTACAGTGTTGGAGTAAGTGGTTGAGTGAAATTATCCCCTTTAGTAAAAGAGCCTGACGATTGAGGGGTAATAACTGTTCCTGAACCTGACCATGTGGTTTCTGACAGTCCTATATCTCTTTCCGGATGGCCACTGTGAGAAGAGTTCATGGCCTGAATGGTAGGGATCCTTCATGACGGATGCTGCTTTCCTACAGCAGTGCTCTTTGTAGAAGTGCTCAAATAAATATTGAGAACATCAGCTGACGAGTCCTTGAAAGTGAGTATGCGGGTTGTGGGAACACTTCAGTGATGGGGCAAGTGATTCTGAGTGAAGTTATCCTCTCTGGTATAAGAGCCTGATGATTGAGGGTAATAATTGTTCCTGAACCTGGTGGTGTGGGTCTTAAGGCTCTTGTACCTACTTCCTGATGGCAGCGGCTAGAAGAGAGCATGTCCTGGGTGATGAGGGTCCCTGCTGATGGATGCTGCTTTCCTGTGACAACACTCCATGTAGATATGCTCAATGGTGGGGAGGTTTTTACCCATCATGGACTGAGGCCGTATGCACTACTTCTTGTAGGATTTTCCATTCAAGAGCATTGGTGTTTCCATACCAAGGCGTGTTAATAAACCAGTTAATATACTTTCCATCACACATCTATAGAAGTTTGTTAAAGTTTCAAATGTCATGCCAAATCTTTGACAGTTTCTAAGAACGTAGAGGTGCTGCCGTGCCTTCTTTGTAATGACACTTATGTGCTGGACACAGGACACCCCCTTATGTGCTGGACCCAGGACACCCCCTGATGTGCAGATTCATCAGCATTTTGATTTAGCCAATGACAGTGCTGTCATTAGCAAGTTTAAATCTTGGAGTTTACTGATCAAATTAGATTAGATTAGATTATGAGGATGCACAGTCCTCTTTTATTGTCATTTAGTAATGCATGCATTAATGATACAATATTCCTCCGGTGTGATATCACAGAAACACAGAGCAGACCAAGACTGAAAAACTGACAAAAACCACATAATTATAACATATAGTTACAACAGTGCAAACAATACCGTGACTTGATGAAGAACAAGCCATTTAGCACAGTAAAAAATTCAAAGTCTCTTGAAAGTCCCACATCTCACGCAGACAGGAGAAGGAAGAACACTCTCCCTGCCATACCTGACCACAGTCCGACTCTGAGTCGTCCGAAAACTTCGAGCTCCGACCAGCCCTCCGACACCGAGCACCGAGCACCATCTCTGCTGAACGCTTCGACCCCAACCCCGGCTGCCAGCAGCAGGCAAAACCGAGGATTTTGGGGCCTTCCCTCCGGAGATTCTCGATCGCACAGTAGCAGCGGCAGTGAACCAGGCATTTCAGAATTTACTCGGGATGTTCCTCCGTCTTCTCACGGCTGTCTCCATCAAATCAGAATTGTGCACGGCCCCTATTTAACAAATACGATATAATTTCACTGGAGAGGCTACATGCGCTGCGTCACGCCGCCATCTTCTCCTCCCACCTTAGACCGAAGAAGACTTAGACTTAGACTTACTGAATGTAGAGTTGTAGTCTATGAAAGCATCCTGATGCAGAATTGTTGTCACAGTAGGCAAATTAGAACAGATCCAAGTTGCTTCTCAGGCAGGAGTTGATATGTTTCATCACCAACCCTCAAAACTCTTCATCACTGTGGATGTATGTGCTACTGGGTGATAGTCATTGAGACAGTTTACGATGTCCTGCACTTGTTTTAAGAATTCTGTCTGACAAAGTTACTGTTTCTTATTACCAGTGTTTCTTGAATTGTCAGATTAGCAGAAGTAGTAATAAATTAGAATTTTAGTTATTATGTATATTATGTTAGAGACAACGTAATTATGACCATCTTCAAGAGCGGAGTCAAATTGATTTTCTAAAAAAGAAGAGATCTTCCTCAGCTATTGGTTACAGAATCACAGTGTGGAATCCATTCTTCAAAGCACACAACAGCAGGAGAAATCCAGGAAGCTGCTACTAAAATGTATCCTTTCTCAGCCTCACTGGATCTTTTGACTCTCTTCAATTTAGGCTTTCTGTAGAAATTTGTTTCCTATGTTGGCTTCACGATGGCATGAACAAATGCTTTTGTGAAGAAGCAGCTTCAGTGGAGACCTGCACCAAGTAAAGCACTGTCATTGACCCAACACTTTTTCTCAGTCTTTTGCACTTTAATGCTGCCCCTCACCTCCAACAATATTACCGCTGGCGTGGAACTAACTTACAGGATAAATAGGGAACTTTCTATCTACAGTATATATTGGTTCCACTACAGAATCAAGCTCACTAAAGCATCAGTAATTGAGCTGCAGTTTGCAGACAATATTTAGCTATGTATGCATTCAGCTGTTAAGTTTAATTACTAAATCATATGTAAAGATGGATTTTACACTCAATGTTCACAAAACGACAATCCTCTACTAACCTGCCTGTTATGGAGCACCATCCTCTGTTAATAAATGTGCACAGCAAGATCCAGGAAAAATTCAACTTCTCGGGAGCCACCTCTCAGCGAAATCAAACATTGGTGATGAAATTCATTGTCTTCTATGCACCAGCAAAGCCTTTTGTCACCTGGGGAAAAGGATATTTTGTGATCAAAGCCTTAAGCCTTCCATAAAATTCATGGTTAATTGATAGCAATAATGCCTGCCTTTCTCTACGATTCTGAGACTCAGAACTATAGCAGTGTCTTGAAGGCATTTGAAAAACATCACTGGTGCTGATTCTGCAAAATCCCCCAAGCCCTTTGGCAAGAGAAGTTCATCACTGTTAGTGTCCTCTCTTGAGTCAACATCCCTGGCACTGAGGATGTAGTGACACTCATTACTCAATGGGGCAGGCCACAGTATTCTCATACCCATCACCAGAGTCCCAAGACACACAGTCTATTTCAAGCTCTGTCATGGGAAAAGATTACCTTGCAGACAAAAGAAAAGATCTGACGTGCTCAAAGCTTCTGTGGCAGTGCCGGCATCAGTCATTATTATTAGATTATTAGAAATACGATACCATTTCACGGGAGAGCTGCGCGCGCTGCGTCGCACTGCCATCTTCTCCTCCTGCCTAGTCATCCCCGGAACCAAGAGAACTATAGTGCAAATAAGACAGAATCAGCCTGAACGTACTGCTTAAATTGAAGATTAATGTTTAATTGGATCCATAATGCAAAATTCCCAAGAAAAATTGATCAAGGTGTTGTAATTTTGACGGCCAGGCAAGCTCAAATCTGGCACACAACTGCAGCAAGCCCTCTTCCTCCCCATTCCCATTCCCCATTCCTCTCACCCCAGTAGAGAAACAATGCATCCATCACCTTATGCATCTGCAAAATTCCATTCACTTGCCTTGGCCTATCTGTAGCCGTCAGCTGTGGTACCTGATTCAGATCTCCCTGGTGTCACCATCCTGCTATATTCTTCATTGAATCCTGAATCCTGAATCTTTACATTTTAGGCAAGTTTCTTATTCAAAACTAATACATCCTAAATTTGCATGTTCCCTTCAGATTATAGTGACAGTCAAAGTGGAAACAAGTCAAAATCTTTCTCCTTTTGCCTCAGTCTGAAGCACATGAAACCGTTCATGGCAAATGTGTCATAACGGGGCGTTGGGCAGTGGACCCAAATGCAAGATACAGACTCTGAAGTACTAGGAACAGGACTTGACTAGAGAGCTGGGACGAGAACACAGAATTGGGCTAGGACATTGGCTAGGCAAGCGGGACCAGGACAAGGAACTGGGAACTAGGAGCCTGGGCTTGGACTCCGAGCCGGAGACTGGACAAGGACCCAGAACCTGGGTCTGGACTCGGGCTCGGACTCCGGAACTAGGCGAAGACACGACGTGGTCTTGGGAGACAGGACTAGGCGAGGTTACAGGACAGAACAAGAGACTCCTGGGCAAGACAAAGGAACTCCAGTACAGGACGAGGGAACTCCAGCACAGGACGAGGCACATGGACAGGACAAGAACACGAAGCCTTGACTTGGTGCTCAGAAATAGCCGAGCCTTGGACTTGGGATGACAGGAACTTCGGAACCTTGGACTTGGGATGACAGGAACTTCGGAACCTTGGACTTGGGACAACAGGAACTTCGGAACCTTGGACTTGGGACGACAGGAACTTCGGAACCTTGGACTTGGGACAACAGGAACGCAGAACACAGAGCCTTGGTCTTGGGTAGGATAGGAACATAGAGCATTGGTCTAGAGCAAGGGAACACGGAGCCTTAGACTTGAGAGACAGGAACACAGGGACATGGAGCACAGAGCCGGGATCCCTCCTTGGGAACAGAACTTGGGGCCAGGGCTCTACACAGAATGCTGAACATGACGAGATGGTTCGCAACACTAGGTAGCGGCAAACGGCCAGACCTATCTAGTGAAGGTGTGGACACAGAGACAGTTCTAACTCAACGAGAGACATTTCCTTACCTTGACATAGCAAAGTTCTGGTCTTGCTACTGTGGTAGAACTTGACAAGGTTGCAGGCAAGGCTCCAGACACAGGTTGTGGGCAAGGGCTCCAGACACAGGTTGAGGGAAAGGCTTCAGACACTGGTTGCGGGCAAGGCTTCAGAAGGAAGGGGAAGGGAAGGGAACAGTCCAGCCTCGGGGTAACTGCAAAGACGGTCTGGCTTACCCCACAGAGGCGAGGACGGGATACTGACGAGACGAACCAGCAACCACACTCGAACCCAGGGCCACTTATATTCCCAGCCCCAAGATGAGCATCAGGTGCCTATGATTAAGCCCAACTGAAACAAGGGACAGCCGACCTGGATTCCGGATTCCACGGACCGGACCGTGAACCGGAACGCGGACTTCACCGACTAAACCATGACAAAATGGTCTCCTTTGGCCTTACAAGCAGTTTCATATCAGGTATAATTGGATGATGGCATTTTTTTAGGAGCTGGAGATTTGGTTTGTCACCTAAAACACTCAAAAACGTCTACAGATGTGCCATGGAGAGCATTCTGACAGGCTGCATCACTGTCTGATATGAAGTGGGTCTACTGCACAGGATTGAAAGAAGCTACAGAAGGTTGTAAAATTAGGCAGCTCCATCATGGGTACTAGGCTCTGCAGTACCCAAGACATCTTCAGGGAGTGGTGACTCAGAAATGTGGCGTCCATCATCAAGGACCCCCCCACCCCCACCCAGGACATGCCCTCTTCTTATTGTTACAGTCAGGAAGGAGGTACAGAAGTCTGAAGGCACACACTCAGTGATTCAAGAACAGTATCTACCCCTCTGCCATCCAATTTCTAAATGTACATTGAACCCATGAATACTACCTCACTTTTTGTTTTGATTTAGCACAATATTTAATGTAACTATTTAATAGAAATGTATATATACTTACTGTAATTGATTTTTCTATATTTACTATGTATTGCATTATACTCCGGCTACTAAGTTAATAGATTTCATGACATATGCCGGTGATATTAAACCTGATTCTGATTCTGATTTAAATGAACATTGAAATATCCCGGATCCTAAGGATCTGCTGAAGATGATGAAGAAGAAGAAGAAGAAGAAAGATAGTCATTCATTTGATAAAATTGCCATCACAACTTTCCTTCTTGCAAGATTTCATTTATACAGAACTTTATCAAAAAAATCTGGCAGTACAAGCTCAATATTTCTTGCAATTCTCTTTGACTTAAACAGAATGACATTTCTCAAACGTAAGTGGATTACAGTTCCCCCAAGCACCAGTAAAGTGTTGGAATCCCATTCCATGAAATTGGAATTACACGCAATAAACTAACTAGATTTCTTCTATATATTTGCTCTTCAAAGCTGGAGTGAACTATTTAAAATCTTGACTTGTACAAGGAGTAACTTCAGTTGCATGACAATACTATCTTTTCACAGATTAATTATCATTAACTTTACATAGGTTACCTTGCTCCAGCAAGATTTAAAATTGCAAACACCAAGGATCAATGTTAAGACCTCTTTATTAAGATGGCATTATAGAATTAGATTGCACTGGTGTCTGCATCTGCATTAACCAAGTTAACACCTCTGCAGCTGAATGCATCTGTGCTCAATTGGTTGCTGTCCTATATCCAAATCTTGAGGTTTGTAAATTCTTAGTCCTCAATGCAACATTGAGCAGCAGGAAAGAGAGTGGGAAGCTGGATGGGCTGTGGATAGCTGGTGTTGTCTTAATTTGAACATAGGAACAGAAGAAACAGGAGCTGGAGTAGGCCGTCTTGCACGTTGAACTTGCTCTGCCATTCAATAACATTTATTGAATGGCAAAACGAGTTCAATAAGGACTAAGTTCCACCTAATTGTCTTTTCCCCATAATCCTTACTACCTCTACTATGCAAAAATCTAACTCTGTAGCGATGGTTGTATTAATCATATTCAAATGAATATGAAACGTCCTCAATCCCAAGGGTCTGTTGAAAATGATTTAATTATTTTATTTATTCTGACATAAAGCATGGAACAGGTTTTTCTGGCTGTATGAGCTGCACTGACCAGCAACTCACTTAATTAACCCTCTCCTAGTCTCAGGACAGCTTACAATGACAGTTAACCTTCTAACTGGTACGTCTTTGGATCGTGGAAGGAACCCAAAGGAAACCCATGTGCTAATGGGAAGAATGTACACATTTCTTACAGAGAACATCAGATATGATCTCTAAACTCCGAGTTAGGGGTATTGTCCCTGATGTCCTTGCTTTCTTTCGATATTACAAAATAAATCTGGGTATGATCACGTTGATCTTCATAGGAACCTGATATGAGCAAAGTTACTGCTATTTTTTTACATTCCAAGTATGGTGCCAATACAAAATGTCATGGGGATTACGATAGAGATACAATATACACTAAGTGGCCACTTTATTAGGTACCTGCTCTAGGTAGATGCTCTTCGGTACACCACTGTTGTAAAGTGTATCTATTTGAGTTACTGTCTCCATTCTATCACCTTGAACCTGTCTGGCCATCCACTTCTGACCTCTCTCATTAACAAGGCGTTTTTGCCAACAGAACTGCCGCTCACTGGATGCTTTGTTTTTATTTCTGTAAACTCTGGAGATTGTTGTGCGTGGAAATCCCTGGAGATCTGTAGTTTCTAAGATACTCAAACCTCCCCAGCCTGACGCCAACAATCATTCAACTGCCAAAGTCACGTAGATCACATTAATTCCCCATAATGTTTGATCTGAACAACAACTGAACCTCATGTGCATGTCTGCATGATGTTATGCATTGAGTTGCTGTCACATGATTTGCTGATTAGATAATTGCATTAATGAGCAGATGTACAGGTGAACCTGATAAAGTGCCCACTGAGTGTATGTTCAAAATTCAAAGTAAATTTATTATCAAAGTACATATACATCAGCACATGTTTCCTTGATATTCATTTTCTTGTGGGCATACTCAATAAATCCGATAAATATAACAGAATCAATGAAAGACTGCACTGGCAGGGTGGCAAACCAGTTTGCAAATAAAAAAAAGAAAGTAAAACAATAAATAATAAAGATAATAATAAATAAGCAATTAATATTGAGAACATGAGATGAAGTGTCCTTGAAGGTGAGTCCACAGGTTGAGGAAACAGTTCAGTGATGGGGTGATTGAAGTTATAAACAAGAGAAAATCTGTAAACGCTGGAAATCTGAGCAACACACACAAAATGCTGAAGGAACTCAGCAGGCCAAGCCACATCCATGGAGAAAAGTATTGTCAACATTTCGGGCCAAAACCCTTTGTCAGTCCTGCCGAAGGGTTTTGGCCCGAAACATCAACTGTACTTTGTTCCATAGATGCTGCCTGTCCTGCTGAGTTCTTCCAGCGTTCTGTGTGTGTTGGGCGATTGAAGTTATGTGAAATCATCCCCTTTGGTTCAAGAGCCTGGTGGTTGAGGTGTCATAACTATTCCTGAATCTGGTGGTGTGGGGCCTGTGGCTCCTGTACCTTCTTCTTGATGGCAGCAGTGAGAAGAGAGCATGGCCTGGATGGTGGAGGGATCCTAATGATGGATGCTGCTTTCCCTGTAGTTGTGCTCAGTGGTGGGGAGTGATTTGCTTGTGAAGGACTGAGCCATATCCACTAGTTTTTGGATGAGTTTCTGTTCAAGGCCATTGGTGTTTCCATACTAGGCTGTGATGCAGTCAGTCAATATACTCTCCACCACACATATATAGAAGCTTGTCAAAGTTTAGATGTCAAGCCGAATCTCGCAATGGCATCTAAAGGTTCAAAAGGTTTAAAGGTTCATTTGTTATCAAAGTATACAACTTTGAGATTCTTAGTCCATAAGACCATAGATATAGGAGCAGAATTAGGCCGTTTGTCCCATCGAGTCTACTCTGCTGTTTCATTATGGCTAATCCAATTTTCCTCTCAGCCCAAGTCTCCTGCCTTCTCCCTATATCCCTTCATGCCCTGCCCAATCAAGAATCTATCATCCTCTGCCTTAAATATACATAAATACTTGGCCTCTACAGCTGCCTGTGGCAGAGAATTCAGAGATTCACCACTCAAGAAATTCTTCCTCATCTAAAAGGACACCACCCTATTCTGAGGCTGTGTCCTCTGATCTTAGACTCTCCCACTACAGAAAACATCCTCTCCACATCCACTCTATCAAGGCCTTTCACAATTGATAGGTTTCAATGAGGTCAGCCCTCATTCTTCTGGATTCTAGTGAATATAGGCCAGAGCCATCTGATGCTTTTCATATGACAAGCCATTCAATGCTGGAATCATTTTCGTGAACCTCCTTTGGACCCCCTCTAGTTTCAGCACATCCTTTCTAAGATAAGGCAACCGAGCCTGCTTGCAATACTCCAAGTGAGGCCTCACCAGTGCTTTATAAAGTCTCAACGTTACATCCTTGCTTTTATATTCTAGTTCTCTTGAAATGAATGCTAACATCGCATTTGCCTTCCTCAGCACAGACTCAATCTGCAAATTAACCTTTAGGAAATCAGCTTTTTTTTTCTCTCCATTCAGAAAATTGTCAACCCTTTCATTTCTTCTACCAAAGTGCATGACCATACACTTCCCGACACTGTTTTCTATTTGCTATTTTTTGCCCACTGACCACTGTGAACAGGGAGTCAGAATAGGTTCATGTTATTCCCAGTCTATGCCTCCTGCCAATCAGCCACTGCTTCATCCATGTTAGAATTTTTTCTGTAATACCAGGGGATCTTATCTTGTTAAGCAGCCTCACGTGTGACACCTTGTCAAAGGTCTTCTGAAAATCCAAGTACACAACATCAACCAATACTCCTTTGTCTACCTTGTTTGTTACTTCTTCAAAGGATTCCAACAGATTTGTCAGGCAAGATTTTCCCTTGAGGAAACCATGCTGACTATGGCCTATTTTATCATATGCTTCCAAGTACCCTGAGACCTCATCCTTAATAATTGACTCCAACATCTTCCCAACCACTGAGGTCAGACTAACTGGTCTCTAGTTTCTTTTCTTCTACCTCTCTCCCTTCTTGAAGAGTCGGATGACATTTGCAGTTTTCCAGTCTTCTGGAACCATTCCAGAATATAATGATTCTTGAAAGATCATTTCTAATGCCTCAACGATCTCTTCAGCCACCTCGTTCAGAACCTTGGAATGTGCACTATCAGATCCAGATGACTTTCAGACCTTGCGATTTCTCAAAAACCTTCTCTCTCATAATATTAACTTCACACACTTCATGACTCCTGATACCTGAACTTCCATCATACTGCTAATGTCTTTCACAATGAAGACTGATGCAAAATACTTACTCAGTTCGTCCGCCATTTCCTTGTCCCCCATTACTATCTCTCCGGCATCATTTTCCAGTGAACTGATATACTCTCTTGCCTCTCCTTTACACTTTATGTATCTGAAGAAACTTCTGGTATCCTTTTTAATATTATTGACTGGCTTACTTTTGTATTCCATCTTTACCTTCTTAATGACTTCTTTAGTTGCCTTTTGGTAGGTTTTAAAAGCTTCCCAATCCTCGAACTTCCCACTAACCTTTGCTCTATTATATGCCATCTTCTTCTCCAGATATCCATGAAACCAAGAAAAAATAAAGAAAGACAAGATGATTATCAACCCCCAAACCTGCATCCTCCGCTAATCCCCCTAACAAATGCTGGACTTTGACAATGATATCTCTATCCCTAAAAATAAATACAAAACAACAATGAGAGTCCCACTGTTTGTCTCAGAACCCCTGAACCAAACTGCAGAACCCTATCATTTAAAGCCCTCTCCTGGCTTAACCTGACAAAATATAACACTTCACCCTCGTTAGAATGACAGCATATTTCATCTGCCACCTCTTGTCCCATTTTCCCATTTGATCTAGATCCTGTTGTAATCTTAGGTACCTTTTTCCATAGTCCACTGCACAATCAGTTTGGCTGTGATCTACAAACTTACTAACCATTACATTCCCTTCCAAATCATTAAAATAGGCGGCAAACAAACAAAGGACTGACACTGTTCCCTGCTTACAGCCTCCAATCTGAGAAACCATCCTCCATCGCTTGACATTTTCCAATAAGCTAATTTTGTATCCATTTGGATAGCTCACTATGAATTCTATGTGATCTGACTTCTGGACCAGTCTATGATGCAGGACCTTGTTAAAAGCTTTGCTAAGGTCCATGGAGAACACCTTGACCTTGTCAATGCTCTTCAAAAAACCTAATCAAATTTGTGAGACACGATTTTTCATGCACAAAGACATGCTGGCTAACTCTAATCAGTACTTGCCTTTCTAAATACAGATAAAACCTGTCCATCAGAATCCCTTCCAGTAACTTTAGGATCAGCAGCTTGTAGTTCCTTGGCTTGTTCTTGTAGCCCAAATTAAATAAAGTTACAACATTAGCGACTTACCAGTTTTATAAATTATTACATCTTTAATAGCTCTTTCATTAAACTGTAACAAGCAATAATCATGCAAATTATTATGTATACTTGAAAATTTCCTGTCTTTTTTATTTAAAAGAGAGTTTGACTCTCTCAGTGTTTCCTTTTGTAAGTGAAAAATTCTGAATAGTTTCCATAGTCACTTGAAATGTTCTGTGCCTTGAGAATATATATAAAAAAATTTTTCTTGTGTCAGTTGTGAATCAGCTGTAATGGAGTTGGAACAGCTATTGAAATAGTAATGCTTCAGTAATTGAATCCTTAAACCTTCAGAGAGCTGATTTCATTGGGTTTCCTGGGCGTTACTGGGCCACTGAGACAGAAGGATTTTAAAAATGATCTACCTTAGAAACCAAATGCGTAAGTGCTGCTGTCAAACCACGAAATCACACAATGCTAGGTCCTTCTCCTCCTCCTCTCTTCCTCATTATCGTTCAAAAAAGCAAAACACAAAGATAATTTCAAACTCCCTGCATCATCTGGCATGTTTACGTAGCTATACCAGCATCATCAAAAAAGTATGATTTCTGATTTTCTGCATGTTCTGTACAATTCTAAGCAGAAGGCGTTTTAAGAATCTAAGAGCCATGACGTCTGGTACATTGTAACAAGAACAATGAGAATCTGACCTTTGTTAGATCCCATCTGTCTGGAAATGTGTAATTGAGACGAATAGCTATTGCAAGACTATATCTATATCTTAGCCACATAGACAGGTGAAAGGGGAAGAAAATCAATCACATTTTAAAACCTTGAATTTCAAACTTTCTTTGACTTTAATAATAGCACAATTTTAGCATTGGAGTGTCATAAGAACACTGTGACTACTGGATGATTATCCATCCTTTTATGAAGCTAAATAATCAAGAAAACTCTTGATATATGATTAAACTTACTTTGTCTGCAGGAAGTGATTCGTTAATCTTCATAATGGTGTGAAAACTGACAGACTAGGACACTTATTAATGTGGAATTATAAACTTAGTGGCCACTTTATTAGGTAGCCCATCCTCTTCAAGGTTTGACATACTGTGCTTTCAGAGGTGCTCTTCTGCGCAGCACTGTTGTAACGAGTGGTCAGTTGAGTTACTGTCACCATCCTGTCAGTTTGAATCAGTCTGGCCATTCTTCTCTGACCTCTCTCATTAAACAAGTTGTTTTTGCCCACAGAACTGCCATTCATTGGATGTGTCTTTTGTTTTTGTACCATACTCTATAAACTTTAAAGACTGTTGTGTATGAAAATCCAGGAGATAAGTATTTTCTGTGATATTCAAACCACCCTGTCTGGCACCAACTATCACTCCAAGGTCAATGTCACATTTCTTCTCTATCCTGAAGTTTGGTCTGAACAACAACTGAACCTCATGACCATGTCTGAGTGCTTTTATGTATTGAGTTGCTGCCACATGATTGGCTGATCAGATATTTGCATGAACTAAAAAGAGGTCACTGAGTGTAAACCACAGAACATTTGTTTGTAAATATGATTTGTTGCATCATTCCCAATAGTGTGCCCAAGCTGTACTGAGTGAGCATTTATATAGCTTCATTATAAATGATTTAACAGTTGGTAATTATGATTCTGATGCAACTGCAAAAATGGATTCATATCTCTTACTCTCTGTTCTGGTACAATATGGTCAATTTTAAGTCAGAGCTATTTTAATTTCAGAATTGGATAGTGATGGTTCAAGTCTGACTTAAAAGGCGACTTAAAAGGCAACTACAAAGGCATCAGTTCACATGTGCTAACTGTTAGTGTGTATTCTGGAGTTATAGGTTATAGCAAATGCTATCTTTAACAGCAGCCAGTCTTCAGACCTGAACGTGGATTGTAGGTTGAATTTAAAATGCAGCTCTGAACAATGGCCTTCCAGTTGACCGCAGAAGCCTGCATATGTATGAGTGTGGCCCAGAGTCAGTGGGGATTAATATTCATTTTTGGTGTCTGAAGTATGAGTATGAAGAAGGAAGAGTTAGGAAACAATATGCAATTTGACAGAAGCATTGTTTATACATTGTAACTATAGAATTATCCTGCCGCTACCTTTGATTTTTTGCATATAAAAACATTGTGTCGAGCAGGCCTCTTCTTCCAAGAGCGTCTCAATATGATGCCTATTGCTCTGTTTTGCGAAGTAAAACAAAAACTAATTTTTGCTGAATAAAATTATCCTCTAGCTTCAGTGTCTTTCCAGTGACTTTGTTCACAGTAACAACACTGGCAAAATTCTTCATGGTTGGAGATGTCTTTTGGATGAAAGTTAAACCGAGGCACACCCTGCTCATCAGGTGAGTGTGGAGCACATCACGGCACTGTTTCAGAGAAGATCAGCTATTGATGTCCAGGCTGGCATTTATCCTGGAATTAATATCAGTAAAGCCAGATTGTTTGGTCTGTTTGCAGCAACTTGCCACGTGCAAATTATGTGACATGGTACAATACAGATGTCTACACTCAAAGAATACTTCATTGACTGGGATGCCCTTAGGGTTGTGAGGGAGGCTCAAGGATTTGTTTTGTTCATTTACAAAGGCAACTATTACAAAGCTGTGCTCAAGAGATTGCTACATTTACCCAGCTTGAACAAAACCCTCAATGTAACCTTGGTTCTCATCCAATTACATGAAATAAGTAAGATATGTTCTCACACTGGAATGATTAGATTTCTCTGCCACAATGAGAACAGGTTCAGGACCTAGAATAAAATCGTGACTGGTTCTTTTCGCTATTTGTTGATTGGAATGGAAAGTTTGGAACTATGTCTTGATTTGCCAAATTCTCCCACTTTAAGCTCCCTTCACTCACTTGAAATTAGCTTTATAAGAATATTTTTATTTGTCACAGCCATATCAAAACATATAGTGAAATGCATCATTTGGCACCAACACAGATTGTGTCTGAAGATGGTGCTGCGCCCAGCCTGCAGGTACTGCCATGCTTCCTATTCCAGTGTAGCATGCCCACAACACCCTAACCCTATCCGTATGGTATTTGGAATGTGGGAGGAAATTGGATCACCAGGAGGAAACCCCAGTAGTCACAGAGAGAAAGTTCAAACTCCTTACGGCCAGCAGCGGGAATTGAACCCAGATCGGTGATCGTTGACACTGTAAAGTGATTGCGTTAACCACTATGCTACCCTGCCACTTGCTCCATCTTTCTGCATCTAAAACTGTTTCTGTCACTTACTAAACCTGCAAATGTAAAAACAGGGAAATTAATGAACTAACTAGTGTCATTAAGCTGAAGGCAGAAGCTACATAGGCAGATGAAACTGCAAGGACTTACAATAGCCTTTGTCATGCAGAAACAGCTTTAACTCATATCGCCATTTTAATGTTACATACAATTGATATTCAGTGCTAGCAGCAAAATGTCAGTTCCGTGTTGGTTTACGGGATGTATCCCAAATGTGAAAGAAGATACTTTGTTTTTATTATGGATAATCAGTGTTTTTGTGTTAATTGTTCCATGTGTGATTACATAAAAATTACAGCTGAAGAAGACAATAGAATTGTCAAGCTTAAACCAGACAATGACTGATCAATGTGAGAATGAATTAAGGCTAGAAAATTTAGAAAGAGCCAGTGAATCTGTGGAATTCTTTGCTATGATCAGCTGTGGAGATCAAGTGCATAGAACTGTACAGCCCAGAAGCAGGCCATTCGGCCCACAATGTTGTGCCAAACCAGCTAAAAAGCAAATCAAAAACACCCAAACACTAATCCCTCCTACCTACACCATGTCCATATCCCTCCATCTTCCTTACATCCACATGCCTATCCAAATGACTCTTGAAAGCCTCTAATGTAATTGCCTCTGCCACCATATATACGCACATAGCCTCAAGATTCGGGGGAGTAGATTTAGGACTGGCTATGAGGAGGAACTGTTTTTCCCAGCGAGTGGTGAATCTGTGGATTTCTTTGCCCGATGAAGCAGTGGAGGCTACCTCAGTAAATACATCTAAGAAAGGCTGGATAGATTTTTGCATAGTAGGGGAATTAAGGGTTATGGGGAAAAGGTGGAGATGAGTCAATGGCCAGATCAACCATGATCTTATTGAATGGCGAGGCAGGCTCGAAGGGCCGAATGGCCTACTCCTGCACCTATTTTCTATGTTTCTATTTCTTATGTTCTTATACCAGGTCCAGGCAACAACGACTCTCACATCCCCTTTGAACCTAACCCCCCCCACCTTCAATGCAGGCTCTCTGGTATTAGACTTTCAATCCTGGGAAACAGATGCTCACTGTCAACTTGATTTATGCCTCTTATAATCTTGTAATCCTCTACCAGATTCCCCCTCAGCCTCTGGTGAGCCAAAGAAATCAACCGAAGTTTATCCAGCACTTGCCCTCTGAAGCACCTTCAATTACTCCAAAAGACTGAGGTTTGGTAAAATACTGAAAGGCTTTTATTCGCTGTACAATCCGACCTCCACAGTGAGTGTCTGCCCGCGGACTGAGGGGGACGAGCAAGGCGAACACCTTTATACAGGACGCTGTGGGAGGAGCCACAGGGGCAGTCAGCAGAGGGGTGTGTCCAGACAGGCAACCGAGTTACAACATATATACATGGTTTACCACACCCTCAAAATCAGGCAGCATCCTGTTAAACATCTTCTGTACCCTCTCGAGGTAATTGGGTATATTTGAAGTGGAGGTTGATGGGTTCTTGATTAGTAAGGCAGACAAAGGTTAGGGGAGAAGGCAGGAGAATGGGGTTAAGAGGGATAATAAATCAGCCTTGATGTAAAGGCAGAATAAACTTCATGGGCCAAATCACCTAATTCTGCTCCGATGTCTTATAGTCTTAAAATATACTCACATAGCCTCTAATATGCATTTAACTGGAGTAAATAGTACAACAAAACAGTGAGTTTCATAATTCATATTCTGTATGTGAAAGTAATGAAGGTGCAATTAATGCAATGAAAAAGAATAGTTGGTAATTATACAGCGATTACAGAACCTCTGAATGTTCAAACCCATAACTTATATGAAGGAAATACTTATGCTTGGTCTACAATACAGAATTATTAGCACAGAAAAATATCCAAACTAAACCAGGTACAACGAAGAATAACAGAGGAATGAGAACGTTGTTTTATTGTGTTGCATTACAGATCACTTAGAGGATATAATTGTCTGGTAAAATGCGTAGTGAACCCCATGTACCTGCATTATTGACGAGAAAGAAAGAAATGGGAGCTATTGAAGTATAATCTTGACAGATTTAGAATGTGTTTTAAGACAGTGGTGAATAAAGGCAGTTTTGAGACTGCAAAAAGAGTTGCACAAATAAAATGTAGGACAGGAGAAAATATTGTGTATTAAAGAAGGAGTAATTTTCAGAGAGGAAAACAATGATGTAGCGTAAAAAGCAAACTAATGAAAACATGAATAAGATTTTACTGGGAGAGAAACATACTGTATACTCAAAAGATGGTGTGGCCTAGAAATCATAATACAGACCTCATTTTGCATTTACAATGTTGTATAAATTCACAGTCACACACCACCTGCCTTTCGAAAAGGTGAAATGAGAAGTGCTCAAGAGAGACAACAGATGCTTCAATATAAAATACACAGAGCTGAAGCCACCCTCACAGTGAAATCTGATGACAAAAGCTTACACGGCCGCTTTGTTATTGAAAAAACACCACTAGTGACCGAGCAAAAATACCTTCAGAGTCTCAGGATGAAGCATTAAGGTTAGAGAGAGGATGATGTGAATGGAGGGTGAAAACAGCAGATCACCACGGAAAGAAAGAGTTCTTGGAGAATTATAGGACTGGAAGTGATTTGATTACAGGGGTGAGAATTTAAAATTGGTCAGCAAGGAACTAGGTCATGAACAAGGAAGTGCTGGCTAGAACATTGGTAACAGAGTGGATATAATGAAGTTAGGAAGGGTGGTATAACAAAGGTTGGCCTGGGAATGCTGGAGTGATTGTGTATGAGAGGTTTCACAACTGAGGCGGGAGAGGTTCAGGTCGTAATATGAAGATGGAATTAGGGAGACTGTTTAGGTGTTCAAGGGGAAGACGTGGCTGAGATTAATTACTTTTGTCCTACAAATTGTGTTTTTTAAGACTAAATATCAAAGAGTCTATTTATTATTTTCCTTATTCCAGACAAAAAATAAATTTGTAAGAGAGTGAAAAGACTGAAAAGACAGAAGAGAAGATAAGAGAAAGGAGGGAGGAGGAAGAGTGAGGAAGAGAAAGGGGGGGAGAGAGGGAAAGAGAGAGTGGGGAAAAAGAGAGAGAGTGGGGAAGAGAGAGAGAGTAGGGAAGAGAGAGAGAGTAGGGAAAAGAGGGACAGTAGGGAAGAGGGAGAGAGTGGGGAAGAGGGAGAGAGTGGGGAAGAGAGAGAGAGTGGGGAAGAGAGAGAGCGGGGAAGAGGGAGAGAGAGTGGGGAAGAGAGAGAGAGTGGGGAAGAGAGAGAGAGAGTGGGGGAGAGAGCGGGGAAGAGGGAGAGAGAGTGGGGAAGAGAGAGAGAGAGAGTGGGGAAGAGGGAGAGAATGTGGGGAATGTAATGTATTGTGTGAGTATTCGTAGTGTCAGAGTGCGTATGACGTCAGGATGTAGAGAAGTAAAAATGGAAGCCTGTTGAATAAACATGGTTGTTCAATCTACAGCGGTGTCTGAGTCACGCCAATATTACATGATGTCAGAAGAAATCGCGGGGGAAAAAAAGGAAGTGAAGATACATAAAAGATGTCACAGTTACAGCCCCCGTCAAGTTTAAGCCTACAAGGTAACCTTGATAAGAACTGGAAAATATGGATCCAGAAGTTTGAGCTGTTTTGCACTGCTAACGGCGTAGCTGAAAAGACGGGGAAAGTGTACTGTGCTACGTTTCTGCATGTGGCGGGAGAAGAGGCAATAAGGGTTTGCAACACGTTTGTCTTCCAAGATGATGAGCAAGATAAAATTGAAGTGTTGAAGAAAAAGTTTCAAGGTTACTGCGAACCGAGAAAGAACCTACCGTACATCCGACACAGGTTTTTCACGAGGGCTCAAGGATCAATAGAGACCATAGACGCCTATGTAACAGATTTGAAGAGCAAGGCAAAAGACTGTGAGTTCGGACAACTACATGACACTTTAATACGTGACAGGATTGTATGCGGCATACGAGATGATCAAGTGAGAGGCAGGCGATTGAGAGAGGCGGATCTTACATTAGAAAAGGCAATTGATGTTTGCCGTGCCAGCGAGATCACGTCAAGTCAGGTTAAAGTGCTCAATGAAGAGATTGAAGTGCACAAAATAAAAACTGTGAAATCTGACAAGAGTAGGACAAAGCCAGCTCCACAGGATGATCAAAAGGAAGTTAACTGCAACAGATGTGGTTATAAACATGGATTCAGAAAATGTCCAGCCTTTGGTCAGACATGCAAGTTATGCCAGAAAAGAAATCACTTTGCAAAGATGTGCAAATCGAAGGAGCACGCAAGGAAAATGCATGCTGTGGAACAGAGTGAGGGCAACAGTGACATATTCATTGGCACAGTTGAAGTGGAACAGGAGGTATGCATCAAGAATATTGACAATGCAGAGATGGAGGATGAAGATGATTGGACTCAAGATCTGATAATAAACAGGCGACACCTTTCCTCACCATGCCTAGCCTCGGGAAGAACTCAATTCCAACGCCCCAAAGCGTCTTCAGCAGAAAGCAAAATGGTCTCCCCACTATCCTGCGCGTGCATAATGACATCAACATCTCCCTTAAAGGCACAGACAACTATTCTAGCATTACCCAGATGGATGCTTAAGTACATTTTTAACAATCCTGAATAAGATCCGAGGGTCACCCGGTTACACTTACAATACTAACAGCAGTGTATTTTCTTTTACTAACATAGACTAATAAACCTTTTATTTCACACCTTGGAATTTATAGCATGTGTGACTTTGCCTCAAACTGTGTGAGACTGTGTGTATGTCTGGTCTCTGTATCTGGCTGGAAGTTTGCCTTGTCTCCCAGACCGTGTGTGATACAACTGTGACTGTGCTTGTCCTTCATCCGTGTCAGTCTCTCGAGTGGCCTCTGTGTCTTTGCGGTCTGCATTACTCTTGGTGTCGTTTGTTTCCATGTCTGTATCTGTGGAAATGTCCTGTGCATCTGTACGTGGAAACTCCCTCTCGCCTGTCTTCAGCAGATGCTTTTTGTTCCTCCTGTAGGCTCTTCCATCCTGCGTGCGAACTATGAAGGATCTTGGTTGCCGATGTCTGTTCACAACCACAGCTGGTTGCCAAGTGTCTCCTCTCTGTATTCTGACATTTTCACCTGTATGCAGATCTGGCAACTGTCTTGTATGTCAGTCATAGTCGCTCTTTTGCTTTATTTGTTTGTACTTTTGCTTGTCATGTACTTGAGCGTTACCTTCAGGAGTCAGTAGAGTTGTGGATGTTGGCAGTTTGGACTTCAGATGCAGGAGAGAACCCCACACCCTCAATCGGTGTGTTATGGTATTCAAGCAGAGCAATGTAAGGGTCACCGTTGCTGCTATGTGCCTTCTTGAGCATGTTCTTGACAGTTTGTACAGTTCTCTCTGCTTGTGCATTAGATTGAGTGTGTCCTGGACTGGAAGTAACATCTTGAAATTTCCAGCTTGCTGAGAACCCTCTGAACTCACCATTGGCATATTGTGGACCATTGTCACTAACGACAATATCTGGAATACCATGTCTTGCGAATGTCGACTTCATTGCCGTAATGACACCTCGACTGGACGTGCCACTTAACTTGGTGATCCCTGGATATTTTGAATAATAGTCCACACAAAGCAGATATTCCGCATCATTGTAGTGAAAGACATCTGTGCCAATCTTCTCCTATGGTCTTCCTGGTAGTGGGTGGGGAAGCAGAGGCCCTCTTGGATTGCTGTTTTTGGTTTCGTTACAGACAGAACACTGAGAGACAATGCCTTCTACCTGAGTTGACATGCCTGGCCAATAGAGAATGTCCCTTGCTCTTTCTTTACATTTCACTATTCCCAGGTGTGACTCATGAATTCTGTTGAGTATTTCCTGTCTCATTTGGTTTGGTACGATGAGTTTTGCCGTTTTGATCATTAGTCTTGATGCATAGCTGATTTCCTCTTTAAATGTCCAGTATTTCTACATTTCCTTTGGAACATCTTTTCTTTCTGTTGGCCATCCATTCATTGTAACGTCTCTTAGCATTTACATTTCAGGATCATCTGCAGTCGCTTTTCTGAACATGTTCAACTTCTCCTCAGAGTTGGGTAGATGAAGTGTAACCCAGTTGACCTCCAGCTCTCTTCCTAGCAACTCTTCCTTTTGCTCTTTGAGGTAAGCACGGCTCAAAGCAACAGCCATGTACAGTTCTTTTCCTGGCTTATAAGTGACTGTGAGAGTGTGCCTCTGTAGCCTGAGAAGCATCCTTTGCAGCCTCATAGGAGCTTGGTGGACTGGCTTTTTGAAGATGCTCTCAAGTGGTTTGTGATCACTCTCAACCTGGATTTCTTTGCCATATACATATTGGTGGAACTTCTCACACCCATGAACTATGGCGAGTAATTCCTTCTCAATTTGAGCATATTGGCGTTGATAGTCCGTAAGTGCTCGTGATCCATACGCCACAGGCCTCCCATCCTGCAGTATAACAGTTCCTATTCCCTCCGAACTGGCATCCACAGACACTGTCACCAGTTTATTGACATCATAGAACTTGAGTGCTGGTGCATTGGTAACCATCTGCTTCAATGTGTCAAAACTTTTCTTTTGTTCGTCTTCCCAATGCCATTCAGTGTTGCTCTCTAGTAGCTTTTGGAGGGGAGCGCTGACCTCTGATAAGTTGGGAATGAATTTGGCAAGATACTGTATCGTGCCCATGAACCTCAATAGTTCTTGCTTGTCTTTGGGTGGTGGTAGCTGTACCACAGCTCTGACCTTTTCATCATCTGGTTTTAGCCCATCAGCACTGAGTACATGACCTATGTATTTGATCTCTGTAGTTCTGATCTTACATTTACTTTTGTTCAGTTTTAGGTTGTACTCATGTGCTCTCTCCAGGAGCTTCCTCAGTCTCTGAACATGTTCCTCAATTGTGTCACCCCATATTAGCAAATCATCAATGATATTGATCACCCCGTCCAGGCCTTCAATCACTTGTGCCACGGATCTCTGGAATACCTCTGATGCAGAAGAAATCCCAAAGGGTAGATGCAGGAAACAATATCTCCCTATGGACGTGTTGAAAGTGCACAATTTGGAACCTTCTTCATCCAGCTTGATCTGCCAGAAACCTTGATTTGCTTCTAATACTGAAAAGTATTTCGCATTAGGCATGCAGGAGACAACCTCTTCAATCGTGAGCAGCAGATAGCGCTCTCTTTTGATGGCTTGGTTGAGATCTTGTGGATCCATGCAAATCCTCATCTTTATTTCTGTGACCACTGTCACCATACTATTCACCCAGTCATTCGGTTCTATTTGTCTTGTTATGACTCCCATCTGTTCCATTCTGTGTAGCTCCTCCACTACTTGATCCCTGAGAGCTACTGGAATCTTTCTCGGGGCATGCATGACTGGTGCAATAGTTGGATCAATCTGGATATGGTGTTTCCCTGGTAAACATCCTAATCCAGAAAACAAGTCAACAAAGTCTTTGAGAAAGTCATTTTCTTTTTCAACACCATAGATTCGCTTCACCAGGCCTAGCTTTGTGCATGTTGCTTTGCCCAGTATTGCTGGAACATGTTGCTGAACTATTTCAAACTCAATCTTGTATTGTTGACCTTTGTACACACAGGTGAGTGCTTTTCTGCCCAGAGGTGTCGTCTTGTGGCCGAAATATGCAACAAGCTTGCAGGTGGATTTTCCAGTCTTCCTCTGATGTCCAGTGAGTTGAATGTTTCTGCTGACATTACATTGCACTTTGCCCCAGTGTCAAGCTTAAATGTCACATTCCTCCTGTTTATTATCAGATCTTGGGTCCAATCATCTTCATTCTCCATCTCTGCATTGTCAATATTCTTGATGCATACCTCCTGTTCCACTTCAACTGTGCCAATGAACATGTCACTGTTGCCCTCACTCTGTTCCACAGCATGCATTTTCCTTGCGTGCTCCTTCGATTTGCACATCTTTGCAAAGTGATTTCTTTTCTGGCATAACTTGCATGTCTGACCAAAGGCTGGACATTTTCTGAATCCATGTTTATAACCACATCTGTTGCAGTTAACTTCCTTTTGATCATCCTGTGGAGCTGGCTTTGTCCTACTCTTGTCAGATTTCACAGTTTTTATTTTGTGCACTTCAATCTCTTCATTGAGCACTTTAACCTGACTTGACGTGATCTCGCTGGCACGGCAAACATCAGTTGCCTTTTCTAATGTAAGATCCGCCTCTCTCAATCGCCTGCCTTTCACTTGATCATCTCGTATGCCGCATACAATCCTGTCACATATTAAAGAGTCATGCAGTTGTCCGAACTCACAGTCTTTTGCCTTGCTCTTCAAATCTGTTACATAGGCGTCTATGGTCTCTATTGATCCTTGAGCCCTCGTGAAAAGCCTGTGTCGGATGTACGGTAGGTTCTTTCTCGGTTCGCAGTAATCTTGAAACTTTTTCTTCAACACTTCAATGTTTTCTTGCTCATCATCTTGGAAGACAAACGTGTTGCAAACCTTTATTGCCTCTTCTCCCGCCACATGCAGAAACGTAGCACATTACACTTTCCCCGTCTTTTCAGCTACGCCGTTAGCAGTGCAAAACAGCTCAAACTTCTGGATCCATATTTTCCAGTTCTCAGCAAGGTTACCTCGTCGGCTTAAACTTGACGCTGGCTGTAACTGTGACATATTTTACATGTTTCCTCTTCCTTTTTTTTATGATTTCTTCTGACACCATGTAATAATGATGTTGCTCAGACACCGCTGTAGATTGAACAACAACATTTATTCACCAGACTTCCATTTTTACTTTACCACGTCCTGACGTCATACGCACTCTGTCGCTACGAATACTCCACAATACATTACAGTGAGGAGAGAGAGAGAGTGGGGAAAAGAGAGAGAGTGGGGAAGAGAGAGAAAGTGGGAAAGAGAGAGAGTGGGGGAGAGTGAGAGAGGTGGAGAGAGAGGGGAGAGAGAGAGGTGGAGAGAGAGGGGAAGAGAGAGAGGGGAGAGAGAGAGGTGGAGAGAGAGGGGAAGAGAGAGAGGGGGAAGAGAGAGAGAATAGGGAAGAGAGAGAGAGACTGGGGAAGAAAGAGCGAGAGAGAGAGAGAGTGGGGAGAGAGACATAGTAGGGAAGAGAGAGAGTGTGTGGGGAACAGAGAAAGAGAGAGTGGGGAACAGAGAAAGACAGAGAGTGGGGAAGAGAGAGATAGTGGGGAAAAGAGGGAGAGAGAGAGATCTTCTATAACACCATGGGCATACAAGAAATCCAACAAGCTTCCCATCCTAGCAAAGGAAGTTTACTTTTGTCACAGAGACCTTGGTTACTGAATGCCTTTCATGACTCAGTGAAATCACAGCAAGTGCCCCTTTTGCACCAGCAGCTAGAATGTTGATTGCCAAGGACCTGCCTGCTATCAATGTAACCATTTTAACTAATTGACTCTCAGGATCCTTGCTCAGATCTCACTTTCCTTTTGCACACTTCATTAAACACCTCAATTCAGCCTTTTACCACTAAAGTTAATGTTAAAGCAATATAACAGAGTGAAAAGGTCCTGCAGCAACAATGTTGATGAAATCCACACCTCTACAAGTTATAGCTCAATGTAATATTACAAAATGTGCATAAAAATTAAAACGGTACATTTTAAAATATTACACATTTAAAGTTTTAGATTATTTACAGAAGAAGTAACAGAATGGAGAGCCTTTGCAAGTCCCTTCTTTAATGAGTTGGTCTGATACCACGTTTCTCCTGATCCATCACCTTCTCAATCATCTTGCATTCCTCATCAATACCCTTATTGTATGCAGTGTTACTCATTCTTCAGAAATGAAACAAATACCTCATTTGATGTATTTTGACCTTTTAGATGTGTTAGCAGACAACAGAATTCATAGCACACCACCATCGTTTAATTAGCTTGATTCAGGCAATGCCTTCTGTTCATAGTTTACCCTTGAGCTAG
This sequence comes from Mobula hypostoma, assembly GCF_963921235.1. Classification (NCBI taxonomy): domain Eukaryota; kingdom Metazoa; phylum Chordata; class Chondrichthyes; order Myliobatiformes; family Myliobatidae; genus Mobula; species Mobula hypostoma. The sequence goes on along the minus strand of NC_086108.1, from coordinate 86,950,035 downwards.
AATTTTACCCATGAACAAAAGCTACGGAAGCACCACACATGTACTGTTATGCAGAGCGACCTGTTTTACCACCCTTAGTCATAGGTTTTTAAACACTAAAGAGAATTGCATTCTTTGAGATGCAATATCCTGTTGCTTACAAAGGTGAAAGACAGTGATAGAATCATGATCAGGACATCCTTTATTGAAGATGTAGACTGCTAATGACAACGTTTGATGAAACAATGCATCATAAAAGCATCAAAAGTAAATGCAGGAGTAGTCCATTCAGTCCTTTGACTAATCAGCCATTCAGTAGACCATGGCTCATCATGCTGAGAAAGTATTTATTTAGTTATGTATTCAATGAGATACAGTGCAGAACAGGTCCTTCCGGCTCTCTGAGCCACACCACCCAGCAATCCCCCGATTTAATCCTAGCCTAATCACAGGACAATTTACAATGCCCAATCCCCACAGGAGCACCTGGAGGAAACCCATCTGGTCATGGGAAGAATGTACAAACTCCTTACAGACAGTGATAGAAATTGAACCCAGGTCACTGGTACTGTAAAGCATTGTGCTAACCACTAGGCTAACATTCTGCCCCAAGTATCTCAGACCATAAGACCGTAAAAGTGCTTTCCCCATCCCCACCATATCCCTTGATTCCCTTTGCTATAGGATCTAAATTTGATCATATTTCATTGATCTTGATCCGTCATCATTTGATAGAGAATTTCACAAGCTCAGCACTCTTTAGGTGAAGAAATGTCTCTCCATCTCAGTCCAGTAAATTGTAACCATGCTTCTGCACTTTCCCATTAGTGGGACCATTCATCCTGCATCTACTTTATCAGGCTTTATAATTTTCAATGGGATCTTATCTCATTCTTTGAATGAAAGTTTGCAAATGTAAGGCTAATCATTCCAAACTCTCATCAGCTGTCACTCCTGTCACCCCAATAATCAGTCAGGCTGTTGAGAACGAGCTAAGGACAGTGGAAACAGAGAAACCAAATAACTTTGTTCCTGTAATGTGCTTGAAGGAGTGGAGGCTGCTATTTTGTGGCACTATTCTTGAAGCCACCATTTTGTGAACTATTGTTTGAACTGGTTCTTGCTCCAAAATGGCTGAATCAGAACAATTGACAGTGGGCTTCCTGCTGAAAATCTGTAAAAATTGAAATAATTTCCAAATAAGAAACTGTTACGTGAATATAGCAGGCTTCTGCAGGGAGCAACTTGTGACCTGAAGTAGCCTGAGCCCAGAGTTTGGCTGACCCTGCTAAACTGGTTTGAGCTGCTCTGATTCAGAAAGAACAAAGAAACTTACCTGAGGCACAAGGTTTGGAGAAAAGCAATAAAGTAATACTGCTGCTTGAGCTGAGCGAGATTCAATGAGAAGCTAATGCAGGTCAGTCAGATGAGCCTGAGCCAATTAAATCAAAACACAGCAGTTTAATCTGATAAGAAAGAGGATGAGAATGAAGGATTTAAAGAGCAGCACAGCGAAAACTCAGCGTTTATAGAGTTCAAAGTAATTTTATTATCAAAGTACTTAAATGCCACCAAATACTACACTGAGATTCATTTTCTTGTAGGTATTCGTAGAACTAAGGAATGCAATAGAATCAGTGAAAAACTACACACAAACAAATACTGTCAAACAACCAATATGCAAAAGAAGACACATTGAGCAAATACAATAACCAGGAAACAAACAAACAAATAAATAAATAATACTGAGAGCATGAGTTGTGGAGTTCTTGAAAGTGTGTCTATAGGTTGTGGAATCAATTCAGTGTTAAGGTGAAAGAAGTTATGCACTCTAGTTTGGGACTCTGATGATTGGAAGCTGGTAGGTGCTCATGAAACTGGTGGTAAGGGACCTAAGACTCCCCTACCTCCTTCCTGATGGTAGGGGTGAAAAGAGAGCATGGCCTGGACGATGGGAGTCCTTCAAAGTTTATTATCAAAGTACATATATGTTACCATATATAAACCTGAGATTTGATTTCTTATGGGCATACTCAGTAAATCCAATAACCGTAATAGAATCAGTGAAGACCGCACCCAACAGGGTGGACAACCAGTGTGCAAGATACATCACACTGTGCAAATACCAAATGAAAGAAGTAATAATAATAGTACTAATAAGCTGCATTAGCAATAAATATCAAAAACATGAGATGGAAGAGTCTTTGAAAGTGAGTCCATAGATTGCTGGAACATTTCAATGATGGGGCAAATAGAGTGAAGTTATCCCCTTTGGTTCAAGAGCCTGATGACTGAGGTATAACAACTACTCCCTAACCTGGTGGTGTGAGTCCTGAGGCTCCTGTACCTTCTTCCTGAAGGCAATAGCAAAAAGAGAGCATGACCTGGGTGATTGGGGTCCCTGATGATGGATGCTGTTTTCCTGTGACAAAGCTCTGTGTAGATGTGCTCAATAGTAGGGAGGCTTAGTCATGATGGACTGAGTTGTATCTACCAAATTTTGTCAGATTTTCCATTCAAGGGCATTGGTGTTTCCATACCAGGCTGTGATGGGCTGTGATGCAACTAGTCAACATACTCTGCACCACACATCTACATAAGTTTGTCAAAGTTTTAGAAGCCATGATGAAGATTTGCAAACACCTAAGGAACTAGAGGCCCTGTTGTGCTTTCTAGTAATTGCACTTACATGCTGGGCTCAGGAAGGTCCTCTGAAATGATAACACTGAGCCTTTGAGCTCCGGATGAGAACTGACTCATGGACCACGAACCTTCTCCTCTTGAAGTCAATAATCTGCTCCTTGGTCTTGCTGACATTGAGTAAGAGGTTGCTGTTGTGCCATCACCCACCCAAATTTTCAATCTCCCTCCTATATGCTGATTCATCATGTTTGATGTGGTCTATGACAGTGATGTCATAGCAAACTTGAATTTGGCATTGCAGCTATGCCGAGTCACACAGTCAAAAATGAGAAATGAGTAGAGCAGGGGGCTAAGCACACAGCCTTGTGGTGCACCTGTGCTGGTGGAGATCGTGGAGGAAATGTTGTTGCCTAACCCAACCGACTGGGGTAACATCTCCTCAATAATCTCCATTAGTGCAGGCGCACCACAAGGCCGGTGCGCTCAGCCTCTTGCTTGACTTTTACCGCCGTACCATAGAGAGCATACTCACCAACTGCATCTCAGTGTGGTATGGCAATTGTCCCATATCGGACCGCAAAGTACTCCAACAGGTAGTGAAAACTTCCCAGCGGATTACTGGCACCCAATTGCCCACCATTGAGAACATCTACCATAAACGCTGACTGAGCAGGGTGAAAAGCATTACCAAGGATGCATCTCACCCTAACCATGGACTTTTTACTCTCCTCCCATCCGGTAGGCGCTACAGGAGCCTCTGCTCCCACACCAGCAGGCACAGGAAGAGCTTCTTCCCTGAGGCTGTGACCTTGCTGAACCTCTCATCACAGCGCTAAGCAGTATGGTACCCATATTGTACTGTCTCAGTACTTATATATTTGTATGCTGTACCATTTAGTTTTTATTTGCAGTTATTTTGTAAATAATACTATTCTTTTGAACTTCTGGTTAGAAGCTGGTTGCATTTCATTGGCTTTGTATCTGTACTCGGCACAATGACAATAAAGTTGAATCTAATCCAATCAAATAATGGATGCTGCTTTCTTCTGGCAGTGATCCTTGTAGATGTGCTCAATGGTGGGAAGACTTTTTCTGTGATGCATAGGATTGTCTCCACCAAACTTTGTAGGATTTTACATTTAGGGGCATTGATATTTCTATACCACTCAATTCTGGAGACTCAAACATTGCCTGGTGGATGACCCATGTTGAAAATGTGAAGATTATGTCAGGATCAAGAGGTATGCCTGACCAATGTGAGTTTGTCTTGCTGCGTATTAACTTTTCTATTCCGTAACTGGTCAGGGTGGGTTCAGAGGAACCTAACGGTTGCACAGACAGTTATTTGGTTTAGTATGACTTGCATGTTTGTTTTTTTACTGAATCAATAAATGTAATTGTCAGTCAATACAAACTCTCTCTGTGCCTAAACAATTATTGGAACAGGAACAGGAAATTATTGGCACAGGGAAGATACCACCAGCATCATCTTAGCAATTTCCTCTAAGATCACTGGAAGAATTAGCAGACTAATGTCTGTATTGTCTCTCAGGGCCCTAACTCAATGAAGCCCTTGTTATGATGGACTGGACATGTCAGTTGCATGCCGAATGTCAGACCTGAAACAACACTTAATTTCAGGCTCTGCTACCGGGAGTGCAGAGGAGAAGATTCGTGGTTGCACTCACAGCCTCTCGATGACATTCCCAATAATGCCCAGAAATCTCTTACCCACCATTTCAGAGCGAAGGAGGAGAAATCAGGATGGTCTTGATAATGTCAAGGCCATTCATCAAGAGCACATAGAGGCTCTGCTTAAGTGCTGGAAGCAGAACACTACCATGCAAACCACCCATCCACTCACTCACTGTTCCATCTATGGTACAGTCATTAATTCCCACATTTGTCTCCTCACTCACAAGGTCAGAATGGAAGCAAAGCATCATCAACTCTTAACAGATCACCTCAGAGGATAAAGAAGATATTCTTGCTCACCATGTAAGTAACCCCAGTATTATTCCTCTTGCAGAGAGGATGGAAAACGGCAGATGTTCATGACACTGTTTAAGTCCATTACTGCTGCAACATCTTCATGGACTTTTAGAGCTTTGCAATTACCTCTAGATTCCAGTGTCGTGCCTTCTTAAAGTATCCACCTCAATCTGTGCTGGACTCAGGTCATTCAACAATTCTGTAAACAGCATAAGGCTTATAGATATTGAACATTTCCTCAGAGTCATGTAATCTCAGCTTCACTGTCAATATCATCAGTGCCAGACTCGACTGATGTCACCTCCCTTCAATTCTTCATGCTAATCCTGTTGCTTCTCACCTTATTTGTGAACTCTTGCAACAGCCCAGCAGTTATCCTGAAACACTAGTGAACAGCTCATGGATATTGCAGGCCCTCCCTCTCTGATTGCCATCAAGGCTTGTGAATGAGTCCATTCTACTTTATACCTTATTGTCGCCAAACAATTGATACTAGAACGTACAATCATCACACTGATATTTGATTCTGCACTTCCCGCTGCCTGGATTACAAATCGATAGTAAATATTAAAAATTTAAATTATAAATCATAAATAGAAAATATAAAAATGGAAAGTAAGGTGGTGCAAAAAAACTGAGATGCAGGTCTGGATATTTGGAGGGTACGGCCCAGATCCGGGTCAGGATCCATTCAGCAGTCTTATCACAGTTGGAAAGAAGCTGTTCCCAAATCTGGCCGTATGAGTCTTCAAGCTCCTGAGCCTTCTCCCGGAGGAAAGAGGGACGAAAAGTGTGTTGGCTGGGTGGGTCGTGTCCTTGATTATCCTGGCAGCACTGCTCCGACGGCGTGTGGTGTAAAGTGAGTCCAAGGACGGAAGATTGGTTTGTGTGATGTGCTGCGCTGTGTTCACGATCTTCTGCAGCTTCTTCCAGTCTTGGACAGGACAACTTCCACACCAGGTTGTGATGCACCCTAGAAGAATTTTGTGGGAAATTGCTGTATTAGTGAAGCCTTTGATTGGGAATACTCACAATAGGCTGTCAGGAAATCAATACCCAGTAATCTGTTGCCACACAGGTGTGATGCTGTATCACACTAATCTATGCCCGGCCTTTACTGTTTGACAGCCTTGTGGCTAACTTTATACTTTATACTTCATTGTCGCCAAACAATTGATACTAGAATGTACAATCATCACAGCGATATTTGATTCTGCGCTTCCCGCTCTCTGGAGTACAAATCGATAGTAAATATTAAAAATTTAAATTATAAATCATAAATACAAACTAGAAAATGGAAAGTAAGGTGGTGCAAAAAAACAGGGAGGTAGGTCCGGACATTTGGAGGGTACGGCCCAGATCCGGGTCAGGATCCTATAAAACAGTAAATCCAAAGCTCTTGTAGAATGCTTCAATGTTTTTCTTTAGGGCTTTGAAAATATATCCTTTGTTGATATTATCCACCCACATTCTGGGGATCACAATTTCTTGCTCAATGTCTTGTGATGTGACCACAGCTCTAGATTAAATGATCTTCTCTTCATGGTTTTCTTATGCAATATTTTCATGCTTCAGCCAAACTCCCGCCCTTACCTCCTTGCAACAAGGCCTGTTCTTTTAACTACTTGGCTTTCTTTTCAATTCAAGCTTTACATTCCTTGTGAAGTTCCACATGTAGTGGTGCCTGTGCTTTGTTATTTCAGTTGCCTTCATGGCTGCTTTGACTGACGAGTCTTCTCCAGTGATTGCTCTATCACTTCTACAGGGTAAACTCCTGAAACTTTGGAATGCCTATGGAAAACGAACTGCTTCCCTTCAACAGGCACAAGCATGACACATCAAAACTGTGTGTGCTAGTTATAATCAGCTGCTCCTACAGATCTGAAATGTTACAGAAATATGTGATGGTACAAAACATCATGCTGCGCATCAATTATATATAAATTGCAATTGTAAGATATTTAAATATACATAGTGTAGACACTGAGAAGAGGATGATGAAGAATCTCAGCCATAAGAAATGATGCTATCTTTGAGGACGTTGTTTGATGACTGATGTTATCAGAGTAGAAAATGGTTCATCACAGCAAGTTGGAGGTTCAGATTCAAGTACAGGAGCTGCTCTGGGACCCCTGCTCATTGTAACTTTTATAAATGACTTAGATGGTGAAGAGGAAGGGTGGTTAGTAAGTTTGCAGATGACATGAAGGTTGGTGGTGTTGTGGATAGTGTAGAAGTTTGTCGTAGTTTATATCAGGACATTGAAAGGTGCAGAGCTGGACTGAGAAGAGGCATATAGAGTACAATCTGGAAATGAGTGAAATAAAGCATTTTGGAAGATTGAACTTGATGACAAAGTTAGTGACAGGATTGTTGGCAATGTGAAGGAACAGAGGGGTCTTTGTGTCTAGGTCCATAGAGCCCTCAAATTTACCATACACTTTGCATGGTGCTTAAGAAGGTATATGATGTGTTGGCCTTTTCTGCAAATATTTAACGCCATATGAGAATCCTAGACAAAGGGGAAAGTATTGGTAGAGAGTTTGATGGCACAAATTTAGTGATACAGGAATTTCAATTGCAATCTAGTGATTTGAGCAAGTGCTCTAGGGGGAATCCTAAAGGAGATTTGACATCATGCTAACTTAGAGAAACCTACTCCAGAAAAAGGACGGATTGAACCTCCAGTTGTTACATCTGAACAGATGGCTGAGGGTTTGTGTTCTCATTTAAACCAAGTATTTCGGTTTGGTAAGATTAATGAAGAAACGTGGATGAAATATACCATCACTGTTGAGTTTAATGAAACTTGGCTACTAGAAGATATTAAAAGGGCATGAAGTAAGATCCAGAGAATGTGAAAGAGAAAAAAGCTAGCAGTCTTATCACAGTTAAGAAAATGAGAATGAGCTGAGCTAGAAGATTATGTATTAGAGTTAATTGCATGTTAAAAATTTAACTAAGCAAGTGAAAAAGGAGAAGAAAACTGATAAATTACAATATCAGTATGACAGAGTCAATAAAAAGTCTAAAGAGCAAATCTGGTGTCTTACAGAAAGTAACAACAAAAAATGAATGCAATGCGTAAGATAGTTCTCCAAAATTGTTTGAGTTTAGATCTTTCCCTAGCAGTTAAGGTGGAAACATGCAGTTAAGGCAAAGAGTGTTGTACTTACATTCCTAGGACATTACTGATTTGGCTAATCATTTTCATAAAGAAGCAACGAACACATCAATCTGATAGAAGGAAGTTCTTTAACTGGATCAAAGCAAAGCAGGAATTACTTTATATAATGTTATAGTATTTGTCCTGATGTTCTTTATCATAATTTACATCTTAATTACTTGTATAAGGACAATTATTAATAGAACTGCTCAAACACGCGAGTTTGTGAGTGAGTGTACCTACTCTGGTTATACCTATTTATAGTGTACTTACTCATAAGGACAATCCATTTGGTTATGACATTATTGTATGAGTACCTTTGTTTTCACAATTCAGAGTGAATTTATTAGTTATTTTATACTTGACACAGGTATTGCAAAACTTCTGTCTCTGAAATTTTCAGATATTATGATCTTAAATGTGTGATGTAGAATCAAAGAGGGGAATGTTGGATTAGAATGCAATATTGTTATTTTTCATAATTTAATCTTTTAATTGCTTGCTACAATTTTTATATAATCAAATGTGGACATGCAATTATTCAGTGAATTTTTCATTAATTGTAGTACAGCTGCTAATGTGTTTTTCCAGAAGCTTCTTAGTTTTCCTATAGGAGGTAACACACTACTTGAATATGGCTGGTTAATTGCAATCATTACAATGTCATGTTGGCTTTACAGCTTTTCTTTAAGGTGACCACAAATGAACAAAACAATTCCGATTTAGGTTAGAGACAGAATTGGATGTCAGCTTGCACGCCATTACCTTCTACAAATCAAAGCCTAACATCATAAATCGCTGCGATGTTTCACTCACAAACGAGCTCAACACCTTTTACGCAATTTTGAAAGGGAGAATAAAACTACACCTCTGCAAATCCCTGTAGCATCTCGTGACCCTGTGATCTCTGTCTCAAAGGCTGACATCAGAGCATCTTTCAAGAGGGTGTACGAGAGGTGATTGATAAGTTCGTGGCCTAAGGTAGAAGGAGTCAATTTTAGAAAAGCTAGCACATTTATTTTTCAACATAGTTCCCTCCTACATTTACACACTTAGTCCAGCGGTCGTGGAGCATACGGATCCCTCCTTTGTAGAAGTCGACATCTTGGATCTCCAGAAAGTGGTCCACAGCAGGGGTGACTGATTAGTTTGTGGCCTAAGGTAGAAAGGGGTGAGTTATTAACTTCAAACTTTCTGCATAATCACTCAAAGAGCTGAACTGCACATGCATGTAACAAGAGCTGTATAACTCATCTCCTTCTACCTTAGGCCACAAAAGAACAAATTTCATAACATATGCCAGTGACATTAAACCTGATTCTGACGACTTCTTTGTTCTCTCTCCTTTCTTTGTTTCATTCTTCATTCATAAAACACTCAATAAATGGCCACGAGAAACATGCTTTATGCCTCAATACTGACTTCTAAAGAATTTCTAGATTGTGAAATCACCACATCCAGTAGAAGAACTTGGAAGCTTTAGAGCAAGGGTTCCCAGCCTGGGGTCCACGGACCCCTCGGTTAATGGTCGGTGTCCATGGCATAAAAACTAGTAGGGAACCCCTGCTTTAGAGGGATTGCAGAGGTGATTTACCAGGATTCTTCCTGGATTAGAGAGCATGTCTTATGAGCAAAGGTTAAGCCAGCTAGGGCTTTTCTCTTTGGAGTAAAGGAGGTTGAGAGGAGCCTTGGCACAAGTGTATAAGATGATAACGAGGCATTGATAGAGTAGATGGCCAGCACCTTTTCCCCATGTTGGCAATGTCTAATACAAGACAACATACTTTTAAGGTGATTAAATGAAAATATAGGAGAGATATCAGGGATACTTTTGTCTTTGCAGAGAGGTAAGTGACAGGAATGCACTGCCAGAGGTGCTGGTAGAAGTTGATAAGTCAGGGCATTTTAGAGACTCTTAAATAGGCACATGGATGAAAGAAAAATAGAGGGCTATGTGGGAGGGAAGAGTTAGACAGATTTTGAAAGTTAAAAGGATGGCACAATATCATGAACCAAAGAGCAGGTACAGTGCTGTACTGTTCTATGTTCTATACTTTTGAATGGGGTGTATGGGGTGTCAGGGAGGGGTAGCACCTCTGGTGGGAGAACATTTTGCATCCTTTTCAAGGTGGTTAGTCCAACTTTGGTCTCCACCTGGCACTCAGCTCTCACCTGTGGCTCCCCGTAGCTGTTTGCTTGCGACAGCGGCCACACCCCAGGCAATGGCTTCAACAAGCCGGCTAACCCAGGTGAGGGTAGCTGACGGATCTCAAACCCTCAGTGAGACAGGGAGTTGTCTATCCCAGTATGTGAAGACAGACTCCAGCGGACTGATCGGACGAGACCAATGGAAGATCAAGAAGGCGGTCTCTGCAAGTGTCGTAGAACGTGTAGAGCAGTACAAGACACAGAAGACGTCCTGGTCATCCACTGCGCCTAGTCCCATCTCCAGCCGTCTCGACTCTTGTCTTGCCACTGGATCCAGATGGGAATTGGGAAGAGAGAGTGAGGCTGACGCTGCGCAACTCTCCCTCACTTAAATCCAAATCATGCACTGGTCTCCACACCAAGATAATGGTGTTGAGATCCTCATCGACGTCGACGATGGACGAACGTATTTTCGAAGAAGTATGATTTAATTGCCATGACTATTGGAGACAAAGATTTTGGAAGTACAGGTGATAGTAAAATGAACCATGGTAACATTCTTAATAAATACCTATGAACTTGAGCCAAAAAAACACCAGTTGTCAGAAACTCATCCAATATTAGGTAACTACTTTCACATTCCAAATTAATGTTCCATACATTAGAGACTCTTAGATAGGCACATGGAGGAAAAAAAAATTGAAAACTATGTGAGAGTGAAGGGCCAGATTGATCTTGGAGTAGATTAAGGGGTCCGTACAACATTGTCGGCCAAAAGGCCTGTACAGTTCCATGTTCTAAAAGCTGGAAATGATTTCCATCTAGTGCATTTGCAAATTGTATGAAATTATAAGCTAGAACTCACAAATGATGGTCAAGCAAAAAGATTAACAACTATATGGATTTTCTAAAAAAAATCTTTTGTACTATTGTTAGCTTAGAGCAATCTTGGATGGTCTCTGTTGTTGGTAAACTTATACATTCATGTTATGAAACATACTATTTAATCTTTCAAATGCTTATATAAGCCAGCTCTGTTAATGGAAATGGCCTCTAAAATGTTAATAAATTACAGCGTGTGCAGAATGCTGGTGTAGATATGGTACAGCGATTAAAGACATGAACAATATGGGTGGCCTTGATGTTGAGCCCATGTGACAGGAGTGTGAGTGGCATGAAAAGTTGGTCTGACAGAAAGCTCTACTGGTGTTACCATGTGGATCATTCAGAAACTGCTTCTGTTCAGAGCAACAAGGTGCTTTAATTGTAGAAAGCACAAAGATTCTGTACACAGGGCTAATAGAGTGTAGCAAGACAAAACAGTGGCTGTTGAGAAGTGTCCCAGGGGAAAGGAAATAAATGCAGCAAATAATCAAGGAAAGAAAGCTTACATAACGTCTATCAGCAATACATTTCAACATTGTATATTTGAAAAGAAAAATAAATCATTGGAGTCAAGAATTAAAATCAAGATTTTAAAATGAATGTTGACACAGCCGACCATCATGGCAAGGAAAATGTTTGGCTAAATATTCTGTAAGTGTTATTAACAAGAAGCATATTAAAGTTGAGCCAATTTTCTGGTAAAACTTTGAGAACATTGTAAGAACTTTGTCATCCTCCATAATGGCAAAAAGCACGATGACCAATTATAGTGTTTATTATTTCAATAAACCAATTTGGTTCAGGGAAAATTGATTGTCGAAGTTGAGGATGCATTGGAAGAATTGATTCAATGTGAATATATCACAACAATGTTTAAGGAGATAGTGGAATAATATGAAAATATTTTTAAAGATTCCTACTTTGGCATTGAACGACACCAAGCTCACATGTTTTCAACCAAATGCCAGAATGATCTAATACAAATTGAGCCATCTGCTGTTTGTGATGAAAGCTCTGTTAGCAGGAGAACCAAATGAGTTTGAATGATGCAGGATATTTGTGGAAGTGTTACAAAATACCTGGGTGATACCCATTTTGGAGGTAGCCAGTTGTCTAGCTCTGCAGCAATTATAACAAATGGGGATAATGAACAATACCCTTTATCTATAGTTATAAGGTTTGTTTGCTCAACTAGTAAGACTTGACTCCTTCCAGTGGATAGCTAACACATACAAAGAAAGCAAACGCTCTTGAGAATTAAATTCCAAAGTTGTTGAACTTGTAAAGCAAGCTATCATAACACTATCAGCTCAAGTATTCCAGGTGACTATCAATCAAGTTCTGCAATGTCAAGATGATATTTTAATAGATACAATGCAGAGTCATGTCATCTGCAGAAATTCTCTGATAACTCAGCAATAGTTGGGTGTATGAAGGGAGGATGGGAGGATGAATACAGGGCCTTGGTGGAGGACTTTGTCAAAAGGTGTAAGCTGAATCATCTGCAGCTCAACATCAGTGAGACAAAAGAGATGGTGATGGACTTTAAGAAGACTTAAGGCTGATTTATACTTGTGTGTCAAATGTACGCAGTAGGGTGACGTGCACCTCCCCAAAAATGTAACTCACGCGCCGTGGTGATGCAGACAGCAACAACTGTGATTGGTCCACTTGGTAGCATCGCATTTCCTCCTACGCATTTCCGGTTGCTTTTCTCCGCCATGTCTGTACACTGATGCGAAATAAATGGTTGGAGACGATGAACCGAATCATCAAATCTACCTGCCGACATCCGAAAATATTTGAAATGCATTTCCTCGTCCATGTCTGTCACGAAGAAACTCAACACAGTGGCATAGGAACCCCACCGCCAACTAGTGTTTTGGCGGTGAATTGCAGAGCGAAGCAGACACAACTACGCATGCTCGCTATGGCGTAGGGCTACGCAAAAGTGTAAATCAAGTCTATGGTGTAGGCTACGGTGTAGCCTGTACGCACAAGAATAAATCAGCCTTAAGCCCGCTTAAAGTCCCTGTTACTATTGATGGTGATGATGTGGATGTGGTGAAGACCTACAAGTACCAGGAGGTGAACCTGGATAACAGAATTGAGTGGAGCACCAACACAGAGTCTGTGTACAAGAGGGCTAGAGTTGCTTCTACTTCCTGAAGAGACTGAGGTCCTTTAGGGTATGCAGGCCTCTCCTTCACATTCTGTTGTTGCCAGTACAATCTTATCTGCAGTCGTGTGCTGGGGCAATAGCATCAACACGGGTGATGCCAACAGGCTCAATATACATTGGAAAGACTGACTCTGTTATAGGAGTCAGACTGGACACACTGGAGGCTGTGGTAGAACAAAGGACCCTATGGAAAATCCTGGCAATTCTGGACAATGTTTCTCACCCTCTGCATGCCACTTTGGCTGAACAGAGGAGCACTTTTAGTAATAGACTAAGACAACTGTACTGCTTGAAAGAGCGCTATACAAAGTCATTCTTACCCTCTACCATTAGGCTCTATAATAAGTTAACCTATAGCCAGGGAAGTGATGACTCCTTCCTGTTAGACTGAGGTAACTTATTTTTTATTCTTTCTTTCTTCACTTCTAATATTTGTTTATGTGTGCACTTGTAATGCTACTGTGACATTGTAATTTCCTCTGGGATCAATAGAGTATCTATCTATCCATCTAATAAATGATGCCAAGAAAACAGAATATCTTCAGATATTTGAGCAGCTGCTAAGAACACTTTATAAACATAACACTAAGCTTAAATAATTGCAAATGTGCCTCTAAGCATAAAGAAGAATTTTTTTTTGGTCTGTGGAGTTGATAAAATAGACTGCAACCACTTAAAGCAAAAATTTAGGCTGTCTTCAGAGCCAGAAAGTGTTACTAAGCTCCGATCGTCTCAAGATTTGATCCAATACTATACTAAATATGTATCACATCTTGCCAGTACTAAGTCCCTGTTATCAACAATTAAAGAGAGAGAATACTGGTTGCTGGTGGGGATAAAAATCAGCAAAAGGCATGCTATCGTTGCAAAAAGAAAGCTTTAGAAATGGATCTGTATTGGTGAATTGACTGCAAACCTGCCAGCTATGAAGCAGGGGCAGTGATTAAGCATGTCACAGAGGAGCCTAGTGCATATGCATTACCAGATGTGATCAAATATAAGAAGGAAACACTCAGATGTATATACAGAGCTGAGGCAATGATAATTATATTTGAAATTACAAAGTACTCCCACTTTTTGCTAAAAAGCCTTTCACTCAAATTAAAGACTACTAGCCTTTGTTGGACATTCTTGGAATCCCCTGCTATTTCTACAAGAATGGATCAAGGCTTCAGGATAGGCCATCCTACCTCCTAATTTGATTTCACTGAGTACAGAGGATCCAAGGAAAATACAGTGGGACACAACTGGGACACATCAAGACCAATACATTTCAGCCCAATTAAGCGGCTACCCCTAATAGCTGAAGTTTCATGGAAATAGTTAAATAGGTAGAAAAGAGATAAACTACTGTTCATGTGGGTAACAAGTTATGTGCTTAAATGAAATACAGAACAAATTAGAACACTATCTATCATGCTAAAATACTATAAAACTGTGTATTGATTCCTAATAGTTATCGATAGAAGAATTAATCTGGTGTACGTTGCTGTGTTGTTTTGATTGACTGTAAACGAACAAAATCAGCTCAAAAACCTAGTGCAGAAAATGGACTGAATTCATACAATGCTTTAAATGATTGCATCCTCAAAATCTTCATTTTATTGTAACATTAAAGATGATTGCCAATACCTTCAATTTCTTTGCAGTTCCTAACTAGTTGAGGTAGTGAAATTGTTTCATTTTCACTCCGGCCACTTCTGGCATCTCCAAGCCTGAATGCTTGAAACCACAATGAGCAAAACAATTCTGAATTGTATTACTGCTTATTTCTTTAAAACTATCAGCGATAAAAATCTCTGCTTTTTGAACACAAACACACGCAGCTGACACTATTTAAAACCTATTCTCTCTGAGCATAGTCTAACGGCCACACAAGTCAGTTAGAAACTGTACAGCAAGAGTCTCCTGTCCCAATTAAGCAGCATAGTGTCCCAAATCAATTATGGGAATCCTGATTATTTTCTCCTTCTTTTTTGTTGTATGGCGGATGGCAACCAGTTTTCAGCGCATTACCGCCACCTGCTAGACTTACGGTGTTCCAACCAAATGTGTCCTGGAGTTCTCTACTTTAGACAATCTAGTTCAGCCTGCAGTTCTCTATTAGCATCACTCTGTAGTTGCAATTCTTAGTGAATGCTTAATGCGCTCATTAGATAATGCCGCAAACTGCTATTCTTCCCTAATTATGTCACATGTTTTTGCGTAGTTGCATTACCTCAATTACATTGATTTCACCTGCATCACTTATAAGACTAAAGTTGTCTTGTTAAAGGATAGTAATTATCTCATGTTATACTTTTAAAGTTGCTGTTTTTCCAAGTCTATCTGCTTTTTCACACAGAAACATAGAATAGTACAGCACAGTACAGGCCCTTTGGCCCATAATGTTGTGCTGACCCTCAAACCCTGCCTCCCATATAACCACCCACCTTAAATTCCTCCATATACCTGTCTAGTAGTCTCTTAAACCTCACTAGTGTAGCTGCCTCCACCACTGACTCAGGCAGTACATTCCACGCACCAACCACTCTCTGAGTAAAAAACCTTCCTCTAATATCCCCCTTGAACTTCCCACCCCTTACCTTAAAGCCATGTCCTCTTGTATTGAGCAGTGGTGCCCTGGGGAAGAGGCACTGGCTATCCACTCTATCTATTCCTCTTATTATCTTGTACACTTCTATCATGTCTCCTCTCATCCTCCTTCTCTCCAAAGAGTAAAGCCCTAGCTTCCTTAATCTCTGATCATAATCCATACTCTCTAAACCAGGCAGCATCCTGGTAAATCTCCTCTGTACCCTTTCCAATGCTTCCACATCCTTCCTATAGTGAGGTGACCAGAACTGGACACAGTACTCCAAGTGTGGCCTAACCAGAGTTTTATAGAGCTGCATCATTACCCTGCGACTCTTAAACTCTATCCCTCGACTTATGAAAGCTAACACCCTATAAGCTTTCTTAACTACCCTATCCACCTGTGAGGCAACTTTCAGGGATCTGTGGACATGTACCCCCAGATCCCTCTGCTCCTCCACACTACCAAGTATCCTGCCATTTACTTTGTACTCTGCCTTGGAGTTTGTCCTTCCAAAGTGTACCACCTCACACTTCTCCGGGTTGAACTCCATCTGCCACTTCTCAGCCCACTTCTGCATCCTATCAATGTCTCTCTGCAATCTTTGACAATCCTCTACACTATCTACAACACCATCAACCTTTGTGTCGTCTGCAAACTTGCCAGCCCACCCTTCTACCCCCACATCCAGGTCGTTAATAAAAATCATGAAAAGTGGAGGTCCCAGAACAGATCCTTGTGGGACACCACTAGTCACAATCCTCCAATCTGAATGTACTCCCTCCACCACCACCCTCTGCCTTCTGCAGGCAAGCCAATTCTGAATCCACCTGGCCAAACTTCCCTGGATCCCATGCCTTCTGACTTTCTGAATAAGCCTACCATGTGGAACCTTGTCAAATGCCTTACTAAAATCCATATAGCTCACATCCACTGCACTACCCTCATCTATATGCCTGGCCACCTCCTCAAAGAACTCTATCAGGCTTGTCAGACACGATCTGCCCTTCACAAAGCCATGCTGACTGCCCCTGATCAGACCATGATTGTCTAAATGCCCATAGATCTTATCTCTAAGAATCTTTTCCAACAGCTTTCCCACCACAGATGTAAGGCTCACTGGTCTATAATTACCCGCACTATCCCTACTACCTTTTTTGAACAAGGGGACAGCATTCGCCTCCCTGCAATCCTCCGGTACCATTCCCGTGGACAATGAGCACATAAGGATCCTAGCCAGAGGCTCAGCAATCTCTTCTCTCGCCTCGTGGAGAGCCTGGGGAATATTCCGTCAGGCCCCGAGGACTTATCTGTCCTAATGTATTTTAACAACTCCAACACCTCCTCTCCCTTAATATCAACATGCTCCAGAACATCAACCTCACTCATATTGTCCTCACCATCATCAAGTTCTCTCTCATTGGTGTATACCGAAGAGAAGTATTCATTGAGGACCTCACTCACTTCCACAGCCTCCAGGCACATCTTCCCACCTTTATCTCTAATCGGTCCTACCTTCACTCCTGTCATCCTTCTTTTCTTCACATAATTGAAGAATGCCTTGGGGTTTTCCTTTACCCTACTCACCAAGGCCTTCTCATGCCCCCTTCTTGCTCCTCTCAGCCCCTTCTTAAGCTCCTTTCTTGCTTCCCTATATTCTTAAAATAGACCCATCTGATCCTTGCTTCCTAAACCTCATGTATGCTGCCTTCTTCCACCTGACTAGATTTTCCACCTCACTTGTCACCCATGTTTTCCTTTTCTTGGATCGTAGCCTGCAGTTGTTAACTGAGGTCTCAGAGTTCTTCTTCATTTGCTTCCATGTTTTCAGTTTATAATCTGAATGTAGATAATTCATTTTGCAACAAATTCCTTTTCCTTTTGTATTCTTGTAGTAATATCCTCCATTTTCCAATCACTTTCCAACTCATCATTGTTCTTGTCGGGTACTTCTATTTGTTGTTGGAGTTCTGCACATTTACCCTGGGTTTCAACCATAATATCTGAGGATTTTCCTTAAATTCTGAAACATTTCTTAAATTCTTGACCATTTGCAATAAATATACTGCCATTAAGATTCCATCTCCCCGCCTGTGAATTGTTAGATCCTCCATTCAGCATTTCTTTGACTTCTTCCCACCTAATTCCTTTAATACCAAGATACTTTTCTGCAGACTTGACGATAATTTTAATTTTCTCATTTCTTTTGCTTATTTGCGCTGAACAATTAATTGCATCCACCATAAAAAGCACAAGCTCCTTTATACTAATTAATAGTGTATCCTTATTTTTCATATTACAGCTCTCACAATTCACCAGTTTATTATTCCCTGTATTTGTCTGCTTGACAGCCTTTTTTTCATCAAATTCTTTCACTGCCTCTGCATAACTGATTCCTTGAGTTACTTTTACATATTGTATCTCAGCCGCCTTCTTGCTATAAATGCACCCTTGGTAAGCTGCGCTGTGTTCCTCACCACAATTGCAGCATTTCAGCCTAGCTCCCGCTTCACATTTCCCATATTCATGTTCTCCAGCGCATCTCCACATCTTTGTTTTCCCCTGCAGACCGCCGCAATGTGCCCGAATTTCTGACATTTATAGCATCTTAAAGGCGGTGGTATATATATTCTAACCGCATAACACATATACCCTAAGTAAACATTAGTTGGCAATCTCTCTTCATCAAAGTTAATCATTACCAATAAACTATCACACTTTCTCTTGTTTCTTGTAACTTTCAAATGTTTGGCCTCAATAATTTTTGCACCTTTTATGTTCTGTTTAATTTCATCAGTAGTAACTTTTGTTGATATCCCCGAAATAACTCCTCTAGTCCACTTTCTATCGTTGGGTGTTGAGCATTGTACTACTTTGTCATCTATTTTACATAATCTTATCACTTCATCTTGCTGAGCACTATCCCAACAAATCACTAATAGTGATCCATTTCGTAAAATCTTTGCTGCTTTAATCTCACCTATAATTTTGTTGAGCATCTTCGTCAAATGAATCGGGTTCCAATCACCAAAAGACGCCCCGTCTTCACTTAGTTTTATAATTGCTCAAAATCTCATCTTCTTTCCATTGTTTTCTTGTCCTGCTTTGATTATCCACTGACTCCTCAGAGTTTGATATCCTTTAGCTTTGCTTTCTTTTCTTCCTCTTTCCATTCCGTTCCTCTTTCCCACTGACCTCTATCTCTAGTTCACTTCCACTGTCACCAAAAACTTCCTTCAACAGCTTGGCTCTTTCCATGATGTTCTCTCTCTCCACCATTTTCCAGTCACAACTCAATTCTCTCTTTCCACAACCACTCCAGCAACTCTATCCACAACTCCCCAGCAGTTCTAACCCGCTGGTTATTTTCTTGATCATTAGAATTGTCCCAAATAAGTGGCTACCCCTGATTAATCAATGGCCCAATTAACTAGAATCCACTGATTCATGGTTCCTTAAGATTGTTATAGCTGGGGGTGGTAATGGGAACAAGCTCCCACTACCTATTAAATGCTCCAATGCAGTGAGCCTCAAATAGTCTCTGACAACCAAGTCCAGCTCCTGCCCTTCACTCGTGGCTTAGCTACTGAGTCTGGCAGAACTGTTTCTACTGACAGGAGAAGGGGGGAAAGGTGGGTTACTGACACCTTAAAACCAGTCCCTTCAGGCAGATAGTGCTGATCAGCTGTCATTGGCATCTCATCTAGGAGAAGGACAACTCTGATCTCAAACCTCAGCTGCCTTGCTACCACTCATGGGGAAGGCTTCGGGAGTAAACCCCGAGGTAAAAATCCGGAGCTGAAGCCCAAAAGGCAGTCCGACATTGTGTTCAGTGCTGACTGGCAACTCCTGCGACGCTGCTGGAACCAAACTATATCAGTCTCTGCTGTTCCTTTGGGTTCGTCGGATGTGTGGAGAAGGGGAGCTTGTTACATGGGCAACAGCTTGCTCTCCATATTGTACCGCCCAGGCTTGCCCATCAGGTAATGGTCTAGAGAGCTAGGATGCAATATCCATGGTCAGCTTTGACTGACAGAGACCTCAACGACTGTATTATGATGCATGTCTTGCTGACATTATGTAGAAGCTGACACAAATGTAGGAAATGAAATTTATTCTCCGCAGGTGGTGGAACACAACTTGCTTGTTAGAGAAATGGACATATCTGAAGTTAAATAGCTAAAGAACTCATTTAGACACATCTGAATGAGGTTGTTTTATCATAGATGTCATCGATTATCTACAAAATATGCTAACAGTGATGCTAAAGGGATTGCAAGGGAGATAATGAAAGAACTGCACGTAGAAAAGTTGGGTAGACTGGATATACGTTACTAGTCTGTTTATTTGTCTATTGATTTGTAACAAAGGCTCAAGAGACCAACTAGTAGATATATAGAATCTGAAGTTTACAAAACACAACCCCCTGAAGCACAACTCCAGGTATTAATGAGGCCACTCCAGTAATCCATATTATATAGAATAATGTGTAGTAATCCTTTAGTATTAATTGATCCTCATTAATTTGGTTATGAAGCAATACACCAGCACAGAGTCCACAATAGAGGAATTATAATACATGTAGTGTTCTGGAAGAATTTATATCAGGTAATAGCCCACAAACTAAGCTGGTTCTGTTTGAACTATTTATGAAAAGCAGCAGAATAAAGCACTGTTTCACTCCTCTTCACCAAGTTCATATGGGGAAGTTGGAATATCAGTGTACATGGTTAAGGAAGCATTTATAAATAAAAATCAGTTTAACATCACCGTGAAACATGAGGTATCGACTGGTGGCATTATTTTCCAAGCCATAGATCAATGCCACTCTCCAGTAGATGATACACTGAAGAAATCAGATGCATAAAAAATTCAGGATATGGTTGAGCTCATTTGAGACGATACAGTAAAAATGAACATGAGAAAATCTTTAGATGCTGGAAATCCAAAGCAACACATACTGTATAAAATGCTGGAGGAATTCAGCAGGTCATGTAGAATCTATGGAAATTAATAAACAGTCGACGTTTTGGGCCGAGACCCTTCATCGGGACTGGAAAGGCACCAGAATAAAATGGCGGGGAGGGCAGGAAGGAGATAAGCTGGAAGGTGATATGTGAAGCCAGGTGGGTGGGGAATGTCAAAGGCTGGAGAAGGAGGAATCTGATAAGAGAGGAGAGTGGTCTACAGGGAGAAAGGGAAGGAGGAGGGGACCCAGGGGGAAGTGATAGGCAGGTGAGAAGAGGTAAGAGGTCAGAGTGGGGAAGAGGGGTAGTGGAGTGGAATTTATTTTCACAAGGAGTAATCAATATTCATGTAATCAGGCTGGAGGATGCCCAGATGGAATATAAGATGTTGCTCTTTCACCCTGAGGACCACCACATCTTGACACAAGAGGAAGCCATGGACCAGCATGTCAGAACTGGAATGGGAATTGGAATTAAAATATTTGGCCATGGGAAGTACCGCTTGTGGCGGATGGAGTCGAGGTGCTTGGCAAAGTGGTCCCCTAATTTACAACAGGTCTCACCAATGTAAAGGAGGCTAGCGAGTAGCCAGTTTAAACTGAGGAAGCATCTTTGCACGTTATAAGAGCTTGAAGTTCACTCTGCATACTAGAATTCACAGTTTTGATCTCTTGGCAATTGGGAGATAGGATGGTGGGGTGCTGTGGAGCTAATGGAGGCTTATAGCCCTAGGAGTTATGGCTTTATATGAGGCATACAGTTCAAAGAATTATCTTTAAAGTGTTGAGAGATTCAGCTAAATTCATGCAAACTAATTAATCTTGGCAAGACATACTGTACTCAAGAGAATAAGGAAAACTGTGAAAGTGAAGATGATCCTGAAATGAATCCCACAATTATTCAGAAAAAAGAAACTCTGTGATATTCATGATGAGAGCCAGGATAGGACAGCATCACTGAGTCCAGAGATGGGCAACGTTAAACAGCATTGAATGACACTTCAATTGAAATTTTAATTTTAATCCTGCTGCAAAAAATGATAAAGCATAAAACTTCTTAAATATGCTACTACTACTACGTCAACTCAGGCCTAGGGGGCCAGTGTTGGGAAAAATATGCTAATTTAATGTAATTTCTTTTATCAAAGGGAAGGAGCATGTGTATGTAAATATGTGTATCATTATTACTGCCCAATTGGGAAGACTGAGGAGATCTTTGAATGGACAATCCTTGTTCAAACTCTTAATGACTCAATAGGCAATGCACTCTGAATGAACTTAATCGGAGTTTTAAGAACTCAGTAAATACACATACTAAATAGCTGCTCCACCTGAATCTGCTTTGGACACTTTTAACTTGCACTGGACACTTATAACTGATCTTAATTGACATGTAACTGTTGTGTTTTACTATTTATTGTTATGTTTATTATTTAGTGTTGTGTTTGTTATGTTATGATTGCACTGCCCCTGAGAAACGCTGTCTCATTCTGCCCTGCACAGCTGATGTATGGTTAGAGTGACAATAAAGTTTTTTGAATCTTGAATCTCTTTGAAACTAAAGGATGAGGACCCTTTGCAGTTGCAATCCAACTGCAGTCATGAGGGATAATGCTTCCTGTCTACCACTGAGTCTGACCAAATATTCTTCGTTCTGTTGCACAACGTACGACTCACAAGCTCGCCCACTGAACCAGAGACAGCTTCTTTTCACTCTCAGATTCCCGCTACCACCCACCCTTAAATTAAAGCCAAATCTGCTGGAAATTGACAGAAAGTCAAACGGTGGCAAAGCTAAAGCAAAATCAAACAACCTTGGATGCTGGAGGTCTCACATAAGAATGCGCAAAATACCCAGTAATATCTAAAACAAGTGTCCTGAGTGTGACACTTCATCAGCACTGACAGCTAAATTCATCAGGAGAGTACTTTTTATTTACCTATGGGCCTCTCATATTTCCTGTCAGTTTGACACTGGTGCAATTCCTATTGTTTTGTTGTATTCTCTCGTGGTTCTCTCTTAGTTTTTTTTTAAAAACTTCTTTAAAATGGGCAATGGAACATTAGTAATGAATCTGGAGGCTCTCACAGGTTAAGATCATTTGTTAGCTCTGTTGTGAAGTATGTCTTTGCTTTGCTCATTCCCTAGATATTCTCATCTTCCCCCTTTCCCTTTGCAGCAACTATGAAATGGATGTGTCCATAGCTCCAATTTACTGTGCTGTGAGCAACAGCAAAGCAGAGGGAAAATAAATCTGCCGCGATTGAATGGTGAACGTCAATGGACCGAATGACTTAATTCTGCTCCTATGTCTTACGACCTTTCAGCATCGTGTTCGAGAATAATTCGGGGAATAGTTCTGAGCAAATCACTGCAAAAATTGTAAAAGAAAGGTATTGGCCACTCCAATAACCCAGTTTTTCCTGTATGTGGAAATTAAATTCTTTTGTGCTTCGTGAAGTGACTTAATGAGTCACTCAGGATTGAAAGTAAAACAATCACTGGAAGGTCACTTTCAAATCTCTTACTAGCTCTTCCTTCAGTTAGTCCTGACGAAGGGTCTCGGTCTGAAACGTCGACTGTATCTCTTCCTAGAGATGCCGCCTGGCCTGCTGCGTTCACCAGCAACTTTGATGTGTGTTACTGGAAGGTCCATCGTCACTATATTTTCAGGAAAACCAGGAATGGTGGATAAGTAAGACCATTCCAATATTGTCACATCCATAATAAAGATTTTTTTTTAGCTAGCCATTTAAAGTTTATACATGCAGTAATATGTGGCAATATGTGCAGGAGGGAGGGCTTCAGATTTTTGGAAGATGGGAGCTGTACGATGGGATGGTTTGCACTTAAACTGGAGGGGGCTAATATACATGCAGGAAGGTTTGCTTGTCCTGCACAGGGGAAGGGGATTTAATCTAGAGTTGCAGGAGGATGGGAACTAAAGCATCAGAGCAGATAGTGGATTGGTTGTGTGGAAATCTGTTGCTAAACCTACACATACAGTCAGGAATCGAAAGGTGGGATTAATCTTCTGATTGTGGATACTTCAATGCAAGGAGTATTGTAGGAAAGTATTGTCTGGCTGTGCTCAGACAAGACAAGCTGGAGAACTTGACTAATGAAGTAATATGAGAGGAATTGAGGAATAAGAATAGGATGACGATATTAATGGGATTATTTTATAGACCCTCTCCCCCCAACAGTCAGTGGGATTTAGAGAAGTAAACTTGTAGAGAGATTGCAGCCTTTTGGAAGAAACATAAGGTTGTGATAGTAGGCGAATTTGCACGTATTGACTGGAACTTCCAAACTGTAAAATAGCTGGATAGGATAGAGTTTATCAAATATGTTCTGGAATGTCCTCCAGTAAGAAAATGGTGTGCCCAGGCACATTGGCCTCTAGGGGACCTATCAAAGGTGCAATTGTTCATCCTTGATGTCTTTTTTATGATTGCAAAACACTGCTGGATATTAAGGACATCAAGTACTTCAGGTCTACCCTTTCAGCGAGTTGTTTGATAGTGATGGAGCTGGATTTGTTGTGTGTCGTGTTACAGCCAGCTCCAGCTACCTAGGGAAGAAGGCATCAGAGGCGATGAACAGAGGCAGTGCATAATACAACAGATTACTGTCATGGGACGTTTTTATTGTGATTGCAAGACACTGTTGGATATTGGTAGTGCAGAATATAACAAGTCTGGTTTACTGGCCAATGAGACTGATGGCGGGGGAGCTGCATGGCTTCTGCTGTGGTACAGACCAGGCCCTCATGCCTAGCGGTTGCCTGCTGCAGCCACCAGGGAAGGAAACACTGGATCTGGCTGTGTGCTGCTGGATTCTGCACTGAGTTGGGGGCTGGCCCCTCCAATCTGCACCTTGTAAGACATGAAAATGCCCGATGCAGGCCTCTCATGGTCTGAGTCGACGTTCCCTCCCTCTCCTCCCTCCCCTCCCTCCCCTCCTGGTGGGGCTGCTGTCCGGTGTTTGCTCAGTGGAAGACAAGCTGGATTGCTTTTGTCTGCTTCTGCGCTTGTGCAGGATGAGGAAAGATGTGGGCTTGTTCTTGCAGAAACGTAGCATCAAGACATCATCCATGCACTATCAGTCTACAGAACGTGACACTCAAGGAATTGGGCTATTTTTTAAAATATTATTTTTTTTAACTTTTTTTCTGCTATTGTAATTATATGTGTTATTTGTGCAATGACTGCTGATACTGTGTTTTTGCATCTTGGCCCTGGAGGAGCTTGAAACTTGAACTTGAAAGTTTCTTTAATCAATACATAAAGGTCCTAACTAGTGAGAAAGTGATACTACATTTCCTATTAGGGAATGAGGCAGGGTAGGCAACAGAAGACTGTGATCATAATGCCATTAGTTTCAAGATAATTATAGAGAAGGATAGGTGTGGTTCTCAGGTTGATATTCTAAACTGGAGAAAGATCAACTTTGATGGTATCAGAAATTATCTGACAAGTATGGATTGGGACAGGTTGTTTTTTTTGGCAAAGATGTACTTGGTAAGTGGGAGGCTTTCATAAGTGAAATTCTGAGAATGCAGAGTTTGTATGTTCTTGTCAGAACAAAAGGCAAGGATAACAGGTTTAGGGAACCTTGTTTTTTGAGAGATATTGAGTCCTTGGTTAAGAAGAATAAGGAGGTGTGTAACAGGTATAGGCAGGAAGAAGCAAATGAGGTACTTTGAAGAGTTTAAGAAATGTGAGAGAAGACTTAAGAAGGAAATCAGGAGGACTAAAAGAAGATGTGAGGTTGCCCAAGCAGACAAGGTGAAGGAGAATCCCAAGAGATTCTACAGATATATTAAAAGCAAAAGAAATGCAAGGGGCAAAAGGGGTCCTCTTGAAGATCAAAGTAGTCATCTATGCATGGAACCAAATTAAATGGGGGAGATCTTAAATGGATCTTTTGTATCTGTATTTACTTGGGAGATGTACCCAGATGTCTATAGGAGTGAGGTAAAGCAACAATGAAGTCATGGACTGCATACAGATTATAGTGGAAGAGGTGTTTGCTGTCTTCATGGCCTGACTATGTGTTCCCTTCGACCCTGTGAGAGGGAAGTCCAGAAAATGCAGGGATAATTAAAATGTCCTTAGCCACAGATCAGGTGCCAGAGGAGTGGAGGAGAGCTAATGTTGCTCTATTGTTTAAGAAAGGATTTAAAAATAAATTGAGAAATCATTGTCTGTTAAGCCTGACATCAGAAGTGGATAAGCTACTGGAAAGGAAGTTATTCTAGGGGATTGGATATTTAAGCATTTTGATAGGCAGGGACTGACTAGGAATACATGGCTTTGTGTGTAGTAGCTTATGTCTAACCAATCTTGTAGAGTTTTTGAAGTAGTTACCAGGAAAGCTGATGCAGGCAAGGTTGTGGATGTTGTCTACCTGGACTTTAGCAAGTCCTTTGACAAAGTTTCACATGGGAGGTTAGTCAAGAAAGTCCAATCGCTTGGCATTCGACATGAAGGAGTAAATTGGATTAGACACTGGTTTTGTGGGAGAAGCCAGAGAGTGGTAGTAAATGGTTCCCTCTCTGACTGAAGGCATGTGATTAGTGGTGTGCCACAGGGATAAGTACTGGGTCCATTATTATTTGTCATCTATATCAATGATCTGGCTGATAATGTGGCTAACTGGATCAGCAAATTTGCTAATGACATCAAGTTCAGGAGTGTCGAGGACAGCAAGGAAGACTGTCAACGCTTGCAGTGGGATCTGGACCAGCTGGAAAAATGGGTGAGAAAAATGGCAGACGGAATTTAATGCAGACATGTGTGAAGTGTTGCACTTTGGGAGGACAAACCAGGGTAAGACTTACATGGTGAGCACTGTGAAGTGCCATAGAGCAAAGGGATGTGGGAATACAGATCACAGATAGGCAGGCTTGCACAGAAAGCTTTTGACACATTGGCCTTCATAAATCAAAGTGCTGAGTACAGGAGTTGGGATATTATGTTGAAGTGTATAAGACATTGGTGAGGCCTAATTTGAAGTATTCAGTGGAGTTTTAGTCACCAACTCACAGTAAACTTGTCAATAAGATTGAAAAGTGCTAAGGAAATTTAGAAGGATGTTGCCAGGACTTGAGGGCCTGAGTTATAGGGAAAGGCTGAATAGATTAAGGCTTTGTTCTCTAGAGCGTAAGAGAATGAGGGGAGATTTAATAGAAATATACAAAATTATAAGGGGTATAGATCGGGTAAATACAAGCAGGCTTTTCCCACAGACGTTGGGTGAGACTAGGAGTAGAGGTTCTGGGTTAAGGGTGAAAGGTGAAATGTTTAAGAGGAACATGGTGGAGAACTTCTTCACTCAGAGGGTGGTGAGAGTATGGAACAAGTTGCCAGCGGAAGTGGTGGATGCAGGTTCAATTTCAACATTCAAGAGAAATTTGGATAGGTACTCAAATGTGGTGTGCTATATACCGAGCGCAAGTCGATGAGACCAGGCTGATTAAGAGTTCGGCATGGACTAGATGGGCCAAAAGAGTACTGTGGTGTTCTATGACTCTATGACCCTATTTTCAGCGTATAGAGTAAAACTTCACAGATCCCATTTGTTCAGCATTTAGTTCATGAGATGTTGATTCCCTGCTCCCTTTCACACATGGCGGTCTTGACCCCACACTCCCTTTAAACACTCTGAGGCCCCTTTTCCACATTCCCCTGTAAATCATCCAGAGCCAGTTTTCACACTCCATTGAAGCTCACTGCATTCTGATTCTGCAGTGTTTTGTGTCTCTTTCTTTTCCTGAGCTTTCTTTCCACTTCCCTCCTGGGTTCACTGGAAAATTTGTTATAGTAGTGCGCAACTTCTAAAAAAAATTGTGAATTATAAATGTGTTGGAGTACTAACTAGAATATCATCCGATAATCCAAAAATATCTGCCAGTTTGACACTAACAAAGACTGAAGTGTGCCTGATTACTGGAGTTTCAATGCTTTATCAGTGTCTTAATTTGGTTGCACAGGAAAAGGCTGCAACAGTGTTGAGTGTTCTGTATTAAAATGCACATGCATGAAAACAAACATAAAATGCTGGAGGAACTTAGCAGGCCAGGCAGCACCTATGCAGAGGAATGTTTCAGAACAAGACCCTTCATTGGCACTGGAAAAGGAAGACAAGAAAAACCAGAATAAGAAGGAGGGGAGTGGAAGGCACTGCATTGAGCACCATTGCTCCCGTCTGCCACATAAGGCAGGTTTTCCTGATGACCATCCATTTTGTTTTATTTCCCATTCCCATTCTGACAGGTCTGTCTAATGCCTCCTCTACAGACATGATAAGGTCACTCGCAAGCTGAAGGATCAACACCTCATATTCCGTTTGGGTAGCCTCCAATCTGACAGCATGGACATCGATTTCTCTAACATTCCCCTTCCCCTTCTCTCTTTTTCCATTCACCATTCTGATTCCTCTCTTGCCCCTTCTTTTCCCTCACTTGCCCATCACCTCTCTCAAGTGCCCCTCTTCCTTCCCTTTCTCACCAACCCACACAAAATGGTGGAGAAAATCAGCAGATCAAGCGGCATCTGTGGAAATGAATCGACAATCGGCGTTTCGGGTCAAAACACTACATCATGACTGGAAAGAAAGAGGGAAGATACCAGAACCAGATGCTTTTCTGTCCATGAAGGGTATCAGCCTGAAGCATTGACTAGTGATTCATTTCCATAGGTACTGCCTGACCTGCTAAGTTCCTCCTGCATTTTGTGTCTGTTGCTCTGTATTTCTACATCTGCTATATCTCTTGTGCTTATCACTCTCCTTTCCTGTCAAATTCCTTCTTCTTTATCAATTTACATCTTCCACCTATTTCCTTCCAGCTTCATCCCCCTTTCCCCTAACCATCAGCTAACACTTGCCAACGTACTCCATTCTCTCACCCCACCTTCTCATTCTGGCTTCTATCCCCCTCCTTTCCGGTCCTGATGAAGGGTCTTGGCCCAAAACACCAGCTGTTTATTCCTCTCCATAGCTGCTGCCTCATCTTTAAGTTCCTGCAGCATTTTCTCGTAGTCATAGTCATACTTTATTGATCCCGGGAGAAATTGTTTTTTGTTACAGTTGCACCATAAATAATAAATAGTAATAAAACCATAAATAGTTAAATAGTAATATGTAAATTATACCAGGAAATAAGTCCAGGATCAGCCTATTGGCTCAGGGTGTCTGACCCCCCAAGGGAGGAGTTGTAAAGTTTGATGGTCATAGGCAGGAATGACTTCATATGATGCTCTGTGCTGCATCTTGGTGGAATGAGTCTCTGGCTGAATGTACTCCTGTGCCCAACCAGTACATTATGTAGTGGATGGGAGACATTGACCAAGATGGCATGCAACTTCGACAGCATCCTCTTTTCAGACACCACTGTCAGAGAGCCCAGTTCCATCCCCACAACATCACTGGCCTTATGAATGAGTTTGTTGAAACATGATCGCACTTCTGTTTGTTGCTCCAGATTTCCAGCATCTGCACAATCTCTTGTGTTTATAACATGCATGAAATCCCAAATGTACTTTCTATGTCATTATGTATCAATGGTAAAACTTCTACAGTTTTGTCATTCTCTCTTAAAATCTAAAGCATATATTTTATTTAGCAGTGAGTTCTACTGCTTCCAAAGTCCATATAAATTGAAGGGATACCTCTAATATTGTGAGGTCTCGCTCGAAAACCAAAATTCTCACTGGCTTACTCTATTCGCTATTTTGCAGATGTCAATATTCCCTTCATTTTTGGATCAGATGCACATTTTCCAAGACAGACACAATGACAGTTGATTGCAGTCAGCTGTCTGAAAGTGCATCTGAGTCGGTGATAGCTCCTCATGTCAGCAGTGCTTTTCTCTCCAAACAAAACCACACTACTCCTTTTAGTTAGCTGAAGATGAATTGTGTGGGTAAACAGCTGTGACCTTGTTCTGTGTGGGCGGTGCCTTAGCAGGCAAACGTGAGTGGGGTGAAGGGGAAGCAATTTATCTAATCAGAGCTCTTACACAAGTGCGCTTTATTTTGGTTTTCTGAATTTTTAATGAAGCAATCTGAAGGATGAAGCATAAATACAGCAAGCAGAATCAGCATGTCTCCTCAACTGCAGCTGTAGTCATATTAGAGTGTTGGCGAAACTAACACAGGGAGGGAGCCATCTTAAATGTTCAGCTGACCTCTCACAGTATAATTTCAAGTATTCATTATTTACTAAGCAGGATAATTGTCGGTGAATACTTGGCATTCAATGCTTGAAATATTTAGGAAGTGGAGCTTTTTTCTGTCTATAATAATTGTAGTATCGCAGCTGTCTTTATTTTTGAGAGGACAGTCCTTCATTCATTTATGTAGGTGACTGAAAACAAAATTTGAAATTTCCGATGATAAATATTAGTAAAAATAAGCTGGACATATTAAGAGTTGAGAAAGGTCACTGGACCATGTCTATTTCATTGTTTGACTAACAGAGGACACCCAGGACTCTGAAATGCAAATATATTAAAACCAGAGATGAGAACTAAGGAAAAGATATATTTTAAAATATCCATCAACTTGCATAATTTAGAATGTATTGGTACCATATAATTGTTTGACGACAATGAAAGCATTGAATAGAAAATAGTCTCAATACAACTTGAAAGTAGATTTCACAGTAGCTAATTTTTGTTTGTGGTTTACTCATTACTGTTAGAAAAGGAGCTAAAAGCACAGCTTGTATTTGCAGTTGGCTGAAAGCACATTTGCTGCTGTATAATCAAAATGTGAACATGAGCATTTTAAGGAGCATCAAACATTGAGTTCTGATATTGATTTCCAGCAAGGCTACAGTAGGGTGTAACAAAGAGAATGCCACTAGAGTGCTATAGGATTGCATGAAGATTGTTTCCTTCACATACCACCACAAAACTAAGGTTTCTGCACATTCCACAATTTTTTTTTAAATTGCAAGGAAACTAATGGATTGTAAAATGCACTGAGGACATGGAGGACACCATAGTGTTTCATGTGGGGATTGAATACTCTTATGCAGGAGTGATGCATGAGTTTATATGAGACCACAAGACCATAAGGCTATAAAATATAGGAGTATACTTTTGCCATTTGGCCCATCGAATCTGCTCCACCATATCATCATGGCTGATCCATTTTCCCCCTCAACCCATTCTCCTGTTTTTTTCCCCTAACACTTAGCCCTGACTAATCAAGAATCTCTCAACCTCTGACTTAAATACACCTAATGACCATGCCCCCATAGCCGCCTGTGGAAACAAATTACACAGATTTACCACAGATTTAGCACTGGCTAAAGAAATCCCTTCTCATCTCCATTGTAAATGAATGTTCCCCTATACTGAGTCTGTGCCCTCTGGAACTAGAGACTCCCCTACTAGGGATAACATCCTTTCCACACCCACTCTGTCTAGGACTTCCAACATTTGACAGGTTTCAATGAGATCTCCCCACCCCTCGTTCTTCTCAATTCCAGTACAGGCCCAGAACCATCAAACAGTCATCATATGATAACTCTTTCATTCCCAGAATCATTCTTATGAACCTCCTCTGAACACTTTCCAATGTCAGCACATCCTTTCTTAAATAAGGGGCCAAAACTGCTCACAGTACTCTAAGTGAGGCCTCACCAGTGCCTTACAAAAACTCAGCATTACATCCTTGCTTTTATTTTCCAGTCCTCCTGAAATAAATGCTAACATTACATTTGCTTTCTTCTTCACCAACTCAACCTGTAAGTTAAAATTTAGGGAATTCTGTACTGAACTCCCAAGTCATATTGCACCTTGCGTTTTTGAGTTTTCTACCTGTTTAGAAAATGTATTCCTTCTTCCGAAGTGCATGACCTATGCAATTCCCAACACTATTCCATCTGCCACTTTTTTGTCCATTCTCCTAATCTGTCTGTCCTTTGCAGCCTTCTTGCTTTCTCAACACAACCTGTCCATCCATCCATCTTTGCATCATGTGCAAGTTTGCCACAAAACCATCAATTCTGCCATACAACTAATTGACATACTGCATGATGTAAAAAGGAGCAGTTGTGAACACCACTAGTCATCGGAAGCCAACCAGAAAAGACTCCCTTTATTCCTCTTCATTGCCTTCTGCTAATCAGCCAATGCTCTATCCATGTCAGTATCTTTCCTGCAATATCTTCAGCTATTTATCTTGTTAAGAAGCCTAATATGCAACACCTTGACATAGGCTTTCTGAAAATCCATGTACACAACATCCACCAGTTATCCTTTGCCGAATTGAATTGACTTTATTTCTTACATCCATCACATACATGAGGAGTAAAAATCTTTACATTACATCTCCGGCTAAATGTGCAATTATAGTAATTTATAATAAATAGAACAGTCAATGTAATATAGAATACAGTCAAATCAGCGTGAGTTAATCAGTCTGATGGCCTGGTGGAAGAAGCTGTCCTGAAGCCTGTTGTTCCTGGCTTTTACGCTGCGGTACTGTTTCCCAGATGATAGCAGCTGGAATAGATTGTGGTTGGGGTGACTCCAGTTCCCAATGATCCTTCGGGCCCTTTTTACACACCTGTCTTTGTAAATGTCTTGAATCATCGGAAGTTCACATCTACAGATGCACTGGGCTATCCGCACCACTCTCTGCAGAGTCCTGCGATTAAAGGAGGTACAGTTCTCATACCAGGCAGTGATGCAGCCAGTCAGGATGCTCTCAATTGTGCCCCTGTAGAAAGTTCTTAGGATCTGGGTGTCCATACCAAACTTCCTCAACCGTCTGAGGTGAAAGAGGCGCTACGTGCCTTTTTCACTACACAGCTGGTGTGTACAGACTACGTGAGGTCCTTGGTGATGTGGATGCCGAGGAACTTAAAGCTGTTTACCCTCTCAACCCCAGATGTATTGATGAAAATAAGGGTTAGCCTCTCTCCATTCCCCCTGTAGTCCACATTCAGTTCCTTTGTTTTTGTGACATTGAGGGAGAGGTTGTTTTCTTGACACAACTGTGTCAGAGAGATGACTTCTTCCCTGTAGGCCACCTCATTATTGTTTGAGATTAGACCAATCAATGTAGTGTCGTCGGCAAATTTAGTTAACAGATTACAGCTGTGGGTGGCAATACAGTCATGGGTATACATGGAATAAAGGAAGGGACTCAGTATACAGCCCTGAAGGGCTCCTGTATTGAGAGTCAGAGAGGTGGAGGTGAGGGAGTCCACTCTTACCCCCTGCTGGCGATCTGACAGGAAGTCCAGGATCTAGCTGCACAAGGCAGGGTTAAGGCTGAGGTCTCTGAGCTTCTTGTCGAGCCTGGATGGAACTATGATGTTGAATGCTGAACTGTAGTCCAAGAACAGCATTCTCACATAAGCATCCTTCTTCTCCCGATGTGTAAGGATGGTGTGTAGAGCTTTGGCTATTGGTTCCTCTATCGATCAGCTGTGTCGGTAGGCGAACTCTAGGGATCCAGTTTGGGTGGTGGCAAGCTGCAGATGTAATCTTTGACCAGCCTCTCAAAGCACTTGCTTATTATTGAGGTGAGTGCAACAGGACGCCAGTCATTCAGGCATGTTACCTTGGTCTTTTTTGGTGCAGGGACAATGATGGATAATTTGAAACAGGAGGGCACTCTACACTGGGAGAGGGAGAGGTCTATTCTAAGACCACAAAATATAGGAGCAGAATTAGGCCATTTGTCCTATAAAATCTGCTCTGCCATTTCATCATGGCTGATCTAATTTTCCTCTCAGACCCAGTGATTTGCCTTACTCCCGTATCCCTTCATGCCCTGACCAATCAAAAATCTATCAATCTCTGCCATAATATATGTAAAGACTCGGCCTCCAGAGCTGCTGGTGGTAACGGATTCCACAGATTCACCATCTCTGGCTAAAGAAATTCCTCCTCATCTCTGTTCTAAAAGGACACCCCTCTGCAGCTGTGTCCTCTGGTTACGACCATTCCACATTGGAAGCATCCTCTCCACATCCACTCCATCAAGGCCTTTCACTACTCCATAGGTTTCAATGAGGTCATCCATAATTCTAAATTCCAGTGAATAAAGGCCCAGAGCCTTCACACGCTCTTCATATGACAAGCCGCTTAATCCTGGAATCACTTTTGTGAACCTTCTTTGAACCCTTTCCAGTTTAGCACATCCTTTCTAATATAAGGAGCTTAAAACTGCTCACAATACTCCAGGTCAGGTCTCACAAGTGCTTTGTAAAGTCTCAACATTACATTCTTGCTTTTATATTCTAGTCCTCTTGAAATGTATACTAACATCGTATTTGTCTTCCTCACCACAGACTCAACCTGCAAATTAAGCCTTAGAGAATCCTGCGCAAAGACTCCAAAATCCCTGAGCCCTTCGTATTTTTATTTTCTCTCCATTTAGAAAATAGTCACCCTTTTCATTTCTTCTATCAAAGTGCACGACAATACACTTACCAGCTTTGTGTTCCATCTGTCACTTCTTTACCCATTCTCCTAATCTGTCTATGTCCTTCTGTAGCCTCCCTATTTCCTCAAAGCTAACCTGCCTTTCCACCTACAGTATCTTCGTATCATCTACAAACTTTTCAACAAAGCCATCAATTCCATCATCCAAATCATTGACATATAGATGAAAAAGAATCGGTCCCAACACAAAAGCCCGTGGAACACCGTTATTCACCAGCACTCAACCCTTCATTCCTACTCTTTGCTTCCTGCCGATCAGCCACTGCTTTATCCATGCTAGAATCTTTCCTGTAATATCATGGGCTTGTAGCTTGCTAAGCAGCCTCACGTGTGGCACCTTGTCGAAGGCCTTCTGAAAATACCAGTACGCAACATCAATGATTCTCCTTTGTGTAACCTGCTTGTTATTTCTTCAAAGACTTCCAACAGATTTGCCAGGCAAGATTTTCCCTTGATGAAACCATGCTGACTAAGGCCTATTTTATCGTGTGCCTTCAAGTACCCCAAGACCTCATCCTTAATAATTGACTCCAACATCTTCCAAACCACTGAGGTCTCACTAACTGGCCCATAGTTTCCTGGCTTCTTTCTCTCTGTCTTCTTGAAGAGTGGAGTGACATGTGAAAGATTCCAGTCTTCCAGAACCATTGCAGAAACTAGTGATTCTTGAAAGATCATTACTAATGCCTCCACTATCTCTTCAGCTACCTCTTTCAGAATTCTGGAGTGTACACCATCTGGTCCAGGTGACTATCTACCTTCAGATCTTTCAGTTTCCCAAGATGCTTCTCTTTAGTAATAGTAACTTCACACACTTCAGACCCCTGACACTCTCAAATTTCTGGCATACATCTAGTGTCCTCCACAGTGAAGGCAGATGCAGAATACTTATTCAGTTCATCCACCATTTCCTTGTCCCCATTACTACCTCTCCAGCATTGTTTTAGAAACATAGAAAACCTACAGCACAATACAGGCCCTTCAGCCCACACAGCTGTGCCGAACATGTCCTTACCTTAGAAATTACCTGGGGTTACCCATTGCCCTCTATTTTTCTGAGCTCCATGTACCTATCCAGAGTCTCTTAAAAGACCCTATCGTTTCCGCCTGCACCACCGTTGCCGGCAGCCCATTCCACGCACTCACCACTCTCTGTGTAAAAAACTTACCCCCGACATCTCCTCTGTACCTACTTCCGAGCATCTTAAAACTGCCCTCTCATGCTAGCTATTCCAGTCCTGGAAAAAAGTCTCTGACTATCCTCACGATCAATGCCTCTCATCATCTTATAAACCTCTATCAAGTCACCTCTTATCCCCCGTCGCTCCAAGGAAAAAAGGTCAAGTTCACTCAACCTATTCTCATAAGGCATGCTCCCCAATCCAGGCAACATCCTTGTAAATCTCTGTACCCTTTCTATGGTTTCAACATCCTTCCTGTAGTGAGGTGACCAGAACTGAGCATAGTACTCCAAGTGGGGTCTGACCAGGGTCCTATATAGCTGCAACATTACCTCTCGGCTCCTAAACTCAATCCCAAGATTGATGAAGGCGAATACACTGTATGCCTTCTTAACCACAGAGTCAACTTGCGCCACTGCTTTGAGTGTCTAAGGACTCGGACCCCAAGATCCCTCTGACCCTCCACACTGCCAGGTGGGTACCTTGACAAATGCCTTGCTGAAATCCATATACGCCACATTTACTACTCTACCTTCATCAATGCATTTAATCACATCCTCAAAAAATTCAATCAGGCTCATAAACCATAACCTGCCTTTGACAAAGCCATGTTGACTACTCGTAATCATATTATGCCACTCCTAATGTTCACAAATCCTACCTCTCAGGATCTTCTCCATCAACTTACCAACCACTGAAGTAAGACTCACAGGTCTATAATTTTCTGGGCTATCTCTACTCCCTTTCTTGAATAATGGAACAACATCCGCAACCCTCCAATCCTCTGGTACCTTTCCAGTCCTCATTGATGATTCAAAGCTCATTGCCAGAGGCTCAGCAATCTCCTTCCTCACCTCCCACACCTCCCACAGTAGCCTGGGGTACATCTCGTCCAGTAACTTATCCAACTTGATGCTTTTCAAAAGCTGCAGCAAATCCTCTTTTTTTAATATCTACATGCTCAAGCTTTCCAGTCAGCTGTAAGTCATCCCTACAATCGCCAAGATCCTTTTCAGTAGTGAATACTGAAGCAAAGTGTGCATTAAATACATCTGCAATCTCCTCTGGTTCCATACACATTTTTCCACTGCCACACTTGATTGGCTTTATTCTCTTACATCTTATCCTCTTGCTCTTTTTTTCCAGCAGTCTAATATCCACTCTTGCATCTCTTTTACGCTTTATGTATCTGAAGAAACTATTGGTGTCCCCTTTAATGTTATTGACTAGCTTACTTTTGTATTCCATCTTTACCTTCTTAATGACTTTTTTATTTGCCTTCTGTTGGTATTTAAAAGCTTCCCAATCCATTAACTTCCCAGTATTTCTGTTTGTTCTTTCCTCAAAGAATTCCTGTGGATTTGTGTGGAAGATATTCCCTTAGGAGGCCATGCTGACTTTGCCCTATTTTATCATGTATCTCCAAATACCCTGAAACATCATCCACATCCCATTCCCATTCTGACATGTCTATCCACGGCCTCCTCTACTGTAAAGGTGAAGCCACACTCAGGTTGGAGGAACAATACCTTATATTCCGTCTGGGTAACATCCAACCTGATGGCATGAACATTGACTTCTCAGACTTCCGCTAATGCCCCACCTCCCCCTCGTACCCCATCTGTTATTTATTTATATATACACATTCTTTCTCTCTCTCTCTCTCCTTTTTCTCTCTCTGTCCCTCTGACTATACCCCTTGCCCATCCTCTGGGTTTTCCCCCCCTCCCCCTTTTCTTTCTCCCTGGGCCTCCTGTCCCATGATCCTCTCATATCCCTTTTGCCAATCACCTGTCCAGCTCTTGGCTCCATCCCTCCCCCTCCTGTCTTCTCCTATCATTTTGGATCTCCCCCGCCCCCTCCCACTTTCAAATCTCTTACTAGCTCTTCTTTCAGTTAGTCCTGACGAAGGGTCTCGGCCCGAAACGTCAACTGTACCTCTTCCGAGAAATGCTGCCTGGCCTGCTGCGTTCACCAGCAACTTGGATGTGTGTTGCTTGAATTTCCAGCATCTGCAGAATTCCTCATGTTTACCTCATCCATAACAATTGTCTTTAGCATCTTCACAACCACTGAGGTCAGACTAACTGCCCTACAATTTCTTTTCTTCTGCCTTCCTCCCTTCTTGAAGAGTGGAGTATCAGACCAATGCCTCCCAAATCTCCTCAGGCACCTCATTGAGAATCCTGGGGTGTAGTCCATCTGATCAAGGGACTTAACCACTTTCAGACCTTTCAGCTCCCAAGCATCTTCTCCCTAGTAATAATAATGGCACTCAGTCTGCCCCCTGACTCTCAAAACTGCCACTATACTGCTAGTATCTTCCACGGTGAAGACGTATGCAAAATACTTATTCTGTTCATCCACCATTTTCTTTTTCACTATTACTGCCTCTGCAGCATCATTTTCTAGCAGTCCAATATTTACTTTTGCCTCTTTTTAATCTTTATAAATATGAAGAAACATTTGGTATCTTTGATATTATAGCCTAGCTTAACTTCATAATTCATCACTTTCCTCCTTATGGCTATTTTAGTTGCCTTCAGTTGCTTTTTGAGAACTTCCTAATCCTCGAACTTCCCAATATTTTTTTCTCTTTTACATGCCTTCCCTTTTCCTCTTATGTTATTTTTGACTTCCCTTCTCAGCCACTGTTGCATCAAACTGCCTTTAGAATACTTCTTAATCTTTGTTAAGTATCGATTCTGTGCCTTCTGAATGGCTTCTGGAAGCTCCAGACATCCCTACTTGCGTCCCCTTCTAATAACTTTGGCCAGCTCCTCTCTCAGTAATGATATATCTGAATTTGGCTTCTCCATCTTAAATTGTAGGGTGAAGTCTAAAACATTATGACCACTGCTTCCTAATGCTCCCTTACCATAAGCTCCCTAATCAAATCCGATTCATTACACAACACCCAATCCAGAATTGCCTTTCACCTAGTGGGCTCTAAAAAGCCTACTTGTAGACATACAATAAATTTTTTCTCTTGGGATCTAGAACCAACCTGATTTTCCCAATCTACCTGCATATTGAAATCCCCTATGACTATCATAACACTGTCCTTTTGACATGCATTTCTATCTTTGTAAGATTGCATTTGTAGCCCACATCCTGGCTACTGTTCTGAGATCTGTATATAACTTACATAAATTATTTTTTACCCTTGCAGTTTTTTAACTCTACTCACAAGGATTCTACACCTTCCAATCTTATGTCATCTCTTTCTAAGATTTTGATTTCAATGTTTACCAACAGAGCTGACCTAGTCGTCTACCTGCCTATCCTTTCAATACAATGTGTATCCTAGGATGTTAAACTCCCAACTATGATCTTCTTTCAGTCATGATTCAGTCATGCCTACAATGTCACTCCTACTAATCTCTAACTACACTACACTATCATCTACTTTATTCTGTATACTGCATGCATTCAAATGTAACACCTTCAGCCCTGTATTCATCACTCTTTTAGATTTTGTCTTCCACATTACACTGCAACTCATCCCACTGACTGCAGTTTTGTCCTATCATCTGCCTGTCCTTTTAGATGAGGCATTGCACTTGGTAGATTTGTCTATGTTTTAACAATATAGTGCTCTTGTCCCCATTAACATATCAGCTCTTGTTTAACAGTTTCAAAATATAGCTCAATAATTTAATTTGCTTTCAAAGGTTCAATAATGTAATTTGCTTTCAAAGAGAATAAGATTGAAGCATTTTGGATATGGTTCTGACATCAATTGCTATGAAGTCTTCGAGCGATTGGCTATGGCACACATCAACCACAGCCTTGACGCTTTGCAATTCGCCTACCGGAGCAACAGGTCAATGGCAGATGCCATCTCTCTGGCCCTACGTTCCTCCTTAGAACATCTGGAGAATAAAGACGCATATGTAAGGCTCCTTCTCATTGACTACAGCTCTGCCTTTAATACCATCATTCCAAATGAACTGATTCCTGAGCCCCGGAACCTGGGCCTTAGCACTCAGATCTGCAGCTGGATCTTCAACTTCCTCACAGACAGGACCCAGGCTGTAAAAATAGGGGACAAGATCTCCTCTACAATCACTCTGAACACCGGTGCCCCATAAGGCTGTGTACTCAGCCCCCTGCTGTACTCACTGTACACCCATGATTGTGTAGCCAAGTTTCCATCAAACTCAATATATAAGTTTGCTGATGACACCACAATTGTAGGCCATATCTCGGGTAATGATGAGTTTGAGTACAGAGAGGAAATTAAGAACCTGGTGGCATGATGCGAAGACAATAACCTCTCCCTCAACGTCAGCAAGATGAAGGAATTGGTTGTTGACTTCAGAAGGAGTAGCGGACCGCATGACCCAATTTACATCGGTGGTGCGCAAGTGGAACAAGTCAGAAGCTTTAAGTTCCTCGGGGTCAATATCACAAATGACCTGACTTGGTCCAACCAAGCAGAGTCCACTGGCAAGAAGGCCCACCAGCGCCTTTACTTCCTGAGAAAGCTAAAGGAATTTGGCCTGTCCCCTAAAACCCTCACTAATTTTTATAGATGCATTGTAGAAAGCATTCTTCTAGGGTGCATCACAACCTGGTATGGAAGTTGTCCTGTCCAAGACCGGAAGAAGCTGCAGAAGATCATGAACACGGTGCAGCACATCACACAAACCAATCTTCCGCCCTTGGACTCACTTTACACTGCACGCTGTTGGAGCAGTGTTGCCAGGATAATCAAGGACACGGCCCACCCAGCCAACACACTTTTCGTCCCTCTTCCCTCCGGGAGAAGGCTCAGGAGCTTGAAGACTCATATGGCCAGATTTGGGAACAGCTTCTTTCCAACTGTGATAAGCCTGCTGAACGGATCCTGACCCGGATCTGGGCTGTACCCTCCAAATAACCGGACCTGCCTCTCGGTGCTTTAATTTTGCACTACCTTACTTTCCCTTTTCTATTTACTATTCATGATTTATAATTTAAATTTTTAATATTTACTATCGATTTGTAATCTAGGGAGCGTGAAGCGCAGAATCAAATATCGCTGTGATGATTGTATGCTCTAGTGTCAATTGTTTGGCGTCAATATAGTAAAATAAAGTGAATTTTGGATATGGTGGATATGGTGTCCCGACGAAGGGTCTCGGCCTGAAACGTCGACTGTACCTCTTCCTATAGATGCTGCCTGGCCTGCTGTGTGTTGCTTGAATTTCCAATATCTGCTGATTTCCTCGCGATGATAAATTCAAGATTGTTTAATGTCATTTACAGTAGTCCACTGTAAACAGAACTGAATAATTGTTACTCTGGACATGATGCCAAAAAACAGTAAAAAACACAACTATAATAAAAAGAAACACAATAAATATAAATACATAAGACAGCTTGTAATCATGGATTGATTCAATGTCCATGAAGTGATGCTAGGCACAGGATTGTCTGTACATAAGGTGATTCTGACAGGCAATGATAAAGTACTGGAGGTGGGATAGATTAGTAGGTGGAAGTATTGATTAGACTTTCTGCTTGAGGAAAGCAACTGTTTTTGAGTCTAATGGGCCTGGCATAAATGTTGTGTAGCCTCCTCCCTGATGGAACTGGGGCAGATATCCATGAGATCCGTGTTAGATCTTTTATGAAACTGCTGGCCCTTATCCAGCACTTTTCTGCAGATATACCCTTGATGGCAAGTAGGCTGGTGGGAGTGTTGTGTTGGGCGGTTTTGACTATTCATGATGTTCTCTACTATGCATCCGTAGAAGTGAGTACTGATGCACATAGTCCAGCTCTCTTTAGCCTCTTCAGAAAGTAAAGGCATTGGTGCGTGTGCTTTCTTGATTGTGCAAGATGCATGAGCAGTTTTCTGAGAAGTTCACTCCCAGAAGTTTGAAACTATTCGCAGTTTCCAATGCTGAGCCACTGATGTAAAGAGGGGTGTAAGTGATGCAAGGAATATGAAGAGACAAGTACCCTTTCCTCTGGTTTATTTCTCCAGCTTTTATTTCTATTTTCTCCTCTTCTCCACCTATTATTTTGTCAAAGGGTGTTAAGTTTTGTAACTCCAGAAACTAAATGAAAGAAAAACACAGGAGCTGTGGATAACTTTATCTACTTAGATATCCTTCAGTGATGCATGCACATATGATGTGGTGGCATAATAACATATGCCATTCACATATTTCTTACATATAACACACAATACATTAAGTAAACAAACCAAAAATGCTTAATCAAACAATATATTTACAATTTTACTCAAATATTACTGAAATATTAAACACACTATACACCTACAGTTTATTAAATTATGAGAACACTCAGTCCTCTCTTATTGTCATTTAGAAATGCATACATGCATTAAGAAATGATACAATGTTTCTCCGGAGCGATATCACAGAAAACAGGACAGACCAAAGACTAACACTGACAGAACCACATAATTATAACATATAGTTACAGCAGTGCAAAACAATACAATAATTTGATGAAGAACAGACCATGGGCACAGAAAAAAAAAGTCTCAAAGTCCCGAGTCGATCGACTCCCGAGTCCCTGATAGCAGGCAGCAAAAGGGAGAAACTCCCTGCCATAAACCTCCAGGCACCGTCAACTTGCTGATACTTTGGAAGCAGCTGACCACAGCCGACACTAAGTCCAGCCGTCTGAAAACTTTGAGCTTCCGAACAGCCTCTCCGATACAGCCTCCCGAGCGCCATCCTCTGCTGAGTGCCTTCGACCTCTCCCCTGCCGCTGAAACACGCAAAGCCGAGGATTTCAGGGCCTTCAGCTCCGGAGATTCTGGTTACCACACAGTAGCAGCGGCAGCGAAGTGGACATTTCAGAAATTTTCCAGATGTTCCTCCGTACTGTCACGTTTGTCTCCATCAAATCAGAATTGTGCACGGTCCCCTACTTGACAGATAACAGATATCATCACCGAAGTGGCTGCGCGCGCTGCTGTCACGCCGCCATCTTCTCCTGCCTCCCGGGAGGTTTTACACTATATAGACAACTACTGCAAAGTTAATTTAAAATATTCTCATTCAGACCTAATGATTTGATCACTGTGAAGGATTTCTTACTCTTGTGGGATAACATCTTTCCTGACAAGGGGGGGTTCACTTTTCTTAGCAGCTGACACTTGTGGCTGCGAAACAATTTTAGATACTGGGCATTCTTCTGCGGTGGTTGTAGCAGTTGGCTCTGGGACTGTATGAAGTGATTCTGACAGCTCCAGACACCATTTTTCTCCAACATTTGGCTCTGCTGTCCTCAACTGATCAGTGTGTTGTCTCCAGATGACATCAGACACAATCTCCACTGTGTCTAGTGGTCTAGTTTTATCCTTATTCATTCCAAGTACCCAGTTTTGATACAGTCGACGTTTCAGGCCGAGACCCTTCATCAGGACCACAGTCCTGTACTATCTAGTACTATCTAGTCCTGACAAAGGATCTCGGCCTGAAACGTCGACTGTACCTCTTCCTAGAGATGCTGCCTGGCCTGC
Organism: Mobula hypostoma; assembly: GCF_963921235.1. Taxonomy (NCBI): domain Eukaryota; kingdom Metazoa; phylum Chordata; class Chondrichthyes; order Myliobatiformes; family Myliobatidae; genus Mobula; species Mobula hypostoma. Next base: position 86,907,354 of record NC_086108.1, on the reverse strand, counting down.
TGTGTTCATCAGCAACTTTGATGTGTGTTGCTTGAGTTTCCAGCATCTGCAGAATTCCTGTTGTTTGTGTGACCCAGTTTTAATCACCTCTTTAGCCCCTCTCCAAGACACACTGAACTTCCTTGCCTGAGGAGCCCCCTTGGTCTCAACTGTTTGTCCTGCATACTTCTCCTGAGATTGAGCTTGAGCAGATGTAAGCATGAGGGCAAGGGCTGACCAAGGAGCAGCATAGCTGGTGAGTTATTGATTGTGGAGTGTGCTGCATTGCGATATGGGAGGAAGAAGTTGGCGAGGTTCTGATTCAGTGTCATTGTAGTGTGTTCTGCTGACGTTGCTTGCAGTGCATTTTTTTGGATTCTGAACAAACCTTTTTTTTGCAAAGCCATTTGAAGCTGGTTGGTATGGTGCAGTTATAATATGTCTTATTCTATTAATTGTCAGGAATGACTGAAACCATCCCGCAATGAGCTGTGGTCCATTGACACTGTCTAGGTATTTCAGGACACCAGTCCCTGCGAAGAGGCTTCTCAACATCAGTGTGTCAGGCTGTAGTGGACGCTTTTGGGAACTCTCCTGGCCATTTTGTACTACTGAGAGATTTATGCCCATGAATGGTCCGGCAAAATCCACATGAATCTTCTGCCAGGGCAATGTAGGCCATGCCCAGGGATGGAGAGGCGCAGCTCTTGGCAACTTCTGGATGTGTTGGCAGTGCAAACAGTGCATGGCAAGCTGCTCGACCTATCCCAGCCCCCCAGACAAAGCTTCAAGCCAATGCTTTCATGTAACTGGCATGCAGCTCTTGCAGAATTTAACTCTCAGCTTGGATGGTACAACAACTTTCATTCCCCACATAAGGCAACCTTCATCAAGGACAAGTTCATCCCAGCGCTGGTAAGGATTTGTGAACTGGAAATTCTGTTGCACATTCTAAAGTTCAAAGTAAGTTTTATTATCAAATTACATTTATGTCACCATATACAACCCCGAGATTCATTTTCTTGAGGGAATACTCAGCAAATGTATAAAATAGTAACTATAGAATGATCAGTGAATGATCAACAGAGTGCAGGAGACAACAAACTGCAAACACAATTATAAATAAATAGCAATAAATAATGAGAACATGAGATAATGAGATAAGGAGCCCTTAAAGTGAGATCATTGGTTAGGGAAGCATTTCAATGATGGGGCAAGTGAATGTAGTTAACCCCTTTCATTCAAGAGCCTGATGATTGAGGGGTAGTAACTATTCTTGAACCTGGTGTTGTGAGTCCTGAGGCTCTTATACCTTCTACCTGATGGCAGCAGCAAGAAGAGACCATGACCTGGGTGGTGGGGATCTCTGATGATGGATGCTGCTTTCCTGTGACAGTGTTTCATGTAGATGTACTCAATGGTTGTGAGGGCTTTACCCATAATATACTGGGCTGAATTCACTACCTTTTGTAGGATTTCCACTTAAAGGCATTGTAGACATTTTGGGTTTCCATGTAGACCTGAAACAGTGTAGGGTGTCTTCTGGCTTCTCTTTGGATCATCTCTGCCATAGCAAGGAGTCTACAAGGGTAAACATTCCCATTATTAGTTGTCCGCTTGAATTCGATCTTGTTCCTCCAAGAAACAGGTTCCATCTTTGCATTCATATTGCTGCTGTTCCTGGAATTCCCTTATCGGGATTGAAAATAGACACTGGGTCAGTAATGAGGGTAAACTCTCTCCTATACAATTACTAGTTGAAATGTTCTGCACCCCTAACCAGACTCAAGGACCCTCCGTCGATCTGTATGTAATTTTTCTCTGCAGTGGTAGTTGAACGTGATACAAAGTTCACTTCCATTACTCTTAACATGTGACATGACTGCACCTGTACAATAAGACAAGATGTCACGGGAAAGTTTCATTGGATGATGTGGATCATAATGTGTGAGTACAGTATCTGACATCATCATTTTCTTTATCTTTTGGAAAATCACCTCTCACTGCTTTGTTCATTGCTATTTCTTCCTGATGTGTAGTAACGAGTTCAAGGAGTGGAGAACAGTAGCCAGGTTTGACAGGGACCCATTATAATAATTGACAAATCCTAAAAGGGACCACAATTATGACATATCCTTTGGCACTGGGTCATCTACCACTGCTTGAATTTTCTCAGCATACTTGTATAACCCTTGTGGGTTAATAGTGTGACCACAGTATGTAATGCTTGGTTCAAAGGATGTACACATGTTGCATTGTGATCTGAGCGGATAATCTTCTGATCTTTTTAATGCTGTCTTGAGATGTTCCTCGTTGTCCTCACTGGTAACAAAGATGACATGCAGGTAACACTGAGTGCCTGGGCAGCCTTAAAGCACCTGGTCCATAACTTCCCGTCAGAAAGCAGGTGCAGAAGCTACTCCAAAAATAAGCCTATTTTAGCGATGAAGCTCTTTGTGAGTGTATATGGCAAGAAACACTTTGGACTCTTCTTCCATCTCCATCCGTAGGTAGGCCTCAGCTAAGTTCAATTTGCTGAAGTGTTTCTCTCCCGAAAGGTTTGCAAAATATCCACTGTCCAGAGCAGAGGATATTGATCTACTATCAGCACTGGGTGGATGGGGACCTTAAAATTACCGTAGATCCTGACAGACCCATTCTTTTTGACTACTGGGACAAATGGCATTGTCCATGGGCTTCACTCAGCCTTGGAAATAATTCCTTCATCCTCCATGCCATATAGCTCACTGGGTACCTTATCAAGGATGCTATAAGGAACTGGATGGGCTTTATAAAACTTGGGTCTGGTATTTTCATTTAACACTATTTTACCTTTGGTATGTTTGAGTTTTCCAATGCCATTCTTGAACACTGCTGTGGCATCATCCTGAACCTTTCTTAATTTGCTTTCAGTTGACTCTGCTGCGGGGATGTGTCATGTGAGTGGTGGATGGATCTCCAATCCAGTTGTAAGCGTCTTAGCCAATCACGGCCCCACAATTCTGGCCCCCACGTTTTACCACATACAAGCCCAATGTGTCTTGTTGAACGTTCATATGTCTATAAGCATAGGCTCTCTTAACCCTCCACTTCTCACTTTATACAAATGACTGTACCTCCACAGACAAATCCATTAAAATCTTAAAGTTTGCAGATGACACAACTGCAGTTGGTTTTATCTCTAACAAATGATGCGACCTGTTATCAAAGAGTGGTAGGCTATCTTGCAGCAAGGTGCGCTCATAACAATTTGGAGCTTACTTCTATCTAGACAGCAGAAATGAGGATTGATCTCCACCAATGACCCCCTACCTCCCACCACCTTGTTGGAAATTAGTGGTCAGGCCGTGCCTATGGTCAAGTCATTCAAATTCCTGGGGACTACCATTACCAATACACGGAACTGGGACAAGCATGTTATGCTCATCACCAGGAAAGCCCAGCAATGATTGTTCTTCCTCTGCCAGTTATGGAAATTTAGCATCTCAGGGCGTACAGCGATAAATTATTACTCAGCCACCATTGAGAGTGTTGTGACCACCTTTACCACTGTTTGGTTTCCTGCCACCTCCTCCCTGTACAACTCCAGGTTGCAACGAGTGGTCCACACAGCGGAGAAGATTGTTGGCTGTCAACTACTCACAGTAAAAGACCTGTTCATTGCCAGAGTGAAGTAAAGAGCTGGACAAATTACTGCTGACTCTATCACCTATTCACCAAATTGCCACCAGAGGTCCATGTCTTCTCTGAAGCTTCATTCCTGTAGCTATCCAGCTTGTCTACAAAACTCACTCAGGTATAATATGCTAGATGTCCCCGCACAATATCCGCTAAATGGGCTTTCCTGCTCTCCTTGTTCTGCTGATAACTATTGAGTCTGTACATATGCTTACATGTATTTAAATGTCATTATTGACGTTTTCGCTTGTGACTGTTCTGCTAACTGTTGATTGCTCATGGCTGTTTCCATTGTTGTCTTGTAAATTGCTGGTTGCTATTATGTTGTCTGTTATGGTATCAACCTGTGTTTTATGCTTGGCACTGAACTGCAATCAATTCTAGTATGTCTCATATACTGGCAATAAAGTGATTCTGATTCCCACAGGAGTTATCTTTCCTCCAGTATATGTTCTTAGTTGGATATCTGTAGGCTTCGGTTCAGAAGTTTTGAAATACTGTTCAAACTCATTTTGTGGAATGACTCAATGAGCTGAGCCAGTGTCCAATTCCATTTTAATTAACTTGCCATTCACATCTGGTGTAAGCCATATTGCTTGTCTCCTCTTAGTTCTTACACTGTAAATCTCAAGTCTACTCAGTCTTGTGTCACTCTCATCATGATCACATTTTTAATCAGCAGCATGCTGATTAGTGCTCTTTTTGAAATTTCAACTTGACTTTTTATCTTTTTCTCTTCCCTGTGCAGTCCATTTATTTTTGTCTGCCTGACATGCTCTTTGTATGTGTCCTACATTGTTTGCATATTCTGCAAGTTTCACTTTTAAACCTGCATTGGTCTGGTACATACATGTGAGCCCCTGCCACAATGGTAACACAAATCATTCGGCCAGACAGATTTCTGTTTAGGCATTGCAATATTTTTCAAACTCACTTTCATTCCTGACTGCAAATCAATTGCATCTTGGGCTGCTATTTCCATTGATACAGCAAATTCAACTGGTCTTTTAAATTTGAGTTGAGCTTCATTTAGGATCTGTGTTTAAGTGCTTTTTTTAAGGATTCCACAAAACTAAGCAATCTCTCCATGCCTCATTAAGCTCATCACTGAACTAACAATGCTTGGACAATTTCTTCAATTCAGCCATATAAGCTGGAATAGACTTCCCTTACTTTTTATTCTGATTATGAAACCTAAAGCACCCTGCAATCAATAATGGTTTCAGTTCTAAATGTTCCTGCATTATGTTCATGATAGCAACAAAGCTCATTGTGGTAGGTTGGTTGGAACAGTTAAACTTCGAACTGAATTGTATGTTTTTCCACCAATTGCTCTCAGCAACACTGACACTCATTTTTCATTAGCTATTTCATTTGCTTTAAAACACTGCTCAATTCATTTAGTAAACATCAAGCAGTTATCTGTTATACACTCAAATGCATCCATCTTTTCAATGTAGCTAGCTATTTCTACTTTTATTTATTTATTTATTTATTTATTTTTATTATCTGTTTATGAACCCACAGCTGTACTTCTGCTTGTTAGTTTTGTCCATTTTCTGATTTTAAAAAACACAACTGTCTGTTTGCTATTCTGAAGAAAAATGGGCTGCAATTTAAAAAAATATCTCAAATGATTCTTTCCCCTTCTGAAGAAAAAGGTGCTACACTTTTTTTTAAAAACATGAACTTCTCACTCTTCCCTTGTAAAGAAAAACGTGCTGGGATTCAATAGTTAGGTAGTCAACTGGGATTTGTTTTAAAACTACCTTATCACTACTGCTATGTTTTGTTACTCTAGAAACTAATGAAAGGAAACACACAGGAGCCAGAGATAACTTGTGTAATTAGTTTTCCTTCAGTGTGCCACGTACATATGACAGGGCGGCATAACGACATACATCATTCACATATTTTTTACAAATGACCTACAATGAATTATGTCAAACAATATATTTACAACATTACTCAAATGTACCTTGAAATATTAAATACTCTACGAAGGAAATTTCCATTGTTCAGGGCATCAAGTCAGTGGGCATTTGGTTCTTGCCTAAATTCTTATACTTGAACGTCCAGTAAGCATAGTGAGGACTAGTAGGGATTCCAGCCATTTTTTTCCATTCCTAGCGAGAGACACTTAAATCAGCCTCCCTCTGAGCTATCTTTTCCAATGAGAGTATAGAAAAAAATTGTCTCAGTATTTATGTATTCACACATTAGTCTCTAATATCAATGACATATTAAGCAAAATAATTTGAAATTCAAACCTGCTCCCTTCTGAATATGAAAATAAGACAAAACACATAGGAGCTGAATTAGGCCATTCAGTCGATTCAGTGTGCTCTGCTATTCCATCATGGCTGATATATTATCCCACTCAACCCCATTCTCCTCCAAGAGGGCCGCAACCTCTTGGAGGTTTGGAGGTTTGCGTGCCTCAGTGATCGACAGAACTCTGTTGGCAGTAGTGAGGCCCTAATGCTTTGACTCCTGGTGGGGTTACCCATGCAAAACAGGTCAAAAGGATGGAGACAAGACTTTGAATGGTCCACTGGTCCTCCAGGTTTGGGGGTTCAGCTCAGGACTAACAACCAAAACTGGTCAAAAAAAATTAAGGAAAGAGCAATGAAGAATCCTATATCTGAGTGTGATGGTATTCCAGAGTCTCCACCTGAGATTTGCACGACTGATAGTAGATAAAACACAGAGGAGGCGACTGGCACAATGAAGGAAGCCATGAATACCTCCAAGCCCAAAACCAAAATCTGTTTTTTGGAAGGTATGAACCATGCACAACACTGACAATAACTCCAGAAGAGCGTCCGTATAACCTACGTATTTTGGGCATCTGTGAAAGCAGATGGACAGAATCTGTCAGAGTAAAGGCAGCAACTGGTATAACAGTTTTATACTCAGGAAGGGAAGATGGCCAGCATCATGATGGTGTAGCTGTTATGATGAAGAAAGCCATTGAGAAGTGCTTGCTGGAGTGGAAACCAATCAACAGTTGGCTGATGAGAGGCAGGTTCAAAGGGAAGCAAGTGAACATGACTGTGATCCAATGCTATGTTCCAACTAATGATAGTGACATCGAAGAAAAGGGCATCTTCTACAACAAGCAGCTACAATCAGAGGTAGAGTTAACTCTACGCCATGATATAATCATTGTCACGGGAGATCTAAATTCCAAAGTAGGAAATAATAACTCACACTTCACTAACATCATGGGCATTCATGGATGTGGAATGATGAATAATAATGGTGAAACACTGGTGGAATTCTGTGCCACGAAAAATCTCTGGTCATAGGAGAGACCATCTTTCCACACCGTGAAATCCACAAAGTGACATAGAGCTCATGTAATGGACGTGACAAGAACCAGATTGACCACTTAATGATCAATGGCACATGGAGACTATGCTTGCAGGATATAAAAGTGAAGAGAGGAGCAGATACAGGAAGTGATTACCACCTTGTTGTAGCAGTGATGAAACTCAAGCTGTGAAGCACTGGGATGAGAACACATGTACAAAGGTGTTTTAGTGTTGAAAAGCTGAACGACACCAGTGTGAAATCTGGCTCATGATTCAGATTCCAGGCCTTGCAAGACCTTGATGAGGATGTGTTAGTAGACAGGATCAACACAATGGGGAAACAGATTGCCTCAGTCTTCAAGGAGAGCAGCAAGGCATGTCTAGAATACAGAAATGGAAAGAAGAACAAAGAATAGCTACAGCAGTAACATGGACAGCCTTAGAAGAAAGACAGAAAATTAAAAAGAAATTGTTAGATGCAAAGGCAACATGAATTAGGGTGAAACTTTGACTAACATACACCGAAGTTAACAAGAAAGTGAAGAGACTTGTAAGAAAGGATAAGAGAGTCTACATGGAAGACCTTTCAGAGGAGGCCGAAGCAGCAGCCAGCGGAGGTGATCAGGGAAATATATTCAAGATTTCAAAACTGTTGTGCCGAATGTTCCAGGCCAGATCCAGTGGTCCTGTGAGTGATAAGAACACTTTGCTTTTGACAACTGAGGAAGAGCAAGAATCAGAATGGATGGAGTATTTCAGAGAGTTACTGAGTAGACAATCACCAAATGAAGAGCTTAACATCAAGAGGCAGCAGAGGATAATGACATCAACAGAGATCCAGGAAAGAAGAGAGTGTTGCTGCAACAAAATCATTAAAGAACAACAGAGCTCCCGGACATGACAATTGGAACACCAAACTGTTCAAAGATGACCCAGAAGTTGCAGCAGACATCCTGCAACCACTGCTTGCTATAATCTGGGAACAGGGATACGTATCCAAGAGATGGACAAAAGGTTGGTCTTAGAGTCAGTCAGAGAAAGGCTAAGACCATGATCTTCAATGTAGGGTCTCCTGCTCCCGTCAAGGCATATGTCTTTGACTTACCCAACACTGACAGTCTCACCTACCTGGGCAGCATCATTCGGCAGGATGGTGGGACCAAGGATGACATCCAGTGCAGACCCAGCAAAGCCAGAAACATCTTCAGGTCGATGAGCAACTTATGGGGATCAACCAGGTACAGTGTCCACACCAACATTAATCTGTCCCAGGACTGTGCTCTGTCCACACTCTTGTACGGTCTGGCACATGACAAAGAATGACTTTGCCAAGCTGTTGTCAGTCCACATCATGGGCCTCTGGGAGATCCTCTGTATATTTTGGCCAAGAAATATCTCTAATCACATCCTACTCCTTCAGTGTCACCAAAATAACATGGTCACAATTATCATGAGAAAACATTGGAGATGGATTGAGCAGGTGATGAGAAAAGAGGCTAACTCCATCATCAAGACAGCACTTCACTGGACTCCCAAAGGGAGGAGAAAATCTGGGATACCAAAGACAACTTGCTGCTGTATTATAGAGGCAGAAATGTGGACAGAGAGAAAGGGCCTTTATTACTGCCCTAGATGCCAGCAGCATTACAAGCAATAACTAACTCAACCCCATTTTCTTGCCTTCTCCCTCTAACTGTTAACACCTTGATCAGTCACGAACCTATCAACCTCTGCTTTATGTATACCCAATGAATTCCACAGATACACCCACCCTTTGCATAAAGAAATTCCTCCTCATACATTTAGGATGAAGCAGTTTAAGCAACAATCTGGAAAACTATTTCAAATTTGACCTTAGAGCTGCTTGCAAATTTAATACTGTGGGAACTGATGTGATCTCCAGGATATAGTCGAACTATCTCAGGAGCCCTAATGGAATCAAATGGCAAAAGTGGGTGTTATGCATTGTGAGAACTACATCCTTTCTATTCTAATATTTTAAAAAAATGAGGCATTTTCTTTGTAATATGCAATAAACACCTGAATGAGAACATTGGATTGCTTTCCACTATGAAGGCATTCCAATTCAATCTGAATAGAGGGCAAAACAATCTCTTTACTTTCAAAGCGCTGAATAAATCTTTGTTTCTAGAGTTCTTTATTTTTCCATCCATTTATACCCATTATATATCAAGCTTTACCTGTGTATTTGCATGGTACAAGTGAACATTAAGCAATGCTGAATTTCAAAATGGATTGTTACATTTTATAGTGCATTTCAAGTGATTACAGCATCTGCTTTGACTTTATTTGAGCAGTAACATAACTATTATTTACCGGAATAAGTTGCTGATAGGATATTTGAGGGAGATGCCTGGAGAATATTTGAGTGTGGATTGCATTATTCATTTCTGCTTAAGTAACTATTGCGGAGGTATTTAGGTGTGAAAGGAAAAGAAATGAAATTTAAGTGTTATGTTTTTCTTGGTCCCACTTCTGAATGTCACGCCTTAAACAGATGGGCACTTGAAGTTCTTATATTATGAACAACCTGGTGTTTTTATCTGTCTGTGATCATTCAGGAATACACTACAAGGAGGTAATTCTGCAGAAGCGTCACCAAGCTAACTGAAGTTTATAGGAACTTGTAGCAGGAGAAGACCATTTGGTCCTTGGAGCCTGCTCTACAATTCATGAAGATAATCCCTGACCTTCCCTCCCACAGATGCTAATAGATCCACTGAGTTCCTCCAGCAGATAGTTACACACATAAAAAATGCTGCTGAACGCAGCAGGCCAGGCAGCATCTATAGGAAGCGGTACAGTCGACGTTTTGGGCCGAGACACTTCGTCAGGATGCTGGTCTCAGCCCGAAACGTCGACTGTACCTCTTCCCATAGATGCTGCTTGGCCTGCTGCGTTCACCAGCATTTTTCCTGTGTGTTGTTTGAATTTCCAGCATCCGCAGATTTCCTCTTGTTTGCAGCAGATAGTTAGTTGCTCCAGGTTCCAGCATCTGCAGTCTCTGTGTATCTACCTCCGTGTAGTATCATTTGCCTCATCATCAGCATAAGGAGTTAGTCACCTTATCTACAGACACTCCTGTGTCTAGCGTCGTTTTATGGACATATATTTATGTACGGAAATGACATTAAATGATCTTGAATTTTAAATCTTGACTCATCCACATATCCCTTGATTCCTTAAATATTCAGAAATCTATCGATCTCTATGTTGAATCAATTAAGTAACTGAGAATTCACAACTGCTTACAAAAGTTTCAAAACACTAGGCAATGATAGCAATCTGGAAGATTATAAGGCTAGCAGGAAGGAGTTCAAGAATGAAATTAGGAGAGCCAGAAGGGGCCATGAGAAGGCCTTGGCGAGCAGGATTAAAGAAAACCCCAAAGCATTCTACAAGTATGTGAAGATCAAGAGGATAAGACGTGAGAGAATAGGAGCAATCAAGTGTGACAGTGGAAATGTGTGAGTGGAACCGGAGGAGATAGCTGAGGTACTTAATGAATACTTTGTTTCAGTATTCACTACGGAAAAGTACCTTGGTGATTTTAAGGATGAATTACAGCAGATTGAAAAGCTTGAGCATATAGACGTTAAGAAAGAGGACGTGCTGGAGTTTTTGGAAAGCATCAAATTGGATAAGTCTTGGGGACCAGACGAGATGTACCCCAGGCTACTATGGGAGGTGAGGGAGGAGATTGTTGAGCCTCTGGCAATGATCATTACATCATCATTGGGGACGTGGGAGGTTCCGGAGGATTGGAGGGTTGCGGATGTTGTTCCATTATTCAAGTGTGATGAAAGAGGGTTACAAAAGTACACATAGATTAAGATGTTAACTGTCCTGTGCTAGCACCAGTAAGATCAACAGTTGATCTGCCACCTGTCTTCAGGAGAGAGAGATAAGTAAGACAATGGAGCAGCATTTGGAAATGTTAATGAAGAGACGAGAGAGTTTAACAGAAGGAGACACCGGTCTGAGTATTGTCAAGACCGGCTCCTTTTGAACCCTGAACTGTTTGAAGTGTGATGGACAGGCGATACCCCAGCAGGGGGATAAAAAGGGACAGGTTCGCTAAGGCAATCGACACACGACACCACGAGGTAACGAGACCCTGAAAGCGGTGTGTCCATTTCTGCTGGTTTGGCAACCCAGTTACGGGGTATGTAACACAAGAAAGAGAGTAGAGATAGCCCAGGAAATTATAGACCAGTGAGTCTTACTTCAGTGCTTGGTAGGTTGGTGGAGAAGATCCTGAGAGGCAGGATTTATGAACATTTGGAGAAGCATAATATGATTAGGAATAGTCAGCATGGCTTTGTCAAAGGCAGGTCATGCCTTATGAGCCTGACTGAATATTTTGACGATGTAACTACACACATTGATGAAGGTAGAGCAGTAGATGTAGGGTATATGGATTTCAGCAAGGCATTTGATAAGGTACCCCATGCAAGGCTTATTGAGAAAGTAGGGAGGCATGGGATCCAAGGGGATCTTGCTTTGTGGATCCAGAATTGGCTTGCCCACAGAAGGCAAAGAGTGGTTGTAGATGGGTCATATTCTGCATGGAGGTCAGTGACCAGTGGTGTGCCTCAGAGATCTGTTCTGGGGCCCCTTCTCTTCCAGAATTTTATAAATGACCTGGACGAGGAAGTGGAGGGATACATTAGTAAATTTTCTGAAGACACAGATTGCAGATTTGTGGATAGTGTAGAGGGCTGTCAGAGGTTACAGTGGGACATCGATAGGATGCAAAACTGAGCTGAGAAGTGGCAGATGGAGTTCAACCCAGATAAGTGTGAGGTAGTTCATTTTGGTAGGTCAAATACAGAATATATTATTAATGGTAAGACTCTTGGCAGTGTGGAGGATCAGAGGAATCTTGGGGTCTGAGTCCATAGGACACACAAAGCTGCTGCACAGGTTGACTCTGTGGTTAAGAAAACATATGGCGAATTGGCCTTCATCAATCATGGGTTTGAGTTTAGGAGCTGAGAGGTAATGTTGCAACCAAATAGGACCCTGGTCAGACCTCATTTGGAGTACTGTGCTCAGTTCTGCGTGCCTCACTATAGAAAGGATGTGGAAACCATAGAAAGGGAGCAGAGGAGATTTACAAGGGTGTTGCCTGGATTGGGGAGCATGCCTTATGAGAATAGGTAGAGTGAACTTGGCCTTTTCTCCTTCGAGTGACGGAGGATGAGAGGTGACCTGATAGAGGTGGATAAGATGATGAGAAGCATTTTAATTCCACAACCCATTCCCATTCTGGTATGTCTATCCTCGGCCTGCTCTACTGTAAACATAGAACATAGAACATAGAATAGTACAGCACATTACAGGCCGTTCGGCCCACAATGTTGTGCCAACCCTCAAACCCTGCCTCCCATATAAGCCCCCACCTTAGATTCCTCCATATACCTGTCTAGTAGTCTCTTAAACTTCACTAGTGTATCTGCCTCCACCACTGACTCAGGCAGTGCATTCCACGCACCAACCACTCTCTGAGTAAAAAACCTTCCTCTAATATCCCCCTTGAACTTCCCACCCCTTACCTTAAAGCCATGTCCTCTTGTATTGAGCAGTGGTGCCCTGGGGAAGAGGCACTGGCTATCCACTCTATCTATTCCTCTTATTATCTTGTACACCTCTATCATGTCTCCTCTCATCCTCCTTCTCTCCAAAGAGTAAAGCCCTAGCTCCCTTAATTTCTGATCATAATACATACTTTCTAAACCAGGCAGCATCCTGGTAAATCTCCTCTGTACCCTTTCCAATGCTTCCACATCCTTCTTATAGTGAGGTGACCAGAACTGGACACAGTACTCCAAGTGTGGCCTAACCAGAGTTTTATAGAGTTGCATCATTACATCGCGACTCTTAAACTCTATCCCTCGACTTATGAAAGCTAACACCCCATAAGCTTTCTTAACTACCCTATCCACCTGTGAGGCAACTTTCAGGGATCTGTGGACAAGATGAAGCCACACACATGTTGGAGGAACAACACCTTATATTCCGTCTGGGTAGCCTCCAACCTGATGGTATGAACATTGACTTCTCTAACTTCCGCTGATGCCCCACCTCCCCCTCATACCCCATCCGTTATTTATTTATATACACACATTCTTTCTCTCTCTCTCCTTTTTCTCCCTCTGTCCCTCTGACTATACCCCTTGCCCATCCTCTGGGTTTCCCCCCCCCTCCCTTTTCCTTCTCCCTGGGCCTCCTGTCCCATGATCCTCTCATATCCCTTTTGCCAATCACCTGTCCAGCTCTTGGCTCCATCCCTCCCCCTCCTGTCTTCTCCTATCATTTTGGATCTCCCCCTCCCCCTCCCACTTTCAAATCTGTTACTAAGTCTTCCTTCAGTTCATCCTGACAAAGGGTCTCAGCCCTAAACGTCGACTGTACCTCTTCCTAGAAATGCTGCCTGGCCTGCTGTGTTCCGCAACTTTGATGTGTGTTGCTTGAATTTCCAGCATCTGCAGAATTCCTTGTGAGAAGCATTGATTGTGTGGATAGTCAGAGGCTTTTTCCCAGAGCTGAGGTGGCTAGCATGAGGGGGCACAGTTTTAAGGTTCTTGGAAGTAGGTACAGGGTAGATGTCAGGGGTAAGGTTTTTTATGCAGAGAGTGGTGAGTGTGTAGAATGGGCTGCCGGCGACAGTAGAGGAGGTGGATACGATAGGGTCTTTTAAGAAACTCTTGGGTAGGTACATGGAGCTTAAAAAAAATAGAGGGTTGTGGGTAACCCTAGGTAATTTCTAAAGTAAGTACATGTTCGGCACAGCATTGTGGGACAAGGGGCCTGTATTATGTTGTTGTTTTTCTGTTTCTATGTTTCTAACTCCTTGAGATGGAGAATACCAATGGTTTGTCATCCTGTGAGTGAAGACAGTTCTCCTTATTTCAGTCTTTAATGGGTTACATGATATTCTAAAACCAGGAATCTTGACTTTAGACTCTTCAGGCAAGAGCTAATGGGCCTGAACCAATTTTGATGTTTTTGAATGATAAGAACTTAATAACATAAGGAACGGAAATGAGTAAGCCAGTTAGCACATTGAGCCTGCTCCTAAGATCATGGCTGATCCAGTCTTAATTTCAGCACCATTTTTCCACTCTCCTCTTTCCTCTTATAGTTCAGATGTCCGTCAGTCCCAACTCTGAACAGATTCTGTCTTCATGGCTGTCTTGAGTAGATAATTCCAAAGACTCTCAATCTCTTCTCACATCTGCCTTGCCATTACAAATATGATGTGATGGTAATCTATACTCTCAGTTTATATATTTTCAGAATCTGGTTTAATATCACTGGTAAAGTCGTGAAATTTGTTGTTTTGCAGCATCAGTACATTACAATATGATCTGAGCAATAGGATCAACCTGCACAACGCAGCACACCCTGACACCTTCACCATCATTTTGGGGATCTTAACCAGGCCAGCGTGAAACGATCACTGAATAATTACCATCAACAAATCACTTGAAGTACCAGAGGAAACAACACTGTGGACTGTTGTTACATTAAGATCAACAGTGCTTACTGTGCCATTCCACGCCCTCACTTCAGAATGTCTGATCACCTGGCTGTACTTTTACTCCCCGAGTATAGGCAGAAACTGAAGACTGCGGCACTAGTAGTGAGGACCAAGAAGGTATGGGCAAGGGATGCATAGGAGAGCCTACAGGACTGCTTTGAATCGGTGAACTGGACTGTGTTCAGGGAATCACCTTCAAATCTGGATGAGTATACTACCAACTTCATTAAAACCTGTGTGGATGAATGTGTGCCTATGAAAACTTGCTGCGCATTCCCAAACCAAAAACCATAGATGAACCAGGAGGTTCATTGTCTGCTGAGGGCTAAATCAGTGGCATTTAAGTTTGGTGACTCAAGTCTGTTCAAGAAAACCAGGTATGACTTGTGGAAGGCTATTTCAAGAGTGAAGAAACAATACCAAGCAAGGCTGGAGGCGACATTTGATGCACATCAACTCTGTCAGGATTTGCAGGACATTGCTTCCTACAAGGTGAAACACAATAGCATGAATAGCAGCGATGCCTCACTACCAGATGAGCTCAGCATCTTCTACGCAACCCTCATAAAGTGGCAGGCCTCAGCGGAGTATCTGGTAAGGCTCTGAAAACTTGTGCCGGGCCAACTGGTGGAGCAATGACATCAGCGCCGGACTCTGGAACAGAGGTTCCTGGGTCCGAACCCAGTCGGGTCCACTCCCGAGTATGCTTTCCATCTGCGCCGGGTTGAGTGCCGAGATCGCAACTCGACCTCATAAAATGAAGGGAAAAATACTGCAAAATGTCTGTGTGAGGAATGGCAAGCCACACAGTCTCTCTCTTTCACTCTGCCTATTGTAAAGGCATGAAAAAGACATCGTCCTGCCAACATCGCGGACGCATGCACACAGACGCACACGCCAAAAGAAAAAAGAAAACTTGTGCCAACCACCAGGCGGGAGTATTCAACGACACTTTCGACCTCTCACTGCTACAGTCGGAAATTCCCACCTGCTTCAAAAAGGCAACAATTATACCAGCGCCCAAGAAGAGTAGGGTGAGCTGCCTTAATGACTATCGCCCAGTAGCACTCACGTCTACAGTGACGAAATATTTTGAGAGGTTGGTCATGGCTAGAATGAACTCCTGCCTCAGCAAGGACCTGGACCTTAGACGCAGTCACAATGGCTCTTCACATGGCCTTAGGTCACTTGGACAATACAAACACATATGTCACAATGCTGTTCGTTAACTATAGCTCAGCATTTAACACCATCATTCCCACAGCCCTGATTCATAAACTACAGAACCTGCACCTCTGTATCTCCTTCTGCAATTGCATTCCTAACTTCCTAACCGGAAGACCACAGTTTGTGATAATATCTCTTCCTCGCTGACGATCAACACTGGTGCACCTCAGGGGTGTTTGCTTAGTCCTCTACTCCCTCTATACCCATGACTGTGTGGCTAGGTATCGCTCAAATGCCGTCTATAAATTTGCTGATAATACAACCATTGTTAGTAGGATCTCAGAAGGAGGTGAGAAGGTATACAGGAGTGCGATTTACCAGCTCGTCGAGTCATGTCGCTGCAACAAACTCGCACTCAAAGCCAATGAGACGAAAGAGATAATTGTGGACTTCTGGAAGAGTAAGATGAAGAAACATGAGCCAATCCTCATGGAGGGTTCAGAAGTGGAGAAAGTGAGCAATTTCAAGTTCCTGGGTATCACAATCTCTAAGGATCTAACCTGGTCCCAATATATCAATGCAGCAATAAGGAAGGCAGGATAGTGGCTATATTTCTTTAGGAGTTTGAAGAAATTTGGTTCGTTACCTAAAACATTTGAAAGCTTCTATAGGTGTACTGTGGTGAGCATTCTGACAGGCTGCATCACCGATTGGTCTGAGGGAAGGATGGAGCACCTCTTCTCAGGATCGAAAGAAGCTACAGAAAGTAGCAAAATTAATCAGCTCCATCTTGGTTACTAGCCTCCATAGTATCCAAGTCATCTTCAGAGATGCCTATTATTAAGGATCCCTATCACCCAAGACATGCCCTCTTCTTATTGTTACCATCGGGAAGGAGGTACAGGAGCCTGAAGGCACACACTCAATGATTCAGGAACAGCTTCTTCCCCTCTGCCACCCAATTCCTAAATGGACATTACCTCATGGACACTACCTCACTTTTTTAGAATATATGTTTCTACTGTTTTTGCACTATTATTAATCTATTTAATAGAAGCATATCATCATGCCTATCCCTTGAGGTCGAGGATGATGGTCTCATTCCATTGATCTATTTATGGGCTCTCAAGTGGCTTATGAGCCCAATCTTGGCTTTGAAAGTTCTTCCGCGTTCAGGACAGGTGAGGATCAGGCTTTGGTTGTTGCTGTTTCTCTTTCCATTTACTTCTCTTTTTTTTCTAATTCTGCACATCTATTGGCTTCGAAAGTTGCTGTTCCTTCTCGGATAATGCCTTGCTAGAGTTTTCTGTCCTTGGCATTGGTTTCCCAATTGTTGATGTCGATGTTACATTTCTTCATTTTAACTTTTAAGACATCTTTGAATCTCTTCTGTTGTCTGCCTTTTTTACGTTTGCCTTCTTTAAGCTGGGAGTAGAAAGATTTGTTTTGGCAAACGTTAGTCTTTCATCCAAACAACATGACCGCTCCATCTTAGTTGGTTCTTGATGACGTAGGCTTCAATGCTTGTTGTTTTTGCTTCATTTAGCACACTGACGTTGGTTCTTCTATCTTCCCAGCTGATATTTAAGATGTTTCAAAGACAACGTTGATGGAACTTCTCAAGTGCCTTCAAATGTAAATATAAGTATGTGTACTTACTGTAATCGATATAATTTTTTTCTGTCTATATTATCATGTATTGCATTGTACTGCTGCTGCTAAGTTAACAAATTTCATTACACATGCCGATGATAATAAACCTGATTCTGATTCTGAGAGCTGCTCGCACCTTATTTCATAGTTATCATTGATAGCTAGGTATAGACTTAAAATTGCATTCTGTACTCCATTTGGCCTGTTTGAATTGAAGTGAATGACCTTTGGACTCTGTAATGCTCCAGAGATATTCCAAAGGTTAATGGAGCGCATTCTGAGTGACAGCAGTTCCAGTCTCTGTTGCTTTATGTTGATAATATGTCGCTTTCTCCTCCACCTTCGAAGGGCAACTTTTGTAGCTTAAACTGGTTTTGTCACGCTTTGAGCAGTACAACCTTAAAGCTAAGCTCAGTAGGTGCTCATGTCATCTCTTCAAAGGATGCATCAACTGATCCTGGACAAATCCAAGCCATGGCAGAGTGGAGAAGGCCCAAAATCTTTTCAGAGCTGCAGTCTTCTGTCACAACCACAGATTCAGCAGCACAGCAGATATGGCAACTGCACTTGTGAATGTGCAAGTGTCAGCTAATTATTATTTTATTGTGATGGTATTTAGCTCCATTCTTTTTGTCTTAGGACTTGTCGAGACTTGAGCAAAGCACAACGACGTTTCACTGCCAGCTTGAATTCGGCCTTGCCTGAGGAATTGGACTGTTGAGTCAACTAACTCTGAAGACTAGCACTATTCATTTTATATTTGTTATAAGTTGTTATAATTTGTTATTATTTGTTATAATTTTTTTATTTGTTAAAGTTCCATCAACATTGTCTTTGAAACATCTTAAATATCAGCTGGGAAGATAGAAAAACCAACAATGCTAAATGAAGCATTCTTCTATGGTGCATCACAACCTGGTATGGAAGTTGTCCTGTCCAAGACCGAAAGAAGCTGCAGAAGATTGTGAACATGGCGCAGCACATCACACAAATCAATCTTCCGTCCGTGGACTCACTTTACACCGCATGCTGTCGGAGCAGTGCTGCCAGGATAATCAAGGACACGACCCACCCAGCCAACACACTTTTCGCCCCTCTCCCCTCCGGGAGAAGGCTCAGGAGCTTGAAGACTCATACGGCCAGATTTGAGAACAGCTTCTTTCCAACTGTGATAAGACTGCTGAACGGATCCTGACCCGAATCTGGGCCATACCCTCCAAATATCCAGACCTGCCTCTCGGTTTTTTTGCACTACCTTACTTTCCATTTTTCTGTTTTCTATTTATGATTTATAATTTAAATTTTTAATATTTACTAATTTTTACTACTTTTAATATTTTAAATATTTAATATTTGTAATCCAGGGAGTGGGAAGCGCAGAATGAAATATCGCTGTGATGATTGTACATTCTAGTACCAATTGTTTGGCGACAATAAAGTATCAAGTATATTTAGTTATTCCTTTCAGCCGCGGTGTTTCCATTTGAGAGTTTTAGTTAACGGCCCTGTTTGGCCGAGCATTTTTGTTTTCTTTTCCCTCTAACTCTGTTCGCATTAAGGTCTGTGAACTATCTACCCACTCCAAAGTCTCTTGCTCCACACTCGGGCCATATCCGAACCTGGTGACACCTTCCTAGGCTTTGCCGGCTTTTACAGCAGGTTCATAAGGAACTTTGCACATAATGCTGTTTCGGCTTTGGGCTCTGCAAAGAAGAAGAGACATCACCTGCCAGGCCACTTGATTCACCAGAAGAGGAATCCGGAATGTGAGACTACTTTCCAGACTCTGAAAGGGAAGCTTATCACAGCTCCAGTGTTGGAATATGTAGATTTCTCAAGTCCATTCATTCTTCAAATTGTTGCAAGCCACCGTGATCTTGGGGCGATATTTTCGGAGGAAGTGGACAGGCAGAGGGGGCCTGTCGCCTACGGCAACAGGGGAATTTGGGCACCGGAAAGAGAGATGGAAAATTCTAGTACCATGAAACTTGAGCTGCTAGGTCATAAGTAGGCACTCAATGATAAATTCAAGGAGTACTTGCTCGGCAATAAGTTTGTGGTCTTGACAGTAACAACTCTTTGAGCCATCTGCAGACTGCAAAACTGGGGTCTATAGAGTAGTGCTCGGTTGCAAAGGTCGCCCAGTTTGACTTCCAGATTGTTCACCATCCCGGCCACAGTATGCAGCCACAGATGCCTTGTCAAGGCCACACTTGGGACCTACCTCTTCTGATGGTCTGGCCATGGACAACCTTTATGAGTCTTACGGTGCCCCCTCAGCCCATCGTCTGGTAGCAGTCAATAAAAAGGATGTAACAACCCCAGGTTCAGACTTCGATGCCACCAGTAACTTCCCCACCTACAGAAGAGAATCCCTGGCCACTCTTCAATGGGCTGATCTAGTTATCTCAGCCTTCCTTAAGTACTAGGCCAGGGGAGAGTAACTGTGACAGCAGGAGTGGCTGATGGAGGAACCCCAAATGCCGGAACTGCTGTGGCAGTGCGATCAGGTGGAACACTGTGCGGGGTTTTTTTATCGTAAACAGAAGACTCAAAGAGAGCGCAGCCAGAGGTAACTCATTCTTCCAACCTCCCTACGAGAGCAAGTGATGACCCAAATACGCGGGGGCTACGGACACCAGGGGGTGGAGAGTTGGTGAGTGGGCGATGTTGCTGGCCAGGCATGTATCGTGATGTTGAGGAGTTCCGCAAGTCCTGTGAGAGGTGCATTGTCTAAGGCCCCGTAGCCCCAAGTAATAACATCTATGGGCAGTTTATTGGCACCCAGCCTATTGGAAGTGGTGGCAATGGACTTCACAGTGCCTGAGCCATTGTCAGATGGGTCGGAGAATGTGCTGCTTTTGACAGATGTATTGTCAAAGTTTACTGTCGCTGTGCCAACACGTGATGAGCTGGCTGCCATGGCAGCCAAATGGTTGATGAGGCACTGGATTCAGCCATGTGGGGAGCTGACTTGGACTTGGATAGAGCCAGGCCATGGGAGGTATTTCGAAGCTGAGGTGGTCCAGTCCCTGTGCAAATTCTATGGCATCTGGAGGAGCAGAAGAACTCCATATCATCCCAGCAACGGGCAATGTGAACGGTTTAACAGGATGCTTCATGACCTCCTTTACACCCTTTCCCCATACAAGAAGAAGAAATGGGTGCATGTCTGATGTTGTATTTGCCTATAACTCTACGGAGCAACAAAGCATTTGGTACTCTCCATATCTTCTCCTCTTCAAACGGACACCTAGTATACCTCCAGCCATCATATTGGGGCTGAAGATAACAACTTTGGGGAGGGGTGGGGGATTGGATTCAACAGCACCAGGACCAATTGCAGGTGGCCTATGGCCAGGCTGTGGATCAGCTGGAAAAGGCAGCGGGCTCCGGGCACCCCACGATGGAAGTAGAGCTGCGTCCAGGATGGTTAGTAATACATGGGCCACCATGAGATTCAGGATCTCCGGCTTTCCATTCCCCACCATGCAATTACACAGCTGAGCCCTGATAAACCAGTGTATACAGTAGTACCAGTGGATTCTCATGGCCCTCTAGAAATCTCCACCACTTTGGCCATGCAGCCCTGGAGTTAAGGACAAAGGACAAACAGAGAATCTTGCACCATAGTGAGCATTTACTCACAGTAAATCAGGGGTAGGTAATGAATGGAAGCTGAATTGGTTGATACGGAGAGAGGCACATTCATTGCATTTAAAATGAGCAACTAAGAGCAGTAAATCCCTGACTTGGTTAGGAATAAACTAACTAGCTCGATTTTTGGCCTGGATGGACAAAAAAAGATGAATGGACTTCCCTTTGCCATTAACTTATTTGTTTAAAGGGAGGAACCAAATGCTAATACATTTACAATTTCCTGAATTTGGTATCCTCTGCCTTGTCCACTGTCTTTTGTTTACAGGGTGGCGACTAGCAGATATTCTCCTTTCTTAGCTGTATCTGGCTGGACACCAGCCTTTGTTTTTAAACTGCTACAGGTCAAGTGGTAAAATCAAATCCTACTATGTTTTTAGAAAGGGAGTCCTGGGTTTTAACCAAAGTATTGCAACAGTCCACCTGGGTTTGCACCTTCCTGTCTTATTACGGTGCACCATAGCGTTCATTGGCAACTCTCAAATTTATCATATTGATTTGCGATTATGGTAGAAGGTAGAAATATGACAGGAAGCATTTGATATTCTTCATGGAAACAGACAGTTAAGGGGAAAACTAATTTTTAAGCAACTACCTTCAGAAAGCTAATCTCTGAGTGTAATGTTGTACTTATTTTATAAGGCTAACATAAATGACAGGCTCATTTATATTAATCCCATTTGAAATTTAATGTAGGACCTGATTTCCAGAAGCATCCTATCACAAATTTGATAGTGACCCGTAATACTGATCTGCTTACTTGATATTTGAGATAGCTGGATAAATAGATACTTTATTGATCCCAAAGGAAATTAGTGTCACAGAAACATTACAAGTGCACTGGTATACAAATATTAGAAGAGAAGTAAGAAAGAATAAAAATAAGTTACCTCAAACAGACTAACAGGAGGGGGTCATCACCTCACTGGTTATAGGTTGATTCATTATAGAGCCGAATGGCTGAGGATAAGAATAACCTCATATAGTGCTCTTTGGAGCAGTGCAGTTGTCTGAGTCTGTGACTAAAAGAGCTCCTCTGTTCAGCCAAGGTGGCATGCAGAGGGTGAGAAACATCATCCAGAATTGCCAGAATTTTCCAGAGAGTTCTTTGTTCTACCACAGACTCCAGTTTGTCCATTTTGACACCTATAACAGAGCCAACCTTTCTAATCAGTTTATTGAGCCTGTTGGCAGCACCCGTCTTGCTTCCATTGCCCCAGTACACCACCACATAGGAGATTGGACTGGTGACAGCAGACATGTAAAGGAGAGGCCTGCATACTCCAAAGGACCTCAGTCTCTTCAGGAAGTAGAGGCAACTCAGACCTTTCTTGTGCACAGCCTCTGTGTTGGTGCTCCACTCAAGTCTGTCATCCAAGTGCACCCCCAGGTACTTGTAGGTCCTCACCACATTCACACCCTCACCATCAATAGTAACAGGGAGCAGTGCAGGTTTAGTCTTCCTAAAGTCCATCACCATCTCCTTTGTCTTACTGATGTTGAGCTGCAGATGATTCAGCTTACACCTTTCGATAAAGTCCTCCACCAGAGCCCTGTATTCATCTCCCATCCTCCCTTTATAGGCCCACCAATTGCTGAGACATCAGAGAATTTCTGCAGATGACATGACTCAGTGTTGTATCTAAAGTCCAAGGTATACATGGTAAACAAGAAGGGAGCCAATACAGTTCCCTGTGTGAGCTTTGAAATTCAGGGCTGTATCAATCAAGAACTATCAAGCTGTAAACCTCATTTCGGGTTCATCACCAGTTCTGTTAATACCGCTTGACACCAAATTCTAGAGAAGATGAGTCCTTCTGCATTATTCGATCTTGCAGTGAATTCCCGCCCATTTACTCTTATCAGAACAAAATAGATATGCAGTAGGAATATCAAAGTTCAGGTTAAATGTGGTATCAAAGTACATGTACGTCATCATATACTACTCTGAGGGTCATTTTCTTCCAGGCATTCACAGCTGAGCAAAGGAATACGATTGTCATGGTGTGCTCACAATGCGACTGGACTCGGGTGTGGAGGATTGCAGGATCCCCATGAAGAGACGGAAAGAAGAGGTAAAAGGTTGGAATCAGTGCCTCGGGGGAGCGACAGTGTGAGAATTCATGCTCTCCGACACAAAGACCTCAATAAGGTACCGACTGAGAGTAGAGTCCTCTTTAAATAATCATGGACTTTGGGAAACCTGTGTCAGCCAGAAGTAACTTGACAATGTCAAACTGAAAACACAAGGGCTTACCAATTCTAGTTAAGGCTGCTGGTTGGCTGAGGCCTCCATTAGCCAGAATTGACCATGGGATATTGCATCCTAGCTGCCTAAATACGCAAGCCTGGGCAGTACAATATGGAGAGCAAGCTGTTGCCCATGTAGCAAGCTCCCCATGATCACACATCTGATGGACCCAAAGGAAAGGCAGAGATCGATACAGTTTGGTACCAGCAGCGTCGCAGGAGTTGCCAGTCAATATTGAACTCAATGTTGGACTTCCTTAGGGACTGCAGCTCTGGATTTTTCCTTTGGGTTTTACTCCCAAAGCTTTCCCCATGAGTGGGTATAGCCGTAAGGCAGCGAAGGTTTGAGATCAGAGCTTTTCTTCTCCTAGATGAGCTGCCAACCACAGCTGATGAGTCTCATCTGCCTGAAGCGACTGGTTTTAAGGCACCAGTAACCTGCCTTATAGGCCCACCAATTGCTGAGACATCAGAGAATTTCTGCAGATGACATGACTCAGTGTTGTATCTAAAGTCCAAGGTATACATGGTAAACAAGAAGGGAGCCAATACAGTTCCCTGTGTGAGCTTTGAAATTCAGGGCTGTATCAATCAAATTTCAAAGGAATCCTGCCCCCTCTCCTGTCAGTAGAAATGGTTCCGCCGGGCTGAGTAGCTAAGCCACACGTGAAGGCCAGGAGCTGGACTTGCTTGTCAGAGGCTATTTGAGGCGCACACCATTGGGAGTATTTAATAGGTAATGGGAGCTTGTCCCCATTACAACACCCCCACCCCTGGTTGAGGACCCCTAGTTAAGACACTAATTAGAAAATGCAGGTGCTCAAAACCCCCAGAAGATTAAAGCTCCATGTCAAGCCACAGAGCTGTTGACAACAATGAAAAGCTACACACAAAGCCTGACAAACAAGCAATGTGTAAAAGAGGAAAAATTGTGCAAATGCAAAAACAATAAATAAATTGAAATGAATTGACTTTATTGCTTACATCCTTCACATCATGAGGAGTAAAAATCTTTACATTACATCTTTGTCTAAATGTGCAATGTGCAATTATAGTAATTTATAATAAATAGTATGTACAACAGGACAGTCAATATAACATAGGAATACAATTGTATCAGCATGAATTAATCAGTGTGATGGCCTGGTGGAAGAAGCTGTCACAGAGCCTGATTGATGGTCCTGGCTTTTATGCTGCGGTACCATTTCCCAGATGGTAGCAGCTGGAACAGTTTGTGGTTGGGTGACTTGGGTCCCCAATGATCCTTCAGGCCCTTTTTACACACTAGTCTTTGTAAATGTCCTGAGAAGTGGTAAGTTCACATCTACAGATCCGCTGGGCTGTCTGCACCACTCTCTGCAGAGTCCTGCAACTAAGGGAGGTACAATTCCCATACCAGGCAGTGATACAGCCAGCCAAGATACTCTCAGTTGTACCCCTGAAGAAAGTTCTTAGGATTTGGGGGTCCATACCAAACTTCAACTGTCTGGGGTGTAAGAGGTATTGTTTTGCTTTTTTCACCACACAGCCAGTATGTACAGACTACATGGGATCCTTGGTGATGTGTATGCTGAGGAACTTAAATCTGTTCACCCCCTCAACCCCAAATCCATTGATGTCAATAGGGGTTAGCCTGACTCCATTCCTCCTGTAGTCCACAACCAGCTCCTTTGTTTTTGCATCATTGAGGGAGACATTGTTTTCTTGACACAATTCAGGGTGATGAATTCTTCTCTGTAGGCTGCCTCATTATTGTTTGAGATTAGGCCAATCAATGTAGTATCATCATCAAATTTAATTAGCAGATTGGAGCTGTGGATGGCAACACAGTAGTGGGTATACAGGGAGTAAAGGAGGGGACTTGGTACACAGCCCTGAGGGGCTCCTGAGTTGAGAGTCAGAGGGTGGGAGGTGAGGGAGCCCACTCTTACCACGTGCTTGCGATCTGACAGGAAGTCCAGGATCCAACTGCACAAGGCAGGGTCAAGGCCAAGGTCTCTGAGCTTCTTGTCAAGCCTGGAGGGAATTATGGTGTTGAATGCTGAACTGTAGTCGAAAAACAGCATTCTCGCATAAGCATCCCTCTTCTCCAGATGTGTAAGGATGGTGTGTAGAGTTGTGGCTATTGTGTCATCTGTTGATCCGTTGTGTCAGTAGGTGAATTGTAGGGGGTCCAGTGTGGGTGGTAGCATGCTGCAGATGTATTAACAAGGAAACAACCAAACAAACAAATACATAAATAAATTCATTAATAGGTAAATAAATAATACTGAGAACGTGAGTTATTATGTCCCTGAAAGTGAGTCCATAGTTTGTGGAATAAGTTTAGTGCTGAGGTAAGTGCAGTTATCTCTGCTGGTTCATCACCCTGACGGCTGAAGGACAATCACTGTTCCTGAACATGCTGGAGTGGGTCCTAAGGCTCCTGTATCTTTCCCAATGGCAGCGGTGAGAAGAGAACATGGCCTGGAAGGTGATGGCCTTGATATAAATAATGAAAAGAGGAAGATCGGTAGAAAATAGTGGGCAGAGACAGGAAAAGAACCATGAGGACTGGCTGGTTTACTGGAATTTTAAGTAAGGAGCCTTACAGAGTAACATGAGGACTCCCCACCACCCAGGGCATTTCCTTTTTTCAGTGTTACCGTAAGGAGGGAGGTACAGGAGCCTGAAGACACACACTAAATGTTTAAGAAACATCTTCTTCCCATCCATATTAGATTTCTGAACGGACAATGAAGCCATGAACACTACCTCAGCATTTTATTTTCTTTTTTCACCACTTATTTAATGTAATTTTCTTTTTTATGTATACTTCTTATTGCAATTTATAGTTTTTGTTATTATATATTGCAATGTACAGTGGCCTCAAAATAACAAATTTTACAGCTTTACCAGTGATATTAAACCAGATGCTATAGATATATGTCCTGAGAGTTTAGATTACCACATGGGATTTTCATATTGGTACATTCACAGAGACAGAATTGAGGCAATGGTGCGATTGGCAGCTCAGTGTTCGGGCATGACGGCAGGAGTTGAAAAGGAACAGCAGGTGTTTCGCTGCTGATCAGGTAGAACATTACAACAGTACTTCGTGAAGCTATCCTGGAGGGCTCGACCAATGAGTCTGTAGAATCAGAATCAGGATTATTATCACTGACGTATGTTGTGAAATTTGTCATTTTGTGAAATAAATGGAATCGGGGAATAAGGAAGGCACAGACACATTGACTGGCTTACTCTATAGGCCTTCCAGTAGTCAGGAGAGATTAGAAGATATTCAGGCAGATCACAGAAGGCTGTAAAACAATATATTTCAACTAGTAGGGGATTTTATCTTTCCTAATATTGACTAGGATTTCCTCAGGTCAAGGGGCTTAGATAGGGAGAAATTTGTGAAATACATTCAAGTGGTCTTTCTGAAACATTCTGCAGAGAGTCCCAGTAAGGATGATGCATTTGCGAATGACAGTCAATTAATTGAAATGTATGTGAAGAATCCTTAGGGACTAGCGATCATAGTGCAGGGAGGTTCAAGGCAGTCATTGGAAAGGGTTATTAGGTTTTCAAGAGAAGCTGAATTTATATAGTGTCAGGCAGAATCTGAGAATCTGGGAGAGGTAGATTGGGAGAAGTTGTAAGGGAGCAAAGCAACAAAGCAACACCTGATATGTGAGAAGTGTTTAAAAGTGAGGTAGTAAGAGTTCAGTGTCAGCATGCCACTGTAAGATAAGACACATAGGTAGCACATTAGGGGAACCCTGATTAATAAAGGAGGTTGAAGTTTTGATCAGAGAACAGAAAGAAGTGTAGCAAAGTCCAGGCCATTGAGAACAAAGCTGGTGAGTCTACCAAAGGGAAATGAGGGACTGCAGTGTGCTATGTCTCATGTAAACATGACCTACACCTGCTTCACCTGACTGTGCCATACAACCTGGGGGCTTGTCATTCACTAGATGGACTGAATGGCTACCTTAGGCATAGTTAGAGGTTGACAGGTCTGCTTTTTAATTAACATCTCGTGGCGTTTGGATGTGATGGTTCTGGTGGAATTCCTGTACACCCAGCTTGGAATATCTAACAATCAAGTATCACCCAAACTATCTCGCATGTGAGGTCATTTCAGCAATCCTGATGGCAGTCTATATCTTACCCCAGGTGGAAATGAAGCCAGCACTCAATGAATTATAAACACAAGAGATTCTGCAGATGCTGGAAATCTTGAGCAAGGTACAAAATACTGGTGGAACTCAGCAGTTCAGGCTGCATCCATTGAAAGGAATAAACAGTCAAGGCTTTGGGCTGAGACTCTTCATCAGGACTAATACTGCTATCAAGCATCAAAAATACCCTCATGCACACTTCGGTAAATCAGACCACCAGGCTGTGCTCCTTCGCGCTACATACAAACAGAAGCTAAAAAGGGATGACCCAATACAGAAAGTCATTCAATGCTGGACTGAAGAAATAGAGGAGGTTCTAAGCATCCACTTTGAGTCAGTAGACTGGCCTATGTTCAGTTGTCAGCCTAAATGTGTACGTCACCTGTTTGATGTCACTAAATAGTGACATTATACTATAGTTTGTTGACAACCACTCCACTTTCAAAGACTCTAATTCCAAGTAAATTGATTATCAAATTCTGAGACCTGGGAGACAGCCTCCCTCTGCACATGGATCCTTGATTTCCTGACCAACGGACTGCAATCAATAAGGATCGCCCCATAATTATTCTCAACACTGGTATTCCACAAGGCCTCATTCCCATGCTTTACCTCCTATGCATCATGACTATGTGGGTATATCAAAAATGGCAATGAGTCAGTGAACAGGAGCATGGTTGCAGAGCTTAGTAACATGGTGTCATGATAACAACTGTTCCCTCAATGTCAGCAAAGTTAAAGAGTTGGTCATTGACTCCAGGAAGGGGAAATGAACATACCCCTGTCAGAATCAATGATGCTGAGGTTGAGAGGGTTGAAAGCTTCAAGTTGTTTGGAATAAACATCCCTAATAGCCTTTCCTGGTCGTAGATACCATAGCCAAGAAAGCTCACAATGCCTCTACTTCCTTAGGAGACTAAAGAAATTTATGTTCCCTCATTGACCCTTACCAATTTTTATTGAAGCACCATAGAAAACATCCTATCCAGATGCATCATGACTTAGTTTAGCAACTGGCTTACCCATACCCATGACTGCAAAATCAAGAGAGAGTTATGGACACAGCTCAACATATGAAACCAATAAAACCAGCTTCTCCTCTATGGACCTTGTCAGTGCCTCAGTAAAGCAGCTGTCATAATCAGACTCCACCTATCCCAGACATTCTCCCTTCTTCAGAGCCTGAAAGCATGTATCATCAAGTTCAAGGACAGCTTCCACCCTGCTGTTACAAGATTTTTGATGGACTGTTGACCTCTCAATCTACTTTGTTATGATCTTGCACCTTATTGTCCACCTACACTGCACTTTCTCGGCAGCTATTACACAATATTCGGCATTCGGATATTGTTTTACCTTGATTGTACTACCTTAATGTAATTTTTAATGATTTGATCAGTACATAATCTTGACCTTGGTACATGGGACAATAATATACCAATGCCAATTCCACTTCCAAAATTATTATTAAGCAGTCACTTCAGGTTTATAGGAGATATATACTCAATGCCTACTTTATTAGGTACTCTTGTACACCTGATGGTTAACGCAACTATCGAATCAGCTAATCATGTGGCAGTAAATCAATGCATAAATGTGTGTAGACATGATCAGGAGGTTCAGTTGTCCTTCAACTAAATGTCAGAATGGGGAAGAAATATAACCTAAGTGACATTCAGTGTGGAATGACTGTTGGTGCCAGATGGGGTGGTTTGAGTATCTTAGAAACTGCTGATTTCCTGGAATTTTCACGCACAACAGTCTCTAGAGTTTACTGAGAATGGTGCAAATTTTTTTTTTTAAATCCAGTGGGTGAAAACACCTTGTTAGTGAGAGAGATCAGAGGAGAAAGGCCAGACTTGTTCAAGCTGACAAGAAGGCAATCGTAACTCAAATAACCATGTGTTACAACAGTGATGTGTGGAACATCTCTGAACAGTTGCAACAAATGGTGTGCGTCTTTGAACATACGACATGTCGAACCTTGAAATGGATGGACTACAGCAGCAGGAGTCCACATGAGGAAGAAGACCATTTTATTAGGCTACTCCTGCACTTAATAAAGTGGCCACTGAGTGTAGGAGATAAGAAATAATTAACAGTGCAAAAAGGGACAATGGAGCAACTGTGTCAAATAGATTTAAGGAGAATTCTCAAAGATTTAATATTAGAACCAAGATGTTAGCTAAGGTAAGAACAATTCCCCTCAGGGACCAAAGGGGTAATCTGGGCATGGAGCCGAGAGATCTGAGCAAGATCCTAATTGAATAGTTCTCAGTAGTTACTTGGATATGAAAGGAATAGGAGGATACAAACTTAATGAGGGCAAATGGGATTACAGTAGATAGACATAACAGTCAACATGAACAAAGTGGGCCAAAAGGGACTGTTTCTGTGCTGTACAATTCAACGATTCTATGTTTCTATGAATAAATCTCTAGCCTTGAACTGACAACAGGGTGGCTTTTTGGAACTGTGAGCATACTTATAAGCACAAGCCCTGATCCCAGTGATGGCGTCTTATGTCCTGGTGGACATCTATAAATGAGCTTTCTTGCAGAGCAGACTTTGGTGCTGCTGAAAACGAGACAGATTTTAATTGGTCTGTTGGAAGTTGAGCTGATTCAAATGCCATTATAATACTTTGAGTTCTTAATAGCATCACTATCCAAATGGGAATCCACTCAGACATTATTGAAGGAAAGATTAATGTCCTGGACATGATTGAAGAACAACTGTTGAGAGCTTGCTTCAAGGGCGATGTGCTGAAATTGGTAGTAAAGGTGAACAGCAAACTGACTGATTATTATTGCAATTGATATGACTTCCAGTCTGGCCTCAGATAAACATATTTTCTGTTAAATTTTATTTTTGTGATCTCACAAATATCAAGTAATAAACCACATACCGTAAGGAATATATTTGATCCCAGATGTATGTGCTAAACTATTATGCATTGTTCTCTGCTTCCTAAATTCATTTCACTGACCAGTTGAAACAAATTTATTTCCTACCTATTTGAATAAATTCTTGAAGGAAAAAACAGTTTCAGCAGAATGGGGAAATGTGTTATTCAGGTTTGTCTTTCAAAGAGTAGAAACAACATGAATGGTCTTACGGTCCCATTATGTGTTATACTTTCCAATAGATTCTATGAACAGAGTGATCATTAATATTGTTCAAAATAAAACATAAAGTTAAATCAAACAAACACCTAAATATATGTGGTTGGATATATATACCAAAGTGTGTTTGTATATGGATGGTTGTGTCACAAAATACCTGACTCAACTTTACAAGCCAAGGAGATGAACACGACCAGCAAACCTTTGGTGTCAGACTTCCAGGAGATCTGAGCACTGTAACAATGCCAAAGACTAATACACAAGATGCAGAATGAACTCAGCATGTCAGGCAGCGTCTATGGAGGGAACTGGACAGTTGACAAATCTTCCTCGACCCAAAATGTTGACTGTCTTTTTCCCCTCCATAGATGTTGTTGGACCTGCTGAGTTCATTCAGCACCTTGTGTTGTACCAGACTCCGCCACTTGCACCCTCTTGCGTCTCCTGTGCCAAAGCTTCCTCCTCCCTCTGTAAAGCACACCACAATTTTACCCTCTGGCCTCAAGTGGTTATGGTCACAGTAATTATCAATGCTGAGAGTGATTATATATTTTTTCTGAATTTATTCAGCAAGTGCAGACACTGATAGAGAGGGTGGTAAAGAAGGTGCTTGCCATACTTGCCTTCATCTCTTAGGACATGGAATAAAAGAATTGGTGAGTCAATTTGCAAATGTACCAGTCATTGTGAGACCATACTTGGAGTATGATGTGCATTCTGCTCACCCAGCTATAGAAATGATGCAAAAAAGATCCACAAGGACATTACCAGGACGGGAAGAATTGAATTACAAGGAAAGGCTGGATGGCTGAGACATTTTTCCTTGGACTGAAGGAAGCTGAGGGGCAACATTATTGTGGTATATAAAATCAGGAGGGGTAGAGATGAGTGAATAGTCACAGACTTTTTCCCAGAATTGGGGATTATAAAATTAAAGGCTATTGGTTTAAAGTTAAAGGCAGAACATTTAAAATGGACCCGAGGGGCAATTTTTTTCACAGAAGAAGTGGTGGATATCAGGGCTGAGCTACCAGAGAAAGCTGTAGAGTTGAGTACACCTACAACTTTCAAAAGACATTTCAACAGGTGTAGGAAGAGTTTGGAGGCACATGGGCCAAGCACAGGCAAATAGGAATATCTCGGGTAGACGATTTGATCAGTTTGGACTGGTTGAACCAAAAGTCCTATTTATGTGCCAAATAACTCTATGACCCTAAAGTGCGTCTCAGGCTACGTCCACACTACGCCAGATAATTTTGAAAACGCTGGTTTCGAGTAAAAACGACAGGCGTACACACTAAGCATTTTTCAAAATACCTCTGTCCACACTAACACGGATATTTGGGCGAATCTCCTCTACTGGGCATGCGCAGGACACACAGAAAACAAGCGAAGAGGAAACAGTATATTTCATGCGCATTTGTCCAGTTACAGAGTAGAAAAACTTCAAAGGAATTGCTCTTGGCTCTCACGCAGGAGGACTTAAAACTAAAAAAAAACAAATACTGGAGCGTATGGAGGCAACCAACAGGGAGTTCATGGACAGTATGACCCGGCTGACGACAAACATTGAAAAACTGACTAACTCTGTTGCATTAATAAAGCACCTTGTTAAATGTATAAAACATGTCTGCATCAGTGTTATCTTGTATTTCCATACAATGTTACATTAGGCTGTTACACATCTATTGTTAGAGAAGTACTTGCATAAATAGGTAAACCACCTTCATACAAGCAAGGACAGAAAACAGGGCAAAGTGAGTATACTTATTTATTCAGTAAGCTATTGGTCAAAGTAATTGGTGAGTACATTTCTAACTCTTCTGGCTTCAGTCTCGTTGCCGTCCGTTCTGAAATTGTTAGGTTATGTGGGGGGTTGCGTTCAAGAAAACAACAAAATGCCACACTGCGGTCAACTGTTCCGGCACGTCATGACAGCGTTTTTAAATAGTCAAAAAAGCTCACTTTACAAATTAACTCTCACGCCGTTTACACCGACTGCGGTTATAACAGCCGTACGGCAGTGCTTGCGCAGTACCAAGCAGAAGCAGAAAAAGCATTGTTGTTGTGGTGTTGTCATGACAACGTTTTTAAATCTCTCCATTTACCCGATACACACTACAACGGATATTAGGCGTTTTCAGATTTATTCACTCTGGAGATCGTTTCTGAAAATCTCCGTTTTCAGGGGATGAAAACGCCGCTTTAGTGTGGATGGAGGGTCAAAACGAAGAGAAAAAGCTTCGTTTTCAAAATTATCTGGCGTAATGGGGATGTAGCTAAAGCAATAATTAGTACTCACTGGATGCTGCCATCATGTTAATGAGGTGAAAACACAAATGTTGAACACAATGTACCTCAGGTTCAAATTGATGTGTGCCCACACTCACTTCCAGCCCAATACAACCTCCAACCTAAGTGTTTCTTCATGGTGTAAATTGAGTCTTAAATGCTAAAGTGACTTCAGCTGCTCTTTATCTAGATAATATTTACACTGTCCTCGGAACAGGGCGGGTGTCGGTTTAGCTGACAATTTAGTGCTCCTTCAGTACCAATACCACAAATTATTTTGTATGAGGGCTTCAGACCACTAGCACAAAGCTGATGCCCACAATCTCATGATTCAGGAGCAAAACTCTTAGCACTGAAGCAGTGTTAAGGTCTGCTATGGCAAATGTAGTCTTCTCTTGAAATGTTCCCATCATAGAGGAAAATTAGTTACAGTGAATCAGAATGAAATCCGTGTGTTGTGGCAGATGCAATGGAGAAACTTCTCGACTGGTCAGGCCAGTGATGATCACAATATTTAGCTTTAGGCCCATTTGTCATTAGAGGTGCCTGAGGCAAAGGGGTCAAGTTTATCACCAGATGAATAAGATATGGAAGGCAGCAGGTCTTAAAAGCCAAACATGACGCCGACTGCTGTCTATTTTTCAGAGTCTGAGATCTAATCCGATTTGGAAATAGATGCTAGCCTTTGGCTTCCCTGATGTTGTGTAAGTGAGTTAGGTGTTCACCCCTTCTGCTTGAAACTTGTGGTTTAATCTAATTCAGACAGTAGGAGAGAGAAGATTTCCTTTTTCCAGTTGAGAGGACAGCTAGTTAAATACTGCTTACCTTCCTCTAGGGGTTTGTTTAGGGATTTAGTTTTGATAAAGGTGGTGAGATTCTATGTTCGCAGAATATTAAGGACACAAAATAAGAGTTTCTTTTCAGATTCCATTGAGAATAATTTCTAAGCACAAACTGTGCTCAGACATAGTACAACTGGGCTACAGCATATGATTGAATAGGCTTTGTACTTAATAGGGGAATGCGATAGCCAATTTAATCATTCTTAAGTCCCTTTCGCCAGCCATGAGGCTAATACCTGCTCAAGCGTGTTCTGCAGCTATTAGTAGCGGTTCAAGTGAAGCAACTTCTGTGTTAATTTGCAGCAATCTTTCATGTTCTTCATCCTTTCTATTGACACCTACGAATGTTGAGTTTGAGTTTGTTTTAAACATGTCATTTCTCCTACTTCCCCCATTTTACAGTTCTGTTAATGTCAGTGCTGACCCTCCTGAATTTAGTAAAAAATCCATAGAGCTATAACTGAGGATGAGCTAAATGGGAAACTGACTGACCAACTGGATAAGTAAGTAGCCTCAGTTTCTGAATGACTGATTACAAAGAAAACAAAGATAAAAATAAAATTTGGCAAACCTCCCAAGTTCTGGCTCAATTTAAACATTATTATACTCAGTTCATGAACCCAAGAAGAAATTGTTCCTGTGACGTTCGAACTGTGTCTACACTTCTCTGTAGTCATGAGCAGAGAAGATGCCATATCAAAAGGAAATTGATAGGTATTGATTCTCAAACAAAAGCTGCATATAGTGGCTAACAAAATGGAAGCGATCAATTTCTTGTGAAGCATGGTCACTGCTTATGTGGCTGTGACTAAAATTGATTTTAAGCACAAATTTTATGATGATAACTTTGTGTTGGTCATCAAACTTTCACTTGATTCAATATTGGATATCAAAGTTCAAAGTTTGAGGTTCCAGTGATGTCATCGTTCAGAATGGCATCTTAAATCAACAGCTCCTCGGGGGGGGGGAGAAGATGGCGGCGCAACGCAGTGCGTGCGGCCACTCCAAAATTATATCATACTTGTAAGTAGGTACCGTACACAATCCTGATTTGATGGAGACAGATGTGAGAAGCACGGAGGAACATCTGGAGAAACTTCTGAAATGCTCATTTCGCTGCCACTGCTACTGTGCGATCTAGGATCTCTGGAGGGGAAGGCCCCAGATCTTCGGGTTTGCCTATTGCCTGTTGCTGGGGCCGGGGTCGAAGCGCTTGGCAGAGATGGTGCTCGGTGCTCGGTGTCGGAGGGCTGGTCAGACAGACTCAAGTGTCAGCTGTGGTTGGGTGCTTCCAGGGTGCTGCATCGACAAGTTTGCGGTGCTGGAAGCTCATGGTGGGGAGAGTTTTTTTTCTTCCTTCTACCATCTGCATGAGATGATGGGACTTTCGAGAGACTTTGAGACTTTTTTTTACCGTGCCCATGGTCTGTTCTTTATCAAATTATGGTATTGCTTTGCACTGTTATAATTATGTGGTTTTTGTCAGTTATTCAGTCTTGGTTTAGAAACATAGAAACATAGAAAATAGGTGCAGGAGTAGGCCATTCGGCCCTTCGAGCCTGCACCGCCATTTATTATGATCATGGCTGATCATCCAACTCAGAACCCAGCCTTCCCTCCATACCCCCTGACCCCTGTAGCCACAAGGGCCATATCTAACTTCCTTTTAAACATAGCTAATGAACTGGCCTCAACAGTTTGCTGTGGCAGAGAATTCCACAGATTCACCACTCTCTGTGTGAAGAAGTTTTTCCTAATCTCGGTCCTAAAAGGCTTCCCCTCTATCCTCAAACTGTGACCCCTCGTTCTGGACCTCCCCAACATCGGGAACAATCTTCCCGCATCTAGCCTGTCCAATCCCTTTAGGATCTTATACGTTTCAATCAGATCCCCCCTCAATCTTCTAAATTCCAACGAGTACAAGCCCAGTTCATCCAGTCTTTCTTCATATGAAAGACCTGCCATCCCAGGAATCAATCTGGTGAACCTTCTTTGTACTCCCTCTATGGCAAAGATGTCTTTCCTCAGATTAGGGGACCAAAACTGCACACAATACTCCAGGTGTGGTCTCACCAAGGCCTTGTACAACTGCAGTAGTACCTCCCTGCTCCTGTACTCGAATCCTCTCGCTATAAATGCCAGCATACCGTTCACCTTTTTCACCGCCTGCTGTACCTGCATGCCCACTTTCAATGACTGGTGTATAATGACACCCAGGTCTCGTTGCACCTCCCCTTTTCCTAATCGGCCACCATTCAGATAATAATCTGTTTTCCTATTTTTGCCACCAAAGTGGATAACTTCACATTTATCCACATTAAATTGCATCTGCCATGAGTTTGCCCACTCACCCAACCTATCCAAGTCACCCTGCATCCTCTTAGCATCCTCCTCACTGCTAACACTGCCACCCAGCTTCGTGTCATCCACAAACTTGGAGATGCTGCATTTAATTCCCTCATCCAAGTCATTAATATATATTGTAAACAACTGGGGTCCCAGCACTGAGCCTTGCAGTACCCCACTAGTCACCGCCTGCCATTCTGAAAAGGTCCCGTTTATTCCCACTCTTTGCTTCCTGTCTGCTAACCAATTCTCCACCCACACCAATACCTTACCCCCAATACCGTGTGCTTTAAGTTTGCACACTAATCTCCTGTGTGGGACCTTGTCAAAAGCCTTTTGAAAATCCAAATATACCACATCCACTGGTTCTCCCCTATCCACTCTACTAGTTACATCCTCAAAAAATTCTATGAGATTCGTCAGACATGATTTTCCTTTCACAAATCCATGCTGACTTTGTCCAATCATTTCACCGCTTTCCAAATGTGCTGTTATCACATCCTTGATAACTGACTCCAGCAGTTTCCCCACCACCGACGTTAGGCTAACCGGCCTATAATTCCCCGGTTTCTCTCTCCCTCCTTTTTTAAAAAGTGGGGTTACATTAGCCACCCTCCAATCCTCAGGAACTAGTCCAGAATCTAACGAGTTTTGAAAAATTATCACTAATGCATCCACTATTTCTTGGGCTACTTCCTTAAGCACTCTGGGATGCAGACCATCTGGCCCTGGGGATTTATCTGCCTTTAATCCCTTCAATTTACCTAACACCACTTCCCTACTAACATGTATTTCGCTCAGTTCCTCCATCTCACTGGACCCTCTGTCCCTTACTATTTCTGGAAGATTATTTATGTCTTTGTCTTGTGTTTCTGTGACATCATTCTGGTAGAACATTGTATCATTTCTTAATGCATGCATTACTAAATGACAATAAAAGAGGACCGCGTGTCCTCATAATCATAATCATAATCATAAAACGCATATATTGCCCCGCTTATCCATCAAGTATAAGATCTATCAAAAATATCTGTATTGATAAGGGGGGAAAGAATGGGGAGAAAGAATGGAGATAAAAATAGCACCACTGCGGAGCCTATGGAAGAGAGAGGTGCAGCGCGCGGCTCTCCTACACGTGCGCGTGGTGGTGAAGCTGACACTGGGCCTCGTGCAGGCAAAGCAGCAAATATGATAAGGATTCTGGAGGAGATCAGGGAAGTCTAAAAAGATATAAAGCAGCAACTCAATGATATAAAGTCAGAGCTCGCCAATGTCAATCAGAAAATAGCGGTGGCGAAGACTCGAATTGAGAAGATGGAAGATCACGTGCAAAACGTAGAACTGATACTAAGTAAGACTGTAAAAATATTAAATCAACAGGAAAGTAAATTGCTTGACCAGGAGGGAAGATTGCGATGGAAAAATATTAGGATTTATAATGTTCCCGAAGGAGCAGAGGGATTGTCGATGATGGACTTTGTAGACAAGCTGCTGCGGGAAGCGCTATGGAGATTGAAATTGAGAGGGCAATTGTGTTCCATCTGTCTCCTGCAGAAAAAAAAAGAAAAAAAAAAGGGGTAAGGTATTGGTGTGGGTGGAGAATTGGTTAGCAGACAGGAAGCAAAGAGTGGGAATAAACGGGACCTTTTCAGAATGGCAGGCAGTGACTAGTGGGGTACCGCAAGGCTCAGTGCTGGGACCCCAGTTGTTTACAATATATATTAATGACTTGGATGAGGGAATTAAATGCAGCATCTCCAAGTTTGCGGATGACACGAAGCTGGGTGGCAGTGTTAGCAGTGAGGAGGATGCTAAGAGGATGCAGACTGACTTGGATAGGTTAGGTGAGTGGGCAAATTCATGGCAGATGCAATTTAATGTGGATAAATGTG
Source organism: Mobula hypostoma (assembly GCF_963921235.1). NCBI lineage: Eukaryota > Metazoa > Chordata > Chondrichthyes > Myliobatiformes > Myliobatidae > Mobula > Mobula hypostoma. The sequence goes on along the minus strand of NC_086108.1, from coordinate 86,869,423 downwards.
AAGTTATCCACTTTGGTGGCAAAAATAGGAAAACAGATTATTATCTGAATGGTGGCCGATTAGGAAAAGGGGAGGTGCAACGAGACCTGGGTGTCATTATACACCAGTCATTGAAAGTGGGCATGCAGGTACAGCAGGCGGTGAAAAAGGCGAATGGTATGCTGGCATTTATAGCGAGAGGATTCGAGTACAGGAGCAGGGAGGTACTACTGCAGTTGTACAAGGCCTTGCTGAGACCACACCTGGAGTATTGTGTGCAGTTTTGGTCCCCTAATCTGAGGAAAGACATCCTTGCCATAGAGGGAGTACAAAGAAGGTTCACCAGATTGATTCCTGGGATGGCAGGACTTTCATATGAAGAAAGACTGGATGAACTGGGCTTGTACTCGTTGGAATTTAGAAGATTGAGGGGGGATCTGATTGAAACGTATAAAATTCTAAAGGGATTGGACAGGCTAGATGCAGGAAGATTGTTCCCGATGTTGGGGAAGTCCAGAACGAGGGGTCACAGTTTGAGGATAGAGGGGAAGCCTTTTAGGACCAAGATTAGGAAAAACTTCTTCACACAGAGAGTGGTGAATCTGTGGAATTCTCTGCCACAGGAAACAGTTGAGACCAGTTCATTGGCTATATTTAAGAAGGAGTTAGATATGGCCCTTGTGGCTTCGGGGATCAGGGGGTATGGAGGGAAGGCTGGGGCAGGGTTCTGAGTTGGCTGATCAGCCATGATCATAATAAATGGCGGTGCAGGCTCGAAGGGCCGAATGGCCTACTCCTGCACCTATTTTCTATGTTTCTATGTTTCTATATCGTTCCCTCGTCCCGCAGCCCTCTGGAGACAGAGAAAGTAAACCGTGCTCGATATTACTTAAATTCCTTCGATTCAAGAGCAAGGTGAAGATTCTACGAAGGGCCTGAGGTAAGGAGGGTTTTTTGGAACAGGAAGTTAATATACTTCGATCATGATTACCCCCCCCGCGGTCCTACAGAAACAAAAGGAATATTCCAAAATGAAACAAATACTAAAGCAAGAAGAGATTAAATTCCAAACCCTGTCCCCTGCTAAACCGAGGGTATTTTATCAAGAAGGGATGCAACTGTACCAGATGGTGGAGGAGAATTAGAAAAAATTTAGTGTTTCTGAAACAGAGACATTATGAAAGTGGATCTAAATCTATGAAAATACTGGCGTGGAAACTGAGAAAAAAAGATAGCAGAAAATACAATTCATAGAATAAGGGATCCAAGAACAAAAGTGATAAAAAAATAAGCTAAGTGAAATTCAAAAAGCTTTTGAAATGTTTGAAAAAACGCTATATTCCAAAGTTCCAGGGGGAAGCATAACCCAAATTGACACCTTCCTGAATTCTTTAGAGTTACCCACTTTAAGCAAAGAACAAAATTGAACGATGACTGCTGACGTAACTGAAGCTGAACTAAAAACTGCAATTAGTAGGCTTAAATTAAGCAAGTCACTGGGATCAGATGAATATACGGCGGAGTAGTATAAAGAGTTTAGAAGTGAGTTAATTTCTATTTTACTCTCCACACTGAACTGGGCCCTGAGAAAGGCACAAATGCCACCCAGCTGGTGGGAGGCGATAATCTCAGCTATACCGAGAGAAGACAAGGATAAAATGGAATGTGGGTCATTTGGACCAATATCTGTTCTTAATGTGGATTATAGAATATTTACCTCCATCATGGCCAAATGATTAGAAGAGTTTCTACCCACACTGATACATAATGCTCAGACAGGTTTTATACAACAACGCCAAACACAAGACCATATACAAAGGACACTTTACATTATGGATCATATTTTTAAAAATGAAATTGAAGCAATAGTGATAAGCGTGGACGCTGAAAAGGCATTTGATTCGGTTAATTGGAATTTTCTTTACAGAGTTTTACATAGATTTGGTCTACATGACACAATTATTAAAACTATACAGGCACTATACGACAACCCTACTGCCAGGATTAAAATCAATGGATGTTTATCTAATAGTTTTACCCTAGAAAGGGGCACGAGACAGGGTTGTGCACGGTCACCACTACTCTTCGCATTATATCTGGAACCATTAGCTCAATACATCAGACAAAATGAAGATATCAGGGGAATTACTATTAACGGGACAGAGCATAAATTGGCCTGTTACACGGATGACATTTTGATTTATCTAGGGCAACCAACATACTCTTTACCTAAATTGATGCAATCCTTTGAACCATATGGCCAATTATCAGGATACAAGATCAGCATAGGTAAAAGCCAACTACTTTCATATAACTATAGCCCACCAAGAGAAATTGAAAATAGATATCCTTGGGCATGGCAAACAGGATCCGTCAAATATTTGGGCATCATTATGCCAAAAGATTTGGCAAAATTATCAGAATGCAATTATCAGCCTACATATAAAAAAATTAAGGAAGGTATAACAAGATGGAACCTAATTCCTTTTCTTGGTCTCAGTTCAAGGATTGAATCTATTAAAATGAATATACTGCCCAGACTACTATATTTCTTTCAGACTCTATCAACAGAGATTAACCAAAATCAATTCAATGAATGGAACAAGATGCTATCAAGATACATATGGCAAGATAAGAGGCCTAGGGTTCGTCTCAAAACTTTGCAATTAGCCAGGGAATAGGGGGGGATGGGGCCTACCTTCTCTTAGAGATTATTATTTTGCAGCACAGTTGAGAGCCGTGATATGCTGGTGCAACCCATCATGTGACACTCAATGGAAAAACATTGAGGAGAGGATACTTTCCATCCCCATACAGGCAATTTTGGCTGATAACAACCTACAAAGTTACATAAATAATACTGACAACCGTGGGTGAAATGGACTCTTAAAATATGGAAAACTATTATAAAAGAATATAAACTAGAGAAAAACATTGCAATTCTTAAATGGTGTGCATATGACTTAGATTATATGCCAAATAAACTGGATGCTAGATTTAAGGACTGGACAGCTAAAGGAATAACAGCTATTTGCAATATAATGAAAGAAGGAACATGGTTCAGTTTTGAAATGCTCAAAGAGAAACACTTAGGGCACTGAGGAGTGCAGTAAAACAAAGGAATCTGGGAATACAGGTCCATAATTCATTGAAAGCAGTGGCATAGATAAATAGGGTTGAAAAGAAATTATTATGCACATTGGCCTTCATTAATCAAAATATTTAGTATGGGAGATAGGATGTTACGTTGAAGTTGTATAAGTCAATGGTGAGGAGTATTTGGAGTATTGTGTGCAGTTTAGGTCACCAAACTACGGGAAAGGTATAAATAAGGTTGAAAAAGTATAGAGAAAATTTACAAGGATGTTGCCGGTCTGGATATCTGAGTTATACGGAAAGATTGAATAGGTTAGGTCTTTATTCCTTGAAACATGGAGATTGAGATGAGAATTGATAGAGGTATACAAAATGGCGAGGGGTATAGATACAATAAATGCAAGCAGGATTTTTCCACTGAGGTTGGGTGGGACAACAACCAGAGGTCATGGGGTAAGGGTGAAAGGAGAGAAGTTTATGGGGACCATGAGGGGAAACTTTATCACTCAGAGGGTTGTGAGATTGTGGAATGAGCTGCCAGCGCAAGTGATGCATGCGAACTCAATTTCAATGTTTAAGAGAAGTTTGGATGGGTACATAGGGGAGTATGCTCCAGGTACATGTTGATAAGACCAGGTAGGTTAAATGGTTTGACTCAGACTAAATGGGTCAAAAGGCCTATTTCTGCGCTGTACTTTTCTATGACTCTATGACTCTAGAGTCCTTGAAAGTGAGGAATCAGTTGAGGTGAGCGAATTTGTCAACACTGGTTCAGGAGCCTGATGGTTGCAAGGTAATAAATGTTCCTGAACATGTGATACCCATGTAACTTAGTATCAAATACAGGGCCCCCCCAATCTTTTCAGTTCATTGTCACTATAATTACAGAATTTGCTGCTAGTATTCTTGCAGTTCAGAGGTCTTGCATTGGTATGAGGAAAACAGGGAGATGATAACCCTTGGATCTGAAATGTTTGATTGTATGGGAAATGAATGTAACAGTCTCAAATGTTTCACCTTTGTTTAACTTGTGACCTGCTATACAGATTAATAGTCTGATTCCTATGTCCCAATAACTTTCTTTCACTCATTCAGACAGCATGTACCTTGACTAAAAACATAATTTTGATAACTACAGGAGTTACTTAGTAAACCCTGGAAAAGTTGATGAAAGAATGTGTTTCAAAAACTCTGGGTCTTGATATGTCTTTGTAGACCTACATTGCCAGAATTAGAATCAGCATTAATATCAAGGGCATATGTTGTGAAGTTGTTGTCTTTGTGGCAGCAGTACACTGCAATACATAATAATAGAAAAAAATGTGGATTACAATAAGTATATATTAAATAGTTAAATTAAGTAAGCAGTGCATAAGTAAAAATAAAAAAGGAGTGAGGTAGTGTTCATGGGTTCAATGTCCATTCAGAAATCAAATTGCAGAGGGGAAGAAGCGGTTTCTGAATTGTTGAGTGTGTGCTTTCAGGTTTCTGTACCTCCTTCCTGATGGTAACAGTGAAAACAAGGCCTGACCTGGGTGATGGAGGTCCTTAGTGATGGATGCCACCTTTTTGAGGCACCACTTCTTGGAGATTTCCTAGATACTTTGGAGGCTGACTAAGTTTACAACTCTCTGCAGCTTATTTCAAGCCTGTATAGTAGCAACCTCATCCCCATACCAGACAGTGATGCAGCTAGTTAGATTGTTCTCCATGGTCCATCTGTAGAAATTTGTCATTGTCTTTGGTGACATACTAAATTTCCTCAAACTCCTGATGCAATATAAACACTCTCATGCCTTCTTTATAGCTGCATTGATTTATTGGTCTCAGGATAGATCCTCAGAGATGTTGATACTCCTGAACTTGAAGTGGTTCATTTTTTCCACTTCTGATCCCTCTATGAGGACTGGTGTGTGTTCTTTTGTCTTACCCTTTCTGAAGTCCACAATTAGTTCTTTGGTCTTGCTGAGTGGTTACTACGACACCACTCAACTAGCTGATATATGTTACTCCAGTACACCATCTTGTCTCCATCTGAAATTCTGGCAACAGTAGCTGTATCATCAGAAAATTTATAGATAGCATTTGAGCTGTGCATGGGTGTAGAGTAGAACAGAGCAATGGGCTAAGCACACATCCTTGAGGTGTGCTGGTGTTGATTGTCAGCAAGGTGGAGATTTTATTTGTGCAAAACAGTGCATGAAATCATCATCTGAACTGATGCTCACCTTAAATCCATTGCCTTAGGAATTTTCAACAGTAGGCACCAACTTGACTCTGCATACAACTTTAAATCCACTTGGAGTGCAGTTGTTCCCATTGACACTTTGTGGATTCACTTGGGACCAAGCACAAGAATAAATCATTTAGCCTGTCACATTTGCTACAGAACTCACTACACTCATGGTTGATATGTATGCTAACAACAAAAACTTGTTTTATTTCATCCCATTGCTTAATATTTTTAGGGGATTCAGTGGCCTTAATGGTCCCTTCACATTAATAATAACTAATGTAAAGTTACCTTATGCCAGATTACTTTGTACACAAAGCAGTCCAAAGTTCAAAATTCAAAATAAATATACTTGCTTGAAATTCATTTCTTGCAGGCATTCAGAGTAGAACAATCACTAGTCAGGCCACACTTGGAGCATTGTCAACAGCTTAGGGCCCCATATATCAGAAGGGATGTGTTCTCATTGGAGACAGTCCAGAGAAGGTTCACGAGGATGATTCCAGGACTGAAGGGGTTAACATATAGAATCATCGAAACATAGAAAATAGGTGCAGGAGTAGGCCATTCGGCCCTTCGAGCCTGCACCGCCATTTATTATGATCATGGCTGATCATCCAACTCAGAACCCTGCCCCAGCCTTCCCTCCATACCCCCGATCCCCGTAGCCACAAGGGCCATATCTAACTCCCTCTTAAATATAGCCAATGAACTGGCCTCAACTGTTTCCTGTGGCAGAGAATTCCACAGATTCACCACTCTCTGTGTGAAGAAGTTTTTCCTAATCTCGGTCCTAAAAGGCTTCCCCTTTGTCCTCAAACTGTGACCCCTCGTTCTGGACTTCCCCAACATCGGGAACAATCTTCCTGCATCTAGCCTGTCCAATCCCTTTAGGATTTTATACGTTTCAATCAGATCCCCCCTCAATCTTCTAAATTCCAACAAGTACAAGCCCAGTTCATCCAGTCTTTCTTCATATGAAAGTCCTGACATCCCAGGAATCAATCTGGTGAACCTTCTTTGTACTCCTTCTATGGCAAGGATGTCTTTCCTCAGATTAGGGGACCAAAACTGCACACAATACTCCAGGTGTGGTCTCACCAAGGCCTTGTACAACTGCAGTAGTACCTCCCTGCTCCTGTACTCGAATCCTCTTGCTATAAATGCCAGCATACCATTCGCCTTTTTCACCACCTGCTGTACCTGCATGCCCACTTTCAATGACTGGTGCATAATGACACCCAGGTCTCGTTGCACCTCCCCTTTTCCTAATCGGCCACCATTCAGATAATAATCTGTTTTCCTATTTTTGCCACCAAAGTGGATAACTTCACACTTATCCACATTAAATTGCATCTGCCATAAATTTGCCCACTCACCCAACCTATCCAAGTCACTCTGCATCCTCTTAGCATCCTTGTCACAGCTAACACTGCCACCCAGCTTCGTGTCATCCACAAACTTGGAGATGCTGCATTTAATTCCCTCATCCAAGTCATTAATATATATTGTAAACAACTGGGGTCCCAGCACTGAGCCTTGCGGTACCCCACTAGTCACCGCCTGCCATTCTGAAAAGGTCCCGTTTATTCCCACTCTTTGCTTCCTGTCAGCTAACCAATTCTCTATCCACATCAATACCTTACCCCCAATACCGTATGCTTTAAGTTTGCATACTAATCTCCTGTGTGGGACTTTGTCAAAAGCCTTTTGAAAATCCAAATATACCACATCCACTGGTTCTCCCCTATCCACTCTACTAGTTACATCCTCAAAAAATTCTATGAGATTCGTCAGACATGATTTTCCTTTCACAAATCCATGCTGACTTTGTCCAATGATTTCACCGCTTTCCAAATGTGCTGTTATCACATCTTTGATAACTGACTCCAGCAGTTTCCCCACCACTGACGTTAGGCTAACCGGTCTATAATTCCCCGGTTGCTCTCTCCCTCCTTTTTTAAAAAGTGGGTTACATTAGCCATCCTCCAATCCTCAGGAACTAGTCCAGAATCTAACGAGTTTTGAAAAATTATCACTAATGCATCCACTATTTCTTGGGCTACTTCCTTAAGCACTCTGGGATGCAGACCATCTGGCCCTGGGGATTTATCTGCTTTCAATCCCTTCAATTTACCGAACACCACTTCCCTACTAACATGTATTTCGCTCAGTTCCTCCATCTCACTGGACCCCCTGTCCCCTACTATTTCTGGAAGATTATTTATGTCCTCCTTAGTGAAGACAGAACCAAAGTAATTATTCAATTGGTCTGCCATGTCCTTGCTCCCCATAATCAATTCACCTGCTCTGTCTGTAGGGGACCTACATTTGTCTTTACCAGCCTTTTCCTTTTCACATATCTATAAAAGCTTTTACAGTCCGTTTTTATGTTCCCTGCCAGTTTTCTCTCATAATCTTTTTTTCCCCTTCCTAATTAAGCCCTTTGTCCTCCTCTGCTGAACTCTGAATTTCTCCCAGTCCTCAGGTGAGCCACTTTTTCTGGCTAATTTGTATGCTTCTTCTTTGGAATTGATACTATCCCTAATTTCTCTTGTCAGCCACGGGTGCACTACCTTCCTTGATTTATTCTTTTACCAAACTGGGATGAACAATTGTTGTAGTTCATTCATGCAACCTTTAAATGCTTTTGGCAGCTTTGGGCTTGTACTCACTGGAACTTAGAAGAATGCGGGGGGGATCTCATTGAAACCTACTGAATGCTGAAAGGACTAGATGAAGTGGGTGTGGAGAGGATGTTTCCTATAGTGGGGGTGTCCGGAATTAGAGGGCACGGCCTCAAAATTGAGGGGCAACCCTTTAGAACAGAGTTAAAGAGGAATTTTTTTTAGGCAGAGAGTAGTAAATCTGTGGAATGCTCTGCCACAGACAACTGTGGCGGCCAAGACCGTGAGTATATTTAAAGTGAAAATTGATAGCTTCCTGATTGGTCAGGACATCAAAGGTTATGGCGAGAAGGCAAGTGTGTGGGGTTGAGTGGGATTGGGGTAAGCCATGGTGAAATGATGGAGTGGACTCGAAGGGTTGAATGGCCTAATTCTGCCTCTATGTCTTATGGTCATATGGTCTAACAAGGAACTGCAATAGAATCAATGAAAACTATACCCGAACTAAGTGTGATGAACCACCTTTGTGAAAATGAAGAAAAACTTTTGCGCAAATAAATAAATAACTATGAAAATGAGTTGTAGCGTCCTTGAAAGTTCGACCATAGTTTGTGGAATCAGTTCAATGTTGAGGTCAGTGAAGTTATCCACACGAGTCCAGAAGCTTGATGGTTGAAGGGTGGCTGTTCCTGAACCTGGTGATGTGTGATGCAACTTTCCTGTACCTCCTTTCTGAATGCAGCAGCAAGACGAGAGTGAAGGGTGGTGGGGATCCTGGATGATGGATGCTTGATCGTGGCAGCTCTCCTTGTAGAAGTGCTCAACGGTTGGGAAGACATTGTCTGTGATGGTCTGGGCTCCATCCACTACTTTTGTAGGCTTTTTCATTCTCGGGCATTGGCGTTTCTGTATTGGGTGCTGGTGCAGCCAGCTGGGATATCTCTAGAAGCAGAACAACATACTGTGGTGAACAGTCGGTCCATGATGACAGACGAGAAGAGCTCGTTCATCTCAAGCACAACAACAGACAGAGCGCCATTGCTCTGTGAGAATGCACTCAGTCACATACAGACGTGGAGGTGATTATTACTCACCCTGGTTACAGTCAGTGTGACTCACAAACACACAAGCAAAACAACTGTATAACACGGGTTAAAATGTAACAATAAACATACTTGAATATTTCACCTTAATTCTGTGAATGCATTTTAAAACAAGAACAATAAGTAGCACTGGTTGCTAGGAATGCTGGGGCGAGCTGTTCACCACCCCACCCATCCCCCACCTCTCCCCGGGGGCACCATACTGCCCCCACCTGAGGGGTCAGTGATCTCCAGCAACCCCTGAATCCACAACAAAGTCCAAAAGTCCGGTGGTGATTGATTCTGCTACCTGGCTGCTAGGGAGTGGGAGTGTCTGGAGGAACTGTTTGGTGAGGCAAGAGGCAGGGCACTCGGAGTGTCACTTCCTTCCTGCAGCCTCGCTGGTCAGTGGTAGCCAAGGGCAGGTACGGTGCCAGCCAATCCCAGTGCGGCACGACTGTCTTCTGCCGCTCAGGCAACTGCATCTGATATACCACATCGAAGATGCAGGCGAGCACCTCTCCCGGCCCCTTCCAGCGGCTTCCTCACTTGGGGGATAGTCCCTTCTTCCAGGAGGGGCAGAAGACTCATTCTCAGTCCCCCCCAATGAAGTCCTGTCCCCAGCTGTGGGAATTATAAACCCATTTTTGGAAGCTACTCGCTATGCTTTGATTCTGCCGGACTGCATTGTGAACAGCCCACAGGCATTCCCTGAGCTGCTGCAGGTACTCCTACCCAGCCTCCCCAGAAACCTCTGGCTCGGAAGGAGGTCCACACACGAGATCCAGTGGCATGCGCAGCTCCTGCCAGAACATAGGCGTGGCTGGCGTACACCTGGTGCTCTCCTGAACTGCTGTCCGGAATGCCCACAATACTAAGGATAGGTGGTGATCCCAGCCATCCTGGTGCTGGCTATCAAGGATGGCAAGCTGCATAGCCAGATTGCAGTTAAAGCCCTCAACCAGACCATCACTTTGTGGGTGAAGGGGGTGGTCCATTTGTGATTCCCATTTGCCCGCAGACCTCACCAAAGACCTGTGCCTCAAAGTTACAGACAGGTTACTGTGGAGTCCCTCAGGTGTGTTGAAATGGCAGAAGCACTCCTCCACATGTCTCTCAGAGGTGGAGGTGATGCTCCTGTCTGGGACTATGTACACCTCTGGCCACTCTGTGAAGTAATTCATGGACAAGAACACAGCGGTTCCTGGCGTCAGTGTGGGGGAAGGAGCACAGGACGTCCACTCCTAGACACTCCAATGGGGCCCTCACCAGGTAGTGCTGCATTGACATCCTAGGCTGGCGGCCCAGCCTCTTTTGGTATGTGATAGTGTCGGAGCAGTTCATGAACAGCTCCATATCCTGCCTGCACCCAGTCCAATAGAAGTGTTTGTGCAGCTTGCCCAATGTCTTCTATCCCAATTTCTTCCTGGATGGTATGTTGCCCCCTGGGTGCCAGCATGGAACGAGTCCTCAGCATTCTTAAGTGGGATAACGGATAGCCAGAAGTCATGGTCCATGTAGGTACCAATGACATGCGTTGGATAAGTAATGAGGTTCTACATAGGGAATTCAGGGAGTTCCAGGGGTCAGAGGTCATGAATTGTATGAAGTTACCAGAACCAGAGAGAAAGTTCTTGGGAAACTGTAAGGTCTGAAGGTAGAAATGTCACCCGGACCAAATGGAGTACACCTAGAGTTTTGAAAGAGGTGGTGGAAGAGATTGTGAAGGCATTAGTAATGAACTTTCAAGAATCACTAGGTTCTGGAATGTTTCCTGCAGACTAGAAGGCTGCAAATGTCATTCCACTCTTCAAGAAGGGAGGGAGGCAGAAGAAAGGAAACTATAGACCAGTTAGTCTGACCTCAGCGGTTGAGAGATATCAAGGATGAGGTCTCAGGGTACTTGGATGCACAGGATAAAACAGGCTGCAGTCAGCATGGTTCTCCTAAGGGAAAATCTTGCCTGACAAATCTGTCGGAAATTTTTGAAGAACAAGCAAGATAGGGAACATCAGTTGATGTTGTGTACTTGGATTTTCAGAAGGCCTTTGACGTGGTGCCACACACGAGGCTGCTTAACAAGCTACGAGCCCATGGTTTTACCAGAAAGATTCTAGCATAGATAAAGCAGTGGCTGATTGGCAGGAGGCATAGAGTGGGAATAAAGGGAGCCTTTTCTGACTGGCTGCTGGTGACTAGTTGTGTTCCACAGGGGTCTGTGTTGGGACTGACTCATTTTGCATTATATGTCAATCATTTGGATGTTGCAATTGATGACTTTGTTGCAAAGTTTGCAGATGTTACGAAGATCGGTTGAGCAGCAAACACTTTTGAAGAAGTAGAGAGGCTACAGAAGAATTTAGGCAGATTAGGAGAACTGGCAAAAGATTGATTGGTCAGGGCATGCAGGTATGGGGAGAAGGCAGAAGATTGGGGCTGAGAACAAAAATTGAATCAGCCATGATGAAATGGTGGAACAGACTCCATGGGCCAAATGGCCTAATTCTGCTCCTATATCTTATGGTCTCATGAAAATTACAGGAATAGTTACACAAACAAACACTGCTGTCTACGTATGGAGCAGGCAACAGATTTGTGATGGGAGACTACTTAAGAGATACGCTCTAGAAACAAGATAATACTTGATCTTTTAAAAGATATAAGCATAATGATATCAGGTAAATGTTGGGAACAAGCAAGTGCGATAAGAAATGCAAATGACTATGTATTGACAGCAGAGTTATATTAATTGGTCCACATTGAAACCTCAGCCATGACAATACTGAGAGTAATGCATGATATCCATTGCTAAGAAACAATTGATAAAGGGTTTTGCATTTGAACCAGACAATAGACATCATGAAATTCTAAGATATTTTTGCACCATTGTGACATAAACCTGTTTCTCCAACCCCAGTTTGACACCAGTATGGCTTCCAGACCGACCATTTCGCAGCTTGGTACATCAACAATATTTGTAGGTCTATTTGTTCTGTCAATCAAAATTTAGGGTGTTTGTAAATCCAGAAAACAATCTTCAGAGTACTGTATAAAAGAAGGATGTTTTGAATGCCTGGAATTTGTCCTTAAAACTTCTCAGAATATTGATGTGAGCTATCTTGTCCCACCAAAGGTGTTTGTTGTACTTGTTACTTAAAATATGCTCCCATTGTAAAGCATAATCCAATGGCAACTTTTGGCGATACTCAAAATATTGAGCTAAATTACATATTATAACTATTGAAATTGTGTTTCATCACTTGTCATGATTTTTGTACCTACAATGTCTGAAAATTCAAACTATAATGACATTTTGGAGATTCTGCCACCTGGTCTCCCTGTGTGTTTACATGTTCTGAATAAAGATCTGTTACCTCTCTGGCTTCAGTCTCCACAGCCACAATAGGCTTCATTAGCCTCGCTGGTCCCTTAATAATAATGATCGTTGATGTAAAGTAATTGACACAATCCACACACACCGTACTTTGAATTCACTTGTGGAATCTCTGCATTAACAGGCTGTGAGATCAACACTGAAGGATTCCAGATGTTAAAATCGGGATACTACATCTGTTTGAAGAGTTAATGTTCTAGCAATGGCTTAACATGCTGAATGTTATGCATTATAACAGGTGTTTCATTTTGCCTGCTGCTTGTTACCTGAACCGGCATTCTTCATCTGCGCAACTTCCACTGCAGCAAGTGAGTGGCCCACTGACACCAACAATCTGTACGTCTTCACTGTTGTTAATAAAGAACAACATCGTAACGCACTTCCCTAGAGTACAATCAAACGAAATGTCTCATCAAGTTGCATAAGGAGAAATTAGGGCAGGTGACTAAATGCCTTGTCAAAGCAGTATGTTTTAACAAGTTTAAAGCAAGGCTTGAAAACATGGAGCGATGATGAAATATAAATTGAGGAATAAACCTGAATTTGGATGTGTAATGACTGCTGAATCAAACCTCATTTCCCAATGTTATCATCCTGTTGATAACAGTGAGGACAATATGAGTGAAGTTGATGTTCTGGAGCATGTTGATATTAAGGGAGAGGAGGTGTTGGAGTTGTTAAAATACATTAGGAGGATAAGTCCCCGGGGCCTGATGGAATATTCCCCAGACTGCTCCACGAGGCGAGGGAAGAGATTGCTGAGCCTCTGGCTAGGATCTTTATATCCTCGTTGTCCACGGGAATGGTATCGGAGGATTGGAGGGAGGCAAATGTTGTCCCATTGTTCAAAAAAGGTAGTAGGGATAGTCCAGGTAATTATAGACCAATGAGCCTTATGTCGTAGTGGGAAAAGATTCTTAGAGATAGGATCTATGGGCATTTAGAGAATCATGGTCTGATCAGGGACAGTCAGAATGGCTTTGTGAAGAGCAGATCATGTCTAACAAGCCTGATAGAGTTCTTTGAGGAGGTGACCAGGCATATAGATGAGGGTAGTGCAGTGGATGTGATCTTAATGGATTTTAGTAAGGCATTTGACAAGGTTCCACACGGTAGGCTTATTCAGAAAGTCAGAAGGCATGGGAAGTTAGCCCAGGTGGATTCAGAATTGGCTTGCCTGCTGAAGGCAGAGGGTCATGGTGGAGGGAGTACATTCGGATTGAAGGGTTGTGACTAGTGGTGTCCCACAAGGATCGGTTCTGGGACCTCTACCTTTCGTGATTTTTATTAATGACCAGGATGTGGGGGTAGAAGGGTGGGTTGGCAAGTTTGCAGACGACACAAAGGTTGGTGGTGTTGTATATCGTGTACAGGATTGTCAAAGATTGCAGAGAGACAATGATAGGATGCAGAAGTGGGCTGAGAAGTGGCAGATGGAGTTCAACCCGGAGAAGTGTGAGGTGGTACACTTTGGAAGGACAAAATTCAAAGCAGAGTACAAAGTAAATGGCAGGATACTTGGTAGTGTGGAGGAGCAGAAGGATCTGGAGCTACATGTCTACAGATCCCTGAAAGTTTCCTCACAGGTAGATAGGGTAGTTAAGAAAGCTTATGGGATGTTAGCTTTCATAAGTCGAGGGATAGAGTTTAAGAGTCATGAGGTAATGATGCAGCTCTATAAAACTCTGGTTAGGCCACACTTGGAGTACTGTGTCCAATTCTGGTCGTCTCACTATAGGAAGGATGTGGAAGCATTGGAAAGGGTACAGAGGAGATTTACCAGGATGCTGCCTGGTTTAGAGAGTGTGCATTATGATCAGAGATTAAAGGAGCTAGGGTTTTACTCTTTGGAGAGAAGGAGGATGAGAGGAGACATGATAGAGGTATACAAGATACTAAGAGGAATAGATAGAGTGGATAGCAAAAGCCTCTTCCCCAGGGCACCACTGCTCAATGCACAAGGACATGGCTTTAAGGTAAGGGGTGGGAAGTTCAAGGGGGATATTAGAGGAAGGATTTTTACTCAGAGAGTGTTTGGTGCGTGGAATGCACTGCCTGAGTCAGTGGTGGAGGCAGATATACTAGTGAAATTTAAGAGATTACTAGACAGGTATATGGAGGAATTTAAGGTGGGGGGTTATACGGGAGGCAGGGTTTGAGGGTCAGCACAACATTGTGGGCTGAAGGGCCTGTACTGTGCTGTACTAATCTATGTTCTATTTTCTATGTTCTGTTTCCTAAATTTTATGAATCATGATTCCCCAGATACAGCATACCTGTCAGAGGATGGTGCCTGCTTCATTCTCCGGCAAGGTTTATTTGATACGGTTTGTGGTTTGCCTCTGTGGCTCATGTTATGATGCGTTTCTGGTTTCTGGCCACTCCTTTTTTTTTGTTGCTATTTTGGGCGATTTTGATTGGGGCAGCGGGCAGATAAGGAACGACATAGTGCTAAATTGAATCAGAACTGAGCTGAACTGAATATGCCTGGACTCTTTCAATTTCGTGGTTTGATATTCTGTGTTTTTCACTTACTTTATTGCCATTTGCACAATTTGTGTTCTTTTTTGCGCATTAGCGGGGTTGATGTTCCATGGGGTTTGGATCCGCCCGCCTCCAAAGCCACGAAAATCCGCCACCCTGAAAGCGCGCTAGTCTTCCAGGCTGCATCCTTGGCATGTTGAAAAGTGGCCAATTGTGAGTTTCCCCAAAGAACTGAAGTCAGCGCGTATCTCCAGGCCAGGGTTTAACCTTCAAAGGTTTCAAAGGTACAATTTAATGTCAGAGAAATGTATACAATATACATCCTGAGATGCTTTTTCTTCATAACCATCCACGAAAACAGAGGAGTGCCCCAAAGAATGAACGACAGTCAAATGTTAGAACCCCAAAGTTCCCCCTCCCGCAGGTAAGCGGCAGCAAGCAACAATCCCCCCTCCCCCCACTGGCAAAAAAAAAGCATCGGCACCCCCCACCGAGCCACCGAGCACTGAAGTGTGAGCAAAGCAACAGCAAAGACACAGACTTGCAGTTATCCCAAAGACTTCGCGTTTCACCCGGTATTCGACAAATCACAGCTTCTCTCTCTTCCTAGTAAGGGAGAAAGTGGTGTCTCTGTTTTCCCAGCAATCAGGGAGACACAACAAACAACTCACTAGTTTACAATGTTAAAAGTCTGCCACATTGCTTTTTTTGAGCTCTGTACCTAAAACTCTGGGCACACGACCGTAGATATTCCGACTCCCCAGACGAAACGCGGGTCTCCTGTCGTGACACTGACCCTCGATCTACCTGTCTCCAGAGTCCCGAGATCCTAGGTTTCCAAACTCAGGCCGGACTCTTAGGCCGAGCCCTTGCTGTGCCGAACAACAATGGCCGGTTATGAAACACCAAGAGCGGGTCCCATTCCCAGAAAGAACCGTAGTCAGTGTGTAACTCCAGGTCAGGGTCTTTAAAAGAACCCTGAAAGGGAAAAACAGAGATATTAAAGATAGAAATAGAGCTGTTTCTGAAGATATAAGCAAAGGAGTCATGTTAGGCGCCATCGTCCTCCTAAGCTCATCACAAGGGATCTGCAATGTTCAGGAGCTGGCCAGTTGACTAAGTGTAATTCTGTCCTGTGACAGGTCATCAACCTTAAACAACAACTCTGTTTTTCTCTCTCCATTGTACTCCCTAACCTGCTGAGTATTTCTAATATTCTCTGGTTTTAGTATCATAGCTTGCACACTTATTCCTTGCCACAGTGGTTCCCACTCCAGTATAATATCGGTTTTAAGATCAATACACTGTGCTCATTTTGGTTCATCTTTCGGCTTTATCAGTTGCTTGCATCTATTTCTTCCAGCACAGTGATTGAAATGAAAGCCTTTAGCATCAACCAATCTTCATCTCTTGCCAAGTTCAGCCTGTGAGGGAGGGCCAGGCATCTGAGGTTGTGTGTAAAAGTCTCACTTCCTAATTCCCCCATGACTCCTGACTCACTGATGGGTGCAGAAATAATAGTGAGAACATCAACCTCTTGATGTGGTTTTTGATTTTCTGGTAGTGACAGTTGGGGAATTGAATTCATTTTTTTCATCAGCTAATCTGCTGGTCTTTGAATTAAATTTAAAATTCAATTTATAATTAATAAGGAACTCACAAACTTTCTCTAGTTAATTAACTCTTCGCTCTCTAGTTGATTTTTGGAAAAATGGGCCTTTGTTATTCCTGCTTGTGTGTCTTCTTCCCAAGAATACATCCAGGGAGGCACAGCAGCATAGCAGCTAGCATCATGCTATTACAGTGGCAGTGACCTGGGTTCAATTCTGCTGTATGTTGTCCCAGTGATCGTTATGGTTTATTCCAGGTGCCCTGGTTTCCTCCCACATTCCAAAGGTGTACAGGTTAGTAGGTTAATTAGTCACATGGGTGTAATTAGACAGTGTGGTCTCATTGGGCCAGTACTGCTTGTTATCATGCTGTATCTCTAAATAAAATCTAAAGGAAATCCACCTGTCCCGATCCCACCTAGCCAATCATTGGAATATATTATCTCAATAATTTCTGGACCTTTAACTTTAGGCTGTTTTGCCAGCTGAAGATCAAGACCTAAACCTGGCAATAAGTGCACAAAATGCCAAAAAAAGGACACAATCTGAGACAAGTCTATGTCAGTGCAAGTAATGAGCAATGGTGTTCCAGTGCTGAGGTGCGATTAGGGTTTGGTCGTTGCTTCAAGAGCTTTAAATTTGTACCTGTTCTTGAATCAGCTGGAGTGGAACTTTAGGCTTCTGTATCTCCTGCCAGACTGAGGCAGCATGACCCAGATGATGGGGATCTTTGATGATCCTGGAGACAGCACTTCCTTTAGATACAGTCACTGGTGGAAAAACTGTCCCTTTGATGAATTGGGATGCTTCTGCAACCTCTTGTGTTCCTGTGCCTTGGAACTGCAGCACTGGATCATCATGTCACCAGTTAGAATACCATCTATGTGGGAAAGGCCATATTATTTGTATGTTCAAAGCACGAATGCCCTGAAATAGATGTTCTGTTCTGAGATCTGTCATTGTACGAGAACATTCGGTAAGGTGGTGAGCAGTATTTTTATCTTGCGCGGTGAACTTTAGGAAGAAGTTAAGCCTTAAAGGTTAAGAGGGAACAGCGAGGTCTTGCTAGAATCTGGGGTGCAACAAACTGCTGGAGGAACTCAGTGGGTTGAGCAGAATTTGTGAGGGTAAAGGAAATATTGAAGCTTTGGATTAAAGTGCTACATTGAGACTGTATGCACTTGATAACAATTGCCTCAGTGAGCCTCTACTAAGGCTTTCAATGATAGTACGTCCCTCTTTACATCAGCAGACCAAACTGCATTATGGCAGTTATAGCTTCAGCAATATTCTGTATAGTTTTAGCAACACTTGCCAACTCTCATACACAATATGGAGCTTTGAAAACTAGAGGGCTATGCGGTAGGGAAATCCTAGGCAGTTTCTAGAGTAGGTTACATGGTCAGCACAGCATTGTGGGCTGAAAGGCCTGTAATGTGCTGTTAGATTTCTATGTTCTATATTCTATGTTCAATTCCTTCTGCAATAATGGCTGACCGTCTATTCTATTTCCTAATTCCTTTCATTGCTTCATGTACAAGGACGTGCAGATCCTTCTGTACAGCTGCATTCTGTGGTGAATGTCTGCTCTGCACTCAGTATGAAATCTTCACAACTGTCACATTGTTTTCTTTTTGAGAATTAATCTGTGCACTTCCTCTGAAGGCCAAGAGTGTAAATGCTTCAGTGAGATTGCCTGACTGCAAACTCGCCTCCTGTATTACGATCTTCTGCTCCTCTGTGACACCAAGATGTAAAACAAATTTTTATTTATTTTATTTAGCGATACATCTCGGTAACAGGCTCTACCTGCCCAATGAGTCTGCAAGCCCAGTTACACCCACGTGACCAATTAATCTATTAACTCACACATTTTTGAGCGTGGGAGGGAAAAGGAACAGCCAGGGGAAACCCATGTGGAAAAAGGGATAATGTACTCAGTGGCCACTTTATTAGATACACCGGCACATCTGCTCCTTAGAATAGTACAGCACATTACAAGCCCTTCGGCCCACAATGTTGTGCCGACCCTCAAACCCTGCCTCCCATGTAACCCCACACCTTAAATTCCTCCATATACCTGTCTAGTAGTTTCTTAAACTGCTTGAATTTAATTGACTTTATTTCTTAAATCCTGCACATACATTGGGAGTAAAACACTTTACGTTATGTCTCCATCTAAATGTGCAATGTGCAATCATAGTAATTTGTAATAATTTTCATTAATTAGAACAGTCAATGTAACATAGAAATACACTCAAATCAGTGTGAGTTCATCAGTCTGCTGGCCTGGTGGAAGAAGCTGTCCCGGAGCCTGTTGGTCCTGGCTCTTATGCTGCGGTACTGTTTTCCGGACGGTAATAGCTGCAATAGATTGCGCTTGGGGTGACTCGGGTCCTCAATGATCCTTTGGGCCCTTTTTTCACATCTGTCTTCGTAAACATACTGAATCATGGGAAGTTCACAACTACAGATGGGCTGGGCTGTCCGCACCACTCTCTACAGACTCCTGCGATTTTAGGAAGTACAGTTCCCATACCAGGCAGTGATGCAGCCAGTCAGGATGCTCTCAATCGTGCCCCCGTAGAAAGTTCTAGGATTTGGGGCCCCACCAAACTTTCTCAACCATGTGAAGTGAAAGAGGTGCTGTTGTGCCTTTTTTACCACACAGCTGGTGTGTACAGACCACGTGAGGTCATCGGTGATGTGCATGCCAAGGAACTTAAAGCTGTTTACCCTTTCAACCCCAGATGCATTGATGTCAATAAGGGTTAGCCTGTCTCCATTCCTCCTGTAATCCGCAACCAGCTCCTTTATTTTTTGCAACATTAAGGAGGAGGTTGTTTTCTTGACACCACTGTGTCAGGGTGATGACTTCTTCCCTGTAGGCCACCTCGTTATTGTTTGAGATTGGACCCATCAATGTAGTGTTGTCGGCAAATTTAATTAGCAGATTACAGCTGTGGATGGTGACGCAGTCGTGAGTATACAGAGAGTAAAGGAGACAACTTAGTACACAGCCCTGAGGGGCTCCTGTTTTTGAAAGTCAGAGGGGTGGAGGTGAGGGATCCCACTCTTACCACCCGCTTGCAATCTGACAGGAAGTCCAGGATCCAGCTGCACAAGGCAGGGTCAAGGCCGAGGTCTCTGGACTTCCTACAGAGCCTGGATCGAATTATGGTGTTGAATGCTGAACTGTAGTCCAAGAACAGCATTCTCAGATAAGCATCCTTCTTCTCCAGATGTGTAAGGACGGTATGTCATAGTCGTAGTCATACTTTATTGATCCTGGGGGAAATTGGTTTTCGTTACAGTTGCACCATAAATAATAAATAGTAATAGAACCAAAAATAGTTAAATAGTAATATGTAAATTATGCCAGTAAGTTATGAAATGAGTCCAGGACCAGCCTATTGGCACAGGGTGTCTGACCCTCCAAGGGAGGAGTTGTAAAGTTTGATGGCCACAGGCAGGAATGATTTCCTATGATGCTCTGTGTTGCATCTCGGTGGAATGAGTCTCTGGCTGAATGTACTCCTGAGCCCACCCAGTACATTATGTAGTGGATGGGAGACATTGTCCAAGATGGCATGCAACTTGGACAGCATCCTCTTTTCAGACACCTCCGCCAGAGAGTCCAGTTCCATCCCCACAACATCACTGGCCTTACGAATGAGTTTGTTGATTCTGTTGGCATCTGTTACCCTCAGCCTGCTGCCCCAGCACACAACAGCAAACATGATAGCACTGGCCACCACAGACTCGTAGGACACCCTCAGCATCGTCCGGCAGATGTTAAAGGACCTGAGTCTCCTCAGGAAATAGAGATGGCTCTGACCCTTCTTGTAGACAGCCTCAGTGTTCTTTGACCAGTCCAGTTTATTGTCAATTCATATCCCCAGGTATTTGTAATCCTCCACCATGTCCACACTGACCCCCTGGATGGAAACAGGGGTCACCGGTACCTTAGTTCTTCTCAGGTTACCACCAGCTCCTTAGTCTCTTTCACATTAAGCTGCAGATAATTCTGCTCACACCATGTGACAAGGTTTCCTACCGTAGCCCTGTACTCAGCCTCATCTCCCTTGCTGATGCATCCAACTATGGCAGAGTCATCAGAAAACTTCTGAAGATGACAAGACTCTGTGCAGTAGTTGAAGTCCCAGGTGTAAATGTAGAGCAGTGGCTATCATGTCATCTGTTGATTAGTTGCTAATGCAAAACATCTAACCAGCCAATAATCTGGCAGCATTTCAATGCAAAAAAAAAAGCTTGTAGACATGGTCAAGTGACTTTGACTGTAGAATGATAGTTGGTGCCAGAAGGAATGGTTTGCATAACTCAGAAACTGCTGATATCCCCTGGAATTTTCATGCACAACATTCTCTAGAGAGTGGTGTGAAAGACAACAAATGCACCGAGTGAACAGCAGTTCTGTGAGCAAAAACAGCTTGTTAGTGAGCGAGCTCGGAGGAGAATGGCTAGTCTGGTTCAAGACTGCAGGAAGGTGACATTAGCTCAAATAACCACACATTACAATAGTGGCGTGCAGACAAACCTTGAAGTGGATGGGCTACAGCAGCGGAAGTCCATGAACATACACTCCTTTGGCAACAGAGTGTACAATCACCTTAAAGACAGCAGCAGAATTATACAGCTGGCGCTTTATTAACATTATACTAAGCATCACGCTATCACGCGCCCCCCCCCACCGTGTCGCAAATTTTCCTTGGCCTAAATCCATGATTTTTTTTCAGTTTTTGTGTTGACACGTTAGATTAACATCTGAAGGCAATGAAATCTGACATTTTGTGTTGCTGTGACATTTTCTGTAGCAGTCGGAAACAAGAACAGCTTCAAATGAAATGTGCTGCCAGCAGCCTAGAGGAAGAACTGTAAAAGAGATCGCACAGCTGTCAGCTCACAAAGGTTCGAGTAGTAGGTGAAGGATGTTGCTAAGTAGTGAAGAAATGTATTGAAGTGTGATTTTAGGGCATAAAATCCTACTTACATTGCCAATTCTTGTGTAAGTCCAATGGTTTGCGCACCAGAATTTATGCCATATCCCAACCTTCCTTCAGTCCATTTGAGAGCAAAACATATACTCATCTCATATAAGGATGACAGTGGACAAAGAGACGTGATTAAGAACAAGAAAATCTGCCCCACTGGTTTCAACGATAGTTACTACCCTTCAATCATCAGGTTCTTGACCAAAGGGGATAGGTACACTCATTTAAGGACTCTGTTATATTGTTATTTCATGCTTGTTATCTATTGCTATTTGTTTATATCTGCATTTGCACAGTTTGTTTACAGTTAACAGTTTCTGATGTTTACAGTTTTTGGTTACTGATCCATAAATTTGCTAAGCAAACCTCCAGAAAAAAAATCTCTGGGTTGTATGTGGAGACATAAGTTTTACTTTGACCTTTGACACTCCCACATCTTTGGCTCTCAGTGATTCTTTATCATCAATGAAAATGGGCATTCTGGGTCACCAACAACAGACACCATTGGATTCTTCTGTTCATTGTGAGACTCTCTCTACATGCGTATCCATACTTACAGTCATACACATGACTGGCCATATTATTTGGCCTCATTAGGCCTAAAGTACCAACCAAACTACCTGATATATGTACTGGCAGCATAAAACTTATCCAGAATTAAAATCAGGTTTAATATCACTGGCATATGTCATGAAATTTATTTTTTTGGGGACAGCAGTACAATGGAATACATAAAAATAAAAAAACTATAAATTGTGATGAATTATACATATATAATTTATATTGTATTTATGAATGTATACTATATATTGTATTTATATACAATACATTTTGTATTGTAATATAATTATATAATTATATGTATGTGTATGTATGTATATGTGTGTGTGTGTGTATATATATATATAATTAAGTAAGTGCAAAATGAGAGGGAAAAATGCTGAGGTAATTTTCATGGGTTCATTGTCCATTTAGAAATCTGATGGTGGAGGAGAAGAAGCTGTTCCTGAAACATTGAGTTTGTCTCTTCAAGCTCCCCTACCTTCTTTTCCATCTCTTTGATGATAGCAACAAGAAGAGGGCATGTCCTGGGTGATAGGGGTGCTTAATGCCACTTTTTTGAGGCATCGTCTTTTGAAGGTGCCCTGGACGCTGGTGAGACGAGCACCCATGATGGAACAGGCAGAGTTTACAACTTTCTGCAGCTTTTTTCTGATCCTGTGCAGTAGCCTCTCCATATCAGATGGTGATGCAACCAGTTAGAATGTCCCCACAGTACATCTGTAGAAATTTGCTGGTGTCTCCTCAAACTCCTACTGAAATTTAGTTCTGTAGTGACTTTGTAATTGCATCAATATGTTGGGCCCAGGATAGATCCTCAAAGATGTTGATACCCAGGAACTTGAAACTGCTCACCCCTTCTACTTCTGATCTCTCAATGAGGACTGGTGTGTGTTCCCTCGACTTCTCCTTCCTAAGGTCCACAATCAGTTCCTTGGTCCTACTGATGTTGAGTGCAAAGTTGTAGATGTGACGCACTTGAGCAACTGATTGGTTTCAATTCTGTACACCTCTTCATCAGCATCTGAAATTCTGCCAACAACAGTGTGTCATCATCAAATTTAAGGATGTTATTTAAGCTGTGCTTAGCCACACAATCATGGGTGTAGAGTAGAGGACTCAGCACACCTCCTTAAGATGCACCACTGTTGATTGTCAGCAAGGAGGAGATGTTATTTCTGATCCGCCCAGACTGCTGGCCCAGTGAGGAAGTTGCAGAGGGAGGTACAGAGCCACAGGTTTTGGAGCTTGTTGATTAGAACTGAGGGTATGATTGTGTTGAACACTGAGCTGTAATCAATAAGCAGTAGTCTGACATAGATATTACTTTTATCCGGGTGATCAAAGACCAAGTGGCGAGCCCGTGAGAATGCATCTTCTGTAGACCTACTATGGCAATAGGCAACTTGAAGCGGGTCCAGGTCCTTGCTTAGGCAGGAGTTGACTCTGGCCATGACCAAGCTCTCAAAGCTCTTCATCATAGTAGATGTGAGTGCTACTGGGTGATAGTCATTGAAGCAGCCAGCCCTGCTTTGTTTATTGCACTTTCCAAGCAGTCCACGTCTATTCCGCATCACACATGAATAAGGTGGACTGATGAATTAGACACCTTGATAAAATCGACATCCATGAATGCTCAAATGAAGGACAAGCATTGGAAGAGCACCAAGAGCCCTGTTCGTGTGCCAGAACACACAGAAGGCAGGCCTAACTGGAGCAAGGAGTGCACTGCTCCACAAGCTACACCTACGTAATCCACAAGGCACCCAAGTAGTGGTTGATTCAAATTAATTTATCTATCACGTGTATATCGAAACATATAGCGAAGTGTGTTGATCATGTTAAAAACCAACATAGCCTAAGGATGTGCTGGAGGAAGCCCACTACTGTCGCCAAGTATTCCTGAGCCAGCATAGCATGGCCACAATGCTTGGCAGAACAACACAGAGCACAACAAGCAACAAAACAATGACAACATTAAAAACAAACAAGAGAAAATCTGCCGACGCTGAAAGTCCGAGCAAAAGTACAGTCGACTTTTTCTCCCGTCCTGCTGAAGGGTTTCGGCTCAAAACGTCACCTGTACTTTTTTCCATAGATGCTTCCTGGCCTGCTAAATTCCTCCAGGATTTTGAGTGTGTTGCTCACAACATAAAAAAAGCCCCCTCTGTTCTAAACTGTAGTGAATGCAGACCCAGAACCATCAAACATGTCATATATTAACCATTTCATTCCCAGGATCATTCTCATAGACCTCCCCTGGACCCTCTTCAATGCCAGCACACCCTTTCCACACCCTATATGGGGCCCAAAACTGCTTACTGTGCTCTAAATGTGATTTGTCCACTGCCTTATAAAGTCTCAACATTACATCCTTGTTTTTATATTTTAGTGCTCTTCAAATGGATGCTAATATTGCATTTTCCTTCTTTACTACTGACTCATCCTGTAAGGTAACCTTTAGGGAATTCTGCACTAGG
Source organism: Mobula hypostoma (assembly GCF_963921235.1). Lineage (NCBI taxonomy): Eukaryota > Metazoa > Chordata > Chondrichthyes > Myliobatiformes > Myliobatidae > Mobula > Mobula hypostoma. Next base: position 86,844,865 of record NC_086108.1, on the reverse strand, counting down.
ACTCCCAATCCTTTCGTAGATCCGATTTCTGAATTGGAGCATGAGGCAGTATGCAATCTAGGAGTGAGTGGTTGCCTTGGACATTTTTCTTGTCATTTCAAGACTCCGATGGACATTGGTCATGTAGGATACTGCAAGGCAGGTTCACTGATTTATTGATGTGACTGACAGTGGGGGGAATTGTATAGCCTCAGTTGTAATGTGGACTAGGCCTCCTGCTCCGGGTTCCCCTGTTGCAGCCACCCAGGACGGGAGGTGCGGGAGGCAGTGTGCAGAGCATCATGCTGGGTTCAGGACTTGCCCCTCCCATTGGTGCTGCTCCACAGCGGTCACTGTAGAAAACAGGCCGGACTGCATTTGTCGGTGGACTGCTGCGGGCTTGTTCTTTCTGACAACATCCATGCATCATCAATCTACAGGACAGGACACTCAGGGACTTGGGCCGTAATAGATTTTATATGTGACTGTATGCTTTCCTGCTATCATAACTATGCGTGGTAAATGTGCTATGTTTGACTGTTGGTACTGTGACCCTGCTGTAACCCTGTTTTGTTCTGCTGTATTCATGGGTATTCATGTACGGCTGAATGATAATTAAGCTTCAACTTGAACTTGAATTCATTAGTGTACATCTTTATTCCTTCTATCAATGTGCATGGCCATACACTTCCCTACCAAGCATTCCCTCTACCATTTCTTTGCCCATTCTCCTCATCTGTTCAAGTCCTTTTGCAAAACCGGCTACAAAGCCATCAATTCTGTCATCCAGATCATTAACATACAGCATGAAAAGTAGCAGTGCCAACACCAGCCCCTAGGGAACACCACTAGTCACCAGCAAACAACCAGAAAATGCCCCCTTTATTCCCACTCTGCCTTCTGCCAGACAGTGAATCTTCTGTTTATGCTAATATCTTTCCTGTAATACTATGGCTCTTATCTTGTTCTCATGTGTCGTTATCTTGGATCTTGTTACCTTGTTCTTACCTTGATCTATTATCTTGTGCCTCATGTGCAGCTCCTTGTTAAAGGCCTTCTGGAAATCCAAGTAATGATGTTCACTGTCTCTCCTTTGTCTATCCCACCTTTATTTCCTCAAAGAATTCCAACAGATTTGTCAGGCAAGATTTCCCCTTAAGGAAACCATGCTGACTTTGGCCATTTTATAATGCACTTCCAAGTACTCTAAAGCCTTGGCTTTAAAAGTTGTATCTAACATCATGCTTCTGAAGTCAGGCTAACAGGGCTATATTTTCCTGCCTTTTGCCTTCATTTTCAAGCTCCTGGACGCAATGTTTTGATGCAGCAACAAAGCAGGCATGACAGTGGCTATATATCATTAGGAGTTTGAGGAGATTTGGTATGTCTTCAAAGACACTCGCAAATTTCTACAGATGTACCATGCAGAGCATTCTAACTGGCTGATCACCGTCTGATATGGGGAGGCGATGGGTGGGTCTACGTACATAGTCAGCTCCATCATGGGCAGTAGCCTCTGTAGTATCCAGGGTATCTTCAAGGAGCAATGCCCGAAAAACACAGCATTCATCATTAAGGACCCGGATCACCCAGGTCATGCTTTGTATTCAGGAACAGCTACTTACCCTCTGCCATCCGATTTCTGAATGGACATTGAACCCATGAATACTACCTCACTACTTCTTTGCACCACTTACTTAATTTAACTATTTAATATATACTCTACGTGCTTACTGTAATTCACAGTTTTTTTCTGTTGTTATGTATTGCATTGCACTGCTGCCACAAAGACAACAAACTTATGCCGGTGATATTAAGCCTGATTCTGATTCTGATTCCGCTCATCTTAAAGAGTGGAGTGACATTTGCCATTTTCCAATATTCAGGAAGTATTTCTGACTGCAGTGATTCTTGAAAGATCACTACTAATGCCACCACAATTGCTTCAGCTACCTCTTTCAGAACCTTGAGGTATATTCCATCTTGTCCGGGTGACTTAACTACCTTAAGAACTTGCAGTTTCTCAAGCACATTCTTAGTATTAGCGACCATGCACACTTCTACCCCCTAACTCACTCAAATTTATAACACTCTGCTGGTGTCCTCCACAGTGAAGATTGACACAAAATACCTATTTAGATCATACAACATTTCATTGTTCCCCATTAATACCTCTCCAGCATCATTTTCCAACAGTTCAATGCCTATTCTTTCTCTCTTTCACTTTTTATATATCTGAAAAATCTTTGACATCCACTTTAATATTGTTGTCTACTTTACCTTCATATTTCATCTTTTCTTTAATTATTGCTTTTTTAGTTACCATTTATTGGTTTTAAAAGATTCCCACAATTTTTTACGACGTTGTATAGTCTCTGTTTTGGATTTATGCAGTATTTGACTTCCCTTGACAGCAACAATTGTCTTACCCGCCCTTCAGAATACTTCTTCTTTGAGATGAACCAATTACTCACAGAAATTCCAGCTCTGCCGTCATCCTTGCTAATGCCACCTTGCAAACAATTTTGGCCAGCCCCTCTCTCGTGCCCCCTGTACTTCTTTTTACTTCACTGTAATAATATTATTTCTGATTTTAGCTTCTCCCTTTCGAACAGCCAAGTGAATTCTATCATAATATGATTACTGTCTCATAAGGCATCCTTTACCTTAAGCTCCCTAATCAAACCTAATCAACGTCAAACCCAGAATTGCCTTTTCCCTAGTAAGCTTGACCACAAGCGCTCTAAATGCCATCCTGTAGGTATTCTACAAATTCCTTCTGTTGGCATCCAGCACCAACAAGATATTTGAATGTAACTCATATTGGAATCCCCATGGCCATTGTAACCTTGCCCTTTTTATATACATTTTCCATCTCCCATTATAATTTGAATCACTATTTGGCTATTAACACGAGTCAGAATGCTCTACATTGTGCATCTGTATCATGTTGCCCTCTCATGGAATAAGTAATAATCTTGAATATGATTTTAAGTGGGTTAAAAATGTTAAAACAGAGCTGTGTTACAGTTACATACGTCAGTTACATACATTTGATGAGAAATCAATTCTTGACTGGTGGTGCTCAAGGTATTCTACACTAGCATCTCTGTGCTTTACTCTCTGTCTCTGAAAGTTACTCCATCCAGAGCAATGAAGTAAATTTCAGAGGCATAACACAACACATTCCCACCATCCGTCTGACTCAAACTTCTAAGCAAATGTACTGCCATTGTGTGGAATCTTGCTGTGAAACCAAGGCTCTTATTTTTGCCATCTTTGTTTATGAGCCTCATACCATCTTTAAACACATTTTTGATGCTTCATTCATCCAGTAATAAGGACTTCAAAGCCTGAGGCTATGTCCTTCTACTGCTGTTAGATTGCTTTGCAATAGTGTCCTAGATATGGTAGATGCAAGTTTACTGAACCTCATGGGGATGGAAGCAGGCTAAGGTCTGATAACACTGACAGTAAATGCAGAATTAGGAATTACCCCGTACAACACGGTATTCTATATAAAGAGAACTCCGTCTGAAGTCCTAGCATCCTGTCTAATTCTTTGCATCCTCATTTTCTTGATTACTAAGTATCTTTTTTCAGTCACTGAGTTTATACCTTCTTATAGCCTTGAGAGTTCGATGAGCTGTGTTGCTGGCTGTTTCATACCCTTCACCGCTGACAGCGTATGACATTGGCCATCTGAAATACAGCCATAGGCATAAGACAATGTATCCTTGGTGATCAGGGAAGGAAGAAAGATAAGGAATGTACAAGTTGAGGATGACCTTATAATCAGCTTAACTCAGCTAAAATAAATAGAGCTCAGTGTAAGTAGATTTGATACTATGCCCTGGCACTCGGCTTGTGCCTTTTGAAGTGAAAAAACAAACCAGATTAGTATAACCCCACTGGTGGAAGAGAGTTTGAGTGATCAGTGATCCAGATACTTAAGTTGCTTGGTACTGACATTAATAATCCTAGAGGGTGACATCCTGCAATTAGACATACCATATGGAGCTATTAGACACAAGCCATCTTGGAAATTCATCGGGGTATTTATATAGACAATGAATGGTTCCCTGACATATATGTGTATATATATATATTTGTCAACATTAGAATAGAATGTATATGACATGATCATGAGGCATTATCAAGCAGCTGGCTAAATGTATAGAAAACATCATCAGGTCATTTCTATACTGACAAAAAACTGTTGATTGGATTCCAATCCACCGCCACATCAAAATTCCAACCTACAACACAGTAATACAGTGATAACATAATAAATATGCTGGGCATCAATATACATTTTACATTTTGGGTTCCTGTCATCACTGAAAAACAAGCGCCCTGTGTCGAAAGCTTATGCACAGGACCATGAGATATTGCAAAAGACTACCTGACCTCCTAGCCTGGCTAAGCATGGTCATGATTACAAAGGATGGGCTTTAAGTCAACTGTCATGTATTATCAGTGTATCAAAAAGGTAAAAACTCAGTGTAATTTGATTTTCAAGGAGATTCTCCCACTTGACCTTCCCTGCACGTATCTTTTTCTTTTTGGGTCCTTAGCTCCCAGTGGAGCATAGGCCACCAATGAAATCACTTTGTAGAGATCTGTTTTTACTTTGACATGGAAGAATTTTTTTCTCTCTCTGTTGATCGGTGTCAAAAATGCCATATTAAATCCACTGTGTTTTAATGTTGTAAAACGATAAAACATGATAACTTCCAGGAGGGCTGAATACTTTTTATGGGTAAGTGATCAGGGAAGGAAGAAAAATAAGGAATGCATGAGCTGAGGATGACCTTATAATCAGTTTAAGTCAACTGAAATAAATAGAGCTCAATCTATGTAGCTCTGATACGGTGTACTGGCACTCAGCTTGTGCCTTTCGAAGTGAAAAAGCAAACCAGATTAGTCTAACCCAAATGGTGAAAGAGTCTGAGCATTCAGTGATTCCGGTACCAGTGGCCACACATTTTAATTCCACATACCATTCCCATTCTGATATGTCTATCCACGGCCTCCTCTACTGTAAAGATGAAGCCACACTCAGGTTGGAGGAACAACACCTTATATTCTGTCTGGGTAGCCTCCAACCTGATGCCATGAACATTGACTTCTCTAACTTCCGCTAATGCCCCACCTCCCCCTCGTACCCCATCCGTTATTTATTTATATACACACATTCTTTCTCTCTCTCTCTCCTTTTTCTCCCTCTGTCCCTCTGACTATACCCCTTGCCCATCCTCAGGGGTTCCCCCCGCCCCCCCGCTTTCCTTCTCCCTGGGCCTCCTGTCCCATGTTCCTCTCATATCCCTTTTGCCAACCACCTGTCCAGCTCTTGGCTCCATCCCTCCCCCTCCTGTCTTCTCCTATCATTTTGGATCTCCCCCTCCCCCTCCCACTTTCAAATCTCTTACTAGCTCTTCCTTCAGTTAGTCCTGACGAAGGGTCTCGGCCCGAAACGTCGACTGTACCTCTTCCTAGAGATGCTGCCTGGCCTGCTGCGTTCACCAGCAACTTTGATGTGTGTTACTTAAATTGCTTGGTATGTTTAGGATTAGCGTAATATATAAGAGCTTTTGGTGGTCTTGTAAATATGTTTTGTGGATAGGATAGTATATATGGCCTAATACATACGTTTCTTTAGATAGAATTGAGTGTAAATATACAGTATTGGTGGTGGCATTGCATATAGGTATTTGTGAATGGAATTGTATATATGTGTAGGTGGATGAGATAGATTATGCATGGATCGGTGAAGAGAAGGAGTGATGAATATGACTTGCAGATATGACTAAGTGAATTCCCATTGTTCGCCCTGCTCATTTGTGACAACTTTGTTAAAAGAGCAATGGCAACTCAATCTAATTAAATAACTTTGTCAATGTAATGTATGGGGCTGTATTTGAAATAAGCGAGGAAGAAATTGAATTCCAGGCAACAATGGCCATCTGCTCAAAGAGTTGTCCTCCACCACAGACTACGGTGAAGGCTAAGTCCATGCATATGGAAGTTGATCGTTTCTTGATTGGGTAGGGCATAAAGGATATGGCGAGAAGGTAGGTGTATGGAATTGAGTGGGATCCGGGATCAGCCAGGATGGAATGGCTGTAGACTCGATGGGCTGAATGCCCTAATTCTGCTCCTATGTTTTATGGTCTTATGGTATGTGATGCATTACCCCATAATTAATAGCTGAATGCATCATGTATGAGGTACATTTGTTAAAGTCACAACACTATTCAATTAATGATTAACAACATTAAATAACAAACTTTATACGAACAGATAAACAGCTTTCTACAACCTTTATTCCATGTTTCCAGCACACCTTCCAAATTACTTAGATAATTTCAAATAATTTTCCTGAATTTTAATTTCCTCTAAGAAGTGCACTTTTACCTGTTCCTATATTTGAACTCTTCTTTCTGAATGCTCATACCACAAGACCCTAAGAAATAGGAGCAAATTAGGCCATTCAGCCTATTGAATGTGCTCTGCTATTCCATCATGGCAGATTTATTATCCCTTTCAACCTCATTTTTCTGCCTTCTTCCTTACCCTTTGATGTCCTTACTAATTAAGAACCTATCAGCCACAACTTTAATTGTACCCAATGACTTGGCCTCCACAGGTGTCTGTGGCAATGAATTTGTCAGATTCACCACCCTCTAGCTAAAGAAATTCCTCCTCATCTCTGTTCTAAAGGGATATCCTTGTAATCTGAGGCCGTGCCTTCTGGTCCTAGATTCCCCACTTTTGGAAACATCCTCCCTACATGTCCACTCTATCTAGGCCTTTTAATATTCAATAAGTTTCAGTGAGATTCCCCTTTAGTCTTTTAAACCCCAGTGAGTACAAGCTTAGAGCCATCAAAAACTCCTCATATGTTAACCTTTCATTCCCAGAATCATTCTTATGAATCTCCTCTGGACCCTCTCCAATGCCAGTACATCTTTTTTTGGTAAGGGACCACCAGAACTGCTCCCAATACTCCAGGAGTGGTCTGAACAATGCTTTATAAAGAGTCAGTATTACATCATTGTTTTTATATTCTTGTCCTCCCAAAATGCGTTTGCCCTCCTTACCACTGACTCAACCTGAAGTTAACCTTTAGAGAATCCTGCACAAGGACTCCAAGTCCCTTTGCACCTCTGATTTTTGAATTATCTCCCAATTTAGAAAAAAATTCCATGCCTTTATTCCTTCTACTAAAGTGCATGGCGATACACTGCATGCCCAAAACTGTATTCTATCTGCCATCTCTTTGCCCATACTCCTAATCTGTTCATATCCTTCTGCAGTCTCGCTGTTTCCTCAAAACTACCTGCCTCTCCTTCTATCCTTGTATCATTCACAAATCTGCCAGAAAGCCCTGAGTTCCATCATCAAGATCATTGACATATGACATGAAAAAGATGGTCCCAACACAGACCTCTGCGGAACACCACTAATCATTTGCAGCCAGCTAGAAAAGGCCCCCTTTATTCCCACACCTTGCTTTCTGCCAGCCAGCTGATCTTCTGCCAGTCTTTCATCTTTCCTGCAACACGATGGGCTCTTAGCTTGGTTAACGGCCTCAGGTGTGCCACCTTATCCAAGGCCTTCTGAAAGTACAAGAAAATAGCGTCTACTGACATTCCTTTGTCTATTCTGTCTATTATTTACTCAACAATTTCCAACAGATTGCTCAGGCAAGATTTACCTGTTGACTGGTCTATTTTAACATATGCATCCAGATACCTCAAAACCTCATCCCTAATAATAGACTCCAACATCTTGCCAACCACTGATGTCAGCCTAACTGGCCTTTGCATCTCTTTCATCTTAGAGTGAAGTGACATTTTCAATTTTTCAGTCCTCTGGAACCATTTCATAATCCAGTGATTCTTGAAAGATCACGACTAATGTCTCCACAGTTTCTTCAACTACCTATTTCAGAACACTGGGGTGTAGTCCATCTGGTCCAGGTGAGGTTTCTACCTTCAGAACTTCCAGCTTCCTTAAGTACCTACTTCTTAGTAATAGCAACATTACTCACTTCTGCCCCCAGACACTCTCAAATTTCTGGCACGTTGTTGGTGTCTTCCATAGTGAAGAGTTATGCAAAATACTTATTCATTTAGTCCACTATTGCCTTGTCCTCTGTTAGAACCTCTCCAGCGTCATATTCCAACAGCCTGATATCACTCTTGCCTCTCTTTTACTCTTTATTTATCTGGAAAAAACTTTGATATCCTCCTTTCTATTATTGACTAGCTTACGTTCATATTTCATCCTTCCTTTGATCATTCCTTTTTCCATTGTCTTCTGTTGGCTTTTTAAAAGCTTCCGAACCATCAAGCATCCCAGTAACTTTTGCTACATTATATGTCCTCTCTTTTGCTGTTATGCTGTCTTTGACTTCCCATGTCAGGCATGGCTGCCTCATCCTCCCTGATGGATAGTTCTTCATTGGGATGAATCTTCCAAATTACCCCCAGAAACATCAGCCATTATTGTTCTGCCATCATTCCTGCTAGTGTCCACTTCCAATCAACTTTGATCAGCATCTGTCTCATGCCTCTGTAGTTCTCTTTACTCCATTGTAAGCCCATAAGACCATCAGACACAGGAGGACAATTAAGCCATTTGGCCCATCAACTCTTCTCAGCCATTTTACCACGGCTGATCAATGTTTCTTCTCAGCCCCAATATCCTGCCTTCTCCCTGTATCCCTTCATGCCCTGACTAATCAGCAGTATTTCAACCTCTACCTTAAATATACCTAGGCTTCCACAGCTGCCTGTGGCAATGAATTCCACAGAATCACCGCTCATGGCTAAAGAAATTCCTCATCATCTCTGTCTAAAAGGACACCACTCTATTCTGTGGCTGTGTCCTCTGGTCTTAGGCTCCCCCTCCAAAGGAAACATCCTCTGCACATTCATTCTATTGAGTCCTTTCACCATTCGATAGGTTTCAATGAGGTCACCCCTCATTCTTCTAAATTCCAGTGATGAGAGCCACATAGTCATAGTCATAGTCATACTTTATTGATCCCAGGGGAAATTGGTTTTCTAATAGCCATCAAAAGCACTTCATATGACAAACCTTTCAATCCCGGAATCATTTTCGTGAAACTTCCTTTGAAACCTCGCCAATGTCAGCACATCCTTTCCTAGATAAGGGGCCTGAAACTGCTCACAATACTTCTAGTGAGGCTTCACCAGTGCTTTATAAAGCCTAAACATTACATTTTTGCTTTTATATTCTAGTCCTGTCAGAATTAATGCTACCATTGCATTTGCCTTCCACGCCACCGACTCAACCTGCAAAGTAAACTTTAGGGAACCCTGCATGAGAACTCCCAAGTTCCTTTGCACCTCAGAGTATTGAATTTTATCTCCATTTAGAAAATAGTCAACCCTTTTATTTCTTCTACCAATGTGCATGACCATACACTTCCTTGCACTGTATTCCATCAGCTATTTCTTTGCCTTTTGTCCTAATCTGTCTAAGTCCTCTGTAGCCTCTTTATTTCCTACAAACTACCTACTCCTTCACCTATATTCATATCATCTGCAAACTTTGCAACAAAGTCATCAATTCCATCAACCAAATTATTGACAATAAATGTAAAAAGAAGCAGTTCCAACATAGGCACATGTGGAACACCACTAGTCATTGGCAGCCAACCAGAAAAGGCCCCCTTCATTCCCACTCTTTGCCTCCTACTAATCAGCTACTGCTTTATCCATGTTAGAATCTTTCGTGTAATACCATGGGCTCAGAGCTTGATAAGCAACCTCATATGTGTCACCTTGTCAAAGGCCTTCCGAAAATCCAAGTGCACAACATCAACTGATTCTCCTGTGTCAAACCTGCTTGTTATTTCTTCAAAGAGTTTCAACAGGTTTGTCAGGCAAGATTTCCCTTAAGGACACTATGCTGACTATGGTTGATTTGAAACCACATCCTTATCAATCGTCTTCAACATCTCCCCAACCACTGTGGTCAGACTAACTGCCCTATAATTTAAACGCAAACAACAGGAATTCTGCAGATGCTGGAAATTCAAGCAACATACATCAAAGTTGCTGGTGAACGCAGCAGGCCAAGCAGCATCTGTAGGAAGAGGTGCAGTTTGACTGCACCTCTTCCTACAGATGCTGCTTGGCCTGCTGCGTTCACCAGCAACTTTGATGTATGTTGCCCTATAATTTCCTTTCTTCTGCTTCTCTCCCTTCTTGAAGAGTGGAGTGATACTTGCAATTTTCCAGTCATCAGGAACCATGCCAGAATCAATTGATTCTTGAAAGATCATTTCTAATGTCCTTCACAGTTTCTTCAGTTACCCCTTTCAGAACCTTAGGGTATAGATCATCTAGGCCAGGTGACTTATCTACCTTCAGACCTTTCATTTTCCCAACAACCTTCACAACCTTCTATCCCTTGACACTTCTGAACTTACAGCATACTGCTAGTGTCTTCTACAGTGAAGACTGATGCAAAACTTTTATTCAGTTCATCTGCCATTTCTTTTTCCCCCATTACTACCTCTCCAGCATCATTTTCCAGTCTTGCCTCTCATTTATATTTCACGTACCTGAAGAAACTTTTGCTATCCTCTTTAATATTATTGACTAGTTTACCTTCATATTCCATCTTTTCCTTTTTTATGACAGTCTACTGATTCCTTCACAAACAAGAGAAAAATCTGCAGATGCTGGAAAACAAGTAATACACACAAAATACTGGAGGAACTCTATAGGCCAGGCAGCATCTATGGAAAAGAGTAAACCATCAGAGTTTTGGGTTGAGACCCATCATCAGGACTGGAAAAAAAAGAGTATGTCAGAATAAGAAGGTGGGGAGAGGAGAGGAGTACAAGGTAGAGGGTGAGAGGTGAAATTGGGAGTGGGGAAGGGGTGAAGTAAAAAGCTGGGAACTTGATTGGTGAAAGAGCTAAATGGCGGGACAAGGGGGAATCTGATAGCAGAGGACCATGGAAGAAAGGGAAGGGGGAGGAACACCAGGAAGAGGTGATGGGCAGGTAAGGAGATAAGATAAGAGACAGAAATGGGAATGGGGATTGGTGAGGGGGGGCATTACTGGAAGTTCAAGAAATCGATGTTCATACCAACAGGTTGGAGGTTAGTCAAACGGAATATAAGGTGTTGCTCCTCCTAAATCAGCGTGGCTTCATCGCAGCAGTAGAAGCGGCTATGGACTGACATATCGGAATGGGAATGGGAAGTAGAATTGAAATGGATGGCCACTGGGAGGTCCTGCTTTTTCTGGTGGGCAGGTCAATAGACAATGGACAATAGGTGCAGGAGTAGGCCATTCGACCCTTCGAACCAGCACTGCCATTCACTGTGATCATGGCTGATCATCCACAATCAGTATCCATTTCCTGCCTTATCCCCATAACCTTTGATTCTGCTATCTTTAAGAGGGCTATCCATCTCTTTCTCGAAAGCATCCAGAGACTTGGCTTCCACTGCCTTCTGGGGCAGAGCATTCCACATATCCACCACTCTCTGGGTGAAAATGTTTTTCCTCACCCACCACCCCATCAGCCTCTGTGTCCAGTACATAATTCTGTGTAACTTCCGCCATCTCCAATGGGATCCCACCACCTGAACATCTTTCCCTCCCCCGCTTTCCGCTTTCCGCAGAGATTGCTCCATTAACCTCTCTCCTGGCACTTATCCTTGCAAGGGGAACAAATGTCACACCTGTTCCTACATCTCCTCCCTCACTACCATTCAGGGTGCCAACTGTCCTTCCAGGTGAGGCAACACTTCAACTGTGAGTCTGTATCTGGTGCTGCCGGTGAGGCCTCCTGTATATTGGTGAGATTGGGAGATCACTTCACCAAGCACCTATGCTCCATCCACCAGAACGATTTGGACCCCAAAACCCTTCACACTGTGAAGAATCACACCATTAACTCTGAACTCTGTCCTGCTGTCTCCAATGTTGCTTGACAACTTTATAAGAGATGATAATATTTAAGCCTCACCACAACTGTTGAGCATCCTTCATTGATTCAGGTTCGGTCCAGAAATGCCACTTTGCCCATGAGGTGGCTTTCCGGAGATCGCACCTGAGCCTTATGTACCTTTCTTGGTCACCAGGCTTGAATGCCAGGTTCGTCCAGGGCTTCTGATTGGGAAAGACTCTGAATGATTTTGTGCGGACACCCTCGTCTACAGCTATTTTAAGTAAGTCCACTATAACGATGCTGTCTCCAGATGAGTGCTTGAACAGAGCCCAGTGCACTGGCTCAAAGTAATCCCATAGCTACTGCTCTGCCTCCTGTGACCACCTCTTTGTTCTGCTTCTTGTTGAGTGAACAAAGTCACCGAAGAGAAGTACTGATAGATATGAAGCAGTCTCTTTTTCAACAAAATAAAGGAGACCCTTTTAGAGCAAGAAGTCTCCTTGACACAAAACTACATGAAATTTTATATGCTGAAGATCAAGGAAAAATTCAGGACAACGCAAACAAATCCATATTTACAGTGCTTCCTTTGAATTACATGTAACAGTTTCAAATCCATGGGTCTTCCCACCAATGCACCTCCCTGCTCATACCTATATTACAGACACCCAAATACACACAAGTAATGAACTTAAATCAGCCTATCTGTTCTTACAATTAACTTGGTTCATTGGGCTCTTAGGAACCCATTGTTCAGTGCTGCATTTTAGATTTAATCCACAATTCATTTACAAATCTGAATTCTAGTTATTTGCTGCATGTGCCAACTCCAAAAATTGCTCTAACAGTCCTAATCTCTGGAGCTTTGTTCTTTAGTCTCTGCCTGTATGTAGGCAGGAGATGGTCAGTCAAGTGAACAGATTTTCCAAAATGTGGTCTGGACATGGAATGGTAGGCATTCCTTATCTCAGTATAACCGTGGCTTGTATATTGGGACCACTGGTGCTACAGGTTATACACTGATGGTAATTGGGCAGGATTTTCTTCAAACAAGCATGAAAGAAGTCTTTGACTGTGATTTGAAATGTGTTTGGATGAACTGTTTCTTGGTTAGAGATAGCATCATGCAGTGTTTTGATTATAATCGGTTGCTGGCGGTACATAAACTGCAGTCAGACTCATGGATACGAAATCCCTAGGTAAATAGAATGGACGGCATTTGACTGTTAGGTGTTCCAAGTTGGGGGACTACATGAGTTTGACAAAACCGCCACATTGCAGCATCACTGAGAGTTTATCATGATACACATACCTCTTCCTTTTGCTTTTTATAAATCAGCATTTCAACCCATTCTGTAAATCAAAAAGCCTTTGGGTCTGGTCGCTGTATCTGGCGTGCTTGGAAAAAGCCACTCTTCAATCATGCATAGAATAGAACAGGCTTTAATTTCTCTCCGATACAGCAATATTGCCCTCAGTTTCTTAATTTTGTTCTCCATTGACTGCACATTTGCCAACAAGATGCTGGGTGGAGAAGACCTCATCCCTCAGTATTTCAGCCTGGCTTGGGTTCCCCCCGCCTCCTGCTTGGCTTCTGGCCATGGCAATGAACCTTCATTCTCTTAAACGTACCCCGCCTATCTGGTCTGCTGAGTTCTTCAGATGATCGAGAGATGTGAAGATTATTAAGTCAATATAAAAGCACATTGCTTTGAGGGAAGTTACATGCTGCAGATTAGAGTGAGAGTAATTCAAAAAAGTTATACTTAAAAGAACATTTGGCACAATTGTCTGCAGCCCACAGAATGTTGCTGATAATCACCGGCGCCATCTTGTCCAACAGAGTCTCTTGGACCATTTAAGAAGCATTTGGTTAATTAAATCACCAAAACATGGAAGGCTGTAGACATGGAAGTGCAGGTAAATAGGATGAGTGTAGATAGGTGATTGACTGAATAGGCTGCTGGGCCTGTTTCTTTGCTATGTGACACTATGACATTTTCTTGAGGGTTGTAAAGATGTCTTACGAAGGGAAGAAATAAAGAGGCTGCTGACAGGTTCAGAGATAAATTTCTAAAGCTTTGGCCATGCTCAGCTAAAGGCACAATTGCAGAAAACTGTGCTTAATGATGATTAGGTTCACACACCTCTGCTAAAAAGTAAAATCCACCTTGCTGCTTATTACTGTATTTGCACACAACTATGTAGTGTACTATTCTTGAAAGAGAAATATATGACGTGCTTATAGTGGATTCAATAATATGACAATAACAACAATAGCATAAAGGGCTGTGATAGATTGAAGGGAAATGAATAAAAACCTTGAATCGAAGAGATCAGAGGTATTGTTTGTTTTCTTTGATTTTACTATAACTCAATATTTTCTTTAATTTTACTTGTATTTAGCAACGTGGATTAAAATTACACCGTACTGAGCTGCATACCACTGTTTAATGTTCAGCTTTAAAACTAAATTTATAATTGTATTTGGCTTTCTAAATATTTGAAATTCAAATATTCCGTAAGCAAATTCAAAAGCACATAACAAACCTTAATTACCATCTTAAGTGGACCATCCAGTGCCAGATGGGAATTTAAAATCAGTTTTTAGCATAATGCTCCACAGGGAGTTGTAAGAAGCCTAGCATTAAACAATTAGTATATGTAGCAGAATATTCATATAAATATCCCTGCTAAGACTTTGCTGAGTGCCACACACTTGCAATAAAAGTGGTTCTCCAGTTGTTGCATGGTAATCAGACCTTTTTCTGATAAAGACTTTATGGGAATTCAGTATTGAGGGAGTTAAGCATATATAACTTTATAAATCCATCCATCATAGGCTAAATTTACTGCCTTGCATAGGGTGGCTTTCAGGAACACAGAAATACTGTATGATATTTTAGAGGAAGACAAACAGAAATTAATGTGCAATCCAATCTCTTTTATCTCAACTATTGTTTCAATCGGGAGATGATGAGTAACATCAAATGGCTCTTTGAATATAGGAAATCATTGAAAAATGATCCCTGCTGAAGGTTCAAATTCCTGGTAATCTTGCCCAGTTTGACTGAGAATGAGAAGAGCATCTTTCCCTCTTTGCCTTGTTTGCCTTGTGTTGGATTTGCTGATCAGCGATGGAGCTCTCTCTGGAGACTGGATAATTGTGTGTCATTTATCTCTGAGAATGCGCTGACAGCCTTTTCAGTTGGCATTAAATTACTAGCTAATATACCATGAATAAATGATAAGACAGCAGACTGTGTTTAACTGCTACCACCACAGCAAGGTACTAATTTGCTTTCCCTAAATGTTCAATGCTATAATTTTACCCTCAACATATCATCAGAAATGATTCTCACCTCCAGCTGGCACAATGGAAATTTCACAAGGCTTATGAAAATTATCTGAGTGTTTAAACTTTATTTCATTTTTCCCCATATCGACCAATGCCAACCTTGTTACGTGAGAGAGTGTCTTAGCTGCATACTATAATCCATTAATCAAAGACTGTCATGAGTTTGATTCAATTTTTCAACTTTCACAGCCACCAGTTATGCTGACGTGAAGAGCAGGAGATCAAATGACTTTCTGTGGTTTTTTACTATAGCCTAAGAGTGAATTCTTCTTCCATGCATAATAGTGTTCAGAATATTTATATATAGAGTATGGAAGATTTATATGGAGAGTATATTGACATATTACACAAAGTATATGGAGTAAACTTTGTGTTTATACTCACTGGAATTGCATAAATATTCCCAATGCAAACATTGCAGGATTTGGGAAATAATAATTCATCTGATAATCTGTTGCTACAATATTGACTGAGTGATAAGTATTAGTCAGCACGTTAGGAAATTCATCTGTTCTTTATTAATACAAACCGGAAGTCAGACTGATTGCAGATTCAGGGGCATGCACAAGGGGGAGCAGCTGCATAGCCTTTCTTCCCCACTCTGAACATTTTTAATATGACTATGCATTGCAGACAAATGCTCAACATATAAGAACACGAATATAAGTCTCTCCAAAAAGAATGAAATTTAAATAACTGCAGTGCACACCTCCCAGCACTCCATACCGTCTTCACTGAAGCTGCAGTACTCCTCTGTAGTGTCATTCTGGATTATGGGTTTGATGGGACAAGCGTGTATTGGAACCAATGGCTTATTGACCGAAAGGCAATAGAGCCATCACTAATCCATTGTTTTTACTTTCTTGAGGATCTTGGACAAAAACAGGAAGGTCAGAGACTGGAGGGTAGATGAATGAGCAAATCATGTATGCATAGTTTTTTTTGGTGAAAATTTTGAAAGGAAGAGGTCTATAGACAAATCGGTAAAGCCATTAATGACATTATGATCATTGAGTAGAAATTGGGTTGAGAAGGGTCATGGAAGCATAAAGAGGTAACCTTACAGAGGAAAGTTGATAGATTGGAAAGTTGCAAAGTCACAGGCAAGATGATAAAAGTTTGTGATGAGGTGGGTGCCTTGATTGCAAAAGGTCGAGGAGTAACTCACTTCCAAAGCAATATCGACAGCCTAAATCTAGAAGGGAGGGAAAAGATCAGAATTGAGACCATTAAAGTCGTCAAGTCATACAGCACTACAGCACAGAAACTGGCCCTTTGGCCCATTTAGTCTATGTCAGTTTGGTTTTCTGCTTAGTTTCACCTATCTACACCTGGACCATAACCCTCCACACTTCTTCTCTTAAATGTTACAATTGAACCTGCATCAACCACTTCTGTTGTCATGCACCACCCTTGGAGTGAAGTAGTTCCCCCTTTGATTCCCCTCAAATGCTTCTCCTTTCACCCTAAATCTATGACCTTTAATTCTAGTCTCACCTAACCTGAAGGAAAAAGCCTGCATGCATTAATTTGTTCTATACCCCTCATAATTGTGTATACCTTTATAAGAACTCTCCTCATTCTCCTGCACTGCAGGGAATGAAGTCCTAACCTATTCAATCTATTCTTGTAATTGGGGTCCTCAAGTCCTAGCAACTTTGTGTAAAATTTCCCTGCAATCCTTCAAGCTCATTATATATGTACTGTAGGCAGGTGACCAGAACTACATGCAATGTTCCAAATTTGGCCTCCTTAATATCTTATATAATTTCAACGTAACATCCTCACTCCTAGAGGTATGGAGTCATAGAGAAGTACAGCACAGAAACAGGTCTTTCAGCCCATCTAGACCATGCCAAAACATTTAAACTGCCTACTCCCATCAACCTTATTCGGACCATAGCCTTCTGTATCCCCACTATCCATGTACATATCCAAACTTCTCTTAAACATTGAAATTAACCTCACCTGTACCACTTGTGCTGGCAGCATATTCCATACTCTCCAGGCAATCTGAGTGAAGAAGTTTCTCCTCATGTTACCCTTAAACTTCTCACATTTCATCCTTAAGCCCTGACATCTGGTTGTAGTCCCACCCAACCTCAGTGGAAAAAGGCTGCTTGCATTTACCCTTCACATACCCCTTGTGATTTTGTATACCTCAATCAAATCTCCTCTAAGTTGTCTACGTTCTAAAGAATGGAGTTCTAACCTATTCAACCTTTCCTTATAACTCAGGTCCTCCAAACCCAGCAACATCCTTGTAAATTTTCTCTGCACTCTTTAAACCTTGTTTACATCTTTCCTGTAACATAGAAACATAGAAACATAGAAAATAGGTGCAGGAGTAGGCCATTCGGCCCTTCGAGCCTGCTCCGCCATTTATTATGATCATGGCTGATCATCCAACTCAGAACCCCACCCCAGCCTTCCCTCCATACCCCCTGATCCCCGTAGCCACAAGGGCCATATCTAACTCCCTCTTAAATATAGCCAATGAACTGGCCTCAACTGTTTCCTGTGGCAGAGAATTCCACAGATTCACCACTCTCTGTGTGAAGAAGTTTTACCTAATCTCGGTCCTAAAAGGCTTCCCCTTTATCCTCAAACTGTGACCCCCTGTTCTGGACTTCCCCAACATCGGGAACAATCTTCCTGCATCTAGCCTGTCCAATCCCTTTAGGATTTTATACGTTTCAATCAGATCCCCCCTCAATCTTCTAAATTCCAAAGAGTACAAGCCCAGTTCATCCAGTCTTTCTTCATATGAAAGTCCTGCCATCCCAGGAATCAATCTGGTGAACCTTCTTTGTACTCCCTCTATGGCAAGGATGTCTTTCCTCAGATTAGGGGACCAAACCTGCACACAATACTCCAGGTGTGGTCTCACCAAGGCCTTGTACAACTGCAGTAGTACCTCCCTGCTCCTGTACTCGAATCCTCTCGCTATAAGTGCCAGCATACCATTCGCCTTTTTCACCGCCTGCTGTACCTGCATGCCCACTTTCAATGACTGGTGTATAATGACACCCAACTCTCGTTGCACCTCCCCTTTTCCTAATCGGCCACCATTCAGATAATAATCTGTTTTCCTATTTTTGCCACCAAAGTGGATAACTTCACATTTATCCACATTAAATTGCATCTGCCATGAATTTGCCCACTCACTCAACCTATCCAAGTCACTCTGCATCCATTTAGCATCCTCCTCACAGCTAACACTGCCACCCAGCTTTGTGTCATCCGCAAACTTGGAGATGCTGCATTTAATTCTCTCATCCAAGTCATTAATATATATTGTAAACAACTGGGGTCCCAGCACTGAGCCTTGCGGTACCCCACTAGTCACCGCCTGCCATTCTGAAAAGGTCCCGTTTATTCCCACTCTTTGCTTCCTGTCTGCTAACCAATTCTTCATCCACATCAATACCTTACCCCCAATACCATGTGCTTTAAGTTTGCACACTAATCTCCTGTGTGGGACCTTGTCAAAAGCCTTTTGAAAATCCAAATATACCACATCCACTGGTTCTCCCCTATCCACTCTACTAGTTACATCATCAAAAAATTCTATGAGATTCGTCAGACATGATTTTCCTTTCACAAATCCATGCTGACTTTGTCCGATGATTTCACCGCTTTCCAAATGTGCTGTTATCACATCATTGATAACTGACTCCAGCAGTTTCCCCACCACCAACGTTAGGCTAACCGGTCTATAATTCCCCGGTTTCTCTCTCCCTCCTCTTTTAAAAAGTGGGGTTACATTAGCCACCCTCCAATTCTCAGGAACTAGTCCAGAATCTAACAAGTTTTGAAAAATTATCACTAATGCATCCATTATTTCTTGGGCTACTTCCTTAAGCACTCTAGGATGCAGACCATCTGGCCCTGGGGATTTATCTGCCTTCAATCCCTTCAATTTACCTAACACCACTTCCCTACTAACAAGTATTTCGCTCAGTTCCTCCATTTCACTGGACCTTCTGTCCCCTACTATTTCTGGAAGATTATTTATGTCCTCCTTAGTGAAGACAGAACCAAAGTAATTATTCAATTGGTCTGCCATGTCCTTGCTCCCCATAATCAATTCACCTGTTTCTGTCTGCAGGGGACCTACGTTTGTCTTTACAAGTCTTTTCCTTTTTACATATCTATAAAAGCTTTTACAGTCAGTTTTTATGTTCCCTGCCAGTTTTCTCTCATAATCTCTTTTCCCCTTCCTAATTAAGCCCTTTGTCCTCCTCTGCTGAAATCTGAATTTCTCCCAGTCCTCAGGTGAGCCACTTTCTCTGGCTAATTTGTATGCTTCTTTGGAATTGACACTATCCCTAATTTCTGTTGTCAGCCACGGGTGCACTACCTTCCTTGATTTATTCTTTTGCCAAACTGGGATGAACAATTGTTGTAGTTCATCCATGCAACATTTAAATGCTTACCATTGCATATCCACCGTCAATCCTTTAAGTGTCATTTGCCAGGCTATCTTAGCTAATTCACGTCTCATACCTTCAAAGTTACCCCTCTTTAAGTTCAGAACCTTTGTTTCTGAATTAACTATGTCACTCTCCATCTTAATGAAGAATTCCACCATATCATGGTCACTCTTACCCAAGGGGCCTCTCACGACAAGATTGCTAATTAACCCTTCCTCATTGCTCAAAACCCAGTCCAGAATAGTCTGCTCTGTAGTTGGTTCCTCGACATGTTGGTTCAAAAAACCATCCCGCATACATTCCAAGAAATCCTCTTCCTCAGCACCTTTACCAATTTGGTTCACCCAATCTACATGTAGATTGAAGTCACCCATTATAACTGCTGTTCCTTTATTGCACACATTTCTAATTTCCTGTTTAATACCATCTCCGACCTCACTACTACTGTTAGGTGGCCTGTACACAACTCCCACCAGCGTCTTCTGCCCCTTAGTGTTACGCAGCTCTACCCATATCGATTCCACATCTTCCTGGCTTATGTCCTTCCTTTCTATTGCATTAATCTCTTCTTTAACCAGCAACGCCACCCCACCTCCCCTTCGTTCATGTCTATCCCTCATGAATATTGAATGTCCCTGAATGTTGAGCTCCCATCCTTGGTCACCCTGGAGCCATGTCTCTGTGATCCCAATTATATCATAATCATTAATAACAATCTGCACTTTCAATTCATCCACCTTATTACGAATGCTCCTTGCATTGACACACAAAGCCTTCAGGCGCTCTTTTACAACTCTCTTAGCCCTTATACAATTATGTTGAAAAGTGGCCCTTTTTAATGCTTGCCCTGGATTTGTCGGCCTGCCACTTTTACTTTTCTCCTTAGTACTTTTTGCTTCTACCCTCACTTTACACCCCTCTGTCTCTCTGCACTGGTTCCCATCCCCCTGTTGTGAACTAACCTCCTCACGCCTAGCCTCTTTAATTTGATTCCCACCCCCCAACCATTCTAGTTTAAAGTCACTCAGTAGCCCCTGCTAATCTCCCTGCCAGGATATTGGTCCCCCTGGAATTCAAGTGTAACCCGTCCTTTTTGTACAGGTCACGCCTGCGCCAAAAGAGGTCCCAATGATCCAAAAACTTGAATCCCTGCCCCCTGCTCCAATCCCTCAGCCACGCATTTATCCTCCACCTCATCGCATTCCTACTCTCACTGTCGCGTGGCACAGGCAGTAATCCCTGGATTACTACCTTTGTGGTCCTTTTTCTCAACTCCCTTCCTAGCTCCCTATATTCTCCTTTCAGGACCTCATCCCTTTTCCTACCTATGTCATTGGTACCTATATGTACCACGACCTCTGGCTCCTCACCCTCCCACTTCAGGATATCTTGGACACGATCAGAAATATCCCGGACCCTGGCACCAGGGAGGCAAACTACCATCCGGGTCTCTGGACTGCGTCCACAGAATCGCCTATCTGACCCCCTTACCATTGAGGTACTATCCCCCTACTGTAGGTAGGTAGGTGACCAAAACTGCGTACAATACTCCAAATTAGGCTTCAACAAAGTCTTATGCAACTTCAGGATGACATTTCATCTTCTGTACTCAATACATTGATTTATGAAGGCCAATGTGCCAAAGGCTTTCTTTATGACCCTGTCTACCTGTGATGCCACTTGCAACAAATTATGGAAGAGTGAGCAACAGGAATTCTGCAGATGCTGGAAACTCAAGCAACATACATCAAAGTTGCTGGTGAACGCAGCAGGCCAAGCAGCATCTATAGGAAGAGGCGCAGTCGACGTTTCAGGCCGAGACCCTTCGTCAGGACTAACTGATGAAGGGTCTCGGCCTGAAACGTCGACTGCGCCTCTTCCTATAGATGCTGCTTGGCCTGCTGCGTTCACCAGCAACTTTGATTTATGGAAGAGTGAGTCCCAGATCCCTTTGTTCTACGATGCTGCTCAGTGCCCTACCTTTCCCAGTTGGTCCTACAGAAGTGAAAAGTTCTCTGCATTAAATTCCATCTGCTACTTTTCAGACCAGTTTTCCATCTGATGCATATCCCTCTGCAAGTCATGATAACCTTCCTGACTGCTCACTACACCCCTAATCTTGGTATCGTTCACAAATTTGCTGATCCAGTTAACTACTTTATCATCCAGATCGTTGATACAGATGACAAACAACAATGGATGCAGCACCGGTCCCTGTGTCACACCACGAGTCACAGGCCTCCAGTCTGAGAGGCAACCCTCTGCTACCACTCTCTGGCTTCTCCCACAAGGCCAGTGTTTAATCCAATTTACTACCTCATACAGAATGCCAAGCAAATAACCCTTCTTGACCAGCCTCCCATGCAGGACCTTGTCAAATGCTTTACTAAAGTCCATGTAGACAGCATCCACTACTTTGCCTTCATCTACTTTCCTAGTAACTTCCTCAAAAACTCTATAAAATTGGTTAGACATGCATGAACCATGCTGACTATCCTTAATCAGCCCATGTCGGTCCAAATACTTATATATCCTGTCCCTTAGAGTCCCCTCCATGACTTTCCCACAACTGACATCAGACTCACTGGCCCTGCTTTAGATTTAGAGCCTTTTTTAAACAGCAGGACAACATTGTCTAGCCTCCAATCAATCCTCTGGTATCTCTCCTATTGCTAAGAATGTTTTAAATATCTCTGCTAGGGCTCTGGCAGTTTCTCCACTTGTCTCTCATAGGGTCCAAGGAAACAGTTTGTCAGGTCCTGGGGATCTATCCACCTGATTTGCCTCAGGGTAACAAAACTTGTTCCTCTGTAATCTGTACGGGGTCCATGAATTTGACACTGCTTTGCCTCACTTCTGTAGACTCCATGTCCATCTCCTGAGTAAATACATTTATAATCTCCCCTATTTGTTTTGGCTCCACACATGGATTACCATTCTGATCTTCCAGAGGACCAATTTTATCCCTTGCAATCCCTTTCTCTTAACACATCTGTAGAATCCCTTAGGATTCTCCCTTACATTGACTGTTGGAGCAACTTCATGCCTTCTTTCAGCTTTCCTGATTTCTTTCTTAAGTGTCTCTTGCATTTTGTGTCCTCCTTAAGCACGTCATTTGTTCCTACTTGCCTATACTTGTTATGCACCTCCTTTTTTTTCTTAATCAGGAACTCTATATCTCTTGAAAACCAAGGTTGCCTCCACTTGTTATCTTTACCTTTTATTCTGTACAAAAAACCTGACTTATGAAGACCAATACACCAAAGCTTTCTTTACCATCCTATCTATCTGTAATGCGACTTTAAAGGGATTATAGATCTGTATTCCCGAGTACCTTTGTTCTACTGCACACCTCAGTGCCCTATCAATCAGTTTATAAGTTCTTCCCTGGTTTCTCCACCCAAGGTGCAAATTCACACACTTGTCTGCATTAAATTC
The DNA here is from genome assembly GCF_963921235.1 of Mobula hypostoma. Classification (NCBI taxonomy): domain Eukaryota; kingdom Metazoa; phylum Chordata; class Chondrichthyes; order Myliobatiformes; family Myliobatidae; genus Mobula; species Mobula hypostoma. The sequence continues at coordinate 86,821,707 of NC_086108.1, read as the reverse complement.
TACATGGCATTTTTCAGCCTATTTTCTCAGCTGGTCCAGTTCACTTTGCTAGTTTTGACAGCTTTCCACACTGTCCACTATGCCTCCAATTTTGATGCCAACCGCAAATTTGTTGATGGCTAGCATGAGAGAGCACAGTTTATGGCTAACACGAGAGAGCACAATTTATGGCTAACACGAGAGGGCACAGTTTTAAGGTGCTTGGAAGCAGGCACAGAGGAGATGTCAGGGGCAAGTTTTTTATGCAGAGAGTGGTGAGTGCGTGGAATGGGCTGCCAGCGATAGTGGTGGAGGCAGATTAGATAGGGTCTTTTAAGAGACTCCTGGACAGGTACATGGAGTTTAGAAAAATGGAGGGCTATAGGTAACCCTAGGTGATTTCTAAAATATGTACACGTTCGGCACGGCATCGTGGGCTGAAGGGCCTGTATTGTGCTGTAGGTTTTCTATGTTTCAATGTCTCTATGATCCAGTTTACCACATTATCAGCTGAATCACTAATCTAGATGAAAAAACAACGATGGCGGCCCTTCCCTTGAGGAGAAGGGGAAGTTCACTGGTAATTGTCCAATTCAACAGCCATTTGGTGACTGATTGGTCTTAGTTTGGACCTTGTCCTCCAGGACACTGAGCCAAGGTAAGACCAGTCATGTAACAAATATCTTTTGGCATGCAAAATCACTAGTTGCCTTCTGGAAAACTGATGTTAATGAAAATTGGCAGCTGGGCATACCATGAACAGATGACTTAACCAGGAAAGACAAGTTAAACTTTATTTTGTGATAGCATTCAGCTCTCCTCTAAAGAACTCTATTGAAATTGTCAAACATAACTTGCCATTTATAAATCTGTTCAGCATGTATCTGATTAACCCATATGTTTCCAATGCTCACTAAGTGTTCTAGCCAGAGAATTTCTTCATCTCCTTGCTCGGTTTAACAGCAAAGAAATAGCTCATTGGGTCTTATCAGCTTTTTATAATCTATATAAGACCATATGACTATAAGACACAGTTGCAGAATTAGGCCACTTGGCCCATTGATTCTGCTCCAGCATTCCATCATGGCTGATATATTATCCCTCACCACCCTATTCTCCCATCTTCTCTCTGTAACCTTTGACACCCTTACTAATTAAGAACTTACCAACATCCACTTTAATATACCCAATAATTTGGCCTCTAAAATATAAATTATATGCACCCCATTCCTTATTTACTCATTTAATATATTTTTTATTTTTTCTCCCTTTTTTTTCTCTCTGTCTTTTTTCTCCCTCTGTCCCTCTCACTATAACTCCTTGCCTGCTCCCCACCCTCCGGGCTCCCTTCCCCCCTTCTCTCTCTCCCCAGGCTTCCCGTCCTATGATCCTCTTCCTTCTCCAGTCTGGTATCCCTTTTGCTAATCAACTTTCCAGTTCTTAGATCCACCCCTCCCCTCCTGTCTTCTCCTATCATTTCAGATTTCCCCCTCCTACTTTCAAATCCCTTACTATCTCTTCTTTCAGTTAGTCCTGACGAAGGGTCCCGGCCCAAAACGTCGACTGTACCTCTTGCTATAGATGCTGCCTGGCCTACTGCGTTCCACCAGCATTTTTTGTGTGTGGTGCTTGAAGTTATGGTTACTAAGTTTATTGAAGACACAATGGTCAACTGTGAGACACAACTGGGAGAGGATGGCACTAGTGAAAAATGCTATCAAGGATAAAATATCTCTTATGCTTTACAAACAAGATGACTTGAGCTTAGTAATCTTACCACTACACTGATTCACTACTACCTGAAGTAAATCTTATTACTTGTTGCGCCCAAGATGCAACAACTCTATCCACCATGCATGTATTTTGTTTGTATAATGGGACAGATATTACAGCCAAAATCATCCTAAGGATAATGGTGCTTACTGATATTTATCTGCAAATGATATAGAAAATTTAGGTGAGAGTTGAGGTGTGATGAAACATGAAAGAATCCAGAAAATTTCTGGCCAAAATGATTTTGACATTGCCAACAGAGGTCTCATTGTCTGCAATATTGTTGAAATGCATTAAGCAGTGAGAAGTTCTTCTTTTCATGTAGCAGTTACAGATGAAACCTGCCACAGAACTTATGTCAAATTATTTCAGTCTTATGTATTTTTTAAGATATGAGCACCATTCATTAAAAAAAACAGTTGTTGTAGAGATTTTGAAATGAAAAATGTAATATCTTCAAGCTATTTGTCTTTTTCTTCATTCTTGGTCCATTCTTTCAATTTATTTCTTTTGTATCTAACTTGACATTGAATTCTCTCATTCTGATTTGACTACTTTTCTTCAATGCCGAATTGATGATCAATCCTTCAATATGATTGGTTAAAGGCTGTTTGACCATTTTATTCAGATGGCATTTTTTGCTGCTATGCAGTTACCAGTTTGCACTTTCAGCAACTTTTAATACAAAGAAAACTTAGAAAGAAACATACCTGAGGGAAGATTAATTATCAACATACAACTTCAGATGGTCCTTTACTATTTGGCCCTTTAATAATTATATTAAAGAAAATACTTCGCTTGAATTGATCGCTGCTGTGGTTTACTTGAAAACTGGTTACATCGCTTGATCTGCCTGAAGCATAAATGAAAACAACAATCACTCTCTGCATTACTAAGACATGGCATCTGAGGACGAATAATGTGAAATACATGAGATGTATCTGAGTGGAATTAATTAACATGAAAATCTATCCTGGGAAGCCTGAGGGTAGGTTAGCAAGCCCTTGCCAACCCATAACTGGACTTCAATAGTTCTTTACATATGTGTTAGAGCAGTCAAACATCTATTATTTGAGTAAATAGTTTAATGTGACAGTATTACTTTTTAATAGCAAGGTTGTAAGGAAAAGTGGCTTGAAAAGTTAAACCTGTGTCACCCGAGGAGAAATTTGGGCCATTGGCAAACATTCTGGCTGATGAGGAAAATATAATAACATGGAAAATGGGAGTTTATTGTCCCTGGAACCTGATTTGTTTGTCAATAAGATCAGAGTCCAACTTTGCCTCAGTTCCATTTCCTTTCCCATTCTCCATAACGTCTGACTCCATTATAGACTAAAAATCCATCCATCTGAACCACTCATTATAAAACTATGCACCATGTTCCTGATACTGTCATCTCAGCATCCACCCTGTTGATCACCTCCCAGAGAATCAATAAGAGCACCTTTCATTCCAAATACCAATGAATACAGATACCACATTTCCATAGAGTAACCCATCCGTTCAATCAACCCTGTGAACCAACTCTGAAGTGCTTCAAATGTAAATATGCCATTCTTAAAACAAAATGGCTAAAACTATATGTAGTAATATGGATTTGGTGCAGATGTAGTAAGGCCTTTTTTAATTGCTCAGGATCTGGCCATAGTTGCTTATACCTAATTGCCCTTTTTAGGTATTGGTGCAGCAGTTGTTCTGGTGAAGGTGCTCTCTGTAAACCTGAGGTCATCTAAAACACTTGAGCATCTTCTATCCTGCAACTGGATGAGCTGCAATGTAAAAGAGGGACAAAATTGAAAGTGTTGTACTAGAATGCGTGCAGTAAATGGACTAAGGTAGATGAACTTGTGGCACAGTTACAGATTGGCATGTATGATGTTGTGGGTGTCACTGAATTGTGGCTGAAAGAAGATTATAGCTGGGAGCTTAATGTCCAAGAATACACATTGTACTGAAAGGACATGCAGGAAGGTGGGGTGGGGTGGGGGGGGGGTGACATGGCTCCCAAGGAACTGCAAGGGTAAAAAAAGACCCTGATGGGAGATGTATACAGGCCGCAAACAGTGGCCTACAAATTTCAATGGGAGATAGAAAATGCATGCCAAGAGGGCAATGTTACAGTAGTCATGGAGGTTTTCAATATGCAGGAAGAAACATAGACATAGAAACATAGAAAATCCACAGCACAATATAAGCCCTTTGGCCCACAATGCTGTCCCGAACATGTTCTTACTTTAGAAATTACCTAGGGTTACCCATAGCCCTCTATTTTTCTAAGCTCCATGTACCTATCCAGGGGTCTCTTAAAAGACCCTGTTGTATCTGCCTCCACCACTGTTGCCAGCAGCCCATTCCATGCACTCACCATCCCCTGCATAAAAAACTTTCCCCTGACATCTCAGTACCTACTTCCAAGTACCTTAAACCTCTTGTGCTAGTCATTTCAGTCCTGGGTAAAAGCCTCTAACTATCCACATGATCAATGCCTCTCATCGTCTTACGCACCAATATGCAGGTAGATTGGGAAAGTCAGGTTGGTGCTGGATCGCAAGAGCAGGAATTTCTAGAATGCTTACAAGATGGCTTTTTAGAGCAGCTCACGGTTGAGCCCGTTAGGGGAATCTGCTATTCTGGGTGTTGTGCAATGAACAGGAATTGATTAGCGAACTTAAGGAAAAGAAACTCTTAGGGAACCAGTGATCATAATATTATAGAATTTACCCTGCAATTTGGGAAGAAGAAGCTAAAGTTAGATGTATCAGTATTACAGTGGAGTAAAAGGAATTACAGAGGCATGAGAGAGGAGTTGGCCAGAATTGATTAGAAAAAAATCATTGGCAGGCATGATGGCTGATCAACAATGGCTGGAGTTTCTGGAAGCCAGTCAGAAGGCATAGGACATGTCTGTCCAAAGAGTATTCTGAAGGCAAAATGACACAGCCATGGCTAACAAGAGAAGTCAAAACAACGTAACAGCCAAAGAGAGGGCATATATAAAGCAAAAATTATTGGGAAGTTAGAGGATTGGGAAGCTTTTAAAAACCAACAGAAGGCAGCTAAAAAAGTCATAAAGAAGGAAAAACTGGAGAGGATTCTAAATTCTACAAGTGAAGGACACTGAAAAAGGAGATTCATAAAAATGATTTCAGGACTGAGAACCTCGTCATATGAAAAGTGTTTGATGGCTCTGGACCTCTTATCATTGGACTTCAGAAGAAGGTGGAGAGACCTCATTGAAACCTGTTGAATGTTCTAAGGCCTTGATAGACTGGATGTGGAGAGGATGTTTCCTTTGGTGGAAGAGTCTAAGAAAAGTGGACACAGCCTCAGAATAAGAAGGGCATCCTCTTAGAATGGAGATTTGGAGGAACTTCTTTAGCTAGAGAGTCATGAATTTGTGTAAATCATTCCCACAGATGGCTATGGAGGCTGAATCATTGGGTATATTTAAGGCAGAGGTTGATAGATTTTTTGATTAGTCAGGGCATGAAGGGATATGTGGAGAAGGCAGGAAATTGGGGTTGAGAGGAAAAATGGATCGGTCATGATGAAATGATCGAACAGGCTTAATGGGCCAAATGGCCTAATTCTGCTCCTATATTTGATGGCTTTATGGTATAATGTTTTATTTACCTAGTACACTTCACTTGTAGATTAATATAATCTGAAATCCGTTAACAATTTCATTCATTAGCATCCAGAAAGTTTAAATCCAGATTGCAGAGCTTTATTCTGAATTCCTTCGGCAATTTCAAACAATACCATATTTCATCTTCTTTAGGCATAGGTTTACTTTTACCACCTACCTTTCCTGCCTTCCAGCCAGGTGTACCACTAAAAACAAACTCCCTTCCATTGACTCTGTTTACATTTCTTCCTTTGTCAGGAAAACCGTCAACATAATCACAAACTCCTCCTACCATGGATATTATCTCTCCTCAATCCTTCCATTAGGGAAAAGATAGAAAATATTGAAAACACATATCACCGGTCTGAAAGACAGATTCTAGCCAGCTGATAAACCCTTGAACAAATATGATAAAGCTAAAATTCTGATCTCTCTCTCTCTCTGCCTTGTTAGGGCTCTTGAACATAATTTGTTTACTTGCATGACATTTTCTGAGTAACTGTAATAGCAGACACTGCATTCTTTATTTTAAAATGCTGTACTACTTCAAGGTACTAATGTATGGAATAACTTGTCTGGGTGGCATACAAACAAATGTTTTTCACTGTATCTTGGCACATATGACACTAATAAACTAAATACCTATCACAGGACTTTCTTTTGCTTGTGTTATGCTACTTGAAATATTGTGCTGTATGTCCTAAGCTAGTTCATAGTACACACACTCTGCTCAGGCCCCTACAAGCCTAACCACCCACAAATCCACTCACATGTAATTTTCCCAGAGATGGAAGGGCAAAAGTGCTGACTGCCTGTGCTTTATGGAATGCAATCGGCCCCAAAAGGTCAGTATCCCAGACCCCTTCTTCATTTGGTTTTTGATGAGTCTCTTCTCAGATGGTCAAAGACATATTAAAATTATTTAGACTTCACTATCTAAAAGAGATAAATTATTAAAGAAATAGAACAAAGCTAATTAAGAACATTAATACTTCAACAGCTAATTAGAAACATTAAAATGAAGCAACCTACAGATACAAAAAGTACTTAATCATATTACCTCCTGTGCATGATTGGAAACTTCATTCAACTGAGAAAAGGCTGTATTTGTAGGCCAAGCAGACAGCTGGGCAGTCTGATGCAAACGGCAAAAGGTGTTTTTCTTACGTGAGTCACTGCCCCATTGCTGGGTGTAACAGTGATCCAGCAGAAGAGCCAACAGCCCTCTCCAAATGTGTCTGACCTCCAACATCCATCAGGGTGATACAAGATGTACTGAACTGCAAATGGCTGATACACAATTTAATCCACTGACAGTCCAGTCCAAAAATGCACATGAAATAACAAAAACATTTTTAAAAAAAGGCTGCAACAGAGGGCACAAAAACTTTGATTTTAACAGAGGAGGAAGCAAACAGCTGATGGATGCAGCAAATGGAGAAGGCTTCTGTTGTTGGCAGACAATGGTACAGGACATTTCATGTTTCAGGGACTAGACTGGACACAGCAATTAATGAGGAACACATTAAAATGCCGGAGGAACTCAGTGGGTCAGGCAGTATCTACTGGGGAGAAATGGACAGTCAATGCTTCATACCAAGACCATTTATTCTGGCTGTTGTCTTTCATCAGGACAATTAACAGACTGATAAGATAGAGAATGGAGAGATAGTTAATTCAGCAGCAGCTGTCTCTCACCCAGCCTTCATTAATCAGTATGTTTAGGCAATGTGTTTGTAGTTAGCTGCAACCATGCTAATGTAAAACACTTTGATTTTTTTTCTCCTTGCTATATCACATGCCTGAAGAATACTAATGGCAATGATTCTATCAGTTAATTCTCTTCTTAGCCAAGTTGCTGCATTTGAAGTTTCTGGGAAATGCATCTTTAGCTCATCTCAGTATGTTGTTCATGAGAAATTCAATAAAAATTTAAATTTAAATTAAAAGAAGACAGCTACACAGAAAATTATATGAAAAATGAGCCTGACCTAATAACATTTGAATATATTGAGCAAAGTAAGATTGCTGATGTTATTCTTTTCATTCATGATCAGGAAGATATGGAGCTGATTCCCAAGACTGTGATAATGAAAGATGGAACCCCTTCAAGACCTAAGGTTGTGCTCGCGACGGATCCAATGGCTTCAGTTCTTATGTATGTGCTCTTGATAGATATTTTTCTTCAATTTCCAAAACTGTACTCAAAAGGAATGAGCTTCATCAATAGCAGGTGATCTGCACCTAGGAGACACACTTCCTCAATTTCTATCTGTGCTTATGTAAGGTGCAGTATCCAAGGTTGGGTGGTAACAGACACAATGTTAGAAGGCAGTGCTGTGCTCCTGATGCAACTATATCACAGGCTCTGCTCATGAAAGACGCAATTTCTTCAATAACCAAGCTTGTGCTTGCAAGTGATCAACTTATTTAATTCTCTCAATACTCCTCATTTGAAGCTTGTAATCTTTTCAATTTTTAAGGATGTGCCATAAGAATTACAACTTAATCAATGTCGAAGCCTGATGTCATCAGAGATGCAAGATCTATGTCCATAAGAAATGCATACAATTAGGACCTATTTTATGTTGTTATATTTATTTTTATGTTTTATGTTATTTTTCAAGTTCGATCATGCCAGCAATAATTTGCTTGTTGTTAACAATGTCATGGAAATTGGCCAGGATGCTTCACTTTAGCATGGTATCAACTATGCAGCTAATCAGAATCACAATATTATTACAGAATGGAATGAAGCCATTCATCCTAACAAGTTTGTGCTGGTTCCAGGTAAGAGTAATGCAACTAACCCATTTCAATTCCTTTCCCCTCATCACCCTCACTAATACTTTCTCCATAATTCTATACTTTCTTTATGTTTAAATACTTATTCATCTAGATCTTGAACATTACAATGAACTGCTGATTCCAAACCTTGGTCACTCACTAAACAAAATAATCCTTTCCCATGTGATTTTTGGATCTTCTACCAATCACCTTCATTCCATTTCCCCTTGTTTCTGATCCCACCACTCAATGAGAACATCAGATTTCTACTCTGTCAGTGCTCATCATGGTTTTAAATCCTGCTATTAGATATCTGTGCAATCTCCGGTGATGCAACAATCTGTTTTCCCACTCCTCCAGCTTCCCCAATCTATACACCTTCACCAAAATCTTTCCGTAAGTGAGAACTGGATGCAAGGGTTGAACTGGTGTTATGAAGATCCATCATAACTTCCTTGTTCTGGTAACCTATGCTTCAGCTTTTAAAGCTCAAATTCTGTATCCATTTGTCATAATTTTCTCTATCTGTCTTGCACACATATACACCCAGATCTCCATTTACTTAATTGCTTTTTAGAATTATACTCCCTTCCCATTCTTACAACTAAAATGTAGCATTTAAGAATTCCTAGCACTAAGTTTCATGTTACCTACCTGCCCAGTCCACCTGTCTCCTGAACCAGTCTAGTGATGTTCTTTTCACACTTCACTAGGGCTGTGAGTCTTGTGTCATCGTCAAGTTGAGAAACTGTGCCCTAAGTTATTAATATATATGAAAACAGAGGTCTGAGGATAAACCCTCAGGAAAAATCACTGTACACCTTCCTCCAGTCCAAAACGTAGAAGTACTAAAGTACTCTCTGTTTCCTATTCCTTAAGGAAGTTTTCTATCCATCCTTTTTATTCCACTGTAATGTCATCTGTTATTTTATACATTATCAAAAGCCTTTTTGAAGTCCATATTTACATACACAGTATTTACATTTTTATATATATATATATACATTGCCTATAAAAAGTATTCACCCACGTTGGAAGTTTTCAGGTTTTATTGTTTTACAACATTGAATCATAGTGGATTTAATTTGGCTTTTTTGACACTGATCAACGGAACAAGACTCGGTCGTCTCAAAGTGAAAACAGATCTACATTATCTACATTAATTACAAATATAAAATACATAATAATTGATTGCATAAGTATTCACCTCTTCAAGTCAGTACTTAGTAACTGCATCTTTGGCAGCAATTATAACCTTGAGTCTGTGTGGTTAGATCTCTATCAGCTTTGCACATCTGGACATTGCAATTTTTCCCCATTCTTCTTTACAAAATTGCTCAAGCTCTGTCTCTGACTTTAACTTTATTATTTTTAAGCTATTCCCATGGTTTAGGGTCATTGTCTTGCTGGAAAAGAGTCACATTTCTCTTGCAGTCTGCACCAGCATTTTCCTCCAGGATTTCTCTGTATTTTGCTACATTCTTTTTTACACTCTATCTTCACAAGACTTCCAAGGCCTGCTGCAGTGAAGCATCTCCACAGCATAATGCAGCCACCATCATGCTTCATGGTAGGGATGGTGTGTTTTTGATGATGTGTGGTGTTTGACTTATGCCAGACATAGTGTTTAGCCAAAAGCTCAATTTTGGTTTCATCAGACCATAGAACCTTCTTCTAGCTGACTTCAGAGTCTCCTACATGCCTTCTGGCAAATGCAAGCTGAGATTTCATGTGAGTTTTTTTCAATAGTGGCTTTCTCTTTGCCAAAGCTGTGACTGATGAAGCACCTGGGCAACAGCCAATGAAGATGGTAACTCCTCCAGAGTTGTCATCGGTCTCTTTGTGGCCTCCATCACTAGTCCCCTTCTTGCACAGTCACTCAGTTTTTGAGGATGGCCTGCTCTTGGCAGATTTACAGCTATGCCATATTCTTTCCATTTCTTGATGATTGACAATGTTCAAGGGACATTCAGTGACCTGGAAATCTTCTTGCATCCATCTCCTGATTTGTGCTTTTCACCTTATATTCCATTTGGGCAGCCTCCAACCTGATGGCATGAACATTGATTTCTCAAACTTCCAGTAATGCCTACTCCTCCTTACCATTTCCCATCCCCTTGTCCCTCCCTCATGTTATCTGCTTTCGTGCCCATCAGTTCCCTCTAGTGCTCTTCCACCCCCTTTTCTCTTTCTTCTGTGGTCTTCTGTCTCTTACACTAATCAACTTCCTAGCTCTTTGCTTCATCCCTCTCCCTCCAAGTTTCACCTATCACCTGGTATTTCTCTCTCCCCTCCCCCCACCTTTCAAATCTACTCATCAGCTTTTCTTTTCTCCAGACCTGCTGAAGAGTTTAAGCCCCAAACGTTGACTGTACTTTTTCCCATAGACGTTACCTGGCTTGCTGAGTTTCTCCAGCATTTTGTGTGTGTTGCTTAGATTTCCAGCACCTGCAGATTTTCTCTTGTTTGTGCTTTTCAATAACGTTTTTGTGGAGTTGGTTGGAGTATTCTTTTGTCTTCATGGTGTAGTTTTTGCCAGGATACTGACCCACCAACAGTTGGATCTGTCAAATACAGATTTATCTTTACTGCAATTTACACCACATTAAGAGAGGAATTGATTAACCTTTAAATATTTCAACTCTTAAAGTAATGGTGACATGTAAGACCAAATTCATAATCTGAATACTTCATTGTCTTACCAGGGTGCAATGAAATTCCTTGTCTGCATGAAGCTCACAGAATAAAATGTATACATGATACAAATAAATACAACAATAAATACAACAATGAGTGCAAAGCAGCAGAACGTTCTTAGTTGGTGACTATTTCCCAGCTGCACTAATTTCCTTCAATCTGCTCTTCATGAAGGATATACCCCAATTACAAAAAAATACACAGTATTCCAGCTGAAGTACTAAAAAAATGGCAATCAAATACTTCAGCCAGAGATTCACAATCTCATCTTTTACATCTGGGAAGACGACAATATGTCCTTCCAAGTGAGGCAATACTTCATCTGTGAGTCTTTTGAGATGCCCTACTGGATTGATGCTCCTGGTGTGGTCTCCCCTACATTTATGACATCCTAGGTGATTGGGAGAGCACTTAGTTGAACTCCTTCACTAAATCTACCACAAAATACGGGCTGTCATGGCGATCACCGATTTTACTTCTATTTCATATTTCCACTTCAACATGTCAGTCCATGGTTCCTCTACTATCACAATGAGGCTACTCTCAGGTTAGAGGAGCAGCTCCTTATATTTCGTCTGGGTAGCCTTCAACCTTATAGCATGAACATCAATTTCTCTAGTTTCCTCTTTCCTTTCTCTCTAATTTCATTCCCAATTCTGGTTATCCTCTTACCCTTTCTCTTCTTTTTGCCTGCTATCTCCTCCTTATGGTGCACCTCCTCCTTACCTTTTCCCCCATAGTTAATTATTCCCTCCTATCAGATTCCGTCTTCTTCAGACCTTTACCTCTTCTACCAATCACCACCCAGCTCTTTGCTTTATCCCTGCCTCCTCAACCATCCGTCTTCCCCCTCACATGGTTTTACCTTAAGACCACAAGACCATTAGACATAGGCAGATCTAGGCCATTAAACCCATCAAATCTGATCTGTCATTCAATAAAGGCTGATCCTTTTTTACCTCTTCTTAGCCCTACTCCCCGGGCTTCTCCCTGTAACCTCTGATGCTCTGTCCAATCAAGGACCTATCAATTTCCGTACATACAATGCCCTGGCCTCTACAGCTGCCTGTGATAACAAATTATACAAATTCACCACCTTTTCGCTAAAGAACTTTCTCCACATCTCTGTTTTGAATGGACATCCCTCTATGCTGAGGCTGTGCCTTCTTGTCCTAGACTCCCCCAACATGGGAAACATCCTTTCCACATCTACACTGTTTAGGTCTTTCTACATTCAAAAGGTCTCAATGAGATTTCCCCTTATCCTTCTAAATTTCAGTGAGTACTGGCCCAGAGCCATCAAGCGTTTCTCTTATGATAACCTGTTCATTCCTAGAATTTTCCTAATGAAACTACTCTGAATCCTCTCCAATGCCAGCATATCTTTTCTTAAATGAGGAACCAAATCTGTTCACAATACTCAAGGTGAGGCCTCACCAGTGCCTTACAAAGCATCAGCAATACATTCTTGCTCTTGTATTCTGGACCTCTTGAAATGAATGCTAACATGGCACTTGCCTTGCTGACCACCAACTCTACCTGCAGGTTAACCTTTAGGGTGTTCTGTGCAAGGACTCCCAAGTCCCTTTGCCTCTCCAATTTTTGGATTTTCTTCCCGTTTAGAAAAATAGTCTGCACATTTATTTCTTCTATCGAAATGCATGAGCATGTATTTTCCAACATAGTATTTTATTTGCCACTTTCTTGCCCATTCTCCTAATCTGTCTAAACTGTCCTGCAGCCTTTCTGTTTCCTCAACACTACCTGCCCCTCCACCAGTCTTCAGTTCATTTGCAAAGTTGGCAACAAAACCATCTCTTCCATCATCTAAATCACTGATATACGGCATAAAAAGAAGCAGTCCCTACCTCGACCCCTGCGGAACACCACTAGTCACTAGCAGCCAAACAGAAAAGGATTATTTTATTCCTACTCACTGACTCCTACCAATCAGCCAATGCTCTAACCATGCTAGTTTCTTTCCTGTAACACCATGGGCTCTTTACTTGATAAACAGCCTCATGTGTGGAACCTTGTCAAAGGCCTTCTGAAAGTCCAAATATACAACGTCCATAGCATCCCCCTTATCTATGTTACGTGTAATCTCCTGAAGGAATTCCAACGGGTTCATCAAGCGAAATTTTCCCTTCAGGAAACCATGCTGACTTTGCCCTTGTCCCTTGTCACCAAGTATTCCATAACCTTATCCTTAACAATTGACTCCAGCAATTTGCCAAATGCTGAGATCAGGATAACCAATCTATAATTTCCTTTCTGCCGCATCATTCCTTTCTTAAAGAGTGGAGTGACATTTGCAATTTTCCACTCCTCCGGAACCATGCCCGAGTCCAATGATTCTTGAAAAATCATTACTAATACTTCCACAATCTCTACCACTACCTCTTTCAAAACCCTAGAGTGCAGTTCATCTGGTCCAAGTTACTTACGTAACTTTAGGTCTTTCAGCTTTTTGAGCACCTTCTCCCTTGTAATAGTAACTGCACCCACTTCTCTTCCCTTACACCCTTCAACACCCGGCATACTGCTAGTGTCTTTGACAGTGAAGGCTGATGCAAAATACTCATTCAGTTTATCTACCATCTCCTTGTCCCCCGTTATTATTTCTCCGGCCTCATTTTCTAGTGGTCCTATGTCCGTTCTTATCTCACTTTCTTTTATATACTTGTAAAAGCATTTTCTATCCACCTTGATATTGTTTGCTATCTTGCTTTCATATTTCATCTTTTCCTTCCTAATAATTCTTTTGGTTGCTTTCTGTAGGTTTTTAAAAACTTTCTGATCTATCTTCCCACTAACTTTTCTTTGTTGTATGCCCTCTCTTTTGCTTTTACATTAGCACTCACTTCTCTTGTCAGCCACAGTTGTACTATTTTGTCATTTGAGTATTTCTTTGTTTTTGGAATGCAGCTATCCTGCACCTTCCTCATTTTCCCCAGAAATTCAAGCCATTGCTGTTTTGCTGTTATCCATGCCTACATCTCCTTCCAATTTACTTTGGCCAACTTCTCTCTTATACCACTGTAATTTCCTTTACACAATTGAAATACAGCTATGTCAGACTTTACATTCACCCTATCAAATTTCAAGTTGAACTCAATTATATTGTGATTGCTGTCTCCTAAGAGCTCCTTAGCCTTAAGGTTGCTAATCGTTTCTGATTCGTTATCTAACACCCAATCCAGTATAACTAATCCCATAGCAGGTTCAATGACAAATTACTATAAAAAACCATCTCATAGGCATTCAATAAACTCACTCTCTTGAGATCCATTACTAACCTAATTTTCCCAATCTACCTGCATGTTAAAATCTCCCATGACTATCATAATATTGCCCTTTTGACACGCCTTTTCTATTTTTCATTATAATCTGTAGTCCACCTCCTAACTACTGTTTGGAGGCCTGTATATTACTGCCATCAGGGTCTTTTCTACCTGCCATCAGGTAGAAATCCAGAAATAACTACCTGGGAGGTCCTGCTTCTCAGCTTTCTGCCTCGATCCCTAAATTCCCTGCTCAGCACCTCTTGGCTTTTCCTTCCTATGTCATTGGTACCAATATGTACCAAGACATCTGGCTGTTCCCCGCGCTACCCCCCCCCCCAAAAATGATGTGAGTCAAGATGTCCCTGGCCCTGGCACCTAGGAGGCAACATACCACCCGGGTGTCCCGTCCACATAATCTCCTGTCTGTTCCTCTGACTATCGAGACCCCTATCACCACCGCTCCCCTCTTCTCCCTCTTTCTCTTCTGTACCATGGACCAATGTTCAATGCCAGTAACCTGGTCTCCATGGCATTCCCCTGGGAGGTTATCCCCCCATAACAGGATCCAAAACGGTATACCTATTATTGAGGGGAATAGCCACAGGGGTATTCTGTGCTAACTGCCTATTCACCGTCCCATTCCTTCTCCTGACAGTCACCCAGCTACTCACCTCCTGGAACAATAGGTTGGTTCCTGATCTGCCAAAGACTTGACTTGATACTGTATACCTTATCTTTCTTTTGATATTTCTCTGTGGCTGTCTTCCTCCCAATGTCCTCAATCTTATTGAATCCTGATCATTCGCTCTGTTTTCTGCATAAATAATACTCAAATCCAGAGCTGCTTTGGGCATAAGCACTAGATTTCTAAATGCCTTCATCCTTCTCCCCTCTCCCTTTCTTTAATATGTTCCTTAAAGCTATCTTATAGTTCTTATAGTTTAATGCACAACCCCTCCCCACCTTAGTCCTGCTGCACTCATCCAAAATGCATTCAGTGTCAAATTCCATTTAACTGTATTCTTTGATATTAGATACTTTGACCTGCAAAGTGTGCCTCAAAAGTTAAAAAAATACATATATATCATTGGTGGCAAGATGTCTTTGAGTTAACATGTTAGATGTGGAGATTCAATTGAAAGAGCGCAGAGGAGAACATCACTTTTGATTGTTAGCCCTAAACAAGTTTTAGAGTATTGGTTACCTGTTAAGACCTGTTTTGCTGGATTCCACTGACTTCAGAAAAGTTTGAGTGACACGCAAGATAAAAATCAACAGTTTGGAAGAAAAATAAGAACAAGAAGAGATCGGTAGCCAACAAGAATTGTAGGGAGCTGCCAGCATTTCTCAGCAAGTTCAGCCAAGGGGCTACGTATCTACAGTGCCTTCTATATGGCTTTAAAACAGTTATAGACAATGAAGCAAATTTGAACTGAGCTCTGTGTTGCAAAATACCTCAATGATGGGTTTACACCTCTATTTACAAGTTTGGGATGAAATTTTACTTTTCAATTCAAGGAATCCTTTCACAACACAACTTTGTACCTAATCCCTGACTTTGAAAAGGTTTTCCTAGTCTCAAGCACCTTTATTACAGGGAATGTTTTCTCTGCAGAAGAGATAGTTCCATCTTGTAGTGAGAAGCAAGTGAGATAACAAAAAGTCAATTCAGACTTTCTTTTGGAAAACAGAAGAACCTACAGTGCATCATAGGATGAAGCTCAATGCAATTTTATGAATTCTGATGTTGATAACATCACAAACGTGTTGAAAATGACATTGGGCTGGTTAATTTACATTTTAATAGAAGTTTCTTCATGAGCATGAAGCAATAGAAATTGATAGATATTTGCAGGTATTCAAGGGACTTCAGAACTGCTAACAGAACCTTTGTGTGAAAAGCAAGTACTGGAATTCGGCTGAATGTAGAAATGAAAGCAATTTTGCCTCAAGTTTCCTATTCAGGGGCTGAAGCAAATGAATGTTAATTTAGTCTATAATACTTCCTCCAATAAGGAACGGGTCTGTTTATACCATCCTTAAGTCGATTAGTTACTAAGTCAGTAAAACACAAAAATCACGCAAAATGACAATCATATCTCCATTGTACTGTAGAGATTGTCATCAATAGCACATAATACTAATAACGTAGAACAATTATGAAAAGAGGGAAAAGAGAGAGAGAGAGAGAGAGGTTATGGGGAGAAGGCCGGGCAGTGGGGCTGAGGAGGGGAGAAAAGGAGCAGCATGATTGAATGGCGGACCGGACTTGATGGGCCAAATGGCCTAATTCTGCTCCTATGTCTTATGTTCTTATGCTCTTTAATATATAAACAGTCAACATTTTAGGCTGAGACCCTCTTTCAGGACTGGAGAAGGGTCCTGACGAAGGGTCTCAGAAACTAGTACAACTAGCTTCAAGCAGCCCTGAAGAAGGTTCTCAGCTGAAATGTCGGCTGTTTATTCATTTCCTTAGATGCTGCTTGACATGCTGAGTTCCTCCAGCGTTTTGTGTGCGTTGCATTGGCAACAGGAAGCTCCTTAGACTCCATCAATTTGACATTATTCAATTCAGCGGAGACACAAAAGATGCTGGAACCAGGGCAGAAAAAATAAACTGCTGAAAGAACTCAGTGGGCCATGCACCATCTGTGGAGCCAAAGGGATGTTTGCCATTTTGGTTTAAGACCCTGCATCAGGACTCGGAGTGCAGGAAGAGATAAGACAGAAATTGGGAGGTTACAGGTATAAACAGATAAGGGGAAAAGGTTAGGCAGGTGGAAATGGATGTGGGGAGGATAAGAGGAAGGTAGAAAAAGAAAAATTATGCAGATAGTCAGGTGGAACCAGATGGGAAGGAATTTCTAGGAGTGAACTCAGGGAGGCAAAACCCAGGTGGTTGGATCTGTGGGTGTTGGCAGATGGAACCACTTGGGGGAAGGGTAACATCTAGATAATGTGGGAGATGGGGAAGGGTGGGATAGGTGAACAAGTAGCAAGCAAACCTGGGTGGACAGGAGGGAGAGGTCAAAGGGAGAGAGAGGGTGGGAAATCTGAAATTGTAAATAGTGTTTATACCTTTGAGTTGTAGGCTAACCAAGTGAGTTATGAGGTACTGTACAACTCAGTGATATATTGTTAAGTCAAATACAAATTTGGATAGCATGTTAGGTACAGTTGCTGACTTTACAAAGCAATACAGCTAAATATATCTACAGGAATGAGGATCAACAGCCTCATCTGCATGTTTTATATGCTTCTTATTAGGTGTGGTATCCCAATATCAAATATCCCCAACACCTCTCTGCCCTATTCACCACCACTTTCAACAAACTCATCAGTCTTTGTCTTATTTTATTTAACAGATTTTGTACTACTTATTCTGAGGTCGGAGATCTTCTAGGTCCATCTAGGTCTTCATCTAAAGTTACTAAGATAACACCTGAGGTGCATTAGAAACTTCAAGTATGGCAGGTCTACCCCATCGAGAATTTCTGGTTGGTGGAGGATCTGGACTTGGCGTGGACCTTGTTGCTGCCTAATACAGTAAGGCATCAGAGTTGGTGCATGAATGTGGTGTGCAGTCTAACAGCAACAGATTGTCCTGAATGTTTCTCTTGCGATCACAGGACCCTGTTTGAATATTGGTAATGTAAAATTCCGCCAGCCTATTTCACTGGTTTATTGGTGTGACCAGCAGTGGAGGAGCTGTGTGGTCTAGGTTGTAGCGAGGACTTGGCCTGAAGCTCTGGGCTTGCCTGTTGTAGCCGTCTAGGAGGGGAGACACTAGAGGCTGTGTAGCGCAGTGTCCATGGCAGACTGGGGGGGCATATCCCTCCCATTAGTGCTGTTCCATTGTTTGCTTGGTGGAAGATGAACTGGACTGTTCGCAGACTGCTGAGAACTGCTTGTTCTTGTCAACAAAACCCATGCGCCATCAACTTACAGGACATATCATTTACAGCACTGCACTTACTGACCACGTAAGTCTGTTGGACACTTTGTTCCTGTTCCAGAACAGCACACGTACAATGTTGAAGAAACACAGCAGGTAAAGCAGCAGTCATAGAGAGGAATAAATAGTCGATGTTTCAGGCCACGGCCTTCAGGACTGGAGAGGAAGGGGGAAGAAGCCAGAATAGAAAGGAGGAGGAGGGAAAGAAGTACATGCTGGATGATAATAGGAGAAAACTGGTGAAGGGGAAGGTGGGTGGGTGGGGGAGGGTGGATAATGTGAGAAGCTATGAGGTGATAGGTGGAAAAAGCAAAGGGCTGCAGAAGAAAGAATCTGATAGGAGAGGACAAAGTCCATGGGAGAAAGGGAAGGAAGGACAAATCAGAAGGAGATGATAAGGTGGTGAGCGAAAAGGAAGGGGTAAGAGGGGTCACCAGA
Source organism: Mobula hypostoma (assembly GCF_963921235.1). Classification (NCBI taxonomy): domain Eukaryota; kingdom Metazoa; phylum Chordata; class Chondrichthyes; order Myliobatiformes; family Myliobatidae; genus Mobula; species Mobula hypostoma. The sequence continues at coordinate 86,803,160 of NC_086108.1, read as the reverse complement.
ATGGGGAATGGAAAAAGAGAGAAGGAAGGGGGTGGAGTAATTAACGGAAGTTAGAGAATTCAAAGTTCATGCTGCCAGGTTGGAGGCCAACCAGATGGAATATGGCAATAACCCATACTTTATTAGGAGTTTGAAGAGAATGGTATGTCAACGAGGATTCTAGTAAATTCCTACTGAATTAGTGTGGAAAGCATTCTGATGGTTGCAATCACCGCTTGGCAAGGGGGTTCCAATTTACAGGATTGAGAACAGCTGCTGAGGATTGCAGACTCCATTGTGCACTAGCCTCTCCACTACTGAAATTAGCTTCAAGAGGAGCTGACCTCATCCATCACTGGAAATCCTCACCATACAGGACGTGCTCTCATCAGCGAGGAGGTACAGGAACCTGAAGATGCACACTCAATGTTTTAAGAACAGGTTCTTCCCCTCTACTAACAGATTTCCAAACAGTCCATGAATCCATGAACACCAGCCCACTGTTTTGCTCCCTTTTTGCACTATGTATATATGTATGTATATATATACACAAAAACGTATATATATATTTCCAATAGCAATTTTTATGTCTTGCACTGTACTGATACAGCAAAACATCAAATTTCACAGCACATATCAGTGATAATAAACCTGATTCTGATTCCGATAAAGCCCCAGGTGGAGTACTGTGTACTGATCTGATTGCCCTCTGTAGGAAGGATGTGATTACATTGGACAGGATCCAAAGGACAATCACCTGGATGTTGCCTGGCATGGAGCAATTCAGATATAATGAGGAGACTGCTTCTGGGCTCTATCATTGCTAGACACTAATCCATGAAATTAAAGTATAAGTGGCACAATAGTGTTGATTTCAAGAGTTTGTGGATGTTTCATGCTGCAATTGTATCAGCTCAGTGAGAGAATCACTATGGAAATCCACTCCCTCCCTCGACAATGCGCTGCACTGCCAGGGCCTACTGAATTACATAATGCATAAAATCCTCAACATCCATCTTCACTTAAATGTGCCAGTATGACAACTTAATACTCCACTTTGACCATGTGCATCAATTCAATACTGGCTAAAGGTAAGTTTTAAAATGATGCTCTCAGTGTTATGAAGCCTTACTCGGATTTTTTTGGCTAATATTAAATGTAGTATCGTGGTAAATGTCCGAAAATTCCAAAAGTGAGGACGGAAAAGGGACGCGTTACGTTCAAGGGGGCGATAAGAGCTTAACCTGCTGATGGATTTTCATGCTGATTGTGAAAACAATCTAACACCTCTTTCCAGCAATCAACGCCTAGTTAGAGTGACTGCATTTACCGATCTAAAACACCTTCAGGGTGGCACTGAAGGAAACCCGAGGGATCTCTTCATTCGGAAGGCTTTGCTCAGGTTCGTGGCAAAGGACATTTACAATGTCCAAGACTTCAATGGTAACAACTTTGTCAATGGCACATTCAAGTAGTGGCAGGATGGCAAAAGTTCCTGCAGGATTTTCAGGAGAAGGGGAACGAGGCGCCACTGTCACTGTGAAAGGCGCAGCCACTGTTCACCATCCCCACCCAAAAAGAATGTGTGATCACTGTGCACCTGCCCAACCCACATCAGGTCATTACAGACGTCCTCACCTTCCTTGCCCGTTATGTTGGGAGAGCAGGAAACTTGGCGAGCATCAAAGATGTGTTCAGGATCTGGACAAGCAAGTGCCAGGCGAAAGTCAAGCTGAGGGTGGCTTCAAAAGGCTCCATCACCCACGTTCCCTCAGTCTTTGCCATCGGAGGGAACTGCGGTTATATGGTGTCTGCTGATTAACCCAGGCTGCACCAGAATGCAACAAGTCTGGCATGTTGTGGCCCAGTGCAGTGCTGTGTTCTTCAGCAACTGCAGACAGGAAGGCGAGCAGACAAAGGACCAGCCAGGAGAGCAAGCGCTGTAACCTGTGTGGGGAGGCTGGTCTCCTCTACAGAGCCTGCCTAAAACATACTGGCACCAATGCACAGGCAACAAGAGGAGGAGCTGGCAATGAGAATGCCCACCTAATGAGAATGAGAAAGCACTGACACACCCACCACCAGTACAGGGGTCATGGCCACTACCAAAATAGTGATGTGCCTGAAGAAAGACTGACCAGCTTTGAGCTCCCACCCCTCCAGCTGAAAAACCCCAGGCCCTCCACAACATGAGGAGGAGGGGAGGTCTGAGGGGCAAGAAGAAGAATGACAGGAGGTGAAGAGGAGAAAGTCTCAGAAGACACCATCCAAGAAAAGGCAGGCTGCCAAAAATAAAATGAACAGGATGAAAGGGGCAGGACAGCAAACAGATGCCAGCAACAACTCCTCGTCGGAGGATGAAATGTGCACACTGGCAATACAGGCAGCGGAAGTGCCAAACAAAAGAGTAAAGATAGAAAGGGGAAGTATAGATGGGGAAAGAATTCTGTTGACCACCCAGCAGCTCTGGCAGACGGGGGGCAGTGCAGAGGCCACAAGCAGCCAGCTCCAGGAGATTGGGAGTAGCACAGCTCCCAGTCAGCACCAGCTCCAGGAGATTGGGAGTAGCACAGAGACCTCTGGCCCCCAACTCCAAGAGACCAGGAGCAGCGCAGGAGCTGTCACCGCCCCCCCCCCAGCTCTGGAAATCTGCGAGAAGTGTCTGGTGCAACCCAACTCAGAGAGATGGAGGGGTATGGGTCGACCAGCAGGAGGATCACCCTCAGTACATTAGCCCACGAACAGTGTGGCAACTTTATCAAAGCAGTGGGCATTATGGCTCAGACTGAGTGACCTGGATAAGAACTGTGATGAAAGGACTAATCATGGACATAAAACTGAGTGGCAGCAGTACTTTTGATATGTATGAATGCAATAGGACAATACGAAATGCTTTGACTATGAATGTAAAGAATGAAATGGCATTGAATGGGTACTTCTTGTAAATAATTTGTTCTGAACAAAATCTATTTTGGTTTTTTTAAAAAAAACATCTCTGCCTCTCTCTGTTAGCTGCTGTATGAAAACAACCTCACTTACCCAGCATTCTGATACATTTCATAGTCACAAACGAGAGAAAATCTGCAGATGCTGGAAATCCGAGCAACACCAAGAAAATGCAGGAGGAACTCAGTAGGCCAGGCAGCATCTATGGAAAAGAGTACAGCCAATGTTTCAGGCCGAAACCCTTCGGCAGGACTGGAGAAAAAAGGTTGAGCAGTAGATTTAAAAAGAGGGGGAAGGGGAGAGAAAAACACAGGGTGGTAGGTGAAACCTGAAGGGGCAGAGATGAAATAAAGAGCTGGGAAGTTGATTGGAGAAAGACACAGATCATGGAAGGAGGAAAAGTGGGGAGGAGCACCAGAGGGAGGTGATGGGTGGACGAGGAGATAAGGTGAGAGAGGGAAAAGGGGATGGAAAATGGTCAAGGAAAGGGGGAGTGGGTCATTACTGTAAGTTTGAGGAATCAAAGTTCATGCCATCAGGTTGGAGGCTACCCAAATGGGAAATAAGGTGTTGTTCCTCCAACCTAAGTGTGGCCTCATCATGACAGTGGAGGAGGCCATGGATGGACATATCAGAATGGGAATGGGAAGTAGAATTAAAATGTGTGGCCACTGGGATATCCTGCTTTTTCTGGCAGACAGAGTATAGGTGCTCGGTGAAGCAGTCTCCCAGTCTACATCGGGCCTCATCGATACACAGGAAGCCGCACTGGGAGCACTAAACAGGGTATATGACCCAACAGACTCACAGGTGAAGTGTTGCCTCACCTGGAAGGACTGTTTAGGACCCTGAATGATAGTGAGGGAGGAGGTGCAACACTTGTTCCGCTTGCAAGGATAAGTGCCATGACAGAGAGCAGTGGGGAGGGTCGAATAGACAAGGGAATTGCGTAGGGAGCAATCCCCGTGGAAAGCGGTAAGTGAGGGGGAGGGAAAGATGTGCTTGGTGGTGGGATATCATAGTTACCTTATACTAGTGTTAACCATTGTTAGATATTGCTACTATTAACACACCCAGGCAAAGATAGTGGAATACAGTGTTGGGAAATGTATGATAATGCATTTTGGTAAAAGAAGCAATAGCGCAGGCTATTATACAAATGCGGAAAAATTCAAACAGCAGAGGTGTAAATCCTTGTGTAAGACTCCCAATAGGTTAATTCACAGGTTCAGTCTGTGGTAAAGAATGCAAATGTAATGCTGAAACTTATTTCAAGGGGAATAAAATATAAAAACAAGGAGATAATGCTAAGGCTTTATAAACGGGACGGGGGGGGGGAGCGAGGGGAGGGAATGCGGGGAATCTCATTGAAACCTACCGAATATTGAAAGGACCAGATAGGGTGGATGTGAAGAGAATGTTCCCTCTGGAGAGGGTATCCAGAACTAGAGGGCACAGCCTCAAAATTAAGCCCATGAGGAGGGCTGCCAAAGTGACCTGCACCTTAGTCACCTTGGAGGCTGAAGTAAGCAAGTGTTTCCAACCAGTGGACAGTCACAAGGCTGTGGGACCGGACGGCGTCCCAGGGCGGGTACTCAGGACGTGTGCGGCACAATTTGGCAGTTGTGTTTACAGACTTTTTTAATCTCTCCCTCTCCCAGTGTAGAGTGCCGTCCTGCTTCAAAACATCCACCATTGTCCCTGTACCTAAAAAGACCAAGGTAACCTGTCCGAATGACTGACATTCTGTCGCACTCACCTCTATAATGCTTTGAGAGGCTGGTCAAGGACTACATCTGCAGCAAGCTGCCACCCACACTGGACCCCTACAATTCACCTAACAACACAACCATCGACAGATGACGCAATAGCCACAACTCTATACACCGTCTTTACACACCTGGAGAAGAAGGATGCTCATGTGAAGATACTGTTCTTGGACTACACCAATCAACAGCATAGTTCCCTCCAGGCTCAACAAGAAGCTCAGAGACGTCGGCCTTCACCCTGCCTTATGCAGCTGGATCCTGGGCTTCCTATCAGATCACCGGCAGGTGGTAAGGGTGGGCTTCCTCACCTCTGTCGCTCTGATTCTCAACACAGGTGCCCCTCAGGGCTGTCTAAAGCCCGCTTCTTTACTCTCTGTATACCCATGACTGTGTCACCCCCAACAGCTAATTAAATCTGCTGATGATATTACATTGATTGGCCTAATCTCAAATAATAGCAAGGCAACCTACAGAGGAAAAGTCATCACCCTGACACAGTAGTGTCAAGAAAACAACCTCTCCCTCAATGTCACAAAAACAAAGGAGCTGGTTGTGGCCTACAGGAGGAATGGAGACAGGTTAACCCCTATTGACATCAATGGATGTGGGATTGAGAGGGTGAACTGCTTTAAGTTCCTTGGCATACACATCACCAAGGATCTCAAATGGTCTGTGTGGTGAAAAAAGCATAGCAGCACCTCTTTCACCTCAGACAGTTGAGGAAGTTTGGTATGGCCAAACTTCGAAGGACTCTAACTCCCAATACGAAGGACTTTCTACAGGGACACAGTTGAGAGCATCCTGACTGGCTGCATCACTGCCTGGTATGGGAACATTACTGCCCTCCAATGGAGAACTTTACAGAGAGTGTAATTGCATTTCCTGAGTTCCTGTTGATTACTGGCAACGTAAGCTCTGTCTTGCGCAGTTAGAGCTGCTCACATGGAACTGTTGATCCAGGGTTTCTGGTTTGGATAGCCCCTGACCAATTTTTGGGGACAACATCCTCGACGCACTTCCAGATGAAGCTCGTCGAACTCGGAGATATCCTCATCACGGAGGACATTCCAGTTGATGTAATCAAAACAGTCCCGTACCATGGAGACCGATTGATCAGACCAACAGTGGACAGGTTTTAACAATGGCTGCCTCTTGTTTCAGCTTCTGCCTGTATAACTGCAGAAGCAAGACGGAGGAATGATCTGATTTTCCAAACAGTGGACGGAGGAGCGGTTTGTAAGCATTGCGTAAGGAAGAGCAGCAGTGGTCAAAGTATGCTCTTTCCCCGTGTGCTCACCTGGATGTGTTGACAAAACTTCAGAGAGACTTTAGATATTGACGCTCTGTTAAAGTCACCAGCGACAATGAAGGCAGCATCTGGGTGTGCAGTCTCCAGCATGCTGATAGTCTCGTACAGTTTTTTGACAGCCAAGTCAGTATCAGCCCGTGGCAGAATATACACAGCTGTGATAATGACAGCCATGACTTCTCTAGGCAGCCAAAAAGGTCCACACAGCAGTACAAGTTACTCCAGATCCGGGGAACTAAAGGATTTGAGGGCATGCATGTTCCAGGGGTTACACCAGGCACTATTGACCATGAAGCATACCACACCTCCTTTACTCTTCCCAAGGAGGTTTTTTGATCTGTCCATCGGAACAGGGAGAACCCAGAGGGCTTGATGGTGTAATCCGGTACACCCTTCATCAGCCAGGTCTCCACAAAGCACAAAACATTACATTCACATGTTTTGCACTGATAGGAAATTCTGGCTCCCTTATTGTCCAGGGACTGAATGTTAACTAGAAGTATACTTGGTAGCGGCGGCTGATTAGCATGCTGTCTCAACCTCACCAGAACACCGGCCCTTCTCCCTTGCTGGCACTAGCAGTGGTGTAATAGATGAGCCTCCCATGGATCGCACAATGAGGGGATCCCAGTGAAGAAAAGGCGGCACATAGTGGGTAAATCCATCCTCCCAATGTTCAGAGGAGTTAGTCTGACGTATCTGATGTGACTATCAGATACTTGAAAAAGAAATATGAAGGAAATAGCAGAAATTAGCAGTATACAGTAAAACTGGAATGGATCTCGCAACATGGCGCCATCTTGACCCGGAAGTCAAGATGGAATCTGTGGAATGCTCTGCCACACACTGTGGTGGAGGCCAAGTCGATGGGTATACCTAGAGCAGAAGTTGATAGATTCCTGATTGGTCATGGCATTAAGGGATATGGAGAAAGAGTTGGTATGTGGAGTTGAATGGGATCTGGGATCAGCCATAATGAACAAAGTGGATGAGCTTAGAGTGTGGATCAGTACTTGGAGCTATGATGTTGTGGCCATTACAGAGACTTGGATGGCTCAGGGGAAGGAATGGTTACTTAGAGTGCCAGGCTTTAGATGTTTCAGAAAGGACAGGGAGGGAGGCAAAAGAGGTGGGGGCGTGGCACTGCTGATCAGAGATAGTGTCACAGCTGCAGAAAAGGAGGAAGTCATGGAGGGATTGTCTACTGAGTCTCTGTGTGTGAGACTGGGTGATTTTTACAGACCTTCCAATAGTAATAGGGATATCGAGGAGCAGATGGGGAGACAGATTCTGGAAAGGTGTAATAATAACAGGGTTGTCATGGTGGGAGATTTTTATTTCCCAAATATTGATTGCCATCTCCCTAGAGCAAGGGGTTTAGATGGGGTGGAGTTTGTTAGGTGTGTTCAGGAAGATTTTCTGACACAATATGTAGGTAAGCCTACAAGAGGAAAGGCAGTACTTGATCTGGTATTGGGAAATGAACCTGGTTAGGTGTCAGGTCTCTCAATGGGAGAGCATTTTGGAGATAGTGATCACAATTCTATCTCCTTTACCATAGCATTGGAGAGGGATAGAAACAGACAAGTTAGGAAAGTGTTTAATTGGAGTAAGGGGAAATGTGAAGCTATCAGCCTTGAAAACAAAATTGGGAACAGATGTTCTCAGGGAAATGTACGGCAGAAATGTGGCAAATGTTCAGGGGATATTTGTGTGGCGTTCTGCATAGGTACGTTCCAATGAGACATGGAAAGGATGTTAGGGTACAGGAACCGTGGTGTACAAAGGCTGTTGAAAATCTAGTCAAGAAAAAAAGAAAAGCTTACGAAAGGTTCAAAAAATGAGGTAATGATAGAGATCTAGAAGATTATAAGGCAAGCAGAAAGGAGCTTAAGAATGAACTTAGGAGAGCCAGAAGGGGCCATGAGAAGGCCTTGGCGAGCAGGATTAGGGAAAACCCCAAGACATTCTACAAGTATGTGGAGGGCAAGAGAATAAGACATGAGAGATTAGGACCAATCAAGTGGGACAGTGGAAAAGTGTGTATGGAACCGGAGGAGATAGCAGAGGTACATAATGAATACTTTGCCTCAGTATTCATTACGGGAAAGTACCTTGGTGATTGTAGGGTTATCTTGCAGCAGATTGAAAAGCTTGAGCATACAGACATTAGGAAAGAGGATTTGGAGCTTTTGGAAAGCATCAAATTGGATAAGTCTCTGGGACTGGGCAAGGCTACTGTGGGAGACAAGGGAGGAGATTGCTGAACCTCTGGCAATGATCTTTGCATCATCAATTGGGACGGGAGAGGTTCCAGAGGACTGGGGGGTTGCAAATGTTGTTCTCTTATTTCACAAAGGGAGTAGAGATAGCCCAGGAAATTATAGGCCAGTGCGTCTTACTTCAGTGGTGGGTAATTTGATGGAAAAGATCCTGAGAGGCAGAATTTATGAACATCTGGAGGTATAATATGATTAGGAATAGTCAGCATGGTTTTGTTAAAGGCAGGTCGTGTCTTACGAGACTGATTGAATTGTTTGAGGATGTGACTGAACATATTGATGAAGGTAGAGCAGTAGAGGTATTGTATATGGATTTCAGCAAGGCATTTGATAAGGTACCCTATGCAAGGCTTATTGAGAAAGTAAGGAGGCATGGGTTCCAAGGGGACCTAGCTTCGTGCAGAATTGGCTTGCCCACAGAAGGCAGATTGGTTGTGGATGGGTCATATTCTGCATGGAGGTCAGTGACCAGTGGTGTGCCTCAGGGACCTGTTCTGGCACCCCTTCCCTTCGTGATTTTTATAAATGACCTGGATGAGGAAGTGGAGGGATGGGTTAGTAAATTTGCTGATAACACAAAGGTTGGGGTGCTGTGGATATTGTGGAGGACTGTCAGAGGTTATAGCAGGACATTGATAGGATGCAAATTGGACTGAGAAGTGGCAGATGGAGTTTAACCCAGATAAGTGTGAGGTAGTTCACTTTGGTAGGCCAAATACCCTAACAGAATATAGTATTAATGGTAAGACTCTTGGCAGTGTGGAGGATCAGAGGGATCTTGGGGTCCAAGTCCATAGGTCACTCATAGCTGCTGCACAGGTTGACTGCGTGGTTAAGAAGGCATATGGTGCATTGGCCTTCCTCAACCATGGGATTGAGTTTAAGAGCTGAGAGGTAATGATACAGCTATACAGGACCTTGGTCAGACCCCACTTGGAGTACTGTGCTCAGTTCTAGTCACCTCATTACAGGAAGGATGTATAAACTATAGAAAAGGTGCAGAGGAGATTAACAAGGACGTTGCCTGGTTGGGGAGCATGCCTTATGAGAATAGGTTGAGTGAACTTGGCCTTTTCTCCTTGAAGCCACGAGTGATGAGAGGTGACCTGATAGAGGTGTATAAGGTGATGAGAGGCATTGATCGTGTGGATAGTCAGAGGCTTTTTCCCAGAGCTGAAATGGTTTAGCACAAGAGGGCACAGTTTTCAGGTGCTTGGAAGTAGGTACAGGGGAGGTGTCAGGGGTAGGTTTTTACGCAGAGAGTGGTGAGTGCGTGGAATGGGCTGCCGGTGGCAGTGGTGGGTACGGTTATGATAGGGTCTTTTAAGAGACTGCTGGACAGGTACATGGAGCTTAGAAAAATAGCGGGCTATTGGTAACCCTAGGTAATTTCTAAAGTAAGTACATGTTCAGCACTGAATTTTGGGCTGAAGGGCCTATATTGTGCTGTAGGATTTCTATGTTTTTATGTTTCTCTGAAACGGCCGAGTGGACTCGATGGGCTTAATGGCCTAATTCTGCTCCTATGTCTTATGGCCTTATGGTCTTAAAGGAAGTTATCGAAGGAAAAGACACAGTATGTGGGTTCCTCTTCCTTTAATTCAGTCCATATACATTAACTCTCAAGGAACAATAATATCATACAGCCTTCCCCAAGCTGTTCGCAGAGAAGAAAATAAAGAATTCAAGAAAATGCAAAGATATTCAATAGTTGTGGCGCTTTCATGTTTGACATACACTCAAGTCTATCTAACAACTCGATAATACTTCTGAACAATTATTTTATCAGTATAATTGTTCGGTGTTCCCATCATTAAAATTCAATAGAGAAACCAGCACTCAGCAAGCATACAATGAATAAAGAAATATTTCTAATTAGGCTAGACATATTCTTTATTCAGGCTCTTAAAATTAATGTCTTTTTTATGTACGCTTTTAATTATTTAATTAATAAACTGCTTATAGGTTTGTCAAAGGTTGGTGTTCAGTCTGAGAATTTTGCTTATAATCAAAATGAAAACAATGCAAAATTATTTTCTAAATCTGCTAGTTTTTAGTCTGCCAGTTAATATTCCCTCATAGTGCAGCTCTTTTTGGTAATATATGTTCATCTTACTTGGCAGCTCCAGTCAACTGTGTGATAGTCAAGAAACCGGAGTTCAAAGATTTGATTTAGTTGAATGAGTTGGTATCTATAGATCCAATATTCACTTCCCATATCTAAGCCACAAAAACTTACGAATTTCTCCATGATGCCTCTGACATTATGTCGCATTTTTGGTAACTCGGTAGTAGCTTCTAGTATTGGCTAAATGGCCAGTAATATCAGCCATGAGTCTTCAGGTGGCAATCTTTCATCCTTTCTAAGTCAGTTAGTTTCCAGGTGTACTTGCTTCTGAAATTATTCGTTGAGCAATACTGAAGAACTGAAGGAATTCTGAATACAGTCCAGTCCTTCACAGAAAAATCCCTCCCCACCATTGAGCACATCTACAAGGAGCAAGAAAAGCAGTATTCCTCATCAACGACTCCCTCACCATCCAGACTAGGCTCTCTTCTCAGTGTTGCTGTTGGGAAGGAGATACAGGAGCCTTAGGTACCACACCACCAAGTTCAGGAACATGTATTACTCTTCAACATTTACACTCCTAAACCAACATGAATAACTTATCTCAACACGGAGGTGATTCCACAACCTATAGACTCACTTTCAAGGATTCCATAATTCATGTTCTCAGTAAAAATTATTTACTATTTATTTATTATTAAGTTTACATACTTTATTGATCCCAAATAAAATTACAGTGTCACAGTAGCATTATAAGTGTACAGATGTAAATATTAGAAAAGATCTCTTCAGCCACCTCTTTCAGAACTCTGAGGTCGAGGTGACTTACCTACCTTCAGACCTTTCAGTTTCCCAAGAACCTTCTCTGTAGTTATGGAAATTTCACACACTTCATGAACCTTGACACCTGGAGTGTCCACCATACCGCTAGTGTCTTCCACAGTGAAGACTGATGCAAAATATTTATTCACTTTATTTGCCATTTTGTTGTCCACCATTACGGCCTCTCTAGCATCACCTTTTAGTGGTCTGCTATCCACTCTCGCCTTGCTTTTACACTTTATGTATCTGAAGACACTTTTGGTATTTTCTTTATTATTGGCCAGCTTACTTTTGTATTCAATTTTTAATAACTTTAGTTGCCTTCTGTTGGTTTTTAAAAGCTTTCCAATCCCCTAACTCCCCACTAATTTTTTTGCTTTATTATCTGCCTTTTCTTTGGCTTTTATATTAGCTTTGACTCTTTTGTTAACCATGGTTGTGTCATCTTTCCTTTAGAATACTTCTTCCCCTTTGGGATATATATATATATATATATATCACGTGCCTTCCGATTTGCTTCCAGAAACTTCAGCCATTGCTACTCTGCCATCATCCTTGCCAGTGTTCTTTCCTAATCAATTCTGGGCAACTCCTCTCTCAGGCCTCTGTAATTCCCTTTACTCCACCGTAATACTGATACATCTGACTTCAGCTTCTCCTTCTGAAATCTCAGGATGAATTTAATCATATTATGATCACTTTCCCTGAAGGATTCTTTTACCTTAAGGGCTCTCTGGTACATTCACAACACCCAATCCAGATTAGCTGCTCCCCTAGTTGGCTCAACCACTAAAAGGCATTTGATAGGCTTTCTAGAAATTACTCCTCCTGTAATCCAGCACCACCCTTTTTTATTCTTTCTACTTCTATTCTAGTATTTATATCTGTGCACTTGTAATGCTACTATGACATTGTAATTTCCTTTGGCATCAATAAAGTATCTATCTCCCCATCTATCTATCAACTTGATTTTCCCAATCTACCTGCATATTGAAGTCCGCCATGACTATTGTAAAATTGTCCTTTTGGTTTGCATTTTCTCCTTAGCTCTGTCCATGATGATTCAAACCCTATGTCACCTTTTCCTTTCTTTTTTTTGTAATTTATTTTTTATTGAATTTCATCATCAAACAAACATTTCCATAAGATGTATTTCAGATACTGTACATATATATCATATAATCATATTTGTCACAAATCTCCACATAATATTTATCTGATGTATACTTATAGAAAGGAGAGGAAAAAAGAACAATTGAAAGAAGAAAACTATGTACAGAGTAAGGAGTGATCTTTTTTTTACAACATATTCATTGACTTGTGAGAATAAAATCGGCCTATGAGGTGTTATGTAGTTAAACTATTTTTTCCAACATGAATAAAATTGTTCCAATTTATGATTAACAGATGCTGTTATGTCACCTCTTTCTAATGATTTTGTTTCATTTTTTACTAGCAGAACAACACCGCCCCCCCGCCTTCCTGTCTGTCCTTTCAATACAATGTGTATCCTTGTACATTAATCTCCCAGCTATAATCGACAACATCATACCCGCCAATCTGCAACCGTACTGCAAGGTCATCTACCTTATTCTATATACTGCACACATTCAATTACAATGCCTTCTGCCCTGATTTCACCCTTTTCATTTTTGTCCACTTTTACATTGCAACTCATCCTGTTGACTGCAATTTTGCCCTATCAACAGCCTCCCACACTACACATTGTCTCTCTTTGTTAACCAGCTACCTTAACTTCAACATTATTACCTGTCTTTCAAGCAGCAATAACAAACATTCCAGCTAGGATATAGTCCCCCTTCAGTTCAGGTACAGACTGTCCCTTCTGTATAGGTCCCACCCTCCCTGGAAGAGAGCCCAATGATCCAAATACCTTCTGCCCTGCATCCTACACCAACTCCTTAGCCGCATGTTCAACTGTATAATCTCCCTAGTTCTGGCCTCACTAGCACGTGGCATGGGTAGCAATTTTGAGATCATAACCCTGGAGTTCCTGTCTTTACCTTATCACCTAACTCCCTATGCAGAACCTCGCTACTAGTCCTACCCGTGTTATTGGTCCCTACATGGACCATGACTTCTGGCTGTTCACCCTTCCACTTAAGAATGCTGAGAACTTGATCTGAGAAATCTTGGACCCTAGCACCAGGGAGGCAAAATGCCACCTGGAAATGTCATTCTTGCTCACAGAACCTCCAGTCCACTCCCCTAACTAACAAATCCTATATCACCACAGTGTGCCTCATCCCTCCCCTTCCCTTCTGAGTCACAAAGGCAGACTCAGTGCCAGAGACCCGACAACTGAGGCTTTTCTCTGTTAGGTCATCCTCCCCCCCCCAACCCCCTGACAGTATCCAAAGTGATATATCTGCTGTTGATGGGGGGATGGCCACAGGGGTACTCTGCACTTAACCCCTTTCCCCTTCCTGGCTATCACCCTGTTTCCTGTGTCCTGAAACTTGGGTGTAACTACTTCTCTATATGTCCTACTTACCACCTTCTCAGCCTTCCGAATGATCCAGGGTTCATCCAGTTCCAGCTCCAACTCCCTAATGTACTTTGTGAGAATCTGCATCTGGATCCACTTCTCGCAGGTGTAGTCTTCAGGGCCACTTGAGGTCTCCCTGGCTTCCCATATCCTGCAAAAGGAATATTTCACTGTCCTATCACAAACAAGAAAAAATCTGCAGATGCTGGAAATCCAAGCAATATAGACAAAATGCTGGAGGAACGCAGCAGGCCAGGCAGCACCTATGGAATAGAGTACAGTCGACGTTTTGGGGCGAGACCTGCTGAAGGGTCTCAGCCCAAAATGCCGACTGTACTCTTTTCCACGGATGCTGCCTGTTCTGCTGATTCCACTACCCTGCCTGGCACCTCTACTGTTCTAGCTGAGCAGATATAAAGAAGAGAAGGAAAAACACTCGAGCTTTTCTTTCCTTTGTGTTCTTGGAGTGAAGCCAGCCTCGAAAAGCTAACGCCTCAAGATCACCACTCGGATGACGGCAGCTGCGCTTGTCTCGCTTTCCTTTAATTATCCTGTAACTAATCAATCCGAAATGCTGATTGATCACTGGCTGATCAAAGCCCTTCCTTGCTGCAGTGACCCGCTGCTGCCTTTTTATCCTCAGGCAGTGGACCTGATTGAAGTCCCCTCCTCTCCAGACTTCCAATGTCTGGATTGGCTGCTGGTCAAAGCTTTTTTTATGATTTCTGATTTCTGGAACTATTGGGTAATGGGAAGCAAGATAACTACACGAGGAAGAAAGGATATATTGAAAAGGTTAAGGGACGCGGAGGGGAAGAAGGCTTCTTTGTAGCATAAGCTTGCATAGCTCTGCTTTAAGAATCTGTAATGAATGACTGTTGCTGTGTAGTAGACCCTATGTACAGCTATTGATTCTCCATTATTCAGATCTTCTCTCTGCCCATTACGATGCTCCATAAAACCCATCTCTATGATTAAACATTCTATGATTAAATCTGTCCTAATTGCTCCTTATGAAATGCTTATTAAATTTAGCGTAATAACATATTTAATTAAAAATGTAATGGAAAAGCAGATTGTTGGTGGTTTTCTGGATACACAATCACCTGGATCTGCTAACCAGACCAGGTCCCTTTTCAGCAGGTCCCTTTATCCAGTCTTCCTCAGCAACATTGTAGTGATGTGATGAGGAAGGCAATTAACTTATTTTTATATATAATCTGTAATTAATTATTTAAACAACCAAGAAAGCTTAATCAACCTATATATAAGATTATGCAAATGTTATTGAAATATCAAATACATTAACATAATCCCTAAAAATTGCAAACAACTGTCAATGCTTTTGTTCTTGGGAGTTAATGAGGAAATTGTTGAGCTCAGTATAGATTCTGACCACATCTTATTGAGCCAAAACATAAAGTGTGCCTTACCCCTTCCAATATGATTGCCTCATCACCTGATCTGCTGAGTATTTTCAGCACTTCCAAGATGTTTCATTTGCACACTCCTGATCAATGAAGCTTCGCATAGTCTAATGTCACTTCTAGTTGGAAAACATCATTTAAACATTGTGTCTACTTTGTTTTGTGACCTGCACTGCCAAACTGGTATGTATTGCTGGGAAACAGCTCTCATTTAAAGAGAACAAATGCTGAGAAGTTTTAATTACTGGACCAGATTATATGACCGACTGAAATCTCAGTAATGAAATACCAACTTAATTTCTTACTATTCCATATTGGATTGTTAATTTTTTAGCAAATGGCCCTTCTCATATGCAGATTGGAATTAAGTAGGCTCCATTAAGCTTTACACCATGTGCTTTCTTGGCAAGAACATCACAACAAGGTGCTGCCAGATTAAAATGATTAATGGCTTTAATTTCTGAACTTTTTTCATTCTTTTTACAAAAGAAAACACATTTATGTAAATAGATGCAGATATATACAAGGCTGTGTACTTTGTGGGTTATGCACACTGGTTTAGGATTAACTTGTTCTTTCTACATTCATAAAGGCAGATAATCAAAATGTTTAAAACAAACGTTTGAAACTCCTGCCAATTCGGCAGTGCATCTGCCAGAACATTAGGTACAGAGATAAATTAGCTTTCCCGCATACAAACATCTGCAGCAGAGATTCATAAAATAAAACACTTGCTTTAATATAACTTCTTTCATGTCCTCAAAGCACTTCACTGCCAACAGATTACATTTGAAATGTGGTCACAATTGTCAGTAATTTAATGTGGCAGTTCGTGCATGCATAGTCCAATTTCAAAATAGCAAAGAAACAATGACCAGTTAATCTATTTTCAGTCCAGCGATGAGTGTTGGTTGCATGACTTCCACGTACTTTTTTCAAAACCACATGACATCTTTGATATTCACTTGAATTGGCAGGCTTACTTTATCATTTTATTAAAAGGCTAATACTTCTGACAATCCACTACTGCATCACAATGGTTGTCTATATTATATGTTTAGGTTCTTGCTTATAGCTTAAGCTCATAATCTTTGATTTAGAGGGGACAGCATGACTAACTGGGCTAGCCTGACAAATACAAATGGTACTAATATAGTTTATGACCCAAACATTTGTAGTTTTAAATTACTTTCCTTTTGAACACATTCTTACACAGCTAATAAGGATCAATAAACTTTCCGCTTATTCACAATATAATAAGCTCTCATTTATCCATTATTTAAGAATACTCGTGCAATTAGCAAAAAGAAAAATTATTAAGCAATTTCAAGTGCTATCAAAATATTGTGTGAAGAAATGTTTAGATTATTTATGTTTATACCTGAGGGCAATTGTAGGCTGATTATAGCAGCAATATCCTCTTTGAGAATTTGACACTTCAAGTGATGGAGAGCGATCTTTGATTTCATTTACTTTTGTTGTATTTTATATTAATACAACTTAGCCCTAAAATGTAGAACTGCATTGTAAAAGATTTTTTTTCAAAGGGTAAGTTGCTGACATGTAGCTTGGCAATTTAATTGATAGCTTATCCACAGAATACTAGTGATGTACAGTACTTTCTGTGAGGAAGTGATGAACAATAATTTTTTTGAGGAATTATCATCCAACCACCACGTTCAATCAACTGATATTCTCCATTCTTCACAGACGCCAAATGGCCAAGAACTATTAACAGTAATCTTACTAGTTTCCTCCATTACAATACTTCATTAGCTTTGCAGCTCGTTGGGATATCCTGGAGATGTGGAAATCTCTGGGTAAATGCAGTATTTATTTGTTCTTTCTTAAAGTTAAAGGTCACTTGGAATGTTTTGTATTTGCTGATAAATTATGAACTTCAAAGGACATTTATGAAGAAACCATTCACAAATCTGTGCCTAGCGGCTCTGTCTGAAGTTTTGACACGCCCAAATGAACAAAAGGTTTTATATAAAGATTTTTGGCTTTGCCTCCACAGAATCTGTCTCCAGCACTTCAGGGATGTCTAGAAGGTGTCACAGAAAGTGATTTATGAATATTTCAACAGCACCAAGGTCAGAATGACTCTGAACAGCAACTGCAACGCTGGCAGCTTATACTTACAGTATGTAGCACTTATGTTAATATGTAAAACATTCCAAAACGGTTCACTGCCTTTTCAAACAAAGTTTAATGTGGAATCACAAGAGGGTGTGATTCTACCTGATCCAGCTTGCAGCATTCTTTTGAGCCCAGTGCTCTAGCACAACGGTACTGACCTTTTGCAGTTCCACAGGTCTCACCACATTCAGTGCTTCGTTCATGCTATCCACCACACAAGCCTATCACAGGCCTTTCATCTGCTTGGGAAAAGGTCTTTGATACATGTTTAAATCCACATAACATACTTAAAATACAATTAAAACTCACAGAGGATTTCCATCTTAAAAATCTCCCAAGTACAGGCTAAATCTAAAACACAAACCATTTTCAAAACGCAAAGCACAAAGCATTTCTCAAACATTAAGGATTAATGATTTCCAAAGCCCAGGTACATTTTCTATAAATTAAAAAAAATACCAAAAATGCGGACAGGCAAGTTGTCCGTCGCAGAAACTGAAACTGGAGGAATGGATTCCAGTTCTTCCATTTTTCTTGATGTTCCTTACCCCATTCCTAATAAGCCTGAACTGCTCTCTACACTTATACCCCTTTGTTCCCACTTGAGTGACTTCACAAGCACGTGATATTTTCTCAGATGTTCTCAAATGGTTTAAAAGCATTTTTGGAGACATTGATCTCAGCTTCATGCCATTCATGCTGTAAAACTAACATCTGAATACATAAAACTTTCCAACTATAAATACATAAGTTATCAATATGCTAAGTGATATTATCCATCTGGTTCTGCAAGCTAACTCTAGTTAAGCAATTTAAGACTCAGCTGGTCTGTCTGAGACAGTCCCAATTACACAACCCATTATCTTATACTCTACTCTTGAACAATAATAACACAGGTGCAGTGACTTTTTACAGAGTGTCTTCAAAACACAGAGCCAATTTGCAAAGTTGTTCTATAGAGTGCCTTTTTTAACTTCAATCTGATTTCCATTTCCATTTGAAGAACTAAAGACTGATTTCCATTTATGACCAGAAGTTAAACGAAACAATATAGTTGGAAATTTACTGACAACTTTTTGTGACCTTCCAAATGGCAGCTACTATTTAAAAAGCAAGCTTATCGAGCATGAGATAGAAGCAAATATCCATCTTATTCTGCACCCCCCCCAACATTTTACTTAGTGAAGATTTCTAACCCAGCTTCTTCCTGCAGATATCATCTTTGAGATTAAGACTCCTCTTGCGAATAGATTATCACTCCTCCAATCGTTCCAACAGGTTACTAGTGCTAGAAAAGGCTAACTTTGCTCTCTTTGACCTGATGCTCAAAAGCATCCATTGGATTCTTCAATCTAGGGGGTTCTCTGTTTGATACTGTATTCTCTTTACAGTGTTCACTTCCTCAATCTCAGCTGCACACTTTTCCCAAATCTCAAAGGGGTGTCACCATTACAATTTTCCATAATCCCACGGCAATGACGCATCAATGTCCATGTTTTAAGTCCATATTAGTCCATCTTTAAAATCTCCTTCCCCACAACCAGTCCTTGCCATTTCCTTGATGCAATTTCAATCACTGTTGCTCAATTTCAATTACTTCATCAGGTCAGTTGGCAATGCCTCTCAATAAGATGAAGAAAGGGTTCATCTCTTTCACAGGGCTGTTCACACTATTTTCGATAAGGTGCACGACTTTACTCAGGTTTCCTGAAAGCAAGTTACTGATAGTGTGATGCTGTCTCCTTTTGCCTAAGGATTAGTAAACTCACATTTTAATGATAGAAAATTATATCCATCAGTTACAAGATTTCAAAATATGATATCATACAGTACATAAAAAGGGGGCCAGTCGGTGGTGTAGTTGCATTAGTACTGGACTTCAAGGCAGATGGTCCTGTCTTCAAATCCAGCCGGGTCCCAACCTGGGCAGCAGCAGTATCTGCGTGGAAGAAAGGCCTGGCAATCTACTTCCGTAAATTGCCATGAAAACCCTATGGACAGCTACAATATCTATGGGTCGCCATGAGTCGACAACAAGTTGAAGACACTCAACAACAACAACAAAGGAAGCATTTTCAAAAGTAAGGGAGAATGCAGCTCAACTGTTGAGAATTCTGTCTATACATTTAATTCTAAGCTCAGAGGAAAAATGTCACATCGTAAAAGTTGGTTATGTCTCTCCCATGGGAGTAAACACCCACTGGGGTGCTATAACTCAACATTCTAATACCAACCACACCATCTGCATAAATTTCTTTCCATTTTCATGATTCTGGGCTCTGTAAATAATTGTTTAGGTCTTCCTCCTTTACTTTGTTAAGGATTGGACCTAACTGAGAACTTCTGTATTTTCCCAGAAAACTTTAACTGAGCAAGGGCTATCCAGTCTGTTCTGTCAAACCATGGGATTTTATCCACCAAATATACAAATTGTTCTAGTAACAAGTATAACATGAGTAGCAGTATTAGCAGGCTTAGTGGTTCTACTTGTTACAAAGTAGAAGTAGCACATATACAATATGTGCTTATACTCAAATAATAAGTAAAGCCTTTTCAAATAGTTCTACCTTGAGACAATATAATGCTTGGTAGAGGTCAAAGGCTCTAGGATTACATCTCTGTTTCCAAAGAAATCACACTAGTAAAATGTTATCAGCAGTTCAGCATTCTTCAGGGATAGCTATCTTTCTCCTCCTGGTAAGTCATTTACCGTTGTAAAACAAAACATGTGATACAGTAAGAACCATGGTTTAAAAATTAAAGATGTAAATCATGATAGTATAATGTTAACATTAACAATGAACAACAGATTTACAAAGTACATTATATAAAATCTTAAGAACTATATATATAGTTCCCCATTAAAAAGCAAATAAGCAACATCTAAATAGGTAAGTAAAAAATAATGTTTGTCAACTCATCTTTCCATGGGATTGCACTATTAAACCAATTATCTGCAACAAATGCATCCCGACCCCCCACCCCACCCCAAGGTGAGATGAGAAACATGCATACCCGTATGCAATGTTAGTGACCAGGGCGGACCCTGACCTCTACTATTCAATGGCTGAGGACAAACCAGAGGAATAGGTAAACAGAGGAGCACAAGACAGTGTACAAGAAAGTAGTTATATGAAAGATTATCCATGGTAGAGCCGGTTAAGTATGGGAGTTAACAAAGTCTTTAGGAGTGGAGCTGTTATGCAAAAAGCAGAAGTTACCAAGTTTCCATATTTGGAGACTTCAACAGCTAAACAAAAAGAGAACTACAAGAATAAAAATTCCAATAGTTAAGGGAATTCTCCATTGGAAAACTGCAAAAAAATTTTTTTTTTTACCCAATTTAAAATAGTGCCAAACTACCCAGAAACTGTATTTGCTACTGTGGAAGCTAAATGTGGAACAGCCAGAAAGGTCTTAGCTATTGGTTCAGTTGGAGCTTTCAGCCCAGTCAGGGATGGAAATAAATGAAACGTGATGGAAAGAAAGGGGAATGCCAGAATAAAAAGGTGGTAAAAGGGGAAGGCGGACAAGCTAGAAGGTGATAGGTGAAGTGGGTGGCTGGGGGAGGGGAGATGAAGTAAGAAACTGGGAAGTGATAAATGGAAAAGGTAAAGGGCTGGAGAAGAAAAAATCTGATAGAAGAGGAGAGTGGTCTATGGGAGAAAAAATGCAGGAGGGTCACCAGAGGGAGATGATAAGCAGGTGAGGAAGAGAGGTAAGAGACCAGATTTAGGAATAGGAGAGGGAAAGGGGAAGGGAAGAAAAGTCACCCAAAGGACAAACTGATGCTCATGCCATCAGGGTGGAGGTTACCTAGATGGAGTATGAGGCGATACTCCTTCAACTAAAGAATGGCCTCATCATGATTGACATGTCGGAACAGGAAGAGCAGAATTTCTCGGTGTCCAACCATTTTAATTATTATCTCCATTCCCATTAAAAACATATAGATCTTGCTGTATAGAAGGATTCTGAAGTCTCCTTTTAAGCAGTATTCTGCTTCTCTTTTTTTTGTGGGTTTATTATCACTGATATATGTCATGAAATTTGCAACAGCAGTACAGAGCAATTCATTAATGTAAGTTACACTACGAAATATTTAAAAATATATAAATAGTGCACAAGGAGAGCAAAATAATGAATGAGATAGTGTTCATGAGCCACTCAGAAATCTGTTGGTGGAGTGAAAGATGCTGTTCCTAAAATGCTGAGTATGTGTCTTTCACAGACTGTATCTCCTCCCTTATGCTAATAGTGAGGAGAGGGTATCTTCTGGAGGGTGAGGGCCCTTAATGATGGGTGCAACCCTCTTGAGGGCTGACCTTGATGGTGGGGAGGCCAGAGTTCATCATAGAGCTGGGTGAATCTACAACTATATGTAGCTTTATACGATCTAGTAACTTGGCTCCTCCATACAGTGATGCAATCCATCAGAATGGTCTCCACAGTGCATCGGTAAAATTTTGTTGGAGTCTTTGGTGATATTTAAATCTTTCTAAGTTTCTAATATAGTATAGCCACTGGTGTGCCTTCTTAATGATTTTGGGAATGATAGAGTTAATGTATTAGGAATGTTTGATGGCTCTGGGCCTGTACTTTTGAAGAATGAGTGGGAATCTCATTGAAACCTATCAAATATTGAAAGGCCGAGATATAGTGAGTATGGAGAGGATGTTTCCTATAGTGGAGGATTCTAGGACCAGTGGGCACAGTCTCAGGGTAGAGGGGCTTCCATTTAGAACAGAGGTAAAGAGAAATTTCTTAAACCTGGTGGAGGAGGATCTGTGGAATTCATTGCCACTGATAGCTGTGGAGGCCATATCTTTGAGTATTTTTAAAGTTGAGGTTGACAGGCTCTTGATTAGTCAGGGTATCAAAGGTTATGGGAGGAGGCATGACAAGGGATGAGAGCGATCACCAGTGATGGAATGGTGCAACAGGCTTGATGGGCCGACCAACCTAATTTTGCTCCTATGTCTTATGGTAATTGCATCTACATGTTGAGCCATGGTAGGTCCTTTGAGATGTTGATGCCCAGGAGCTTGAAGCTGCTCGCCCTTTCCACTGCTGACCCCTCAAAGAGGGTTGGTGGGTTTTCTCCTAACTTCAGCTTCCTGAAGTCCACAATCAATTCCGTGGTCTTACTAATGTAGAGTGTGAACAATGTCACCAGAGAGAGACACACCTGACAGATATAAATTAATCTTTTATTCAACCAAATGAGACACTCTCTGAAGGAAGAGGCCTGTTCAACACAATGGTCCATGACATTTGATATGCTAAAGATCAAAGGACAATTCTATACTTACAATGTATCTACAATGCCTTCCTTTGAATTACTTATACATTTCACACCTCCTCCATTGCAACCACAATCCAGACATCCCAAAAGAATGTTAATCATCATTGCCTGGTTTTTCAATTACCTGCTGTCAACAGGTCTTGGAACCTATTGGTCTGGGCTGCATTTTAAATTTAATCTGCAATCCACATTCAGATTGGTTTTTGAAGTTAGTTGCTGAAGCTAATATTTTGCTATATACCCCAAGTCCAGAATATGCCCTTGTAGAGTGCAAGGTTGTTGTTGCAGTATCACTCAACCAAAATATCTAACTCACTCCTCCATGTCTCCTCATCATCATCATCTGAGATTCTGCCAACAGCAGTTATGTTATCAGCAAATTTATAGAAGACATTGAGTTGTGCCTCACTACACAGTCATGAGTGTAGAAAGAATAGAGCAGTGGGCTCAGCACCCATCCTTGAGGTGTGCCTGTGTTGATTGTCAGCAAGGACAAGATGTTATTTCTGATCCGCACTGAATGTGATCTCCCGATGAGGAAGTCAAGGATCCAGTTGCAGAAGGAAGCACACAGGCTCAGGTTTTGAAGCTTGTTGATTAGTACTGAGGAGGTGATGGGTTGGAACACTGAGCTGTAATTAATGAGCAGCAGCCTGACTTAGGTATTGCTTTTGTCCAGATGATCCAAGGCCAAGTGGAGAGCCAGTAGGATTGCATCTGTAGTAGACCTGTTGCAGCAGTAGGCAAATTGCAGTGAGCCCTGATACTTGCTCAGGCAGGAGTTAATTCTGGCCATGATCATAGTAGATATGAGTGCTACACTGGAGGCAGCTCACCCTGCTCCACTTCGGCGGTATGACTCATGCCCATATGAAGCAGTTGGAAAGATGTGAATGCAGTTGTGAAGGACTGAAAATGTCCTTGAGCATTCCAGCCAGTTGACTGGCAGAGGTTATCAGTGCCCTGCTCAGAATACCATCAGGGGCCTGATGCTTCGTGAGGTTCACCCTCTTGAAAAATATTCTGATGTTAGTCTCCAAGAGCTATCGCAGGGCACCAGATACAACAGGGATTTGGACAGGTACAGTCTTGATCTCCCTCTCAAAGTGTGTATAAAGTGCATTGGACTCAATGGATTAGTAAAGAATCACAGCCATTTATGTTGTTAAGTTCCTGTCAGGGGACTTGAGCAGGGACCCAATCACAGACCCAGTACTGTAGACACAGTGATATTAACTGAGTAATAAATCCCAAGGTGCAAACAAAGTCAGTGTCAAAGTTCAGGCAGAGATCAAAACGTTCAGAGAAATCCAAAAACCAGAATCGGGAAACAGGCAGAGTCGATATTCAGATGGACAGAGTACAGATATGAATGCTGGAAAGGCTCAGGAAAATTCACTGGTACAATCTGGCAACAAACAGGTGAAAACACAGGACTGAAACACACTGAGCAATAAACAGAGAGGCAGATGATAGGTGGAGCACAATGAGACACAGGGGGCAGCAATACAGGTAATAATGAGAAGCAGATGAGAGAGGGACTACTCAGTAATACAGGGGCCGGAGTAGAACAAGAGCGCATGGCAATACAAAACCACAGACTGACAGCTAGGGGGAAACACACAAAAAGACAGAGTTCAACTGGAGGTACTGACAGTTCCACCTTATTTGAAGTAATTGCATGCAAACCCAGTTCTTCCCCATGCTTGCTAATAAAATGAATATCCTCACAATTTCCCATACAAAAACTGTATCAGCCAAATGTTCGCCACTTACAATCTATATTCTTTTGAAATCTCTTTGTATCTTCCTCACAATTAGCTTTCCTCGTCTCATCAGTGAAGTCGCCTTTATCTATTGTCAATGTTTCAAGCTGAAACTGTGCATTGGAGTACCGATAATTCCATTCCTCCCACAGATTCTGCTTGATCTGCTGAACTTTCAAGCAAATTGAATGTTGCTTCAGATTCCAACATCTGCAGTCTCTTCAAAGTTCAAAATACAAAGTAAAATTTATTATCAGAGTACATACATGTCACCATATACAACCCTGAGATTCTTTTTCCCTGTGGACGTACTTAGCAAATCTATAGAACTGTAATTTTAAACAGAATCAATGAAAGAGCAAGACATAGAAGATAATAAACTGTTTTAATGCAAATAAGTGTAGCCTCCCCGGCCACCCTCAGGGTTGCTCGGCTCGCTGTCGTCTAGGGAAACAGCCTCGGCCCCGCCAAACTGGGTAATTAGTTTGTGATGTACCCCACGCCGCCCAAATAACAGACAATACACCAGGTACAATTAAATGATTTACAGTTTATAGATATTACTGGAACTATATAATTAAGAGAGAATAAAATATAAAAAGAAAATAAAAGGCCCCACACTTATCAAAGTTCAATCTCTTCGTGCACAAAAACCATTGGAGTTCAAGGACCTTCTTTTTCACCCTGCGACCCCTTGGACCACCTCGACTGGCCGCCTGGGACCAACAACGGTGGTCGACCAGACGCTCCACACGAGTCTGTCTCTGTCTCCTCGCCGAACGCCCCCCTCGGGGTCCGACCCCGTTAGCGGACATCACCGCACATTGTCCATCCTCTGTCTCGCTGTCCCGCCTTCTGCCTCAAAACCCCGCGCATACAGTATCTTCAAATACACCAAAACCATAACAACTATCCCAATTGGTTAATAGCACTTACTTATCACACTCTAAAGAAAAAACAAGCTGCTAGCACAAACTTTCTCAGCGTTTAACACAACAAAGCCGCATTCCCCAGATTAACATAACAAAGCTGCCATTTTAATTAGCCTCCGCAGTAACATAAAAGTCGAAACCCCCTTACATAAGAATAAAGAGCAATAAATAACAGAAGCATGGAATAACAAAATAAAGAGTCCTCAAAGTGAAGTCATTGGTCATGGGAACATCTCAACACAAGGGTGTAGTTATCCTCTGTTGTTCAAGACCTGATGCTTGATGGATAGTAACTGTTCTTGAATATGCTGGTGCGAATCCTAAGGCACTTGTACCTTCTACCTGATGGCAGCAGTGAAAAAAGAGTATGGTCTGGGTGGTGATTATCTTTGATGATGGATGCTGCTTTCCTATGTCAGTGTTTCATGTGTAAGGCGTTTCTTCCTGTATGTTACTGCATAGGCTAATTAAAATGGCTTCATTGTTATGTTAACTGCTGAGAAAGTTCTCTCGCTAGCAGCTTGTTTGGGTTATATTATTGATAAGAAAAAAGAACCAATTGGGATAGATGTTATTCTTTCTTGTGTGTCTGTAAGCTATTCTGATACGCGGGTTTTTGTGCAGAAGGCACGATGGGGAGCGAGAGAGTGGATGCGATGCTGTGAGCTGGCCGACGGGGTGGTCCCTGAGCCAGAGTCCGAGGTCCAGGGTCTTCGGCGAGGAGAGGAGACAAAGACAGACTCATGTGGAGCGCCTGGTCTACCACCGTGGTTGGTCCCAGGTGGCGGGTCAAGGTGGTCAGAGGGGATCAAATGGTGGAAAGCCGACCCCGTTACTGGAGCTCCAACTGTGCATGAAGAGGTTGAACTTCGCTAAGTTTGGTGCCTTTTACTTTCCTTTTATATTTTATCTCTATTAATTACATAGTTCCAGTAAGATCTATAAAGTGTAATCATTTAATCGCATACGGTGTATTGTCTGTTATTTGGCAGGGTGGGATACATCACACAGCATCCACACAAACTTGATTACCCAGTTTGGCGGGGCTGAAGGCTGCTCCCCCGAGATGAAAACGAGTTGAGTGAGCCTGAGGCTTACCGGGGTGGGGGGGGGGCTACACATGTAAATATGCTCAATGGTTGGGAGGGTCTTACCCATGATGTATTGGGCTGAATCCACTACCTTTTGTTAAGATATTCTGCTCAAAGGCAGAAAGGAGGGTGGTCTTGTGCCTCCAAGTCCCGAAGCTGCTCATTCATTTCTCCTAATACTGCAGAGCGTACCTTTAAATTGTAGTAAGTAGAGTGAAATAGTGTGTTGTGGTACTAATTCAGTGATGGTTATAGAATACTCCTTATAGCTCCATCTTATGTATCTATAACCATTGAAATATGCAGTGCCCATGTAGTGATATTAATGCAGTGTATCTGATACTGGAGTAATGTGGATTTCACACTGAGCAATCCTGACCAATTTCCCAGTGGGTGCAATTTCACCCAGAAATTACCACAAACTCGATCTAATCCAAGTTGAATCTTTCCCATGCATGATTTGTGCATAAAACAAACTGGAGGAATTGAAATAATTTCTCAGTGATATTGTGCAAAAGACAGTAAAAAATTTAAATGCAGAAAAATCATTAAAACCATCTTCTGAATTAATTATGGAGCAGGACATACTTAGCAAGTCAGGCAGCATTTGGAAGAGAGAAACTAATCATCTTCAGGTCAACAATCTTTTATCACAAAGTGGAAGGATTCTAGTTGTAGTGTGGGGAAAGAGAGAAGTGGAAAGAAAATTTTATCATAGTCAATCAAATGATTGTTAAAATCCTGCTTCTTCAATTCACCACATTTTCACAGTCTTTTATTTTGCTTTTTTTTGTTTGCCAAACAGGCCTGCTTTTAGCAAGACCTCCCCAGATACATCAGTTGAAAGTATGAAATACAATTTATTCAGCAGCATATGGCTGCTGAACTCGATTTACACTTTGATAGCACTTCCCTGTTTCATGTGATTCCATCACCACAGTAACCGTATTCCCTTAATCTTCACTCTTCCCACAAGCAGTTTCAGTAACTGCACAAGTGTTCACTTGCACACCCTGGGGCCCGTAATATAATAAGAACATTAGACAGTTCATCTCCCTGGAACAGTGAAGGGAAGAAACCTACAAATTATCACAAACGTAGAACACATATTCATATTGTGTGAAAGTGATGTGCAAATGAAAGCATGTGCAATCACATTACATATTCTGTTTTTTCAATAAATATTGCATTTCAGCTTCTTTTCCATCTTCATCAAAGATATGGAATAAAAGGAGCTTCCACCAAAAGCAGAATTAAATCCAATGCCTTGTTGCTAGCTGCAAGAATATCTGGGCTGCTTTCCTAAGGCAGATTAATTTTCCAAGTGACTATGCAGTGGGAGTTGCTAGAAGGCAGACGTGGAGAAGAATTTCAATATCTTGCCTTTCGTCAAAAGCTGCACCATTTTCACTGCAATAAACCACACAAAGATGCAAAGGAAAAATTAATAACAGATAGCATTTTCACATTCTGGAGCCACTGCACTGAAGGATTTGATCAACAGCATACCTTGCAATAAGGCCATATTAAAATAATTGTCACACAGACAGATCAGGAGATATTCAGGATACACTGAGCAAAGACTGAAGATTAAATAGTAGAGCACAGATTTACCTCACCCTCTGACATGTTAATCATCAGGTGAATCTGTGCAAACAAAAAAGGCTCCTGGTAAATACTTATGTGTCTCTAATGGTCAGAGAGAACTATTTGGTTGCATTTCATTTCCAGCAATGATTGAATATCATCGTCACTTGCATACTTAATCTCTATGGGTTATTGCACAGAGACTTCTGTCTGCCCACTGTCCATAACCACAGTATTCTCTTGCTTCAATACCGTGCAAGCATGTAAGCATGTGTTTCCTCTATCAATCTGACCAAAGAAATACTGAAGAGTAGCACAAAACATTCATCAGAAATAAAGGCAGAATATATTAGAAATACTCAACTCCTAAAGGCAACTGGGGAAAATAATTGATGCTGTGCCTGCACCAGATGGCCAGACCTCCAGTCAGAACTGAAAAGAAAGCAAACATGTGGAGTAGAAAAAGGATCCAGTGCTCTCCTGGTGAATATGATGAATAAACTCTTCTTGGGCTTCCAGCTGGGAATGGGTATCGATTATAACCAATATTTCGATGACAAACTCTGCCATCCTCATCAGGGATGATGCTTGGGCATGTCTAGTCCAGTGGTAGTTATATACCTGTAGTCTGTCCCTCCTGATTGGTTAGTCATCATCCAATCAGGTTTCACTCTCCCACCTTGTTTACAATCAAATTCCAGTTTTTCTAAAGAGTGTGGCCTTCTTTGTTAAAATTCTTTTCTTCTAGTTTTATTTCAATGGCTTCCTTTACCAGGTAGTTCCAAAAGCCATTGGCACAGCACAATAGATTTGTGCTGGCGAAGTCAATCCTATGGCCATTGCGAATGCAAAGCTCTGCAACCGTCTATTGCTCCAGGTAACCCAAATGGATACAGGCACTACCACAAAACCCAGCCATCATAATTTTCCTAGCGGACAAAGGAAATGAAATGGTCCTGATGTCCTTGGTGGAATGCAACTGAAAAGTCCAACAGATTCTGGTCAATTCCACTCACAGAGTTCTATAGCAGGATCCCACGGATTCAATTGTGAGGATAACCTCTGCTTTACTGAAGAAATACAGACTGCCAGCAGACATATGCAAGATACTTCTATCTCAGGTGCCTATACCATCAAGACTTTACGGGCTCCCTGAGACACACAAGGAGAGTTCCCTCTGAGGCCTATCATCAGTGCAATAGATTCTCTGACTTACTACCTCACTAAGTATTTAACGTCCATGTTGTCTCCCTTTGTTGGGGGCTTTGAGCATCATGTCACGAATTCAACTGACGTTGTTAAAATGATAACCAACATCGATACCAACATCCAACTGAACCTGGAGGACATAATGGTCAGTTTCAACATGGTGTCCCTGTTCACGAGAGTTCCCATTAAGGACAGTTTAGTCCTCCTGCGCTCAAGGTTTGATAAGGGTACTATTGACCTTTTTGAACGCACCCTTACATCGACATACTTCTTCTATAAGAGGGACTACTATGAACAAATGGATGGAGTGGCCATGGGATTGCACTTGTTGCCAATTATTGCTAATTTCTACATGAAGGAGAGGGCTCTGAGTTCATCCCACTTACGCCCCAAATGCTTCTACAGATACGTTGATGACACCTTTGAGGTGTGACCTCATGGACTCCAGGCACTCCAAAAGTTCCATGAACATCTGAAAAGTATACATCCAAATGTTCAAGCTATGATGGAGATGGAGAAGAATGGTTGTCTTCCATTCCTGGACATTCTAATATGACAGAAACTAGACAGTAGCCTTGGACATCATGTCTATCCGAAGCCCACTCACAAGGACATACACCTCAACAATAACAGTCGCCATCATACCTCCTTATGTAGAGTGGCTCTTTCTACTTTGATTAACTGCGTGAAAACTATTTCAGACCCGGGAGTCTCCTCAAACAAATAAAATGATTATGCAGAACATTCCTACAGAATGGCTACAAGGTGAAGGAAATCAATTGCACCCTTAGAAGAGCCTTCAGAAAAACCAGGAAATCTAACAACGAGGAGGAACCCATTGCTACCGCCTGTCTTCCCTATATTTCCACGATTCTTAGAAGGTTTGCCAGGATCCTGAAGAAACACCAGATCAATACCATTCACAAACCCGTAAGGAAGCTCAAATCACAGCTTATGAGGGTTAAAGATGACCTGGGACTCAAGTCAGTTGGAGTCTATAGGATTCCCTGTGAATGCAGAGCAGCGTACACAGACCAGACAGAACCACGGTGGAAATCAACATCAAGGACCACAGGAGGTGTACCTGTTTGGGTTACCTGGAGAAATCAGCGGTAGCAGAACATTGCAATTGCAATGGCCATAGGATTGACTTCAACGGCACAAAACTACTGTGCCACGCTAATGACTTTTGAGACCATCTAGTGAAGGAAGCCGTTGAAATGAAACTAAGTAAAAAGAATTTTAACAAAGATAAAGGTCTCCCTCTAATAAAGAACAGGAATTCAATATTAAACAAGGTGTGAGAGCAGAAACCTGATTGGATGAGGAGGGATGGGGACTGTGGGGAGTAGGTTAGTTCATTGAAATGGGAGCTGATGGTAATGGGAATGTAACTGCATGGAAAAGGAATAATGCAGCAGAATAGCAGTAAATGTGGAGAGGCTTCAATTTATTGGCAGTAATAACATGGTCTAAATATGAGGCAATTAGTTCTTTTGAAATTCTGAAAAAATAAACATGTAGGACACTCTTATCCACTAGAATTACATAGAGTCTGAAGTTTTCCTTTATTATAGAATTATGTTTATTTCACTTTGGTTGGGGATGGCTATAATTAACTGGAATTCAGGACAGGAATCTCTGCCAATATTCTTGGTGACGACTGGAAGTGCACACTTTGCTGTTGGCTGGGGTTATGAACAGGCTCAATAAAAGCAGAAAATGCTGGGGATGCTGTTCGTGGAGAGAGAAGCACATCTGAAGTTACATGTCAATGTTCTCTCACTACCAATAGATGAGGGAATGAAAATAAAACGTATTTTAAGCTGCAAAGGTGGCGGTGAGCTTGCAGGTGCCTCTCGCATCTCACTCCCACTGTGATGTGTCTGGCTTCGGCCTCTACTTCTCAAAAAAAAAATCCAAAGCTTGCTTCAGGAATGTCATCTCACCTTCCATGTGGGAATGTTGTAGCCGAGATTGAATCAGTTCATTCTATCACTTTCCAAGTTCTGATGAAAGGTCTCTCTAAAACATTAATTTTGCTTCTCCCTCTACAGATGCTGTCTGACATACTGAGGGTACTCCCTGCAATCTACTTTTTGTTCCGCTTTCTAGTATCAACAATTTTTTTTGTTGTAGGAGTAGGAAGAGCTGAAAAGCCTTTTTAATCTTCTTTATTGGTATCCTCTACACAGACTATATAGTTAAAGATGTGGTTAAGGAGTTAGTGCAGGATGGAGGGCTTCAGATTTTTCAATCATTGGGTTCTCTTCCAGGGAAGGTGGGACAGAAGAGACCGTTTGGACCTGAGCTGGAGGGGGATGAATATTCCAGTGGGAAGGTATTCTGGTACTTAATGGAGGGCCTTAAACTAGAGGTGAAGGGGGATGGGAATCAGAGTGCCAGAACATATAGTGGAGTGGTTGTAGAGAAAGATGTTGTAAGGGTCTACATACAAAGTCAGGAGTCAAAAAGCTGAGGATGGAGGAACCAATACTCTGAGCTGCGTAGGTGACAGTGCAAGGATTATCTATGGAAGGGCAGATTGGCCCATTGAGTCTGCTCCACCTTTCAATCATGACTGATCCTTTCTTCCCCTCCTAGCCCCACTCCCCAGCTTCCTCCCCATAACCTTCGATGCTGAGTCCGATCAAGAGTAAATGCAAGCAGGCTTTTTTCACTGAGGTTTGGTGAGACTACAACTAGACGCTATGGGTTAAGGGTGAAAGGTGAAATGTTTAAAGGGAACATGAGGGGAAACTTCTTCATTCAGAGGGTGCTGAGAGTTTGAAATGAGCTGCCGGCGCAAGTGGTGGATGCGGGCTCAATTTCAACATTTAAGAAATTTCGGTAGGTACATGGATGGGCAGGATATGGAAGGCTATGGTCCAGGGGCAGATTGATGGGGAGTGGGCAAATGCATGGTTCAGCATAGACTAGATGGGCCAAATGGCTTGTTTCTGAGCAGTAGTGTTCCATGACTCTATGACTGTATGTTGAGTCTTGGGTCTCAGTCTCTTGTACCTCCTCCCAGATGCTAGTAATGAGAAGAGGGTATGTTCCAGATCCTTCATGATGGATCTTTTGAGGCACCCAGTTTTAAAGGTGGTTGGGAGGCTTGTGAACATGATGGAGCGGGCTTATATTACAATCCTCTGAATTTATGATCCTGTGCATTGATGCCTTTATAGCAGACAGTGATGCACCAAGTCAGAATGCTCTCCACGTTATTTCTGTAGAAATTTGTGAGAATTGTTGGTGACATACCAATTCTCCTTAAACTCCTAATGATGTATAGCTGTTGGTTTGCCCTCATCATGATTGCAACAGTAATTTGGACCCAGAACAGATCATCTGAGATGGTTGCCCAGCGAGTGTTGGCCAATTACATTTCAACAAGGAAGCAATGTACTAACACTGGCATTGTTCATGGGCATAAAACTAAATTAACTTTAGATTTGTTGCTGAAAAACATGGTGGGTTTCACACCAGTGCAAATGATAGTACTGCTGCCTCAGAAGCTTGTGAGGCTTCAGTTCAATCCTGACATCCAGTGCTATCAAGTTTGTTTCTCCGTGGCCACATAGGTTGCTTCTAGATGCACAGGTTCCTTCCTACATCCCAATGAGGTGCAGATTGGTAAAGTAATTAATTACTCTAAATAGCTTCTAATAACTAAATAAGTAGAAGAATCAGGATTCAAAGGATTCAAAGTACATTTATTATCAAAGTATGTACACAGTATATATGCAGTGAAGGAACCCTTAGGAGGCAGTG
The DNA here is from genome assembly GCF_963921235.1 of Mobula hypostoma. Classification (NCBI taxonomy): domain Eukaryota; kingdom Metazoa; phylum Chordata; class Chondrichthyes; order Myliobatiformes; family Myliobatidae; genus Mobula; species Mobula hypostoma. The sequence continues at coordinate 86,770,240 of NC_086108.1, read as the reverse complement.
ATCATAACATGATTGAGTTCACTGTGAAATTTGACAAAGAGAAGCCGAAATCTGATGTGTCGGTATTTCAGTGGAGTAAAGGAAATTACAGTGGCATGAGAGAGAAACTGGCCAAAGTTGACTGGAAAGGGACACTAGCGGGAAGGACGGCAGAGCAGCAGTGGCTGGAGTTTATGTGAGAAGTGAGGAAGGTGCAAGACAGATATATTCCAAAAAAGAAGAAATTTTCGAATGGAAAAAGGATGCAACCGTGGCTGACAAGAGAAGTCAAAGCCAAAGTTGAAGCAAAGGAGAGGGCATACAAGTAAGTAAAAATTAGCGGAAGACAGAGGATTGAGAAGTTTTTAAGAGCTTACAAAAGGAAACTGAGAAGGTCATTAAGAGGGAAAAGATGAACTATGAAAGGAAGCTAGCAAATAATATCAAAGAGGATACTAAAAGCTTTTTCAAGTATATGAAGAGTAAAAGGCAGGTGAGAGTAGGTATAGGACCAATAGAAAATGATGCTGGAGAAATTGTAATGGGAGATAAGGAGATGGCGGAGGAACTGAATGAGTATTTTGCATCTGTCTTCACTGAGGAAGACATCAGCAGTATACCGGACACTCAAGGGTGGCAGGGAAGAGAAGTGTGCGCAGTCACAATTATGGCAGAGAAAGTACTCAGGAAGCTGAATAGTCTAAGGGTAGATAAATCTCCCAGACAAGATGGAATGTACCCTCGTGTTCTGAAGGAAGTAGCTGTGGAGATTATGGAGGCATTAGCAATGATCTTTCAAAAGTCGATAGATTCTGGCATGATTCCAGAGGACTGGAAGATTGCAAATGTCACTCCGCTATTTAAGAAGGGGGCAAGGAAGCAAAAAGGAAATTATAGACGTGTTAGCCTGATATCAGTGGTTGGGAAGTTGTTGGAGTCAATTGTCAAGGATGAGGTTACAGAGTACCTGGAGGCATATGACAAGATAGGCAGAACTCAGCATGGTTTCCTTAAGGGAAAATCCTGCCTGACAAACCTATTACAATTTTTTGAGGAAATTACAAGTAGGCTAGACAAGGGAGATGCAATGGATGTTGTATATTTGGATTTTCAGAAGGCCTTTGACAAGGTGCCGCACATGAGGCTGCTTAACGAGATAAGAGCCCATGGAATTACGGGAAAGTTACATACATGGATAGGGCATTGGCTGATTGGCAGGAAACAGAGAGTGGGAATAAAGGGATCCTATTCTGGTTGGCTGCTGGTTTACCAGTGGTATTCCACAGGGGTCCGTGTTGGGGCTGCTTCTTTTTACGTTGTACATTAACGATTTGGATTATGGAATAGATGGCTTTGTGGCTAAGTTTGCTGATGATACAAAGATAGGTGGAGGGGCCGGTAGTGCTGAGGAAACAGAGAGTCTGCAGAGAGACTTGGATAGATTGGAAGAATGGGCAAAGAAGTGGCAAATGAAATACAATGTTGGAAAGTGTATGGTTATGCACTTTGGCAGAAGAAATAAGTGGTCAGACTATTATTTAAATGGGGAGAATTCAAAGTTCTGAGATGCAACGGGACTTGGGAGTCATCGTGCAGGATACCCTTAAGGTTAACCTCCAGGTTGAGTCGGTGGTGAAGAAGGCGAATGCAATGTTGGCATTCATTTCTAGAGGAATAGAGTATAGGAGCAGGGATGTGATGTTGAGGCTCTAAAAGGCGCTGGTAAGACCTCACTTGGAGTACTGTGGGCAGTCTTGGTCTCCTTATTTAAGAAAGGATGTTCTGACATTGGAAAGGTTTACAGAGAAGATTCACTAGAATGATTCTGGGAATGAGAGGTTAACATATGAGGAACGTTTGTCTGCTCTTGGACTGTACTCCTTGGAGCTTAGAAGAATGAGGGAGGATCTCACAGAAACATTTCAAATGTTGAAAGGCATGGACAGAGTGGATGTGGCAAAGTTGTTTCCCATGATGGGGAGTTTAGTACGAGAGGGCATGACTTATGGATTGAAGGGCGCCTATTCAGAACAGAGGTACGAAGAAATTTTTTTAGCCAGAGGGTGGTGAATCTATGGAATTTGTTGCCATGGGCGGCAGTGGAGTCCAAATTATTGGGTGTATTTAAGGCAGAGACTGATAGGTATCTGAGTAGTCAGGGCATCAAAGGTTATGGTGAGAAGGTGGGGGAGTGGGACTAAATGTGAGAATGGATCAGCTCATGATAAAATGGCGGAGCAGACTCAATGGGCTGAATGGCCGACTTCTGCTCCTTTGTCTTATGGTCTTATGGTCTATAACCCTGAGATTCATCTTCTCCACAGACAGCCATGAAACAAAGAAAACCATGGAACCCATTCATAGTAAACCCCCCAACCAACATGCAAAAAACAAACCATACAAATGGCAACAAGAGCATTAACCCCCACTCCATGAACAAAAACAAATCACACAAACAGCAACAAGTTCTCATCACCATTTTTTGTAGTAACGCCATTAATGGTTTCAAACATTTAATTAAAGCAATGTTTATTAGTCAGTACTCTGACATGTGCAGTCGTCTGTCAGAAGCCATTTCTATTTTGTGTACTCATTCAATGAGAGATTGCAGCATAAGTTTGCCACTAGAGTTCTAAAGTTTGTCTTAGTTATTCAGCAGCCAAAATTGAAAATAGTTATTGATTAAGAGAATGTTGTGAAAAGTGGCAGATATAATTTACTGAAAGTTTCATGTGAGATTAATAGTTTTATTGAAGAAAATAACAGCAACTGTTTGAAATGGAAGGAGATGCAGTGTTAGAAAGAATAGAGAAAATCAGAGGACTAGGTTCACAGTATATTAAACCTAGACCCTTGATAATGCAATTTTTGACAAAAAAAAAAGATTATACAGTTGCAGGCTTTATCCCAAAAGGCATCAAATACAAAAACTGAATCATAATGTTGAGTCTGTGCAAGGTCTTAATAATACCTTGGTTGGAGTATTCTGTGGAATATTGGACAACATATAATGGGATGGATTTAATGAGCATCCAGTACAGATTTATAAGGATCTTGCCTAGTACAAACAAATCCAAAAAAAGATCTGAAGAGTTGTTTCTGGTTTTGTAACAATGCAAACACTAGGATGATTTTTTTTAACGAAAGAAAGGGGAGCTGACAGATGGAAGCAGACCATCACCAGTAGTTGATTTGTCAAAAATTAGATTAGATTAGATTATGAGGATACACAGTCCTCTTTTATTGTCATTTAGTAATGCATGCATTAAGAAATGATACAATATTCCTCCGGTGTGATATCACAAAACACAGGACAGACCAAAACTGAAATAACTAAAAAAACCACATAATTATAACATATAGCTACAACAGTGCAACAATACCATAACTTGATGAAGAACAGTCCATGGCACAGTAAAAGAGTTCAAAGTTTCTCGGAAGTCCCACATCTCATGCAGACAGGAGAAGGAAGAAAACTCTCCTTGCCACGCCTGACCACAGTCCGACTCTGAGTCATCCAAAAACTTCGAGCCTCCGATCAGCCCTCTGACACTGAGTACCAAGCACCATCTCTATCCGAATGATTCAACCTCAGTCTCGGTCACCAGCAGCAGGCAAAGCCGGGGATTTTGAGGCCTTCCCTCTGGAAGATTCTCGATCATAAGTAAAAGATAAAATGTGAGTGATTTAGAAGAAAGATTATAAGGATCTCTTTACATAAAGAGTAGCGAAGCTGTGACATAACCTTCTAAGGTTAATAGTTGATGCTGAAACTGGGTCAAATTTTGGACCAAGTTAATTCTACTAAATCATCTATATAAATAAAACATAGCAATCAACCTACCATATAGTACTCTGCTTAGTGAAGGTCTTCCAGCATCTGGATGGAAGATTTAGAGGGTGGGAGATGTGAAAATCAGCAAAGGTCATTGTGTTTGGCAGTGATCTAGTAGAAGACTTACCCCACAAGTGATAAGGTTCTTACAGTGGCCAACGTAATGTTAGCTCTGTTTCTCGCTCCAGAGACTTTGCCTAACCTAAACAGTGTTTCTGTTATTGCCCCAACAGTGGCTACGAGTCCATTCACTGAGCAGAAGCTGGAGCAGGTGCTGTGACCTAGCTCCCCTATAGGATCACTTTTTGGGCTCCCTGCGTGATGTCTGCTGTGAGTGCCTTGAGCTGAATTTTCTATCAAGACCTGCACTTAAAATAAATATTTAATGTACTTCTACATCCGGCCTGTTCAGGCCTACAGAGCTGGATAATGTTGCATTCTGGGATTTGCGCATTAATGATCAAATGCATCATTGGCACTGTCCCAAAACTGCACCAGCAGAAAATCAGTTCTTTAAATTGTGATTCATATAATTATGCTTCAGAAAGAAATCTTTCTCAGTAGAAGTACATTTTCGGTACTCTAAGTCCCAGACACTTGTTCTGTTTATGAAATAATTTGTGTTAAAAAGAAATGCTAAAAATTATGTAAGTGATAAAATATTTAGTTGTGTTATACTGTTAATGTTCATTAAAGTCAGAGTGCTTTACACATTCTGTACACCTACATGTGTTAAAAAATTCAGATCAGATTGCAGCCTGTATTCTCACATTATACTGAACAGATAAGTGATGTACTATAAGTTAAAAATTACTTTTAATGTTACATACTTAACCAAAAAGTAAAGTTTCTCTATTAGTTCACAGGATTATTTTTAAAATTCTAAGAAAGCTGGAGTAATAATATCTGTTAGTGACCTGAGACACAGGCAAACATGACAACATAGAAAATGTTTCCACTGGGAGAAACTCAAACCATGGGGCATTGTTACAGGACTAGAGGGGTTTCATTTAAAACAAAAGTGCATAGGAATCTCCTCTTTCAGACGTTGGTGAATATCGGGTATTCTCTGTCCCAGAGATTTGTGAAGATCATTGGGGGTATTTAGAGAATATATTTGAAACACAAGGAATTGTGTAACACAGAGAACGGGCACAGGAGATGAGGACTGACAAAGCATCAACGATCATATTGAATGTCAGGTTTGAGTGACAGAGTCACAATTATTTTCTCGTACTTTTGTTCTCATGTTTAATCTAGCTTGTTCAAGTATTTAGTTCGGGCAGAGGATTCCACCCGTTAACTTCGAACTTAGCATTTTCGCAAGTTCTCCTATGGGGATAGAGGAAAGGTAATAGTGGAGAAGAGTTATGTATATATGCATCAGCTACAGCATAATCTGCTAGAAAGTGGTGTGTGGCCTCTTCAGTGGCATATCTGATTTGGAGATAAATGCAGAATAGTAGTTTCAGAAAAAAGCTCACAGTAGTTATTCTCAGTGACATTTCAAACAAAATTGTCATTTGTGTCTGCATTAACTAGCATGATGTGCATTTGAAAACCAGCGAGAATAAGGTAAGAATATCTAATAATAAAATATTTTCACATCTTTTTTCACTCTGTTTATATTGCAGCTTTTTATTGGTGACACTGTCAGGTCCAGACACAGACTTCTTTTTAATTATAATTATAATAGACTGAAAATGCTTGCCATTCACTCTCATTTTGTAAAATATCACGTGGAATTTATTACAAAGCTGAAGATACTTCAGAGAGAGAGGAAAAAAACATAATAACACTCCAATATCACTGATGTCAGTGTGATGGAATGATCACTCTGTACTTTCCATGTCATTCTGACACCTTTCACAAAATTAATGTAGTCCTATCAATATAATTATTAAGAATGCCTTACTGTCTCAAATCGTCAGATTGTAGTAAGCTTGCTTTTAAGGCTGTATGTTCTCTGTTGAAGCCAGGGATGAGCAGATAACCTAGGCTGTCGCAATATGCAAAAATGAGCGATTCTTTTGGCATGGTCACTGTTGCAATTTTAGGCTTTAACCTTTTTACCTGTTCAAATTAACATAAAATGCACGTAGTGGCCATTTTATTAGGTACCTCATATAGCAAATAAAGTGGCCACTGAATGTATGTTTGTGATCTCCTGCTGCTGTAGCCCATCCACTTCAAGTTTCGATGTTATTGTTGTGCACTCAGAGATGCTCTTCTGAACACCACTGTTGTAACATGTGGTTATTTGAGTACTGGTGCCTTCCTGTCAGCTTGAAGCAGTCTGGTCATTTTCCTCTGAGCTCTCTCATTAACAAAGCATTTTTACTCACAGAACTGCTGCTCACTAAATTTTTTTTAGTCTTTTTTTTTTGCACCACTCCCTGTAAACTATAGGGACTGTTGTGCATGAAAATCCCAGGAGATCAGCAATTTCTGAGACACTCAAACCACCCTGTCTGTCACCAAACTCATTTAGATCACATTTCTTCCCCATTCTGATGTTTGGTCTGAACAACAACTGGACCTCTTGACCATGTCTGCATGCTTTTATGCATTGAGTTGCTGCCACGTGATTGGCTGATTAGATATTTGCATTAATAAGCTGGTGTACATGTGTACCTAACAAAGTAGCCACTGAGTGTACTTGAACATGAGAAAAAGAAAAATAAGGTTCTACTCTTTAACTGCATATGGCCCTGGTGCAGGCAGATGGAATTAGAATAGACCCTGAGCAACAGCCCTGTTGTGCACCATTGTTCTGTTTTAGGTTTTAACTATTCACATAGAACATAGAAATCTATGGCACATTACAGGTCCTTCGGCTCACAATGTTGTGCCGACCATGTAACCTACTCTAGAGACTGCTGAGAATTTCCTTAGCACATAGCCCTCAATTTTTCAAAGCTCCATGTACCTGTCTAAGGAGTTCTTAATCAGAGCCGTCTCTATTTCCTGAGGAGACTCAGGTCCTTTAGCATCTGCCGGATGATGCTGAGGATGTTCTACGAGTCTGTGGTGGCCAGTGCTATCATGTTTGCTGTTGTGTGCTGGGGCAGCAGGCTGAGGGCGGCAGACACCAACAGAATCAACAAACTCATTCGTAAGGCCAGTGATGTTGTGGGGATGGAACTGGACTCTCTGACGGTGGGGTCTGAAAAGAGGATGCTGTCTAAGTTGCATGCCATCTTGGTCAATTTCTCCCATCCACTACATAGTGTACTGGGTGGGCACAGGAGTACATTCAGCCAGAGACTCATTCCACCGAGATGCAACACAGAGCATCATAGGAAGTCATTCCTGCCTGTGGCCATCAAACTTTACAACTCCTCCCTTGGAGGGTCAGACACCTTGAGCCAATAGGCTGGTCCTGGACTTATTTCATAATTTACTGGCATAACTTACATATTACCATTTAACTATTTATGGTTCTATTACTATTTATTATTTATGGTGCAACTGTAACAAAAACTAATTTCCCCTGGGATCAATAAAGTATAAGTATGACTATGACTTAAAAGACCTTGTTGTATCTGCTTCCACCACCACCACCGGCAGTGCATTTCACGCACCCACCACTTTCTGTGTTAATAACTTACCCCTGACACCCCTCGGTACCTATTTCAGAGCACCTTAAAACTATGACCCCTCATGTTAGCCATTTCAGCTCTGGGAAAAAGCCCCTGGCTATCCACACAATCAATGCCCCTCATCATCTTATACAGTTCTATCAGGTCACCTCTCATCCTCGGTCATTCCAAGGAGAAAAGGCCAAGTTCACTCAACCTATTCTCATAAGATACTCTCTACAATCCAGGCAACATCTTTGTAAATCTCCTCTGAACTCTCTCTATAGTATCCACATCCTTCCTGTTGTGAGGTGACCAGAACTGAACATAGTACTCCAAATGGGGTCTGACCAAAATCCTATATAGCTGTAACATTCATACTAAAATATCTTAAAACGTAAAGCTTTTGCAAACTCCCGCCCTAAGAATGCAGATGAAGCACTATTCTACCCACTCCTTCAGGGGCCTTAAATGTGCTCTCCTGCATCCTATTTTAACACTCCATTCATACTTTATCTCAACACTGAGTGTAGCAGCAGGCCAGGTGCATCAAGTTTGATCGGTCTCAGTCAAGGTTAGTTTGATGGGAACACGAAAAGTATGTACCTGTTTAAATTTGTTAAGATGACTTTTGTATAACATTGCATGCTTTTCAAGCAAATGGCACAGGGATATGCATTTCCTTCATCTTGGCCTCTGCATTATCGGGCTTTTTCATTGATCGCTTCTCAGATGTAGTTCATGGGATCTCACTATGTACAGATTGGCAGCTCCACTTGTCAGTGCATTGGATTTGGGTAAGCAGTTGGAGGGTTTGAAGGGATTGGAAGATAATTTTATTTTTGTTTCACCCGGGGGATGATTGGAACCTGGAACACATTATCTGAGTGGATAGTGACAGAAGGTATCATGAACATAGCACAGAATAGTATAGCACAGGAACGGGCCCACAATTTCCGGCTGAATTAAATTAGTAATCAAATGCCGAGCTACACTATTCCCTTCTGACTACACAATGTCATAGCCTTCCATTTCCTACACATTCATGTGCCTATCTAAGAGCCTCTTGAACAGTTAGCATCTTATCTGCCTCCAGCTCATTCCAGGCACTCAGAAATCTCTGTATAAAAAACATACCCTACTCTTCTTAGAACTTACCCATTACCACCTTAAATGCATGCTAGGGTATTAGACATTTAAACCTTGGGACAAAGATACTGGTTGTCAACTCTACCTGTGCCTCTCCTAATCTTATAAACCTCAGTCTCTGCCTCCACAGAGAAAGTGACCCAAATTTGTCCGAACTCTCCATGTGCCATCTAATACAGGAAATATCCCGTAATCCTCTTTTGCACACTCTCCAGACATCCTTCCAAGAGTGGGGTGACCAGAATTGAATGCAAAATTCAATATGAGGTTTACCTAGATATTGTGGCGACCCACTTTCTACGCAGGCAAACCGGCTCACAAAATGGCGTGCGCGCCGGCAGAGAGGCCAGCCCCAAAATGGCGCTAGGCCTTCTTCTTCACCAGCCAGGGGAGAAAGCCTGCACACGGGAAGAGACTTTTGTAATGCACCTCTGATGTCATTTCCGCCTGGAGAGGGCGGGAACGGAACTGCGTAAAACCCAGTGCCATGAGGTTTGAATAAACTAGTCTCAAGTGTAACTTATAGCCTGCGTGTCATTATTTCTAGCTCTGTGTGTAGCACATCACTACAATATTTATGAAGCTGCAACATAACTTCCCAACTCTGGAACTCAGTTCCACGACTAATGAACCAAATGCCTTCTTAACCATCCTATCAACCGCTGTAGCCACTTTGACTTGATCCAAAGAACTCTCTGCACATCATCGCCAATAAAGGTTTTGCCATTAACATTAAACACAAGAAAGTCTGCAGATGCAGATTATGTGTGTTGCCTTGCCATTAATACTGTATATTTGATCTTCCAAAGATCAACACTCACATTTAGCCAGGTTAAATTCCATCTACCAATTCCCCATCAATGAATCTTTAACTCAGACACTGTAACTTCTAGTCAAATGCAACTGGCCAGCTGTGACATGTTCTGCAACATCCTGGAGGCAACCAATTAGAGGATTATTTTTTTTCTTCGGTTAGCATTTCAATGAAACAAAAGTGCATTGCAATTTAATTGTAATTAATATAGTGCATAATTCTGCATAAAGTAGATCTTAATTGGTTTTGTCATTTATTAAATGAAGAAGCATCACTCCTCATCATGACAAAAATTAAAGATGTTTTCAAACAACATATGTTTTGAACAGTTGGTTGCAGTGTTAGTAACTGTAGCATGGCAGACGAGAGATATTAGCTGAGAGATGGACATTCGACTAAATTAGATAAACTGCACTCTAAGCGCAGCTAAATCAGGTCACTGCATGTTTCCTTTTCTGCTGTTCACTTGTGAAGTACACAGGCCTTTGTGGTGATCCCTTTTTATGGGTAATGGTGCTGATTCTGACTTAAAAAAAATAGAAAATGCTTAAAATGCTCAGTGGGTAAGGCAGCGTATGTAGAGAGAGATTCAGAAAAACTTCAGAATTAAACATGTTTTAAGTTAAATAAAGGAGATGGAGAGATCAGGAAAATCTGTGATAAAGTGGAAATTGAAAGTCATCACATGTGCAGTGCTAACTGAGAAAGAGTAGTAAATGCTTCTTTTTAACCACATTTGTCTTTCTGGGGTCTGTATGGGGGTTCCAGGGAGGGGCAGCACCTCTGCTGAAGTGGCTTGTCGTGAACATCCTGGAGCAACTTTGGTTGCTGCCTGACACTGCTCTCACCTGTGGCTCCAAGTAGCTGCTTGCAAACGACAGTGGCCACACCCCAGTGCTCTAGTTGATGGGTGCAGCCAGCGGGTCTCATAGCCAATGAGGTAGTTACTTGCCGGTCCTAGAATGCAAAGTCAGTGCTGACGGACTGGTTGAGTGAGGTTAATAGAGAGGTCCTACTGCCAGGAAGGTGGTTCTGCAACACTTTGTAGAGAACGAAGGGCATGACAAGGCACAGCAGAAATCCTGGTCATTCACCACAACCAAAGTAGGCCCCAGTTGTGAAGGCTACTCACACTACTGAACCTAGACTTCTGAGATCAAGAGAGTGAAAGTGCCCGTATGAATCCCTTAATCATTAATTTGATAAATCTAAATCTGCAAATGCTGGAAATCTGAAATTAAAGCAATGAAGTGACAAGAGAGATTGAAACACCGGCTGCCTGCCTTTATACTGCTGGGGGTATCAGTCTGCTGCTGGAGAAAGGAGACTGCCTTTTTTTCACTGGTAAGATCACTCTGCTAGATAGTGGGGAGACTGCCATTTTATTGCTTGTGAGATTGCTCTTCTACAAAGAGGGAGAATGTTGCCCAGGTTTTCTGCATTTTGGATGTGGACTGTTTTTCAGTCTTATGTTTTTTTTTGTGTTCTGTGTTTTTTGCCCGATCTTTCTCATTTTTGTGTGCAGGGGTGGTGGTGGTGGGGGGGGGGGGGTGTTGATGTCCCTATTCCATTTGTTTAAATTTTTTTGTGCAGGGAGAAGGCATTTCGGGGTTGATGTTCATGCTGTCTTTCTTTTCTTTCTTGGCTATCTGGAGAAGAAGAATTTCAGAGTTCTATACTTTGATAATAAATGAACCTTTTAACCTTTGGATCATCATTGGACTGGGCTGGAAGGCATTAAAAGTAAGTGGTAATGGAAGAAATCTATGCCTGAAGGAGGTGAAATGCAGTGTTGTTTGAAACTGCTGAAGGAATTTGGAAGAAAGCTCTGCAATTTGGATGTTGATTACCTGAAATTGTTAACCATTTTCAGGTAATATGAGTCTGCAAGTGAAGGATGATGGAAAAAATGGGGCCTGTTGGTGGGCAGAAGATTTTGGATAACCAGAGTTTTGGATAACCTCAGATTTATGAAGAGCATATTCTTCAGAACAAACACAGCATATGAGATAACTGTTCATCAATATCTACTAAGGGAAAATTAGGCATAAGCATCTATGTCAAGATCCTGGAAAAGAATATAAATGTATCTTAACTACATCTGCACGGAACCATATCTGGACTTCTACATGAGCAGGACTGAGGCATTTGGTTCTTTGTTTCTGTTTTATCATTTAATGACATAGTGACCGGTCTTTTACGTGATCAACATTTCCTTCCCTAATCCATTATCCTCTCATTCCTTTAATGGTTAATTTAATAAATCTAATCCAGAAATGAAAAAAAACCAAAACCTACAAATGCTAGAAATCTGAAATAAAAGCAATGGGTTATTAATGGATTATGTTCTATCATGGGCATCATCATGCCAAGATTAGGTATATATTTGCCTTCTGTTTCAGCTTTTTGAAGGCACTACAGCACTTGTTAAAGTCTTCTATCTCCATGAGCATCAACTCTCCTCATGACACCTTCCTGTGGAACCTCAGGAAATTGAATAGAGACTTGCAGGTGCTGGCACCTATCACCTATCAGCTCCTGTTTCACTTTTCCCATTCTGCTCTCTGTACTGATTATCTTCCCTCCACACTCTCAGTCCTGATGCAGGCTCACAACGTGAAATGTCGACTATCTCTCAAAGGGTTCCTTTTGCACTTCTGGTTTAGATTTATTAAATTAACCATGAAGGGATTCAAATGATATTGGGTTAGGGAGAGAAACAGTGATTTGTAAAAGCTCAGTCAAAATGTCATTAAATGGTAGAGCAGAAACAACAAGCCAAATGTTTCAGTCTGACTCATAATAAATTAAATCTCCATGGATTTGAGTTCATGAATGATTACTAGTTCAGTAACTTAACCACTCTGCTGCTGTATCTTGAAGTGACATCTTTGTAAGAGGCATTTTAATGCTAGGCCAAGGTTGAGAATTTATCTCATTATATGAAAATTTTCAGTGCTTTTTATGTTTAGTAAGGAGGGTAAGCTACCTTCTGGTCATGTATTATAATGGGCTTTCTTTTAAAAACTTATTTGGCAAGTACGTCCAATGGGCAAGGTGAATCGGGAATAATAAGTAGAGAGTATTTGATTCAGTCCCAATTAGTAAATGCAGATTTTCTGGAAGAGCTTCTTTGCAGGAAAATTTGTGCATCAGAAGCAGAAAGAAGAATATAACTCACTAACAACACACACAAAATGCTGGAGGAACTCGGTAGGTCAGGCAGCATCCATGGAAATAAACAAAGTTAAAGTTTCAGGCCGACACCCTTCTTCAGGACTGGAAAGGAATGTGGGAGATGCCAGAATAAAAAGGTTAAGGGAGGGGCAGGAGGATAGCTGGAAGGTGATAGGTGAAGCCAGGTGGACAGGAAAGGTAAACAGCTGGAGATGAAGTAATCTGATAGGAGGGGAGGGTGGATCATAGGAGAAAGGGAGGGGAGGTGATAGGCAGGTGAGAAGAGGTAAGAGGGCAGCGTGGGGAATAGAAGAGGAGAGGGAGAGGGATTTTTTTTACTGGAAGGAGAAATCCATATTTATGCCATCAGGTTGGAGGCTACCCAGACAGAATATAAGGTAGTTGCTCCTCTCCTCCACCCTGTGGCTGGCCTTCTTTTGGCACAAGAGGGGGCTATGGACAGATGTCAGAATGGGCAGGGGAATTCGAATTAAAATGTCTCACCACGGGTTCCCATTTTGGCAGATGGAGCGAAGGTGCTCAACGAAGCAGTCGCCCAATTTACGCTGGGTCACACCAGTGTGGAGGAGACCACATCAGGAGCACTGGTCACAACAGACACATCACCAGCGGATTTGTAGTGAAGTGTTGTCTCACCTGGAAGGACTGCTTGGGGCACTGAATGGAGGTGAGGGAGGTGAATGGGCTGATGTACCTTGGCTGCTTGCAGGAAAAATACTGGGAGGGAGATTACTGGAGAGGGATGAAGAGTTGTGTCATCAGCAATTTTATAGATGACATTTGATTTGTGTCTAGCCACTCAATCACAGGTGTAGACAGAATAAAGCAGTGGGCTAAGCATGCATCCTTGAGGTGTGCTTGTGCTGATTGTCAGTGAGGGGGAGATGATATTTCCAATCTTCACTGGCTATGGTCTCCTGGTGAGGAAGTCAAAGATCCATTTGCAGAGGAAGGTACAGAAGCCCAGGATTTGGACCTTGTTAATTGGAACTGACAGTATAATTGTGTTACACGCTGAGCTATGGTCAATAAACAGCAAACTGACAAAAGCATTGCTATTGTCCAGCTGATCTGGGGCCAAGTGGAGAGCTAGTGAGATTGTATCTGTTGTAGACCTATTGTGGCAATAAGAAAATTGCATTGAGTCCAGATCCTTGCTTAGGCAGGAGTTCATTCTGGTCATCACCAATCTCCAAAAGCACTTCATCACAGTAGATCAAAGTTCAAAATAAATTTATTATCAAGCTACATATATGTCACCAAATACAAACCTGAGATTCAATTTCTTGCAGGCATACTCAATAAATCCAATAACCATAATAAAATCAATGAAAGACCACACTAACAGGGTGGACAACAATGTGCAAAAGTAACAAAGTGCCAATGCAAGAAGAAATAAACAAACAAATAAATAAATAATTAGCAAGCACATGAAATGAAGAATCCTTGAATGTGAGTCTATAGTTCAGTGATGGGGCAATTGAAGTTGTATGAATATATCCCCTTTGGTTCAAGAACCTGATGGCTGAGGGGTAATAACTCTTTCTGAATCTGGTGGTGTGAATCCTGAGGCTCCTGTACCAGCAGTGAAAAGAAAGGATGACCTCAGTGGTGGGAGTCCCTGATGATGGATGCTGCATTCCTGCGACAACACCCATGTAGACGTGCTCAGTAGTGGGGAGGGCTTTATCAATGATGGACCAGGCTAAGTCCACTACTTTTTGCAGGATTTTCTATTCAAGAACATCGTTATTTCCACACCTCACCGTGATGCAGTCAGTCACTTTCCACGACACATCTATAGAAGTGAGACGTTATGCCAAACTTCTACAAACTCCTTGGAAATCGAGGTGCTGCCATGCTTTCTTCGTAAATTTGGGTGCACCCAGGCAATAGTCATGGAAGCAGTTCATCCTGTCCTTATTAGGCACTGGTGTGATTGTTGACCTTTTGAAGTGGGTGAGAAACACCATCTGCAGCAGTGAAAGATTGAAGATGCCCTTGAACACTCTGCCAGTTGGTTGGCACAGGTATTCAATGCCCTACCAGGTACACCATCAGGGTCTAATGCCTTGCAAGGGTTTACCCTCTTGAATGATGTTCTGACATCTGCCTCTGAGGCAGAGATCATGCCGTCATTAGATGCTGCAAGGATTCAGATGGGTTTAGTTTTATTGTCCCTTTCAATGCCATTCACCTTGGAGGAAGTAATGGTTTGCAAACCTTGCCAGAACTGATGTGCATCTAACAATTCAATCAGAATTGTTTTCTCACCCTTAAAATAGCCTTCCATAGGCCGTACCTTGACTTCTTTTATAGCTCTGGATTCACTAGTCTTGAATGCCATAGATGTAACCCCCAGTAGACTGTGAATGTCCTGGTTCACCCAGAGGTTTTAGTTTTGGTATGTTCTCGAAGCACACACTCACCCACACAGGTCTTGATGAAGCCAGTGACCACTGTAGTGTATTCATTCAGATTTGAAGATGAGTCCTCTGCCCAAAGCAGTCCTGTAAGTGCTCCTCTCTCTCCCTTGACCATACCTTCCTGGTCCTCACCACTTGTGCTCTAGTCTTTAGGCTCTGCCTATATGCTGGGAGCAGAAGAACAGCCAGGGTGATTGGACTTTCCAAGATGTTGGTATGGTATGGCATCATAAGCGTCCTTGATGGAGGCATAACAGTGGTCCAGTGTGTTGGATTCTTTGGTTGCACAAGTGATATGTTGGTGGTAGTTGTTCAGAGACGTCTTCAAGCTAGCCTGGTTGAAATCCCTCACAATTATAGGGAAGGCATCAGGCTGCTTTTTTTTTGTGACTTGTGATTATGGTGCACAGCTCCTCCAGAACCTGTCTAGCATTGGCCTGAGGAGGAAGGTAAACCACTACCTGGTTGATAGTGGAAAACTCCCCCAGCAGATAATATGGATGACGCTTGACACCTAGATGATCCAGGTGTGGTGAGCAGGATTAAGAAAGAGCTGCTGGGCTGGCTGGTAGCACAATGACATCAGCACTGGACTCTGGAATGGAGGTTCCCGGGTTCAAACCCAGTCGGGTCTGCTCCCGAGTACACTTTCCATCTGTGCCGGGTTGAGTGTCGAGATCTCAACTCAATCTCGTAAAATAAAGGGAAAAATGCTGCGAAATGTCTGTGTGGGGGATGGCATGTCACACAGTCTCTCTCTCTCTCGCTCCACGCCTTATAAAGGAATGAAAAAGACATCGTCCCGCCAACATTGCACACGCATGGATGGACGCACGGACAGACGCACGGAGGCATGCACAGGTGCATATGCACACATGCACACGCCAAACAAAAAAGAAAGAACCACTAAGTCGGTGCACGATAGTGAGTTAATCGTAAAGTATATTCCAACTCCTCTCCCTTTAAAAGACTGAACTTTCCTATCTTTGCTGAGAATGGTGACACAATCAGATTGCATTGCTACATCCAAACTGGTGGGCGTGAGCTATGTTTCTGCAAAGCAAAGTACAGAACAGTAGCTGATGTCCCTCTGGTACTGCAATCTTGCTCTGAAATCTTCAATTTTGTTTTCCTGAGACTGTACATCTGCATGCAGGGATAGTTGCTTCAGGAGCACTGGGACCACTATACAACTGGTTTCAGCTTCAATCTCATACCAGCAATAGTAATACTCAATAATGTCACCATCCTTTCTAGTCACAGGTGTGCTGAATGGTTCCAGCTTCCAGTACTGATGTACTGAGTATTTTTATGGTCACTAACCCAATGTCATTTTAAAAGCACATTCTCTAATATTGCTCTTCATCATTACAAATGCTTACCTTGTGTAATATTTATAACTATAACTTTTAAATGGTGAAGCAGATATAAGATACCAAATGAATTTCTTTTGTTTCTTGAGCAACACTCAAAATACTGGAGGAACTCAGCAGGTCAAGCTGTATCTATGGAGAAGAATAAACAGTTGATGCCTCGGGCCGAGACCCTTCAACAGGACTGGAAAGGAAGGGGGAAGAAGCCAAAGGTATAAGGTTGAGGAGGGGATGGAGTGCAAGTTAGTAGATACAGTCAGTTGAGGGAAAAGTGGGGTGAAGTAGAAAGTTGGGAAGTGATAGGTGGAAGAGGTGAAGAGTTGAAGAAGAATGAATCTGATAGGAGAGGAGAATGAACTATGGGATAAAGGAAAGGATGAGGGGAAGCAGAGGGAGGGGATGGGCAACTGAAGAGAATGAAAGGGGTAAAACTATCACCTTCCTCTAGTGCTCCTCCCCCTCTTTCCTTCACTCCATGTTCTTTTGTCCTTTCCTATCAGATTCTCCTTCGCCAGCTCCTTATCTCTTTCGCCAATCAACTTTATAGCTGGTTTCTTCACTCCTCCTCCTAGTTTCACCCATAATGTACCACCATCTATTTCTTCCTTCCCTCCCCCTACCTTCTTACTCTAACTTCTCCTCTTTCTTTCAGTCCTGATGAAGGGTCTCGGCCCAAAGCATCAACTGTTTGCTCTTATTCCAGCCATTGCTGCTCCGCCATAACCCCTGCCAATGTTCTTCTCTATTCAATTCTGATCAGCTCCTCCATCATGACTCTGTAATTCCCTTTACTCCATTGTAATACTGATACCTCTAACATTATGAAGTCATAGAAAGTCATAAGTACTACCGCACTGAAAACAAGCCCTACAGTTCATCTAGTCCATGCTGACCGGATCATCTGCCTGGTCCCCATCTACCTGCACCCACACTATATTCCTCTAAACCCATTCCATCTATATAACTATCCAAACTTATCTTAAATGTTACAATTGAACCTACCTCTTACATTTCTTCTGGCCGTTTGTTCCACACTTTGGGCTCTCTGATTTCCTGTCACTCATTTCTGTTGTTATTTTGTGTGATTTTTGATCAGGGTGGACTGGCTCTGTGGTCTGGAGTTAATGAATGACACAGTGCTAGATTGATCTGAACTGAGCTGATCTGAATATGCCTGGAATGTTTTGATGACTTGTTGTTTGGTGTTTATATTCTGTGTTTCTCGCTCGTTTTTTTGTTGTTTGCTTGATTTGTTCCTTTTTTGTTGCACATTGGGTGTTTGATGTTTTTCTTTGCATGGGCCCTATGGTTTTCTTTCTTTTTTAATGGCTGCCTGAGGGAAGACAAATCTCAAGGTTGTATACTGCATACATACTTTGAATCTTTAATTTGCAGAACACTCTGAGTGATTCTGCTTAAGTATTTGACCTTCCACTTTAAACCTATGACCACTAATTCTAGTCTCACTCAACCTGAGGGAAAGGAAAGCCTATATATAGTTACCTTATCTATACCCCTCATAATTTTGTATACCTCTATAAGATCTCCCCTTATTCTCTTAGGTGCCAGGGAATTGCATCCACGCCTTTTCAACCTTTTCCTACAACTCAGGTTCTCCAGTTCCAGCAACATCCTTGTAAATTTTTTCTGCACCCTTTCAAGCTTTCTGTTATCTATACCAAAAAACCAGGTATAATTTGCAGAGGCTATTTCAAGGGCGAAGAGACAATTTCGAATGAGGTTGGAGGTGACATCGGATGTACGGCAACTCTGGCAGGGTCTGCAAGACATTACTTCCTACAAAGCAAAACCCAATAGTATGACTGGCAGCGATACTTCACTACCAGATGAACTCAATGCCTTCTATACACGTTTTGAAAGGGAGAACATAACTACAGCTGTGAAGATCCCTGCTGCACCTGATGACCCTGTGATCTCCGTCTCAGAGGCTGATGTTAGACTGTCTTTAAAGAGAGTGAACCCTCGCAAGGTGAAAGGTCCCGATGGAGTACCTGGTAAGGCTCTGAAAACCTGTGCCAACCAACAACATCTCACTGCTACAGGTAAAAGTTCCCACTTGCTTCAAAAAGGCAACAATTATACCAGTGCCTAAGAAGAATAATGTGGGCTGCCTTAATGACAATCGTCTGGTAGCACTCACTTTGACAGTGATGAAATGCTTTGAGAGGTTGGTTATGACTATTTTGAGCTCCTGCCTCAGCAAGGACCTGGACCCATTGCAATTTTGCCTACCATCACAATAGGTCAATGGCAGACACAATCTCAATGGCTCTCCACATGGCTTTAGACCACCTGGACAACACAAACACCTACGTCAGGATGCTGTGCATCGACTATAGCTCAGCATTTAGTACCATCATTCCCACAATCCTGATTGAGAAGTTGCAGAACCTGGGCCTCTGTGCCTCCCTATGCAATTGGATCCTCAACTTCCTAACCAGAAAACCACAGTCTGTGCGGATTGGTGATAACATATCTTCCTCGTTGACGATCAACACTGGTGCACCTCAGGGGTGTGTGCTTGGCCCACTGCTCTACTCTTTATATACAAATGACTGTGTGGCTAGGCATAGCTTAAATACCATCTATAAATTTGCTGACGATAGAACCATTGTTGGTAGAATCTCAGGTGGTGATGAGAGGGTGTACGGGAGTGAGATATGCCAACTAGTGGAGTGGTGCCGCAGCATCAGCCTGGCACTCAACGTCAGTAAGATGAAAGAGCTGATTGTGGACTTCAGGAAGGGTAAGACGAAGGAACAGATACCAATCTTCAAAGAGGGATCAGAAGCGGAGGGAGTGAGCAGCTTCAAGTTCCTGGGTGTCAAGATCTCTGAGGATTTAACCTGGTCCCCACATATCGATGTAGTTATAAAGAAGGCACAACAACGGCTATACTTTATTAGGAGTTTGAAGAGATCTGGCATGTCAACAGATACATTCAAAAACTTCTATAGTTGTACCATGGAGAGCATTCTGACAGGCTGCATCACTGTCTCATATGGGGAAAGGCTACTGCACAGGACTGAAAGAAGCTGCAGGGGGTTGTAAATCTAGTCAGCTCCATCCTGGGTACTAGCCTACAAAGTACCCAGGACACCTTTAGGGAGCGGTGTCTCAGAAAGACAGCATCTATTATTAAGGACCTCCAGTACCCAGGGCATGCCCTTTTCTCACTGTTACCATCAGATAGGAGGTATAGAAGCCTGAAGGCACACACTCAGTGATTCAGGAACAGCTTCTTTCTCTCTGCCATCCGATTCCTAAATGGGCATTGAAGCTTTGGACACTACCTCTTTTTTTTAAATAAAAATGATTTCTGTTTTTGCACATTTAAAAAAAAATCTATTCAATATATGTAATTGATTTACTTGTTTATTTATTACTATTATGTTTTATTTTACTTATTGGTTATTATTTTTCTCTCTGCTAGATTATGTATTGCATTGAACTGCTGCTGCCAAGTTAAAAAATTTCATGTCATAATGCTGGTGATAATAAACCTGATTCTGATTCTGAGGTAGGTTATCAGCACTGGACACAATATTCTAAATGCAGCCTTACCAATGTCTTGTACAATTCTTACACAACATCCCAACTTCAGTATTCAGAGCCCTGATTTATAATGGCCAATGTGCTAAAAGCTCTCTTTAAGATCCTGTCTACTTCTGATGCCACATGTAAGTATGGGCTGATGCAATATTATGAAGAGCCTATGGTAGGGTTTGACTCTCTATGTACTGAAGTTCAGGGGTCTCTCTCCATATCCTCAGTGACCACCTTATTAAGCACCTCCTGTACCTAATAAAGTGGCCTCTGAATGTATGATCAGGGTCCTCTGCAGCCCGCCCAGTTCAAGTTTTGACGTGTTGTGCGTTCAGATCTGCTCTCCTGCATACCACTGCTGTAACGTGTAGCTGTTAGAGTTACTGCCTCCTTCTTGTCAGCTTGAAACAGTCTGGCGATCCACCTCTGACCTCTCTCATTAATGAGATGTTTTCACCTACAGAACTGTTGCTCTCTGGATTTTTTTCTTTGTACCATTCTCTGTAAACTCTAGAGAAGGTTGTGCATGAAAATCCCAGGAGATCAGCAATTTCTGAGATACTCAAACCACCCCATGTGGCACCATCAATCATTCCACGGTCAAAGTCACTTTCCTTCCCCATTCTGATGTTTGGTCTGAACATTAACTGAACCTCTCGACCACGTCTGCATTGAGTTGCTGCCACATTAAAAAACAGGTTTTCCTGATAAGTGACCGCTGAGTGTATATTTAGACCAACTGTGTACTATAGGATTAGTGTCTGAACCACGGAGTAATTTATCCAGTGCTCCAAACAGTAGTTTATTGGTTAACTGTGGCATCGTATCGTATGGATTGTGTATTTACACACTGGTTGAATGCCTAAGGCGGTGCAGTCCCTAATTGATTCAATTATGGATTTATTGATTATGCCCACAAGGAGAATTAATATCTGGGTTATACATGTACTTTGATGATAAATTTACTTTAAACTTTGATCAGCTACTGTGTTTCAGTAAGTTGCTCACTGCAGAATCTCAAAATGCATTATCTTGTAATTAAAACATGGAAATGTATGCTTGTGACATTGATTAAAGCATGAACAAGCTTCTGAAATGGTAGGTAATTTATTTGACCCTAAAAATTAACCTAGAAGATAAATGTCACAGATGACATGAAGGTTAAAAATGAAATACATGATGTTTGGAATTCTCTGTAGTCCTAAATATTGTCACTCCATTTATAAAATATTCAGTTTAACAGAGTTATCAGAACATATAAATTAATTGAAACAAAAAAGCTGCAAATGCTGGAAATCTAAAATAAAAGTAACAGACAGCAGTACACTCAGCAGTACAGACAATATCTCTGGAAAGAGTAACAGAGTTGACATTTCAGGCGCACGATCTTTATCAGAACTGTGAAAGAGTGAGACAAAAAAAGATGATCTTCAATTGCCTAGAAGGAGACAGGACAAAGACAATAGGACATTAGGACAAAGGAATTACCGGAGGGATAGATAGGACAGAAGTAATATTTGTAATAGTGAGGTTGAGTTGAATGTTTTATTGGTACAGTTGGAGAGTGATAAAGCTTCTTCAGTTTTATTGTGTGCTCCTCACAGCAGGGCCAACAGACATGCTCTGCAAGTTAGCCTGTAGAAATGGAAGGAGTAAAATTGAGCTCAAATCTTGACAGACATGTCCAATTCAAAAAAGCCAAAAAGGGCAAGTTACTTAACACTGGAAAATTCAATATTGGGTCCAGAATGCTGCAACGTACCCAGGTTGCAACCAAATAAATTAATTATGCTGTTTTAATATTAAAGTTCTGATCTAGTAATTAATGATTTTATATCAATCAAAACTGATTTTAACACATGAAGTTCTAATAAGACAGACATTATCACAGCCCATTCAGCTCTGTTCTGGCCGTTTATTATAATTTCAGATGCACACGTCTGCTGTTCTCCATCACACTGTATTCCTCATGACTGCACATTATAATTGGCTGCTTGTGCCAAAAAAAAACATATTAGCAGAACTCTACAATAACTGTCTCTGCATGTTTTAGAGAAGAATGTACTAACAGTGCCGGCTATCTAAATAACATTCAAAAGCATTACATGAAGTAAAAGTTTGTAATATTAAAGACTGATATTAGAAAATATACTTGCACAGTACAATTTAATAGCAAATACTTACTGGTTCAAAGTTGAAGATTGGGGTTTAGGAGTTACATGTGTATTTTGTTAAATGGCTCAAAACTAAAAGCTGAAAACAATTTGAAATTACCCAATTAAGAACATAGAACATATGTAATGAAAGTTTTTGAACAAAGTTACCCTTTACTTCAAATTCTGATGGCCAAGTTGCCTTTTGGAAGAGTCATTGGGGTGCAACAGGAACACAGCAGATAGCGTGACGCTATTACAGCTCGGGCCATTGGAGTTCAGAGTTCAATTTCAGCACCACCTGTAAGGATCTTGTACGTGCTCTCCATGACCCCATGAGCTTCCTCCTGGTCCTCTGGTTTCCTTGCACAGTTCAAAGATGTACCAGTTAGTATGTCAATTAGTCATTGTAAATTGCCCTGTCATTAGGCTAGAGCTATAATCGGTGGGTTGCTTGTTGAGCAAGCATGGCCTGTTCCATGCTGTATCTCTAAATTAATAAATAACATTAAAATGGGGTTTCACACCCTTTTATCATAAAAGTGCGCACGACACTAAAGCAGAGGCTGGTAGATTCTTGATTAGTAAAGGCATCAAAAGTTATGGGGAGAAGGCAGGAGAATGGGTTTGAGAGGTATATTAAAAAAAACATCAGCATGGAGCAGACTTGATGGGCCAAATGGACTAATTCTGCTCCTATAGCTAATGGTCTTATTTTATGTAGAAGCAGGGAAGATTACCCTGGTATCCTAGCTAATATCTATTCTACAATGTATTTCAGTTAAATGAACTCTGTGGTTATGTCTGTTTGAAAGCACTTGCTGTCTGCCTATTGACTGTCACACTACCTGCATTGCAATAGATACTTCAAAAACTACATTGGCTGCAAAGTACTTTGGCAGGTCAGGAGGTCATGAAATCTGAGATTTTTCACCCTTGCTTTCAAGCCACCTCCTCCCGTTTGTTGAATGGATGCTTAGATCTTCCTTCTACCATCGCAGATTAGAATATATCCCTCGAATGCCAAACCAGAATCAAACATTCACCTATTCCATTGGGTGTTAATATAACAATACTACAGATTAACAGATAAATACAGTAGAAGGCTGCATTTTTGAAATAATTCTGCTTTTAATCCTTGAACCTCATTAAAGGACTGGAAACAAAATCCCCTAAGTACCAAATAATGATTAACTTTGTTTAGAAGATAGGTCCCACTTCCTAGATATTGTCTCTTCTACATTTTCTCAAATAATGGAAGTTTACATGAAAAAATACTTCAAATGTTAGCAGCTGTGTCAGCGATTTTGAGTGAATCAATTAAAAACAAAACAGAGTCACTAAAGAAAGGAAATTCCCGTTTATAATGAGAACATACACTGTAACTAAGTGAAAGGCATTAACGTAGCAGTACAATCAGAAGATGCAGGAATAGTCATTAGCCAATTAGAAAATTTGTAATGCTCCGGGCAGAGCATTTCACAATTGCAGAAATACACTCAATGGCCACTTTATTAGTTACCTCCTGTATCTATACAAAGTGGATATTGGGTGTATGTTTGTGATCTTCCGCTGCTGTAGCCCATCCTCTTCAAGGTTTAATGTGTTGTACATTCAGAGATGCACATGTGCACACCACTGTTGTAACATGTGGTTACTTGGGTTACTTGACTTGCTGTCGCCTTCCTGTCAGCTTGAACCAGACTGGCCATTCTCCTCTGAACTTTTTCACTAATGAGGCATTTTCACACACAGAACTACCACTCACTGGATCATATTTTGTTTTTTTTTGTTTCGTTCTTTGTAAACTCTAGAAACTGTCCCAGGAGATCAGCAGTTTTTGAAATACTCAACTGGTACCAACAGTCATCCAAAGTAACCCCCTCACTAGGCTCATATGCAAATTTAGCTCATTAGTCAGCTCTGCTAACAGCTACAGGACTCAGTGGGGAGAAGGCCACCTTTCATTAATAATATACTTCTAGGGTCAGTATGATCTGGGGTTCAATCAAACAGGAATGTTGTGATATTCTGATTTAAAAAATCTTGATTTGAGCGAATGCTGTGTAAATGCTGCCCGTTCACAATTGTCAGTTGGCAAGAAATAACAGATTGTACACTGCATAAGATTATAAAGAAAGTATATTTATAAACTTCAGCTTTATCAAACAGTTTCAATGAGTACATTTGATGTCAGAGAAATACATAAAATATACATCTTGAAATTCTTCTTCTTTGCAGACATCTGCAAAAACAGAGGAGTACCTCAAAGAATGATTGGCAGTTAAAGTGTTAGAACTCCAACCCCCCCACCCAACTTCTCCTCCCACACACAAGCAACAGGAAGGCAACAAACAACCCTCCCCCACCACCCAGTTAGTAGGAAAAAGAAAAGAATAATAAATAAAAGGGTCTATTACAGTTAACCTAATCCAAATGTGCACATGAAGTAGGAGCTCACCTTGAAGTTGACTTTTTGCTCACACGCTGGACCCACAGTCTGCAGGATAACACACACTACATTCTGAACATTGTACGAAATCCATCTTGAACAAACAGGCCTCTCTCAGGTGTATTGGCTCTTCCTCCTTGGTGTCATTCATCTGCACAAAGCAATTTGTGCGACAGGACACTCCTTCCCACAGCATTCTCAGTCAACTTCTCACAGGTCCTCTTTACAGCTCTCACCAAAAAGACCCACAAACCACACTGTCTGTCACTAAAACCCTTTCCTGAACTTTTTCCTCAATTCCACCATCCTGATTGGCTGACACAACATTCCTAAACAGAACAGCAAGGCTCTTATCTCTAGCTGAAACCAAAACAATCTACCAGCAGGACACACTGTTTCTGCTGAAATAAAATATCTATAGCTTATAAGTCTTAACCAGAGCATTACACTTAGATCATGTTTCTTCCCCCATTCTGATGTTTGGTCTGACAACAATTACACTTCTTCAGCATAACTGCACGCTTTTATGCATTGAACTGCTGCCACATGATTGACTGATTAGATATTTGCATTAACAAGCAGGAATACAGGTTTACCTAATAAAGGAGCAGGAGGAGAAGATGGTGATGATGTTCGTTATTTGTCAAGTAGGGGACCATGCACAATTCTGATTTGATGGAGACAGACGTGAGAGTACGGAGGAACATCTGGTGAAACTTCTGAAATGCCTGCTTCGCTGCCTCTGTTACTGCGTGGTCCGGAATCTCCGGAGAAGGCCCTGAATCCTCGGCCTTGCTTGTTTCGGCGGCCGGGTGAGGTCGAAAGCGCTTGGCAGAGGATGGCGCTCAGGAGACTGTATCGGAGGGGCTGGTCGGAGGCTCGAAGTTTTCGGATGGACGGACTCAGTATTGGCTGTGATCGGGTGCTTCCAATGCATCGGCAGTTGTCGGCGCCTGGAGGTTTATGGCAGGGAGTTTCTCCCTTTGCCGCCTGCTATCGAGGACTCGGGAGTCGATCGACTCAGGACTTTGAGACTTTTTTTACCGTGCCCATGGTCTGTTCTTTATCAAATTATGGTATTGTTTTGCACTGCTGTAACTATATGTTATGATTATGTTGTTCTGTCAGTATTAGTCTTTGGTTTGTCCTGTTTTTCTGTGATATCATTCTGGAGGAACATTGTATCACTTCTTAATGCATGCATGCATTTCTAAATGACAATAAACGGGGACTGAGTGTTCTCATAATCTAAAATCTAAGAGGCTACTGAGTGCATACTAACATTTAATGTCTTCTGCAAGCTTTGAGTCTCGGTTCAGGCTGTGTGTGAACAGTGGACAACATCATCCAATGCTGCACAGAAGCAGAAAATAATGCCATCAGTTTATCAACTTTAAAATTAGATTGACAATTATCATTGTGCCTCTTAGTCCCATGATGTATCTCCATTACAGAGTGGCCACCTGTTAGTGTCCCTCTAATCCAGAAGAGTAGCCTTATGTTACCTTTAGCACTGCCAGTTATACATGCGCTGGCAGTGGCTCAAATGTACATACATCTTTTCTTCAACTCACAAATACGTAACTGTTAACTGCATCCCTTAGTCTAAACATAGCATCCAATAAGGACTAGTTTAGTTTTGTAGTCAGATTGCCAGACATTAATGCCTATCAGAACGAGGCAAGCAAAGGAAAGATTAAAATTTATCGCTAAAACAATCAAGGATTTAATGAGAATAGGTGGACTAAGTATAAATTAGGACATCTTTAACAAAGTTATAAAGATGATGAAAGCTAGGGATAGTAGGAATGGAGCCACGTTATTTAATTAAGGTATCAGAGATCACAAAGATAGCCCAGGCCATTTTAAAGAGACAGTCAATTGTTTTTTCCTTCTAGTTTGTCTCAGATAGCTTCCATTAACGCAGATCATCCTGTCCCAATTAACCAAAAAATAGATGAATGAGCCACTGGGTATAAAAGAGACAGAAGGTTATGGGATTAAATGTCTGAAAGATGTTCAAATATTTATGGAATTCTCTGTTCTGGTACTGTTGGGACTGCGTAAGTGCTGTCTGCTCAGTGCAACTCTTTAAAGTTGCATCATATAATGATAGCCTGTATATTTCTTTCGATTACAGTTTGGAGGTCAGTTAGAAATTACTTGGACATCTGCTTGGACAGCATAGGTCTGACCATTCAGTTCTATCAACAAGTTCAATGGACTAATTGCTGTATTTTAGGGGCCCCTAGATAAATACAATAAAGACAGGAGAAATAGATATTATCCAGGGTCACTCTCTATTGTTGGAAGGGCTCCTAAGGAAGTGTAAATCGATGCCCTTTCCGTTCAGGTGGACATTAGAAAGAGTCAAGACTTTACTGAAGAAGATTTATGCTTTGGCACTCATTCAATGTTCAAAGTTGAAAGTTAATTTATTATCAAACTCTGCATATGTCACCATATTCTATGTTGACATTCATTATATTGAAGGCTTTCACAGTAGATAAAAAGAAACACAATAGAATCAATAAAAAAACTACACACAAACAAAGATGGACAAACGACCAATATACAAATGCAAAAAGAAAAGCAAACAAATAAACAAAAACAAAAATCAACAAATAAATAAATATAGGGTTAAATAAGCACATAAATAAATAGATTAGTTAATTAATTATAACAGAGAAATCTCTCTTTCCCTCATTAGCAAGCAAGAGGGCCTTTTGAAGAGTCAGGGTGTTGGGATGAACAACAGTTTTTGATTAACTATAGATCCTGGTGTCTGGGGACTTTGCTATTGCTTGAATGGTGCATATTGGGGGTTGATGTTTTGCTGCTGCTTGTGCGTGGGAGGAGGGATTTAATATGGGCTTTGGGGTTCTAACATTCTTCTGTCATTCATTTTCTGTTTCAGTGGATGTCTGTAAACAGTAAGGACTTCAAGTTGTACACTGTATACTTTCTCTAACAGTAAATTGGACCATTAAACATGAAAGTGAGTTCATAGGTTATGGACTCAGTTCAGTGTTGAGATAAATGAAGTTAGATTTCACATCCTAATAGTTACAAGAATATAGAGAAACTATTTAGCTGATTAACGACCACTCTCTGCTGAACATCGACGACTCCTCCGTAGAGATTGTTAAGAGCACCAAATTTCTTGGTGTTCAACTGGCGGAGAATCTCACCTGATCCCTCAACACCAGCTCCATAGCAAAGAAAGCCCAGCAGCATCTCTACTTTCTGCGAAGGCTGAGAAAAGTCCATCTCCCACTCCCCATCCTCACCACATTCTACAGAGGTTGTATTGAGAGCATCCCGAGCAGCTGCATCACGGCCTAGTTTGGAAATTACACCATCTCGAATCACAAGACCTTGCAGCGGATAGTGAGGTCAGTTGAGAAGATCATCGGGATCTCTCTACCCGCCATTACAGACATTTACACCGCACGCTGCATCCGTAAAGCAAACAGCATTATGAAGGACCCCACGCACCCCTCATACAAACTCTACTCCCTCCCGCCATCTGGCAAAAGGCACCGAAGTATTCGGGCTCTCATGACCAGACTATGTAACAGTTTCTTCCACAAGCCATCAGACTCCTCAATACCCAGAGCCTGGACTGACACTAACCTATTGCCCTCTACTGTGCCTATTGTCTTGTTTATTATTTATTGTAATGCCTGCACTGTTTTGTGCATTTTATGCAGTCCTGGGTAGGTCTGTAGTCTTTGTTTCGTTTTATGTAGTTCAGTGTAGTTTTTGTATTGTTCATGTAGCACCATGGTCCTGAAAAACATTGTCTCGTTTTTACTGTGTACTGTACCAGCAGCTATGGTCAAACTGACAATAAAAAGTGACTTGACTTGACTTGAAATTAATTTCCACATATGCCCACATACAATAAAAATCTGAACCTCCATTGAAAAAAAGCAATAATTACCAGTGACATGCAATATCTTGAGTCATCTTCCTCCTCTGCATATTTAACAGATTTGCTAATCAGAATTAGCCATTTTTGATGAAACAACATTAAACTTTTGTTGGTCTTCTGCAGTGGTTATTAATTTGGTGTCTGTAAATGCACAGTTCTGATCATTTTGGGTTTTGATTGTGATTTTTGTGAGTTTAATTTGGAATATGCTTGACATCCTGTTGTAATCAGAATATTGTTTCGCATTTCCTCCGACTCGTCACTGATGGCCCATGGAAGCTCATGCTCCCAGGTTTATTTGTTTTTTTTTCATTATTTGCATGATTTGTCCTCTTTTACACATTGGACAGTCTTCGCTTTTTTTGTGGATTCTATTGTCTGCAGGAAATTGAATCTCAAGGTTGTATATAGTATACACATTTTGATAATAAATTTACTTTGAACTTTGTAGCACAAATGTATTGTACAAATAAAACCAATCTTTAGAAACCGGCCCAAAATCACACAAGGAAGAAGGCCACATGTAATGTGCTGGTGGGAAGGATTTATCACTGTTCCTTATGTCATTGCAGCAATATTTCTGAAGGTTGGCAAGGAGACCTGATCAAATGTGATTAAGGTTTAATTGGCCACCTTGAAGAATCTATTCACACAGCAGTTTCATTAAGCAGTGAATGCTATCTGTGATGGAAAGCAGCACATTCAAAGTAAACAGGGACCAAATTGATAGTCAGTAAATTTCAATCTAATGTGATTGACTGTGATGAAAATGATGTTCATTGTCATATTGCAGCAAATTGAAATAGTTTAATTGGGATTTGAACTTCTTTGAAACTGACCTGGTAATGGAACTCAATGCAATACTCTCAGCCAAGGTGAAAATAATCTTTTCAATGTATAGTGTAGATTTCATACATCGTCGCTTCCAAATACCTTGCAGTATCATTTTATTACATTTTTGCCAATTATTCTCCAGGTTAAAGAAGTAATTTTGTCAGGGGAAACAATAGTTCAGCAACGTTGAGGATGACTGATAGCATTGCCAGAAATAGCAGTAAGACTAGGTGGGAAAATAATGGACATAATCATATCAGAATACAAGTTTGAACAATGATAAAATGATAAGAATGAGAATGTTAATGCTGAAAATTGCAGTGATAACAATAAGAATACAAGAATTGGCATCGACGGTAAATTTATTTTCCAGTCATCGCATCACTCATGAAAAAAAATCTTTGTCTTTTTTGGTTAAAGCTCTGTTTCAGGTGTATCTTGTAATTTTATGAGGTAATGATGTGTTAATGGAAGGATTCAACTGAACAGAACAAAATCAGTGAAACGAAATTCTTCGTGATTACGCATGTGCATGAGGCTTTACAGATATCATAGAGAACAAACGACCAAGTATAAAAATGAACAATGTATTCCATTTTTACAACAATTAATTCAAGAAACTAGACTGAGGGATAAACTGCTGGAGGAACTCTGCAGTTCCAATGCATCAGGGAACATTTGGCGGAGGGAAATGGGCGGTTGACACTGAGGGTCAAAACCCTTCATTTGGACTAAAAGCCAGTACAAAGAGGTGAAAGGAAAGGGGTGGAAGAAGAGCAGATATGTGATTGGATGATTCGAGTGAAGAGGAGTGATAGGAAGATGGAAGAGTGGAAATAGCAAGAGAGGCAAAAAGAGCTGCAGATGATGTCACAAACGGGAGAAAATCTGTCGTTGCTGGAAATCCAAGCAACACAAACAAAATGCTGAATGAACTCAGCAGGCCAGGCAGAATCTATGGTAAAAACCGAACAGTCAACGTTTCAGGCTGAGGCCCAAGACTGATGAAGGGTCTTGGCCTGAAATGTTGACAGTTTACTCTTTTCCATAGATGTTTCCTAGCCTGCCTAGTTGCTCCAGCATTTTGTGTGTATTGCAGGTGATGTCAATGCCACAGATCCCAACATCTGTAGTCTTACGTTTTTTCCCCCCACTTTAGGAAACTATACTCGCTTTGTACGGTAACTTTGGGGTTCTAAAGTTTAACTGTCGCTCATTCTTTGGGCACTCCTCTGTTTTCATGAATGGTTGCAATGAAAAAGCATTTCAGGATGTATATTGTATGCATTTTTCTGGCACTAAATTGTACCTTTGAACCTTTGAACATTGGAACATTCCTTTTAAGTTGCCTCGCCGTCCAAAAGGCAGCAGTGGCCCTTTGCCTGCAACTGATTATATTTTGGAATCAACGTGTTCATAATTCTTGGCATTATTATTGCAAACAATTACTTCATCAGATTATCACACAAGCTTAGTGTCTCTCACCTATTCTTAGGTTTGATGGGTGATGGTGATCTAAACATTATGCTTTGACAGAGACTGACCATTTAGATAGATTACAGGGACTGTTGGATTACCTGCTGAGTTCCCACTAGTATCTACTTTAAACTGAGCAAGATGCACTGATCATCCAACCACTGAAAATGGCTCTTTTTTGAACAGGCAAATGATGGTCCTCCTGTCGCCCATTCCTGCTTGTAACCAATGTAATTCATTCTGTCAATGTCCTCCTGCACCCTCTTGTTGCTTAAATTTCCCTTATGCTTGCCAGGAAGGTACAGCTTCCTCCTACTTTCTTGCTGCGGGTCAGCTGACCGGCAGGGACTGGTTGAAGTGAGAGTTAAAGCCATTTGAGCCACTCACTGCAGTGGTTGTTAGAGAGTTTATGATCATTTACCTCCCACACCATTTGAACTCACTCTGGCCCAGTCAGGAACGTGGCATTGCGCATTGACTTCTGCCCTAAAAACCCGTGAGAGGGCTAGAGTATAAAAAGAAGGATGTAATGCTGAGTCTTTATAATACATTGATCAGACCACACCGACTATTGTGAGCATTTTGGGGCCCCTTATCTAAGGAAGGATGTTTATTTATTTATTTATAAGATATAGCATGGAATAGGCCCTTCTGGTCCTTCCAGGTGCGCCACCCAGCAACCGCCCGATTTTATCCTAGCCTAAATCATGGGGCGATTTACATTTATGACCAATTAACCTATCAACTGTTGTGTCTTGGACTGTGGAAGGACACCCGCATAGTCACGGGGAGAACATACAAGCTCCACAGGCAGTGGCAGGAATTAAACCTGGGTTGCTGGTACTGTAAACCTTTGCGCTAACCACTGCACTGCTGTGCCACCCCTAATGCTGGCATTGGAGAGGGTCCAGAGGAGGTTCATGAGAGAGAATGTTCCTGGAATGATAGGGTTAATGTATGAGGAGCATTTGATGGCTCTGGGCCTGTAGTAATGGAGGTTTGAAGAATGATGGGGGAATATAATTGAAACTTAATTAATATTTAAAGGCCTAGACAGAATGAATGTGGAGAGGATGTTTCCTACAGTGGGGTAGTCTAGGACCAAAGGGCACAGCCTCAGAATACAAGGACATCCCTTTAGACCAGCGATGGGGAGGAATTTCTTTGGCCAGAACGTGATTAATCTGTGGAATTCATTTCCACAGGTGGCTGTGGAGGTCAAGTCATTGAGTGGAGCTTGATAGGTTCTTGATTAGTAAGGGTGTCAAACGTTATGGGGAGAAGGCAGGAGAATGGGTTTGAGAGGGATAATAAATCAGCCATGAGACAATGGCGGAGCAGATTCGATGGGTTGAATGGCCTAATTTTGCTCCAATGTCTTATGGTCTTATGGACCTAAATGTAGAACTCTTTCCAAATATCTAGTGCATTTCCATTTCTCTACTGGCAAAAGCTATATTTCTATTCAAGTCCATAAACGAATGAGTCAGATGACAGATGGCAACACATACAAAATGCTGGAGGAACTCAGCAAGCCAAGCATCTATGGAAAAGAGTAAACAGTCAACGTTTTGGGCTGAGACACTTCACCAGGACCTTGTTTACCCTTTCCTATAGATGCTGCCTGGCCTGCTGAGTATCTCCATTATTTTGTGTGTGTTGTTTTGGATTTCCAGCAACTGCAGATTTCTTCGTGTTTGAGATGACAGATAGCCATTGCTATTAATCCCATATAATCATAGTCATAGTCATACTTTATTGATCCCGGGGGGAAATTGGTTTCCGTTACAGTTGCACCATAAATAATTAAATAGTAATAAAACCATAAATAATTAAATAGTAATATGTAA
Source organism: Mobula hypostoma (assembly GCF_963921235.1). NCBI lineage: Eukaryota > Metazoa > Chordata > Chondrichthyes > Myliobatiformes > Myliobatidae > Mobula > Mobula hypostoma. The sequence continues at coordinate 86,737,616 of NC_086108.1, read as the reverse complement.
ATTATGCCAGGAAATAAGTCCAGGACCAGCCTATTGGCTCAGGGTGTCTGACCCTCCAAGGGAGGAGTTGTAAAGTTTGATGGCCACAGGCAGGAATGACTTCCTATGACGCTCTGTGTTGCATCTCGGTGGGATGAGTCTCTGGCTGAACGTACTCCTGTGCCCACCCAATACATTATGCAGTGGATGGGAGACATTGTCCAACATGGCATTCAACTTGAACAGCATCCTCTTTTCAGACACCACCGTCAGAGAGTCCAGTTCCATCCCCACAACATCATTGGCCTTACGAATGAGTTTGTTGATTCTGTTGGTGTCTGCTACCCTCAACCTGCTGCCCCAGCACACAACAGCAAACATGATAGCACTGGCCACCACAGACTTGTAGAACATCCTCAGCATCGTCCGGCAGATGTTAAAGGACCTGAGTCTCCTCAGGAAATAGAGACGGCTCTGACCCTTCTTGTAGACAGCCTCAGTGTTCTTTGACCAGTCCAGTTTATTGTCAATTCGTATCCCCAGGTATTTGTAATCCTCCACCATGTCCACACTAACCCCCTGGATGGAAACAGGGGTCACCGGTACCTTAGCTCTCCTCAGGTCTACCACCAGCTCCTTAGTCTTTTTCACATTAAGCTGCAGATAATCCTGCTCACACCATGTGACAAAGTTTCCTACCGTAGCCCTGTACTCAGCCTCATCTCCCCTGCTGATGCATCCAACTATGGCAGGGTCATCAGAAAACTTCTGAAGATGACAAGACTCTGTGCAGTAGTTGAAGTCCGAAGTGCAAATGGTGAAGAGGAAGGGAGACAAGACAGTCTCCTGTGGAGCCTCAGTCTGCTGATCACTCTGTCGGACACACAGTGTTGCAAGCACACGTACTGTGGTCTGCCAGTCAGGTAATCAATAATCCATGACACCAGGAAAGCATCCACCTGCATCGCTGTCAGCTTCTCCCCCAGCAGAGCAGGACGGATGGTGTCGAATGCACTGGAGAAGTCAAAAAACATGACCCTCACAGTGCTCGCTGGCTTGTCCAGGTGGGCGTAGACACGGTTCAGCAGGTAGACGATGGCATCTTCAACTCCTAGTCGGGGCTGGTAGGCGAACTGGAGGGGATCTAAGTGTGGCCTAACCATAGGCCGGAGCAGCTCCAGAACAAGTCTCTCCAGGGTCTTCATGATGTGGGAGGTCAATGCCACCGGTCTGTAGTCATTGAGGCCACTGGGGCGCGGCGTCTTCGGCACAGGGACGAGGCAGGACGTCTTCCACAGCACAAGAACAGGAACAGCACAAGAAGCAGCCTTGATCTTGCTGCATTGTCTAGCTGGGCCATAGCTAACAAGCTTTATAATTGATCTGGAACATGTTTGAAAAAATTTGTGAAAAGCCTGGGGACTAAAACGGTTTATGTATGGGACATGAAGGAAAGCTAGTAAGAAGGAATAAGTTTTGTTTCTGCTTTCAGCAGACAGTATCTTGATCATCACAAGCATCATTAAATATACCTGTTCAGACAATTTCTCCTATTTGTTTGGATAGCTTTTCAAATAAAATAGTTACGGTACTACTTTTGAAATAAGAGCCAAAGTTCTTGCTGAAGAATGTTGAGATATCACTAAGCATGCCACAGCTGTTTGCTCTGATCTTTCATTTCCTTGTGGTCACTTTAGTTTATTAAATAAGGAAAGGCTATTAATTCGCCTTTGTAAAATCTTTATATTTTTTATACTTATTGGCTAAAACCAATCAGTCAGTTGGGTTCATTCTTAGAATACTTTAAAACTTCCCATAAATATGAGGCAACGATTCCATGTGAAAACACAAATAATATGCATTCTGGCCCTAGGGAAAGAGTCTTAAGCTGAAAGACTGGCAAGTTTGATATGCAAGTGTGTTGTAACAATAGCACTAAACAGAAGTGACATGCTAGACAGGGAAACCTCAATGCCATTTTCCATTAAAGGGCTGCACAACTGAAGTCAAAAGTTGCCTGAGGGGGGGGATAAAGATATTGATATAACTGGAAAGCAGAAAGAATTTGCAAATGGTTTTATTATTTTTTTAGCAGATTGATAATGTGTTGGCTTCCATTGTCCGTCTTTGTCCAATACTGGTTTACATTTGCAATTAAATGGATATGATGTCAGGGAGTTGATTGATGGCAAGAATGTCATTCCTTCAAGAAGAGACTGATTGTTCATATGTATACATTTTGAAGTTTGCCTTGACACTTAATTATGCTATATAGTTACAGGTGGTCTTAGCAAAGTTTTTTTCTCTCTTCCTTGACAGATGAGCTGCAGATCCAAAATACACAAGATGTCATTTTATTCTAGCCCATTCGTTATATGTCAAGTTTAATCTTTGCTCTTTGAAATTTAATACTATTCAGTAAGTTTGAGGTCACAGAATGAACTGTAACCTCTATCATTGTAGTTATTTGTGCACTCTTAATGAAGTTAGTGCTTATTAGAAGAAACAAACACAGCTGTGTTGTGAAGGTGATTTTGAACAGACAGTATAAATCTAATTTAGTGTGGGTGCATTTCAGTATTTCTTTTGCAGATTGTAATAATTAAGCTTAATTTTTTTAATATGGTAATTAAAATACAAAATACTTTGAAATTATATTAACCAAATTGGTAACTTAAACAAGCATTAGACAGCAGCTAACACTCAGCTAACTTGTTTTATGTGTGAGTTTCTTTGTGGTACATAGTTGTGGATCATAAATGTGATCTGACTTTTATTCAAGTCAATTAACAAATAAATTGCTTTCCTCTTTAAATATTCAGATCAAATGATGCTCTGATTAATGACAAAACATAAAACATTTATTTTATCCATTACTGAAGATGTGCCCCTCACTAACAACGCTGCCATTTAATCAACAGCACTGGATTTATTTATTTATTGATTGATGCAGGCATTGACGGCAATTTTTCATTTATTATCTCTCCCTAACTGCCCTGAAACTGAGGGGGCAGTTAAGAATCTACCACATTAAGGCATTAAGCTCCATTTGCCATTCCTTATCTGACTTACCCAACTGATGAAGATCTCTCTATAATTCCTGATAGCCAACTTCATTCTCTATGACACAATTTATTTTAATGTTATCTGCAAACTTATTAACCATGCCTTGTACAATCACATCTGGTTCATCCATGTACAGCAGATGAAATACTGCAGTTTTGGTGGCACTGACTGCTGGAGATCCCTGCGAGATATGGGATTCCAAACTTCCACTATCACTTTCTGCTTCCTACCATTGTGTATCCAATTATCCCATGTGATCCAAATTTCCATAGTAACCTACCTTATGGAACCTTTTCAAAGGCCTTATTGAAGACCATAAACACTATATCTATCACCCTGCTCCCATCAACCTAGATACTTTGTCAAAAATTCATTAGACTTAATTTCCCATACACAAAGCCATGCTGACCATGTCTTTCCAACTGCATGTATATCGTGTCTCTCAGGACCCCTTCTAGTAATTTGTCTACCAGAAATATTAAACTTATTGGTCTATAGTTTCCAGATATTTTCTTTTGCAGCTCTACTTAAAAAAAGACATAAATTAACTATCCTCCGGTCTTCCAGCACTTCTCTCATCACTATCAATGATATATATATTTCAGTTGTACAGTATATATTACAACTAGAGATTTCAAAGTTTCATCTTGGGAAGTATTAAGTTCTTTGTGGTTATAGTGTTTCTTAATGCTACATCCGATCCAGAGTAACAATCATGTTCTTCTCCTTTACACTCGTATACTGAAGAATGACAATCAACAATCTTGAATCTTGAATCTAATGGTAAGAAAAACAAACAGCTATGATTTCTCTGTATAATAGGGGAGCCCTAATGGGCCAAATGGCTGATTTCTGCATCTATTTTTATGTTCGAAAGCAGTTCAACCCATCTTCTTGTTGCAGGAGAAACAATCTCATTACTCTCCTGGATTCAATAGGGACCAACTTCTGTTTCCATCTGCAAGTGGAAACAATTGTTTACTGCCATCAAATTCTTTCATAGTCCCAGATTTCTATAAATTCACCATTCAGTTTAATTTTTTCTATACAGAAAAGAGCCCCAGTATTTTCAATCTTTCTGGAAAGGTATTGACTCCAAGGCCCAGCATCATCTTAGTAAATCATACGTTTCCTCTTTCTCCATTCCCTCTATACATTTTATATATATATATATATATATATCCTGACCATTTATTCTACCAAATTATTTAATCTTGCTTCTAAGAATAACAGTAACTTTAGTAAATCAGCTCTGTATAAATGCATTATATTGTTCATATGTGCATTCCTTGCCAGAGTAAGCTATTTAATTTACATTCTCATTGACAACTAACGGCAGTTTGATAGAGTATTTCAATTTTGCCAAGTGAACGATTTCCCCAAAGTCCAAAGATCTAGAGATTGCACTCACATGGATATATGTTTTCTCTTCACCACTGCTATAACTTACGTTGACTGGGAAGGATATTGTTCTCTGAATATCTACCTCATTTGAAAACTAGAACTATGGCAACATAAACACAAGAGATTCTGCAGATGCTAGAAATCCAGGGTAACACACAAAATATGCTGGAGAAACTGAGCTGGTCAGGCAGCATCTATGGAAATGAAGAAATAGTCGACGTTTTGGACTAAGACCCTTCATCAAACTGGAAAGCAAAAAAGAAGTTGCCAGAATAGAAAGGTGGGGAGAAGGGAAGGAGGATAAGGTAGAAGGTGATAAGTGAAGCCAGGTGGGTGGGAAAGGTAAAGGACTACGGAAGAAGGAATCTAATAGGAGAGAAGAGTGGACCATAGGAGAAAGGGAAGAAGGAGGGGCGCCAGGGGATGATGAAAGGGCAGATCAGGAGAAGAGATAAAAGGCTAGAGTGGGGAACAGAAGAAGCAGGAAGGGGAAGTGGAAAAAGAAAAAAAAACAGAAGGAAAAAATCAATGTTCGTGCCATCAGGTTAGATGCTACCTAGATGGAATATGAGGTGTTGCTCCTACACCCTGAAAGTGGCCTGATTGTGGCAGAAGAGGCCATGGATCAACATGTTGGAATGGGGATGGGGACAGGAATTAAAATGACTGGCCAATGGTTCTGCTTCTAGCTGATGGAGCAGAGGTACTTGAGAAAGCAGTCCCTCAATTTATGTTGTGCCTCATCAATGTAGAGGAGGTCGTATCTGCAGCATTGGATACCACAGACAACCCCAAAAGCTTCGCAAGTGAAGCTTTGCCTCACGTAGAAGGACTGTACAGGGCCCTGAATGGAGGTGAGGGAGGAGGTGAATGGGCAGGTATTACATTTCTTGCACTTGCAGGAATATGTGGTAGGAGGGAGATTAGTAGGAAGGGAAGAATGGACAAGGGAATCATAGAGGGAGAAGTCCCTGCAGAAAGTGGAGTGTCAGGGGGAGGTAAAGATGTGTTTGGTAGTAGGATCCTGTGGAAGATGCCAAAAGTTGTGGAGAATGATGCGTTGTATTTGGAAGTTCATGGGGTGGTAGGGGAGGACAAGAGGAATCCAATCCCCATTAAGGCAGCAGGAAGATGAGGTGAGTGTGGATGTCTGCGAAATGGAGGAGATGTGTCAGAGCAGCATCAATGCTGAAGGAAGGGAAAACTTGTTCTTCAAAGGACGACATTTCTGATCTCCTGAAAAAGAAAGGCTTTTTCTGGGAACGGTTACAGCAGAGATGAAAGAACTGTGAAAAGAGGGTAGCATTTTTACAGGAGACAGGGTGGGAAGAGGAGTAGTCAAGATAGCCGTGGGAATTGGGAGTTGATAGAAGATGTTGGTAGACAGTTTGTCTCCAGAGATGGAGACAGAGAAATTGAGAAAGGGGAGGGTCATCAGAAGACGAGACAGCCTACAGGGATGAGGTCCAGCACCTGGCTGCATGGTGTGCCGACAACAATCTGGCCCTTAACACCCAGAAGACCAAGGAGATCATAGTGGACTTGAGGCATGCCAGGAGTCACACTCACGTCCCCATCTACATCAACGGAGCTGTAGTGGAGCGTGTATCAAGCTTCAAACTCCTCGGTGTCCACACTTCCGAGGATCTCACCTGGTCCCTGAACTCTTCCATCCTGATCAGAAAGGTGCAAAAGCACCTTTATTTCCTGTGGAGCATCAAGAAAGCTCACCTCTGTCCCAGGATACTGTCGGACTTTTACCGCTGTACCATTGAGAGTATCCTCACCAACTGCATCTCAGTGTGGTATGGCAATTGTCCCGTATCGGACCACAAAGCACTCCAGCATGTGGTGAATACTGCCCAGCAGATTATCAGCACCCAATTGCCCACCATTGAGAACATCTACCATAAACGCTGCCTGGGCAGGGCGAAAAGCATTATCAGGGATGCATCTCACCCTAACCATGGACTTTTTAACTCTCCTTCCATCTGGTAGGCACTACAGGAGCCTCCGCTTCCGCACCAGCAGGCACAGGAAGAGCTTCTTCCCTGAGGCTGTGACACTGCTGAACCTCTCATCACAGCGCTAAGCAGTATTGCATCTGTATTCTACTGTCTCAGTACTTTTATATTTGTGTGCTGTAGCACTTTTTTTTATTTGCAGTTATTTTGTAAATAACGCTATTTGCATTTCTGGTCAGATGCTAAACGCATTTCATTGGCTTTGTACCTGTACTCGGCACAATGACAATAAAGTTGAAACTAATCTAAATGGACCAAGTGAATTTAAGGGAAGGGTTCAAGTTGAAAGCAAAGTTGATGAAGCTGATGAGCCCAGCATGGGTAAATGAAACAGCACCAAATCACCCATCAATGTAGTGCCGTAAGAGTTGGGGAACACTACCAGGGAAGGCTTGGTATATGGACAGTTCAACATAGCCAACAAAAAGGCAGACATAGCTGGGGCCCATGTGAGTGCCTATGGCTACCACTTGAGTTTGGAAAAAAAGCGGGTGGAGCCATTGTTGTGGGTGAGGACCAGTTCTGTCAGATGGAGGAGGGTGGTGGTGAGGAGAACTAGTTGGGTCTTTTGCTGAGGTAGAAGCAGAGAGCTTTAAGCCCTTCTTGATGGGAGATAGATGTGTATAGGCACTGGAGATCCATGGTGAAAATGAGGTTGTCAGAGCCAGAGAAATAAAAGTTGTTGAGGAGATCGAGGGCATATGAAATGCCATGGAAGTAAGTGGGAAGGAACTGAACCAAGGAGGATAGAATGGAGTTGAGGTATGTGGATGTAGATGGCAACATGCAATAGAATGTTCACTTAACTGTAAACTACTCTTTCAAGACTTAATAAAGGGTGGGTCCCAGGGTGGGTACTGGGAAATTAAGGTTAATGATCTGTATAAATTCTTAAAACTTGTGGTTGAAGGTGCTACAATCAGAGCTGTTCAAACACCAGTTACCATAAAGTATCCTCTTCAGATTTTGAAGGGAACCCTGTGAGTGCCTAAATGTTTTTAATGGAGAGGTTGTATTGAAAATGGGTGGAGGCAAGGTAGTGGCCCCTGCTTCGCAGCTCAGGAAGGATCTCAAGAGGTATGACCATACGCAATTGTCTGTTCAGTCTTGCCCAAGTGGATTTATCTAGAGGACTCAAAGCAATGCAATAAACAATCTGCTGGAAGAACTCAATGCAGCCCCTGCAGAAGGAAAGGGAATTGTCAGTGCTTCAGGTCCTGGAACAGAAGCAGGGTTTTAGTTTCCTACAGATGTTGCTCAACCTGCTGAGTTCTTCCAGCAGGTTGTTTGTTACTCTAGGGTCCAGCATCTGTAGTCTCAAAGCATCTGTAATCTCAAAGAGGAGCAGGACTAACAACAACATATAGTGAACATGTACACATCTGCCACCTTCTTTGAAAGCGCTTCCAGTCAAAAATCTGTTTGTTGACAGATAAGGATGGAACACAATAACAATCCAAATGATGCGTTGAAGCTGTTGTTTGCATATATAAAGGTGGGAGTGAAAGAACATTAGCAGGGAAGAATTGGAGACCAAATGAATCTGAGTATTGATCATAACCAGTTCAAGCAACTTTGAGCCAAGGAAAGCACAGAAACAAACCTCTTCAGCCCAAGTTCACAATGACAATCAGGCACCCAATTACACTAATCTTACATTAATCAGAATCAGGTTTATTATCACCGGCATGTGACGTGAAATTTGTTAAATTAGCAGCAGCAGTTCAATGAAATACATAATCTAGCAGAGAAAAAAATTAATAATAATAAGTAAACAAATAAATCAATTACGTATACAGTATTGGATACATTTAAAAATGTGCAAAATCAGAAATACTGTAGACAGTATTAAAAGAAAAGTAAGGTAGTGTCCAAAGATTCAATGTCCATTTAGGAATCCGATGGCAGAGGGGAATCACATTATAGCACAGTAAATGGAAGGTGCTGATAAATGAACAGAGTTTTTGTCATTAACTAATAAATTTACTGTATTTTTTGCAATGTTTTGAATTATAGCACATTGATAGTTAGAATTGACTCAATCTCCTTGAAGAATCCCACCATCTCAAAGTATCAATAACACATGACCAGGTTGATGATGAGAACAGATCTTTCCCTTTCTGGCTGTAGAATCTACCTCAGAAAAAGGGATCAGATATGATATGAGGAGATGTTTTATCTTGCATCCCGAGGAATGTATATCTATAGAAAGTTTTGATCCAAGGTTCTATAGATGCTTTGATTAATAGTTTCTTGGCTCCAAAAAATCAAGGAAAATGGGGTTGACTAGGAAAGTGATTTCCCCAGTTTCTTTGTCCTTGTCTAGCTAATATGAATTGGCTAGGTATCCCCTTAAGAAAAGGACCATGCAACCAATGGCTCTGTACGTTCTCTGTACATTGCTGTATTGTGAGGATTCAGAATCGCAGAGAGAGACACAGAAAGGAAACAGACTTTACAATCCAGCAAATTCATGCCAACTATCAAATACCCAGTTATAATAATCAAACTCCAAACCAGTTTACTCTTCACACTTTCTCATCAACTCATCCTGGCATCAATCATTCATCTACACTATTTGCAGAGACATACTAACCCACATATTTTGAGGATATGAGGAGAAAGGTTGGAGGGGCACTTGGAACAAGCCCATGGCATCACAAGTAGAATGTCTAAATACGACACTTACAACAACCAAGGTCAGGATCAAACCCACGTCTTTGGAGCTGTCATCAGGTACCTTTAGATCACTGATACTGGGACACCCTCATTGAAGTGGCTTGAACCAGTTATTTGTCTGGAGTAGGCACACAGATCTGAGTTCTTTGGCTTAATAATCAATTTAGTAGAAACATAGAAAACCTACAGCACAATACAGGTCCTTCGGCCCACAATGCTGTGCCGAACATGTACTTACTTTAGAAATTACCTAGCGTTACCCATAGCCCTCTATTTTTCTAAGCTCCATGTACCTATCCAGGAGTCTCTTAAAAGACCCTATCATTTCCACCTCCACCACCGCCGCCGGCAGCCCATTCCACGCACTCACCACTCCCTGCGTAAAAAACTTACCCCTGACATTGCCTCTGTACCTACTTCCAAGCACCTTAAAAGTGTGTACTCTCATGCCAGCCATTTCAGCCCTGGGAAAAAACCTCTGACTATCCACACAATCAATGCCTCTCATCAGCTTATACACCTCTTTCAGGTAACCTCTCATCCTTCACCACTCCAGGGAGAAGAGGCCAAGTTCACTTAACTATTCTCATAAGGCATGTTCCCCAATCCAGGCAACATCCTTGTAAATCTCCTCTGCTCCCTTTCTATACTTCCCACATCCTTCCTGTAGTGAGGTGACCAGAACTGAGCACAGTACTCCAAGTGGGGTCTGATCAGGGTCCTATATAGCTGCAATATTAACTCTCGGCTCCTAAACTCAGTCCTACGATTGATGAAGGCCAATGCACCTTCAATGCTTTCTTAACCAAAGAGTCAACCTGCGCAGCAGCTTTGAGAATCCTACGGACTCAGACCCCAAAATCCCTCTGATCCTCCACATTGCCAAGAGTCTTACCATCAACACTATATTCAGCCATCATATTTGACCTACCAAAATGAACCACTTCACAATTATCTGTTACTTCATCAGCCCAGTTCTGCATCCTATTGATGTCCTGCTGTAACCTCTAACAGCCCTCCACACGATCCACAACACCCCCAACCTTTGGGACATCAGCAAATTTACTAGCCCATCCCTCCACTTCCTCATCCAGGTCATTTATAAAAATCACAAAGAGTAGGGGTGCCAAAACAGATCCCTGAGGCACACCACTGGTCACTGACCTCTATGCAGGATATGACCCATCTACAACCACTCTTTGCCTTCTGTGGGCAAGCCAGTTCTGGATCCACAAAGCAATGTTCCCTTGGATCCCATGCCTCCTTACTTTCTCAATAAGCCTAGCATGGGGTACCTTATCAAATGCCTTGCTGAAATCCATATACACTACATCTACTACTCTACCTTCATCAACATGTTTAGTGTTATCCTCAAAAAATTCAATTAGATTCATAAGGTGTGATCTGCTTTTGACAAAGCCATGCTGACTATTCCTAATCCTATTATGCTTCTCCAAATGTTCATAAATCCTGCCTCTCAGGACTTTTCCATCAACTTATCAACCACTGAAGTGAGACTCACTGGTCTATAATTTGCTGGGCTATCTCTACTCCCTTTCTTGAATAAGGGAACTACATCTGCAACCCTTCAATCTTCCAGAACCTCTCCTGCCCCCACTGATGATGCAAAGATCATTGCCAGAGGTTCAGCAGTCTCTTCCCTCATCTCCCACAGTAGCCTGGAGCACATCTCATCCAGTCCCGGAGACTTATCCAACTTGATGCTTTCCAAAACCTCCGGCACATCTTAATGTCTATATGCTCAAGCTTTTGAATTTGCTGTAAGTCATCCGTACAATCGCCAAGATCCTTTTCTATAGTGAATACTGAAACAAAGTATTCATTAAGTACCTCTGCTATCTCCTCCAGTTCCATGCACACTTTTCCACTATCACACTTGATTGGTCTTATTCTCTCCAAATCTTATCCTCGTGCTCTTCACATGTAGAATGCCTTGAGGTATTCTTTAATCCTGCTTGCCAAGGCCTTCTCATGGCCCATTATGGCTCTCCTAATTTTATTCTTAAGCTGCTTCCTGCTAACCTTATAATGTTCTAGATCTCTATCATTATCTAGTTTTGTGAACCTTTCATAACCTTTTCTTCTCTTCTTGACTAGATTTTCGACAGCCTTTGTACACCATGGTTCCTGTACCCTACCATCCTTTCCCTGTTTCATTGGATCGTACCTATGTAGAACGCCACGCAAATATCACCTGAACATTTGCCACATTTCTCCTGTACATTTCCCTGAGAAAATCTGTTCCCAACTTATGCTTCCAAGTTCCTGCCTGACAGCTTCATATTTCCCCTTACTCCTGTTGTAGGGTGGATGAAATTACCGGAGACAGAGTCACTGGGAGATACAAAGCTCCTTCTTTATTCAACACAACAAGGTACAGCAGGCATCTTACGGATGGAGACGCTTTCCGGAGAAAGGTCTGCTAGCTCATTGTGGGCTCGATATTTATATGCTAAACACAAAGGCAATCGCTACTTAAAAAGTTATAGACAATGCATAGACCATGCTTTCTCTTGAAGCTACATACAAACTATCACACCATCCTTTCCTTCCGATGCCAACATGCCTGGTATCCACAGCCTTTAGGAATGTAAGTTAAGTCTACGATACATTATTTGGCATTTCCCGTGCTAACATAGAAGACAATTAATATTTATAATGTATAGATAATACTGTCTTCAAAACGACAGCATCAGGTCGGACTAAGGGGCCAGAAGCATCTGGTATTCACACCTTTTTAGGAAGCGCATTGTTGTGGACTCAATGCAATTTGTAATTTGTCAAATACAAGTCTGGTGGCCAAAGTCATTTAAGTGTAAACAAATCATCTACCCAAAAAACTCACTCTAACACTCCAATTAAACACTTTGCTAACTTGTCTGTTCCTATCCTTCTCCAATGCTATAGTAAAAGAGATAGAGTTGTGATCACTATCTCCAAAATGCTCTCCCACTGTGAGATCTGACACCTGACCAGGTTCATTTCTCAATACCAGATCAAGTACAGTCTCTCCTCTTGTAGGCTTATCTACATATTGTGTCAAGAAACCTTCCTGAACACACCTAACAAACTCCACCTCATCTAAACCCCTTGCTCTAGGGAGATGCCAATCAATATTTGGGAAATTAAAATCTCCCACCACGACAACCCTGTTATTATTACACCTTTCCAGAATCTGTCTCCCTGCCTGCTCCTCGATGTCCTTGTTACTATTGGGTGTTCTATAAAAAAAACACCCAAGTAGAGTTATTGATCCCTTCCTGTTTCTAACTTCCACCCACAGAGACTCAGTAAACAATCCCTCCATGACTTCCTCCTTTTCTGCTGGCGTGACACTATCTCTGATCAGCAGTAGTACCACACACCCACCTCTTTTGCCTCCTTCCCTGTCCTTTCCGAAATATCTAAAGCCTGGCACTCTAAGTAACCATTCTTGCCCCTGAGCCATCCAAATCTCTGTAATGGCCCCAACGTTATAGCTCTAAGTACTGATCCATGCTCTAAGCTCATCCGCTTTGTTCATAATGCTTCTTGTTTTAAAATAGACACATCTCAAACCATGGATATGAGCGCATCCCTTCTCTATCACCTGCCTACTTCCCTCTCACATTGTCTCCAAGCTTTCTTTATTTGTGAGCCAACTGCCCCTTCCTCCATTTCTTCAGTTTGGTTCCCAGGTAGTGTTGATTTAGCTTATCAGTTAACTTCCAGTTCCTTTAACAGAGATACTAATATACACAGGATCGCTTCAGACCCAAGTCATTTGGGTAGTGAGGGTTGTAGTGGAAGAGAATGCCCTGTTTCATGGACACACAACCAAAAGTGATTCTGCAGATACTGAAAGTCTTGAGCAACAAACTCAAAATGCTGCAGGAAATCAGCAGGTTAGGCACCATCTATGAGAGGGAATAAATAGCATCAGCAAAGGAGGAAGGGAGGGAGATATTTTGGCTTCATCGCTCTACATTTCCATTCCTTACCAAGTGTCTAGGCTGGAACATCAACTGCTTATTCCTCCAAAGAAGCTCCCTGATCTGCTGAGTTTCTCTAGTATTTGCTTTAGAAACTATAGGCCAATTAGCTTGTGTTGCTTTAGAAACTACGGGCCAGTGAGTTTGATCACAGTGATTGGGAGGATGTTGGAGTCGATTACTAAGGATGAGGTCTCTGGGGTTTGGAGGCACATGATAAAATAGCTGTAGCCTGTAAGGTTTCCTCAAGGGAAAATCTTGCCTGACAAATCTGTCAGAATTCTTTGAAGAAATAATAAGTAGGATAGACAAAAGAGAATCAATTGATGTTGTGTTCTTGGATTTTCAGTAAGCCTTTGACAAGGTGCCACACATGAGGCTGCTAAACAATCTATGAGTCCATTGTATTACAGGAAAGATTCTAGCATGGATAAGGCAGTGACTGATTGGCAGAAGGCAAAGAGTGGTAATAAACGGAGCCTTTTCTAGTTGGTTGCTGGTGATTAGTAATGTTCCACAGGGGCCTGTGTTGGGATCAATTCTTTTTACATTATACATTAATGATTTGGTGATGGAACTGATGGCTTTGTGGCAAAGTTTGCAGATGATATGAAGATAGATGATGGAAGGGCAGGTAGTTTTGAGGAAGTATAGAGGCTACAGAAGAACTTAGATTGATTAGGACAAAGGGCATAGAAATGGCAGATGGAATACAGTGTCAGGAAGTGTATGGCCATGCACTTTGGTAGAATAAATAAAAGGGTTGACTATTTTCTAAATGAAGAGAAAATACAAAAAAAAACTGAGGTGCAAAGGGACTTGAGTCCTTGTGCAGGATTCCCTAAAGGTTAATTTGTAGGTGGAGTCTGTGGTGAGGAAGGCAAATGCAATGTTAACATTCATTTCAAGACTAGAAAATAAAATATAGGGTGTAATGTCGAGACTTTATACAGCACTGTTGAGGCCTCACTTGGATATTGAGTAGTTTGGGCCCCTTATCTTAGAAAGGATTTGCCAAAACTGGAAAGGGTTCAAAGGAGGTTCATGAAAATGATTCCAAGATTGAATGGCTTGTCATATGAAGAGCATTCGGTTTTTCTGGGTCTGTATTCACTAGAATTCAGAAGAATGAAGGGTGACCTAATTGAAACCTATCGAATGGTGAAAAGCCCCGACAGAGTGGATGTGGAGAGGATATTTCCTATGGTGGAAGAGTCCATGACCAGAGGACATAACTTCAGAATAGAGGGGTATCCTTTTGGAATGGAGATGAGGAGGAAGTTTTTCAACCAGAGAGTGGTGAATCTGTGGAATCTGTAGAGCCCAAGTCTTTATGTATATCTAAGACAGAGATTGATAGATTCTTGATTGTCCAGGGCATGAAGGGATATGGGAAGAAGACAAGAAATGGGGGCTGAGAGGAAAATTGAATCAGTCATGATGAAATGGTGCAGCAGACTCGATGGGCCAAATTAGACCATAAGTCACCTATACCTTATGGTCTTACGGTCTTTGTTTCATCTACTATTTTAGAATTGTACACATAGAACACTACAGCACAAGATCACGCCCTTCAGCTCATGATATCTACACTGACCATGATGCTGCTCCAAACTAACCCCTTCTGCCTGCACTATATCCCTCCAATCCCTAACTATTCATGTGCATGTCTAAATGTCTGTAAAACATTGTTATTGTAACTGCCTTTTACCACTTCCCCTGTCAGCATGTTCCAGTAACTTCAGTGTGAAGAAAACTTGCCTTGTAAATTGCTTTAAACTTTTCCCCTCCAACTTGAAGCTATTCCCTGGCATTTCCAATATTTGGAGTTCTTATGATTTTCCAGTGGACTGCTGAGGGAAAGCTGTACCATCAGAGATGCATCTTTAGATTGGGATGTTAAGATGAGACTCCAGATGCCATTCTACATGGATGGAAAATAATCTGGTGCATTTATTCCAAAAAATAGAAGTGGGAGAAATATGCCTAGTATTTAGCTAATACTTTAATGTTAAAACAACATGACAACAAATTGACCAGAAATGGCTCATCTACCTATTGAACCTACTACACTTGCTTTGAACAGATAACCCAACACCTTAGTGTTCACCTTCACTGCACTTTCTCTGTAGAAGTTAAACTTCATTCTGTTTTGTTATTGGTTTGTCTTATCCTATCTCAAAGCACTCATTTGCTCTGTATGAATTTGTGTGCAAGCCAAGAAGATTTTCTCTGTATGTTGGTACCTGTAACAATAATAAACTAATACCTACAGCAATGATCCCCTCAGCCGTATAAAACACACGTCTTCCAGATTCAAACAGCAGTGGGTGGGTGCAGAAAAACCAGCCTTACCTTCAGAATTGCTATAGAAGTTTCTGCCCCTTTACTTGCAGAAGGCAAAGGGTGGTTATAGATGGTTCATATTCTGCATGGAGGACGGTGTCCAGTTGTGTTCTACAGGGATCTGTTCTGGGTCCCCTCCTCTTCGTGAGTTTTAGAAAAGGCCTGGATGAGGAAGTAGAAGGGTGGGTTAGTAAGTTTGCTGATGACACAAAGGTGGGAGGTGCTGTGGATAGTCTGCAGACTCTTCAGAGATTATAGCGGGACATCGATAGGATGTAGAAATGGGCTGAGAAGTGGCAGATGGAGTTCAAACCAGACAAATGTAAAGTGGTTCATTTTGGTAGATCAAATTTGAAGTCAGAATATCGTATTAATGCTAAGACTCTTGGCGGTGTGGAGGATCAGAGAGATCTTGGGGTCTGTGTCCATAGGACATTCAAAGCTGCTGCACAGGTTGACAGTGTTGTTAAGAAGGTGTATGGTGTGTTGGCCTTCATCAACCATGGAATTGAGTTCTAGAGCTGGTTAGACCCCACTTGGAGTACTGTGTTCAGTTCTGGTCACCTCATTACAGGAAGGATGTGGATGCTATAGAGAGGGTGTAGAGGAGATTTACAAAGATGTTGCCTGGATTGGAGAGCATTTCTTATAAGGACAGGTTGAGAGAACCTAGCTTTTTCTCCTTGGAGCAATGGAGGATGAGAGGTGGCCTGATAGAGGTGTATAAGATGATGAGAGGCATTGATCATGTGGATAGCCAGAAGATTTTTCCCAGAGCTGAAATGGCTAACACAGGGGAGCATAGTTTTAGTATGCTTTGAAGTAGGCACAGAGGGGAGGACAGGGGTAAGTTTTTCACACAGAGAACGGAGGGTGCATTGAATGGACTGCTGGTGACAGTGGTGGAGGCAGATACGATAAGGTCTTTTAAGAGACTCTAAGGTAGGTACATGGAGCTTAGAAAAATAGACGGCTATGTGGTATGGTAATTCTAGGCAGTTTCTAGAGAGAGCTACATGGTTGGCACAACATGGTGGGCTGACGGGCCTGTAATGTGCTGTAGATTTCCATGTTCTATGTTACTTAGATGCTAACAGCACAACGTTTATGAATACTTCAAAAACATCAACAACACTTTTTAAAACTATTAAAAGTTGTTCTCAATATTTAGTGAAATAGGAATCAAGCCATGTCAAAAAACACTAACAATCAATTAAAACATTTAAGTACATACAATTTGAAACTGGCCTTTCTTCTGAGTGACTTTCTCGTCAACAAAAATGGGCAGAGTCTCTGAACCAACACCCACTCTAGTATAGTTCAAGTTCAGCAGACAGATCACCCAGTTTAATTGCAGGAGGTTCACAAAATGTTGGTGTCATTATATAATTAACTGGCAAAATCCCAGCAACTACTGTCAGGAAGTTGGGTACTTTCTGCCCACACTTGGGGTGTATGGGGTTGAGTGGGATCCAGGATCAGCCATGATGGAATGATGGAGCTGACTCGATGGGCTGAATGGCCTAATTCTGCTCCTATGTCTATGGTTTCATGGTCTTATAGACATCACTTGCACAAAATGACTGAACATTCAATCACGCATAGGAGAATTCTACACTTACTGGGCTGTCTCAAAGGGAAGTTAACGACATGGAGTCACATTTTGATGAGGCTACCCAGGCAGGAGATTACCCTTTTAAAGCAATATTCACTTAGCCCCATGTTTCACTCAAAAATTGACATCCACACAGTCTTCAAGATGGACTTGGTCATAGGGTCAGGTTCAAAAGCATGTCTTAAGGGAGGAAAGGTAGGCAGGCTACTGAAGTATTCAGACAATTGACAGGTTCAATCTTCAGCTATGTCTTTCTTGAGGAAGACCACTGCAGATTTATTTTTCTCATGCAGCCTTTCTGCCGTGAACCTGACAAGCATTTGAAGTGTAAGTGAGTTCAAGTCTCCTGCTTCAGGACTGTAAACACTTAAATTGCAACTTGACTCAATGGTGACACTCATTGCCTCAGTTAAAAAGGTCATTAGTTCAAGACCCATGTCAAGGCATGAGTAAATAGGTTGAAATTTCGGCAGATTACTGATGGCAAATCCTGACCTGTCAGAAGTGCCATCTGTGAGATAGAATGTTAAACCAAGGTCCTGGTGATTCACTCAGATATAGCACATCCCATCATAGTATTTACAGAAGTGCAAAGATGTTCACTTGAGTTCTGCCCATCATTTATCTCTCAGCCAACCAGAACCACCTCCCACAGTCTACAATAGCTGCTCCAAGACATGTCTTGCTGATGGTAGCCTGTTGCTTGATCTTCACCTTTACAGCTGAGCATTGCCACAATTGTCTGCACAGTGGGGAAACAGCCCACTCATGAGGCCCAACAGTTAAAACTCAACAGGCCTCCCACTTGAATTTCTATGGATTACTGTCTGTACATATCAATTTCTCAGATTAAAATGGGTACCCTTTCCTGCTTGATAGTAAAGCTTTAAGACAATTGGCAGATCTAATCTTGTTTTCTCGAGAAGGACTTCACTGCAGATTGTTTTTTTTTCTTATGTGACCTTTCTGCAGTAAACCTTGACAAGCTTTTCAAGGGTAAGTTCAAGCCTTCTCTTCAGACTTCACAGATGGATAGGGTCTTAAGGAGAGATTTTGGCATGTTGGCCTTCAGAAATCAAAGTATTGGGGTACAGGAGTTTGTATGTTACACAGAGAATGTATAAGCTGTTGGTGAGGCCTAATTTGGAGTATTATGTGCAGTTCTGGTTACCTATCAGAAAGATATCAATAAGATTGAAAGAGTACAGAGGAAATTTGCAAGGATTTTACTGGGACTTAAGGACCTGAGTGATAGGGAAAGGTTGAATAGGTTAGTATTTTATTGCCTGGAGCATAGGAGAATGAGGGGAGATTTGTTAGAAGTACACATAATTATGAGGAGTATAGATACGATAAATGCTAGCAGACTTTTTCCACTGAGGTTGGGTGAGACTAGAACTGGAGGCTATGGGTTAGGGGTGAAAGATGAAATGTTGAAGGTGAATGTGAGGGGGATCTTCTTTACCTGGAGGGTGGTGCGAGTGAGAAATGAGCTGCCTGCTGAAGCTGGGGGGTGTGGGTTCAATTGCAACACTTAAGAGGCTTGAATAAATACATGGAGAGGAGCAGTATATGGAACTAGGCAGAATACCAGTCCGGCGTGGACTAGGCGAGTGGAAGGGCCTATTTCTGTGCTGTAGTGCTCCATAATTCTATGACTCTAATTGCTTTTATCGATTGATTTGATAAATACCACAGCTTCCTGGATTGTTGTTCCAGCCAGCCAAAAACAATGCCTCACATTTCCTCAATCAACTAATTAAATCCCTGGAAACGATGCTTGGTTCTCTTCAGATTCATGTTGCTGATTATTTAATTGACAGGTCCAGACATGGTGTTGATATTGACAGTATGCAGCTGGCCCTACTTGTGGCAAATCACTTCTTCTGTCAACTGCATCGTTTCCTGATCAGTACCGATTTGTTCCCATTATTGATGTAAGCAGTCTGATTCCTCATCAATATCAATCACTTCTGCTTTCGTGATTCATCTCTCCACAATTGATGGTCACTTTGTAATGTCAAAGTAAGTGATATACAAGGTCAGGTGGAGGCGATGGCAGTCTCCAGTGTCTGGCCTGATACACAGTATGAAAACACAGGTCCTGGAATTAAGTAGGGATGCATGAGTTAAAGAAGTGTTTAAAGCAAGTTTAGAATAATATTGTAAATTAGCAGCTTCCAATATATATGTGTGTATACTAGAAAGATGTAAAAAAAACAAGCTGTACTGACAGAAATGTTCACAGGGATGTCACAAGAAAGGTGTTTGAAGTGAAAATTTCAAGATTACGCAAGCTATGTTATGCATGCCAGAATAGGAGAAAACTTCTACAAGCTCAATCAATTCGTCTGAATCTTTGTTATTCTTTTTATATATATACACACACACACACACACACACACAAATTGGGATGTACGCAGTGAAATAAGTGGTGAAACTGAGGTAATAAACCACAGATGATGTATCAGTCAGTTACTGTGCAGGAATAGGAAAGTGAAACAAGGGAGCTCTGGTGAGGTTGATGTAGAATACAAGTCTTGCGGGTCATATATTTTTACACTGATGTTCTGTAATTTCACAAGGGTTGCCTGTTCACACAGATTAACCATGTGCAGTGATATACATCACCAACCCTGTACCTATTATTTACTTAGCGATGCGTGCAGGGCAGCTTCTTCCGGTACTGTACTTCAAAACACATTGCCTCAGCAACCCCACAGCCATGATAAACATTAACCTAAGCACGGGACAGTTTACAATGACCAATTAACCTATCTGATCCATAGCTGACTGTGGGAGGAAACCAGAGCTCTTGGGGAAAAACCATGCCTTCCACAGAGAGGACATATAGAGACTCCTTACAGAATGGCACTGGAATTGAACTCCAGTGCTGGAATACCCTGATAGCACCACGCTAACTGCTATGCTACCGTGGTGCCCAAATCCATGTGGCATTCATGAGGATGTTACTTATTTGCCTATAAAGTATTTATGATTTGTTACAAATATCAGCAGGATGTTGGAGATCTTTTACCTGTCTGTTGTAGTGAGTGCAGTCTTCTTTGCGGCTTTATGTTGGGGGAGCAGCATCGGTGCTGGTGATGCAAAAAGACTAAATAAACTCATCAAAAAGGCTGGATGTGTCCTTGGCTGCAACCCAGACTCTTTCGTGTTAGTGGTGGAGAGGAGGTCACTAAACCAACTAAACACGATGAAAAATCTGGCACTTTCCCTCCATGACCTACTGAACAGGCAGCAGAGCACCATCTCAAACAGACTCATTCAGCTCACCGATCACAAGGATCATTACAGAAAATCTTTCTTACCAAATGCAAGAAGCATATACAACAGTTCATCTCTGTGCAACAGGAGAACACACATCATAGTGCAATTGTTTTATTATTATTGTACAGTATTTCACATTATGGCACATTGGTAAATGATTATTGTGTATATTATTATTCTGTATTTTATTATTAATATCATTATTATATTTATTATTATTGCTAAGTGTGTTTTTAAATGTTGCTGCTGTGACAAAATAATTTCACACTCAGGATCAATAAAGTACTTATTATTATTATTATTGAAAATAATAATATCTTCCATATATTCATAGACTTCAAGAAGGCATTCAGCAGGGTTTGGTATGATGCACTCTGGGCCACAATAAAGAGATACAACATGAGCCAGAAGCTGATCCAAACCATCAAGCCACTGTACACCAAGATAGGAGATCAATCAGAACTGAGAGGGTGCTGTTGGTACAAATTAGAGGTCCATCATACCAGTCTCTTCTGGAGATTGATGGGAGAAGCTTGGGAGGATGAAGCTTAACGGCGACTCCTTTGCTTGAATCTTCAGAAACAGCGACTAATATCAAAGAAGATAGTAAAAGCTTTTTTTAAGTATATAAAGGATAAAAGAGAGTTGAGGGTAGATATAGGACCAATAGAAAATGACGCTGGAGATATTGAAATGAGAGGCACAGAGATGGCAGAGGAACTGAATACATATTTTGCATCAGTCTTCACATTACCTGGAGCTTAGAGAAATAGAGGGCTAGGGCTAACCCCAGGTAATTTCTAAAGTAAGTACGTGTTTGGCACAGCGTTGTGAGCTGACGGGCCTGTATTGTGTAGTAGGTTTTCTATGCTTCTATGGAAGACATCTGCAGTATGCCGGACATTCATGAGTGTCAGGGAAGTGAAGTATGTACAGTGAAAATTATGACTGAGAAGGTGCTCAGGAAGCTTAATAGTCTGAGGGTGGATAAATCTCCTGGACCTGATGGAATTCATTCTCGGGTTCAGAATGGAGCAGCTGGAGAGATTGCGGAGGCATTAACAATGATCTTTCAAGAATCGATAGATTTTGGCATTGTAACGAATGACTGGAAATACTGAAACTTTTAAGGCATTGGTCAGATGGCATTTGGAATCTTGTGAGCAATTTTGGGCCCCTTTACATCAGAAAGAATGGGCTGGCATTGGAGAGGGTCCAGAGGAGGTTTATGAGAAAGATCCTGTGATTGAAAGGGTTAATGTACAAGGAGTGTTTGGTGACTCAGAACAGGAACTTGCTGGAGTTTAGAAGAATGAGGGGATCTCTCTGAAACCTTTCAAATATTAAATGCCTAGATAGAGTGAATGACTTCTGTCGTGGTGGAATCTAGGATCAGAGGGCACAGCCTCAGAAAGAAAAATGTCCCTTTAGAGCAGACATGAGTCGGAATTTCTTTAGCCAGAGGGCAGTGAATCTGTGGAATTTATTGCCACAAATGGCTGTGTAGTCCAAGTCTTTGGGTATATTTAAAGCAGAGGGCTGCAGATTCTTAATTAGTAAGGTGTCAAAGGTTATGGGGAGAAGGCTGAGAATGGAATCAATAGGGATAATTAATCAGCCATTATCAAATAAAAGAGAGAACTTAATGGGCTGAATGACCTACTTCAGTTCCTAAGTCTTATAAGAAATCTACAATTGACTCCATGTATTTTGCTCCACTTTGATCCATCTCCTATGTGATTGTTGTGGTACATTTTTCTACATAAATGGCTTTCCAGATGTCAGGGATTTAGGTTTCAAACTCCAAAGTACGGGTATAGTTGGCATCTTGAAGGAAAGTCAATAGACATGCTTTAACTATTGGCAATGTACAGTATATAATAGGTGGATGATCTGTTCACTCAGTGCAGATTAAATAATAATGACTTTCCCCAGTGTCATCACTCATTACTGTCATGCATATTGTATATCCTTTGATATCCTTAATTCAGTTCTGCAGTTTCTCAATAATGCTACATCCTAAACTAGTGTATTAATTAGCATAGCTGGAGATTAGGAGATGGTTAAGATTTACACAAAAGACAGGGCGCCAGTGCACTGGAAAAACTCAGTTAATGTGCATATCAGAGAAACTATTATTATATTAAGTGTATTGTCCTTGTTCCGTTGTTTCTTTTCCATTCTTAAGAGAAGGGTTATCTTGTGTGTCCAATTTCATTGAGTCATCAACCATGGAAACCAACACTTTGCCTTCCAAGTCCATGCTGAACATTAATCATCCTCTACACTAAACCTATTCTACATTCCCCTTCAGTATTCCCAGATTCTATCACTTCCTACACACTAAAATCAATTTATGGCGGTCAGTTAACTTACTACACGTCTTCAGAATGTGGGAGGAAACCAAAGCACCCAGTGATCACAGGGAGAACATTGGAACATCCAAACAGACAGCCTCTGAAGTCAGGATTGAACCCAAATCACTGGGGCTGTGAGGCACCATCTTCACTAGCAGCGTCTCTGTGATAACTTGTTGGAGTAAATTCTCAGAATGGGCATCCAATGCAGATGCCACAATTTAACTACAGCGTATATTACAGGTGGATGATTTAATGTTCTCTGTTTATACGATCACCAAAAGATAGAAACAGAAATATAGAAAACCTACAGCACAATACAGGCCCTTTGGCCCACAAAGCCGTGCCAAATGTGTCCTTACCTTGGAACTACCTAGGCTTACCCATAGCCCTCTGTTTTTCTAAGCTCCATGTACCTATCCAAAAGTCTCTTAAAAGACCCTATCGTATCTGCCTCCACCACCACCACCCCATTCCATGCACTCACCACTCTCTGCATAAAAAAATTACCCCTGATATCTCCTCTATCCCTACTTCCAAGCATCTTAAAGCTATGTCCTCTCATGCTAGCCCTTTCAGCCCTGGAAAAAAGCTTGGACTATCCACACAATCAATGCTTCTCATCATCTTATACACCTCTATCAGGTCACCTCTCATCCTCTGTCGCTCCAAGGAGAAAAGGCCGAGTTCACTCAATCTATTCTCATAAGGCATGCTCCCCAATCCAGGCAACATCCTTGTAAATCTCCTCTGCACCCTTTCTATGGTTTCCACGTCCTTCCTTTAGTGAGGCAACCAGTATTGAGCACAGTACTCCCAGTGGGGTCTGACCAGGGTCCTATATAGCTGCAACATTACCTCTTGGCTCTTAAACTTAATCTCATGGTTGATGAAGGACAATGCACTGTATGCCTTATTAACCACGGAGTCAACCTGTGTAGCAGCATTGAGTGTCCTATGGACTCAGACCCCAAGTTCCCTCTGATCCTCTACACTGCCATGAGTCTTACCATTAATACTATATTCTGCCATTAATAATATATTCTATACTTGACCTACCAAAATGAACCATCTCACACTGGGTTGAACTCCATCTGCCACTTCTCAGCCCTATTTTGCATCTTATCAATGTCCCGCTGTAACCTCTGACAGCCCTCCACACTATCCACAACACCCCTAACTTTTGTGTCATCAGCAAACTTACTGACTCATCCCTCCACTTCCTCATCCAGGTCATTTATAAAAATCATGAAGAGTAGCAGTCCCAGAACAGATCCCTGAGGCACACCACTGGTCACCAACCTACATGCAGAATATGACCCGTCTACAACCACTATTTGCCTTTGTGGGCAAGCCAGTTCTGGATCCACAAAGCAATGTCCCTTGGACCCCATGCCTCCTTACTTTCTCAATAAGCTTTGCATGGGGTACCTTATCAAATGCCTTGCCGAAATCCATATACACAACACCTACTGCTCTACCATCATCAGTGTGTTTAGTCACATTCTCAAAGGAGTTCAACCAGTCTCGTAAGGCATGACCTGCCTTTGACAAAGCCATGTTGACTATTCCTAATTATATTATGCCTCTCTAAATGACCATAAATCTTGCCTCTCAGGATAAAATGTCCTCTGTTCTTGTGGCATAAATTTGCAGTTTTAACTTATCAGTTTCTTTAGTAATTAATTTATGATACATGGGCATCAAAGACTGGCAGGAAATCTCTCTCATCCAACTTTCTGAATGTAAATCAAGGAAAATCCACGGGCAAAGCCACAGTCATGTTTTTGAATAAAAGGGTTTGTTAGCAGTGTCCCACTGAAGACCTCAATCTCAGAAAAGGGCAATGAGCTCGTTTCCATAGAGGTTTATCTGCTGCTATGAGGTACATGGATTGTGTCTGCTCCTTCGTCAAATTTTTGGTGAGATTTAAACAATGAACAATGGCAAATGTTACTTAAAGGGTTGACGGTGGATATGCAATGGCAAGCATTTAAAGATCACATGGATGAAGTGCAACAGTTGTTCATTCCAGTTTGGCAAAAGAATAAACCAGGGAAGGTAGTGCACCCATGGCTGACAAGGGAAATTAGGGATAGTATCAATTCCAAAGAAGAAATATACAAATTAGCCAGAAAAAGCAGCACACCTGAGGACTGGGAGAAATTCAGAGTCCAGCAGAGGAGGACAAAGAGCTTAACTAGGAAAGGGAAAAAAGATTATGAGAGAAAACTGGCAGGGAACATAAAAACTGACTGTAAAAGTTTTTATAGATATGTGAAAAGAAAAAGATTGGTTAAGACAAGGTAAGTCCCTTACAGTCAGAAACAGGTGAATTGATTATGGGGAACAAGGACATGGCAGACCAATTGAATAACTACTTTGGTTCTGTCTTCACTAAGGAGGACATAAATAATCTTCCAGAAATAGTAGGGGACCGAGGGTCAAGTGAGATGGAGGAACTGAGGGAAATACATGTTAGTAGGGAAGTGGTGTTAGGTAAATTGAAGGGATTGAAGGCAGATAAATCCCTCGGGCCAGATGGTCTGCATCCCATAGTGCTTAAGGAAGTAGCACAAGAAATAGTGGATGCATTAGTGATAATTTTTCAAAACTCTTTAGATTCTGGATTAGTTCCTGAGGATTGGAGGGTGGCTAACGTAACCCCACTTTTTAAAAAAAGGAGGGAGAGAGAAACCAGGGAATTATAGACTGGTAAGCCTGACATCGGTGGTGGGGAAAATGCTAGAGTCAGTTATCAAAGATGTGATAACAGCACATTTGGAAAGCGGTGAAATCATCGGACAAAGTCAGCATGGATTTGTGAAAGGAAAATCATGTCTGACGAATCTCATAGAATTTTTTGAGAATGTAACTAGTAGAGTGGATAGGGATGGATGTGGTATATCTGGATTTTCAAAAGGCTTTGGACAAGGTCCCACACAGGAGATTAGTGTGCAAACTTAAAGCACACGGTATTGGGGGTATGGTATTGATGTGGATAGAGAATTAGTTGGTAGACAGGAAGCAAAGAGTGGGAATAAACGGGACCTTTTCAGAATGGCAGGCAGTGATGAATGGGGTACCGCAAGGCTCAGTGCTGGGACCCCAGTTGTTTACAATATATATTAATGACTTAGACGAGGGAATTAAATGCAGCATCTCCAAGTTTGCAGATGACACGAAGCTGGGCGGCAGTGTTAGCTGTGAGGAGGGTGCTAAAAGGATGCAGGGTGACTTGGATAGGTTAGGTGAGTAGGCAAATTCATGGTAGATGCAATTTAATGTGGATAAATGTGAGGTTATCCACTTTGGTGGCAAGAACAGGAAAACAGATTATTATCTGAATGGTGGCCGATTAGGAAAAGGGGAGGTGCAACAAGACCTGGGTGTCATTGTACACCAATCTTTGAGAGTGGGCATGCAGGTACAGCAGGCGGTGAAAAAGGCGAATGGTATGCTGGCATTCACAGCAAGAGGATTCGAGTACAGGAGCAGGGAGGTACCACTGCAGTTGTACAAGGCCTTGGTGAGACCACACCTAGAGTATTGTGTGCAGTTTTGGTCCCCTAATCTGAGGAAAGACATCCTTGCCATAGAGGGAGTACAAAGAAGGTTCACCAGATTGATTCCTGGGATGGCAGGACTTTCATATGATGAAAGACGAGATCGACTAGGCTTATGCTCTTTGGAATTTAGAAGATTGAGGGGGGATCTTATTGAAACATATAAAATTCTAAAGGGATTGGACAGGCTAGATGCAGGAAGATTGTTCCCGATGTTGGGGAAGTCCTAAACGAGGGGTCACAGTTTGAGGATAAAGGGGAAGCCTTTTAGGACTGAGATGAGGAAAAACTTCTTCACACAGAGAATGGTGAATCTGTGAAATTCTCTGCCACAGGAAACAGTTGAGGCCAGTTCATTGGCTATATTTAAGAGGGAGTTAGATATGGCCCTTGTGGCTAAAGGGATCAGGGGGTATGGAGAGAAGGCAGATACAGGGTTCTGAGTTGGATGATCAGCCATGATCATACTGAATGGCGGTGCAGGCTCAAAGGGATGAATGGCCTACTCCTGCACCTATTTTTTACATTTCTATGTTTCTAACAGTACAGCACAGGGCAGACCCTTCAGCCCACACTGTTGTGCTAAATTTTAACCTATTCCAAGATCTCTCTGGTGACACCACACAAAGTGCTATTATTTTGATGATTTTTTTTATTTTTGATTCTATGTTTTTGTGCCTCCAAAAAACTTTGTAGATATTCAGTTTTCAGGCCCAACTGCACCTTAAACTTTTACACTCCAGAGATTCTGGAAGTATTGTGTTCATGTCAGTGGGATGCAGATTCAGAGGAACAAATTTGCAACTCATTCTTCTTTATTTTCTATTGGTCATGAGTTGGTCAGGAGCCAGGTTACGTATTCTCCAGAAGGAACCCTTCCCTCAAGATATAGAACAACTTACTAATCCCTTCTACCTACATAATGTCTTATCCTTCCATATCCCTCATAAGAGCCTACCTAAATGTCTCTTAAAAGTTGCTAATGTCTCTGTCTCTACCACCACACCTGAGAAAAAGATACGGTCTATCTACTTATCTATTTCTCTCAATCTTATAAACCTCTCTCAGATCTCCCCTTTGCCATGTCGGAGAAAACAACCCAAGTTTGCCCACCCTCTCGTCATAATACATGCCCCCTGATCCAGACAGCATCCTGGTAAATCTCATCTACACCCTTTCCAAAGTCTTAGCATCCTTCCTACTTTGGGGCAACTAGAATTGTATGCAATATTCCAGATTTGGCCTAAGTAGTGTCTTATAAAGCTGCAACACAATTTCTGACTTTTGAACTCAATGCCTCAATTAATAAAAGAAAGCCTGCCATAAGCCTTCTTAACCACCCTATCAACCTGTGTAGCCACTTTCAGGAAGCAATGAAGTTGGGACCCAAAATCCCTCTGTTCCTCAGTAACATTAAGGTTTTTTTGCCCTGAACAGTGTACTGTCTTTTTAAATTTAACTCAGCAATGTATAATACTTCACATTTGGGTGGGCTAAGCTCCATCTTCCATTTCTCCATCCATATCTGCAACTAGTTTATATCCCACTGCTTTTGTTGCCAGTTTTCTACAATATCCACACCACCACCAGACTTTGTATCGTCTGCACACTTTCTAATACATCCATCTACATTTTTATTCAGTTCATCTACATACATCAGACACAGCGGAAGTCGCAGTTCCAATGCAGATCCCTGAGGAACATCACTAATCACAGACCTCCAGCTAGAATAAGCCCTATCAACCATTACCCTCTGTCTTGCATGGGCTAGCCAGTTCTGAATCCAAATGGACAACTCACCATGGAGACCATCCATCTTAATCTTCTGGATGAGCCTCCCATGATGCACCTTGTCAAACACTTTACTTAAATCCATGCTGGCAACATCTACATCACTACCTTCATCACTCGTCAAAAAGCTTTATCAACTTAGTGAGACACAACTTGCCCTGCACAAAGCCATGCTGACTCTCCTTAATTAGGGCATGGTTTTCCAAATGATTGTAAACTCTATTCCTCAGAATTTCCTCCAATAACTTCCCCAACATTGATGTAAGACTCAGCAGTCAATAGTTTTCAGGAATATTGCTGATTTCCTTCATGAATAACGGAACAACATTAGCTATTTGCCAGTCCTTTGTGACCTTGCCTGTGGCTAGAAAGAACAGGAAGATATTAGTCAAGACCACAACATTCTCACCTCTTGCCTGTCTCAATAGCCTGGGGTATATCCCATAAGA
Source organism: Mobula hypostoma (assembly GCF_963921235.1). Classification (NCBI taxonomy): domain Eukaryota; kingdom Metazoa; phylum Chordata; class Chondrichthyes; order Myliobatiformes; family Myliobatidae; genus Mobula; species Mobula hypostoma. The sequence goes on along the minus strand of NC_086108.1, from coordinate 86,709,060 downwards.
CCCTAGAAACTTATTTACATTAATGCTCTTTAAGAGATCCAGCACTACCCCATCCTTTTATTAATATGCCCTAGCATATTAATACGCTCAGCACTGATCTCCTGTTCCATCATGCCCTCCTCCTCGGTAAATACTGATGTAAAATACTCATCCAAGCAAATATTTCCCCCTTTATCCTTGAATGGTCCTACCCTCTCCTTAGTTATCCTCTTACACGATGAATGTATGGAATGCCTTGGGATGCTCTTTAATCCTCCTCACCAAGAACTTTTCATGGTCCCTAATTCCCTTCTTTAGTCCTTTTCTAGCTTCTTTATAATCCTCAAGGGGAGAGAATGCTAAAGGTGTAGGTAATGTTTTTGTATACCCAAATGTGCTGAAGTCCTACAGGGAGAATTGTCCATCAAAACTGAGACACATAAAAAGGAAGGGAATTGAGGCATACAAACTTCATGCAGGCAAATGTGCAGTTTAAATTGGCATTATTGTCAGCACATACACTGTGGGCCAAAGGGCCTGTTGTACTCTTCTGTGTTCTAACTTGCACACCCTTTTTTTCAAATCCCATCTTCTCCCCCGTAAACATTTTCACCATTCACTTTCTTGTCCCATTTGAGCCCCACAGTGTGCCAAAAATCAACATTCTGATCAAATTGTGCCAACTATAGATTCTTACAAGCCTCCTTTATCATCTTTGTCATTTATCCCTGGCAAACATGCTCTACAGTAAATACCCGTGTTTGAATTTACGAGTGAAATCCTCTGTGGAGATTTCCAGAGCTTCAATTGCTTCTTTATTGTTTGAGACCCCTGACACCACAGCTCAAATGAAAGCCGCCAGCATTGACTTCTGGCTTGTTAGGCAGACTCAACTAAAGCAGGTTGTAAACTTCTGACTCATGTGGCAAAAAACATAAACCAGGCAACTTCCCCAAAGTGAGGTATCGCAGATTCAGAGATTTCCCTGTTATTTTAAATTCCTTTATTTCTTAGGGTCAAAAAGTGTTTCCAGCAAAAACAAATCCTGTCAAAACTTCCAAAACATTGGAAGTTTTGTTCTATGCTTGTGTCCGGAACAGATATAAGGTATGGCAATCTTCCAAACACACTGCCGCAGTGCATCTGCTTGCAACTGGTGCCCTCCCATCATTCAACTCAACGTAAATGATAAGTAAAGGACTTACATCTCATCACATCTCTCAGAATATCTCATGCAATGGATGCAAGCAAAAAAAAAAGACAGCACTGATTATTATTTACAACCAATGACTAATAGCATTATTTACCATGGGATCCCAAAAATAATTCTCCTTTGATAATGTTAGTTCAGGGAAAAATGCCAACACAAGAAGAACTCTCTGTTCTTCTTTGAATAGATGCCGTGATTCATTAACAGTCCACTGGCAAGAGGCAGTTGAGATGTGTTTTAATATGACAGACAGAAAACAAAGCCCTTACAATGCAAAATTTCAATGGAATAAGACTGGTAAGTCAATTGCATCCAGGAACATAACATTATAATCTTTTCATTGGTGAAAGAGTGAATGCATCCGATGCTACCACCACCTCCTTAGAAGACGTTTCAACTGGACTGCCCTTTAACCTGTGAGAAGTTCACTGAATGCATGGGGGCCAGATGAGAAGTAGTTTGCCTCATGACATAGAAGGAGGTAATGTACACTCAGTGGCCACTGTATGAGGTACACCTGATTTACACCTGCACTTTAATGCAACTATCTAATCAGCCAATCGTCTAGCAGCAACTCAATGCATAAAAGCATGCCAACATGGTCAAGAGATTCATTTGTTGTTCAGACCAAGTATCAGAATGGGGAAGAAATGTTATCTAAGCCACTTTGACTATGGAATGATTGTTGGTGGAATACGGGGTGGTATTTCACGTACAACAGTCCTTTGAGTTACTGGAAAACAGTGTGAGAAAAAAACAAAAGAAGAATCCAGTGAGCAGCAATTCTGTAGGTGAAAATGCTTTAATAATAAGAGCGGTCAGTGAAAATGGCCAGACTGGTTCAAGCTGACAGGAAGGCGACTGCAACTCAAATAACTATACCTTGCAACAGTGGTGTGCAGAAGAGCATCTCTAAATGCACAACGTGTCAAACCTTAAAGCTTAAAGGCTAAAACAGCAGCAGGAGACCATGAACATACACTCAATGGCCACTTTATTAGGTACCTCTTCAGCCAAATAAAGTGACTACTGAATATAGCTCACACAGAAATTTCATTCCTCACTAATTTTTCCCACAAGTCTTTCTCACAACATTCCGTTAGCTTCCTCCAAATTTTGCCACTCACCTACACCTTGAGGACAAGTAACTTTGGCTGATTAGCCAACCAACCTACACATCTTTTGGGCTCTAGGAGGAAACTGGAGCAACTAGGGAAAACCCATGCAGCCACATGAGAACATGCAAACTCCACACAGACAGTACTGAAGGTCAGGATTGAACCTGTTGTGCTGGAGCTGTGAGGTAGCGGCTTTACTAAGTGCACCATTGTGCCATCTGTGTGGTTTTTCTGAACCTGTAAACTAATTTCCTCACAGATTTGTACACTAATTCTGCTACTAGTGTGTGTGGGCCTAAACTTTATAATGACAGAATAACAGAGAGTGGGCCAGTACTTATTCTTTTTGCAGAGGACATCTGATCCCAACATATATGTTGTAATGTGAGCGTAATTAAAAGTAAGTTAATACTGATTAGGATATTGGGGGAGGGGGGGTTTCTACTTCCGTTTTTGTTCTTCCAGTGGCCTTCGGCACATACTGTCCCCGCCATGCCGTACGGGTTGTGAAACCCTCTGTATATATGCAACGTTTTGAAGTTCGAGATAAAGTTGTTTCTTTGAAATGAAGTTGTCGAGTGTGCCTTTTTCAAAGTAGAATTTACCACATTTTTGGTGACAAGGTGAACTGATTTTGTGAATGTATTGGCATGTGTTTTGAAGGGGAGCTTTTGCATTCAGTATGGCTACGTTTGGAACTATCTGTGAATTCCTGGAAGAAGCTGAGGACTGGCTGGAGTATGAGGAAAGGTTGGGACACTTTTTCTGTGCTAATGGAATTACGGAGGAGGCTAAGAAGCATTCTATTCTCCTGAGTGGCAGGGGACCCAGTCTTTTGGGTCGCGATTGGCTTCGCAAAATCCGGCTAAGCTGGCATGAAATTAAGTATGCACCCACAACGGAGGAGATTCTGCAGCTGTACAGTGACGTTTTCAGGGACGAGCTGGGAACACTGAAGGGTGTGATAGTGAAACTCCATATCGACCCTGAGGCTACACCACGTTCTTTTAAGCCCAGGTGGGTGCCCTATGCCATGAAAGGCAAAGTCGAAGAGGAGCTGGAACGTTTACAGAGGCTGGGCATTATTGAGCCTGTTCAGTTTTCAAGTTGGGCAGCTCCCGTTGCTCCAGTTTTGAAGGCAGACAAAACGGTGAGGATATGTGAGGATTATAAGCTTACGGTGAATCAGGCCTCTCGGCTGGAGGAGTACCCATTGCCACGGGTGGATGACCTGTTTGCAATCCTGTCAGGGGGTAAGCTGTTCACAAAGCTGGACATGAGCCACGCCTTCCAACAGCTGCTGCTCGACGAGGATTCAAAGGAGCACGTCACAATTAATACGCACAGGGATTATTCAAGTACGATCGCCTGGTGTTTGGAGTCGCGTCCAGCCCTGCCATTTTCCAAAGGACAATGGACACTTTGCTGCAGGGGATTCCACACGTAGCACTGTACCCTGATGGTATTTTGATCACAGGGGCTACGGAGGCAGAGCATCTGGCTAACTTAGAACGAGTGCTGAAGAGGCTGTCAGATGCAGGGCTGCGGTTGAAACGCGGAAAATGTGTGTTCCTGGCATCGAGTGTGACTTACCTGGGACACAAGATCACAGTTAAGGGGCTTTGCCCTGTGGAGGACAAAGTGAGAACTATTAAGGAAGCCCCAAGCCCTAAGACTGTCACAGAACTCAGATCATTTTTGGGCATGGTGAATTATTATGGCAAGTTTCTTCTGGACCTCTCAAGGGTTTTGACCCCACTGTATAAGCTGCTTCACAATGACACTAAGTGGCAATGGGGCGAAGAACAGGAGAAAGCCTTCAAGGAAGTGAAAGAACTTCTCCACTCAGCAAAGCTGCTTGTTCACCATGACCCAGACAAGGAGATCACCCTGGCATGTGATGCCTCGCCCTATGGAGTCAGGGCAGTTCTCTCGCATGTAACGGAGCACCGTTCAGAGAAGCCTGTTGGTTTTGCTTCACGTACCCTGACAGCTGCAGAGAAGGGATATTCACAGCTGGACAAAGAAGGTCTGGCCATTGTTTTTGCGGTCAAACACTTTATCAGTACCTTTATGGATGCGCATTTACAATTCATATAGAACACAAACCACTGATGAGCCTGTTCAGTGAGACTAGATGCATCCCACCGCTAGCCTCAACCAGGATACAGCATTGGGCTCGTACATTGTCAGCCTACCAGTATACTATAGTGTACAGAGCAGGTGGGAATAATGCAAATGCTGATGCACTGAGTTGACTACCTTTATCTGAGACACCTGTCACTACACATGTGCCTCCAGAGACTGTGTTTATATTGGAGAGGTTGTCAGAGACACCTGTAAAGGTGACCCAGATCAAACAGTGCATAGAGAGGGACCCAGGTCCTGTCCCAAGTCAAGACTTTTCTTTTACAAGGTTGGCCCAGAGTCGAGGAACGAGAGGAATTGAGGCCTTATGCCAAACACAAGACAGAACTCAGTCTGCAGGATGGCTGCAATTTCTGGGGGGCGAGGGTCATCGTGCCTCCCCCTGGCCGTTCACAGATTGTGGAGGAAATTCATGAGGCTCACCCAGGAGTGTCTTGAATGAAAAGCCTTGCGAGATCCTATTGTTGGGTTTCGGTGGGACTCCAGTGCAGACCAATGAATACTTTTTCACCAGGATTTATTAGGGAGCACAAAGGCAACAGTCTTTCAAAAACAGAAGGCAGGCACAAATCTGAAATGGCAGCCAGAGGTCTTACCAGGAAAGGCAGTCAGGCGAGGGCAGACAATCCAAAGCACACAGGCAAAAATCAGGACCAAGAACGGGCAAAATCCAAAACACAGAATCAGGCAAAATCGATTGGCAGAAGTCGCAATGACAGGCTAGAACAACACAGGTCAGAACTGGGACGAATTGGCAGAGAATGCCAGTCAAGGTAGGGTTTAAATGGACAGGGTAATGAATGAAAATTAGAAACAGGTGGGTGCAAATGAGGAGACAAGCAGGTAATTGGAAGAAGTCTAAAAAGGAAGGGGGTTGGGTCGGAACCCACATGGCCAGGTGAAAGAAAACAGAAATTAAAGACTGTCGTGATCCAGAGCTACCAGCAGAGGCCCTTCGACCCAGTGTTCAGGCCGGGTCATTAACAGTACACACACGCCCCCCCCCACCACAGGCGTCTCCAGACGCCCTTCTTGCTGGTACAGGATGGCTCCTATGAAAGTCCTTAAGGAGAGAGGGATCCAGGATATCTCGAGCGGGAACCCAACACCTCTCTTCGGGTCCATAGCCCTCCCAATCAACAAGGTATTGCAGTCCACGACCTCTGCATCGAACGTTCAGTAATCGGCACACAGTGAAGGTCTCTGAGCCATCGATGAGACGGAGAAGGGGAGGAGGCTTGGGGTGGGACAGAGGGGGCTGCAGATAAAGGGCTTAATCCTTGAAACGTGGGTAGGACAGATTCTGCGAAGGGTAGGGGGTAGTTTTAGACATACCGTCGAAGGGCTGATCACCTTGGTGATAGGGAAAGGTCCAATGTAGCGTGGCGCCTGCTTGCGTGAGTCCACCTTCAATGCGATGTCATGCGAAGATAACCACACCTTCTGACCCTGGCGGTAACGGGGGGCCTCGATGCGGTGACGGTCTGCTTGCTGCTTCATTCTGGCTGTAGATTGAAGCAGAGCCTTTCGGGCTCGTCTCCAGGTCCGTGAACACCTCTGGACAAATGCTCTGGCTGAGGGAACGCCCATTTCCTCTTCCTGAGATGCGAATAAGGGGGGTTGATAGCCAAGACAGCACTGGAATGGTGATAAACCTGATGAAGCAGAGGGCAAAGAATTAATGGCGTACTTGACCCATGGAAGTTGCTGACTCCAAGAGGAAGATTCCTGAGACGTCACACAATGGAGCATCACCTCCACCTGCTGATTAGCCCACTCGGTCTGGCCATTATACTGTGGATGAAACCCAGATGAGAGTTTAACCCTGATCCCAAGTAGTTTGCAAAAGGCCCTCCAAAAATGGGAGGTAAATTGTGAACCTCTATCAGATACACTTCAACGGGGAGATGGTGAATATGGAAAACATGGTGAATCACCAGGTTGGCAGTCTCCTTGGCAGAGGGCAGCTTGGGAAGGGGAAATAAGTGGACCAATTTGGAAAAACGATCCACTATGGTAAGAACGGTAGTGTTACCGTCGGACGGAGGGAGTCCGGTGACAAAGTCCAGTGCAATGTATGACCAGGGCCTTCTAGGAACAGGCAGGGGTTGCAGGAGACCAGTTGGTGGCTGTCTGGAGGTCTTGTTCTGTGCACAGACTGGGCAGACAGAAATGAAGCTCTCAACATCCTTCCTCAGGGATGGCCACCAAAATCTTCAACTGATGAAAGCCGTCGTGCGTCTGATGCCAGGGTGACATGCCAGCCTGGCGGTGTGTCCCCACTGGAGAACCTGGGAGCGGACAGACGGGGGAACACACAATAGATTAGCAGGACAGGCACTGGGAATAGACTCACCCTGCTGGGCAGACTGGAGCACAGATTCAATCTCCCACTGTGCTGTGGCGACCAGACATTGCTTGGGGAGAATGGTCGTAACCTCGGGCGCCTCGTCAGTTGTTGAAAACTGCCTGGAGAGCGCGTCAGGCTTGCTGTTCTTAGAGCCAGGACGCTAGGCCAGGGTGAACCTAAAATGGGCAAAAAAACAGGGACCACCGGGCCTGGCGGGAGTTAAGGCGTTTGGCTGAACGGATATATTCCAGGTTCTTGTGATCCATCCAGACTAGAAAAGGAGTAGTCGTTCCCTCAAGCCAATGCCGCCATTCCTCAAGAGCAAGGTTAACAGCCAATAACTCTCGATTGCCAATGTCATAGTTGCATTCTGCAGGCGAAAATTTGTGGGGAAAAAAGGCACTCGGGTGTAGCTTGTCGTCCTCTGCTGAACGCTGTGACAGTATAGCCCCTACTCCTACATCAGAGGCGTCAGTCTCTACAATAAACTGCCTTGTAGGATTGGGCTGAAGGAGGATAGGTGCCATGGTGAAACGAGTGTTTAGATCAGAAAAGGCTTTTTCAACCGCTGGATTCCAGGCGATCTTCGACTTGGAGGAGGTTAGAGCAGTCAGTGGGGCGGCCAGGATGCTGAAATTTCAAATGAATTGGTGATAGACGTTGGCAAACCCAAGAAAGCGTTGGACATCTCGTCAAGAGGTGGGTTGTGGCCACTTCTATACCTCCTTGATCTTCTGAGGGTCCATCTGGATTCCTCCAGCGCTGATCACATATCCCAGAAACGAAGTTGAACTCCAGTGAAATTCACACTTTTCCACCTTCACAAATAACTGGTTCTCCAGAAGTCATTGGAGCACCCGACGGACTTGCTGGATGTGTTCAGAGAGGGACCTAGAAAATCTCAGAATGTCATCTAAGTACACAAATACAAATTGATTCAGCATATCTCTGAGGACATCATTCACCAGGGACTGGAACGCAGCAGGACTATTAGAAAGTCCGACAGCCATTATCAAATATTCGTAGTGCCCAGATAGCGTATTGAACGCGGTCTTCCACTCATCCCCCTCTCTTATGCGGACCAGATGGTAAGCGTTGCGGAGGTTGAGCTTGGAGAAGATAGAAGCACCCTGGAGCAATTCAAATGCAGATGACATAAGAGGAAGAGGATAGCGGTTCTTAATGGTGACCTCACTGAGACTTCTATAGTCCACGCAAGGACGCAGGGACCCGTCCTTCTTGGCTACAAAGAAGAACCCTGGGCCTGCTGGGGAGGAAGAGGGACGGATAATTCCTGCAGCCAAGGCCTCCTGGATGTACTCGTCCATCGCTTCCTTTTCAGGTGGAGACAGGAAATACAGGCGGCCCCTCGGTGGCGAGGTTCCCGGAAGGAGATCTATAGCGCAGTCATAGGGGCGATGTGGGGGTAAGGTGGTGGCCCGAGTCTTGCTGAATACCAGATTTAGGTCCAGATATTCAGGGGGTACAGAGGACAGATCAGGAAACTCTTCTGTAGGCAGAGGAACTGGACTTTGAGTAGCATGAGCAACATGCAGACAATGATTTAGGCAGAAAGGACTCCAGCTTAACACTCTGTTATTAGACCAGTCAATGTGTGGACCGGGCTGAACTAGCCACGGGTGGCTTAACACAACGTCAGCCTTGGGGGAATCTATCACATGGAAAGCCATGCTCTCCTGGTGATTGCCAGGAATGAGGAGACTCACCGGACCTGTAGAGTGGGTAACCATGGCAAGTTTCACTCCGGTTAAGCCGCTGGCCTCCAGGGGTTGCTTCAGATGGGAGAGTGGCATCCCGAGACTGGCCGTAAAGCTGGAACTGATAAAGTTTCCCTCAGCCCCAGAGTTGGTAAAATCTGAAACGGTGCGTCTCCTCCCTTCAACCAGTATAAAAGCAGATAGCAGGGTTCGAGTGACGGGGAACCGGGAGAAGGAAGTACCGCTCGCCCGTAGTCCCCTCTTTACGAGTGAGCGTTGGCTTCTACGGGACAGGTAGATACATAGTGACCAGCCTGACCACAATACAGACAGGAGTTGGTACTGACTCTCCTCCTTCTTTCCGAAGGAGACAGACGGGTACGATCAATCTGCATGAGCTCCATTGGGCTGGATGGAGGTGACTGAGGACTCGGGGAAGGAGATCTGGCTGCTGGCTGGGAAGAGGTCAGACACCCCCTGGTGGTTCTTCATGACCCCTGGACATCACTATCCTGCTGACGCTGTTTTATGCGGCTGTCAATCTTAATGGCCAAATCGACCAGCTCTTGGAAGCCAGCAGGCTGGTTGCTGGTGGTTAGTTCATCTTTAACCTCTTTGCTAAGCCCATAGAGGAACACATCCCCATTGGTAGTGGCGGCTAGTGTGCGGAACTGAATGGCGTAGTCCGAAACAGAATGGTTACCCTGACGAACTCGCAACATCTCCCTTGCTGCCTCTCGCCCCTGCTGGGAACGGTCAAAGACTCTTCTCATCTCCTCACAAAAGTCCTTAAACGTATGGCAAAAAGAGGCTCTGCTGTCCCACACAGCCATACCCCACTCTCTTGCTCTTCCTGACAGCAGGGTGATAACATAAGCAATACAGGATTGATCAGTGGGAAAGGTAGTGGGCTGCAGCTCAAAAATCAGCGAGCATTGAGACAGGAAGGATCTGCAGATGCCTGGTTCGCCATTGTAAAGTTCAGGTGGAGGTAAACGGGGCTCTCGGGGTGGTTGGGTTGGAGCCTGTGGGGCTGATGGCACAGCAAGAGAAGACTGGTTAGAGCTCAGCGCCAGCTGAATCTGCTGTAGCTGGTAGGCTATGCTGGTCAGAGTGGCGGAGAAGGCTTCCATCGACTGGTTGATAGCGGCGAACTGCGTTTCATGTCTCCCTAACAACACGCCCTGTCGGGAGAGGGCCTCACGCACCTGGTTGGGGTCCGCTGAGTCCATCTTGGCCAGTTTGTTCTGTGGGGTTTCAGTGGGACTCAAGTGCAGACTAATAAATACTTTTTCACCAGGATATATTAAGGAGCACAAAGGCAACAGTCTTTCAAAAACAGAAGACAGGCACGAATCCAAAATGGCAGCCAGAAGTCTTACCAGGAAAGGCAGTCAGGCGAGGGCAGACAATCCAGAGCGCACAGGCAAAAATCAGGACCAAGAACGGGCAAAATCCAAAACACAGAATCAGGCAAAATCGATTGGCAGAAGTCACAATGACAGGCTAGAACAACACAGGTCAGAACTGGGACAAACTGGCAGAGAATTCTAGTCAAGGTAGGGTTTAAATGGACAGGGTAATGAGTGAAAATGCTGGATTTTAAAGGGGGAGAAGTGTTGTAATGTGAGCATAATTAAAAGTAAGTTAATACTAATTAGGATATTGGTGGGGGCGGGGTTCTACTTCCATTTTTGTTCTTCTGGAGGCCCTCGGCACATACTGTCCCCGCCATGCCGTATGGGTTGTGAAACCCTCTATATATACGTAACGTTTTGAAGTTTGAGATAAAGTTGTTTCTTTTGCATGAAATTGTCGAGTGTGCCTTTTTCAAAGTAGAAGTTACCATAATATGGAATCCACAAAATCCAAAAAATTACAATTGTTATGGACATTTCCTCTTCGCCAATGGGCTGCTTGGTGATTTGCAAAGCTTGCTTTATAAACACAGTAGCTGCCACTTATAAGATCACAAACAAATGTATTGTAAGTAAAGTTCCAACTAATATTGCACTGTTTAACTTCTGTCATAAGTGAGAGTCATTAGTTCTTAAAATATAAATGAAAAGCAGTGATCAGCTTGAAGTTAAAAAAACAAAGTTTTACAAATGAGCTCTGTATATAAGAGATAGCCCATCTGTAGAAGCAGATGCTAGCTCACTGTACTTGCTTTATTTCTGCTCAGAGGTGCAGTATAAGACAATAGTGTTTTCAATTTGGCTTGTTTTAAAATAGACAAACTGACTCTAAGTTGCTTAGTTCAAGGAAGTTTGCAGATCAAATGGATAGCATCATTTAGCATATCAATAACTGATGTGTTTATAGTTGGGAGTTTTATGTACTCCAGGAAGTTAGCTTTACAACATTAGCTGAGAACTAGCTATTCATGAAACACAGGGTGAACTAGAACCCATTTCCTCTCACTACAAGTTCTGCGAAGAACAAACTGCATCTTTGGTATGTCTTTTTAGCTTGTACCTGTGTTTTGGAAATCCTTTATGTCTTGTGTACTAGAAATGGTTTGTAATTTAGGAATGTTTAAGATAGAAATCCTCTCTGAGTTTTTAATGTTTTAAGAATGTTGTTAGGATTTAAATGTGTATCACTGAAAATAAATTGACTGTGCTTTAAACTAATTTGTTAGTTTAAAATAACTACTTTTGCCTTGGTAGGGAGAGGGGACCCATCATTTGACTAGTGGTTATTGGCAGCTAAACTCACCATGGAGAATAAACTAGGAAGTAAAGTAGTCTTTGAAGATTGGGTATTTAGAGTATAATCTCCCTTCAGTGAGTACTCATGACTATTTATATCCGATAGGGCATTAGGTCTTCATCAAGGTTTAGAACTTTGTGGTCAGGAAACCTGCTACCATCACACATTTAGTGATACACTGCCACAATATTTTTGATAAAACCTTTAGTTTTGCACACTCTTCTTCCTGTAGAAGGTTTTGAAAATTTGGAACAAGTATAAATAATTTCTCTTGAAAATTCATTCTAATTAAACAGTGTCAGTATCCTTCTCCAAAGAATGGAGTATTTCCAGCAAGTATTCTGTTTCTAATATTTGTGTTCTATGCACAAGAGTGTTTCAAAGAAAATCACTCTTGGTATTTATTAAATTTCTTGGGGTAAAATTTTTGCTGTCTTCCACATTGCCCCAGGTGGTTTCATATGCCTCTACACCTATTCTGTCCTTTTTCCTCAATGACTCTTTTGGTATACAGCCAGGTGAATTCTGCTCTAGACAGGTCCTTTCAACACATGTGGGCTCAAACAAGCACTGGGCATTATCAAGCTGCTTTAGCTTCATACTAAAAAAAATCATCAGTGCACTGACAGAACTCAGTTCCAAATGAATAACTCAAGATTATTTATCCTTCTATTTATTCCCTGGAGAAAGACAGGGCTCATAATCTACTTAGTTTTTGGCATTTACCCTGATAATTTTATTCTGCATCAGTGGCTTGAACAGATGGTACAAAGTGTGGCATTGTTGCTCTCTAGACTGTGGCTAACGCTAACATCCATGGTTAGATAGAGTGGGGACCCACAATGGAAAGGTGGCCAACTAACTTGCAAGTATAATAAATGATGATGTCATGAGCCACACACTGATGCTCTATTCCCTAATCAATTACTGTCATCTCTCTGTTTCTTAAAGACTAAACAAATTATTACACTAGCTTGCTGAAAAATAAATATTCCTTCTAAACTTCACCATATTGCAATTAATCATTTTACTATAGTTGGGTCAACTTATGTAGTTATGTGCTCAAATTTCATAAAAGGTAACCTGAGGTAACAGTATGATTAGACTAATATTACTGCATACTAATCACTTAAGAATCATTTACAGCAGCTTTTCAATTCAACTATAAAATCTTTTGGATTTTGCAAAGCAATTTATTCATTCTAGCAAAATACCAAAGTGGGATAGAGGCCTCTCAGCTTTTGGCAGGCCATTTAGCTTCTATCAAAGCCACGTTGATATGAAGCTTTATAGCATCAGCTACAAAATAAATGCATTTTATCGAAATCCAAGACCAGTGGAGTATCACACACCAGTAACACCATTTGAAATGTTGCAAATCTGTCTGATGGTGGATGCCAAGTCCACACTGTGCTGTGAGTCATGCCTCTGCGTCAGAAACATGTGGTGACAAGTGCCAATCCCAAAAATCCAAGGGACAAACACTACAGCATTGTACTGAGGGAAGACTGTGCTATGAGATGGGCAGTTTCCTGGATGGGCCTGGTCCCATCTGCCCTTTGGATGCATGTGAAAAGTCCCACTACATCGAGGCAGATCTTCCATTGCTCCATAATTGCTGGTGGCCTATCCTATGAGAAGTCTGGCCCAAGGTGCAATTTTCCTCTGGGATCCCATTCCCAGCTCCCCTAAGTGGACGAAGGCAGTGAAGGAGCTGTCACAATGCAGGCGGCTGGCTGCACTCAGATGGGAGTCTTTACAGTCAAAGACACTAATGCTTAGGCCCACCAATAAATAACTGTGAAAAATAAAGATGTTAACATAACGTTAATACACTAAAATCAATAGCAACTAGCTAGATGAAAATAATAATCAAACAATAACAACTTGCCTTTGTCCTAGCAGCCAATATCTCCCACTCATTATGAATGGAGCTGACTGTGCTAACATCAGGTATGGTCTCATGGAGCAACAGACTGGATGCACTAGGCAGGTAAACCAACTGTGGGTCAACAGTTCATATTCTGCCTGGCTAGTCTGTAACTCAATGGCACGGACACTAAATTCTTTAATTCAGGTAAACTGTACCCCTACCACCCCCACTACCCCAACCCTTCTCATTATCCACCCAGTTCCTCTTACACCTGCCCAAGCCTCCGTCACTCTGTTTCTTTCTCTTCTGCATATATTTCATCTACTAATCACTCGCACACTCCCTCCATTGGGTCTCTGACCGTTACTGCTCCCATCTGCCCATCACACTCTTCGCTCTGATTTCATGCTCCACCTTTCTTTCATATTAGATTGCATCATCTTCAGCTCTTTGTTGCATCCACCTATTACCTCCCAGCCTTCGCTGCATTTTCCACTCTTCCCTCCTCCATCTGTCAAACACTCCCCCTCACCCCAATCCACCTATTATTTGCCAGCCAACCCTTCCCCTCAACTTTTATTATGCTGGCTATCTCCCCTCTGCCTTTCAGTCCTATTGATTGGTTACAATCCAAAATGTCATCTGTCCATTTCCCTCCATAGATGCTTCCTGATTGGCTGAACTCCTCAGGGATTGTCCAGAACCTTTCCTGCCTCTATTCCTCACTCTGCAACTGTATCCTAAAATTCTTCATCCGGAGACTACTGTCAGTGTGGATCAGAAATAACACCTTCTCCTCATTCACAACCACAGGTGCACCTCAAGGATGTATGCTTAGCCCACTGCTCTACTCTCTCTACACTCATGACTGTGCGACTAGACAGAGTTCAAATGGCATTGATAAATTCACCAATGACAGAAATGTTGCTGGCAGAATCTCAGTTGGTGACAAGGAGGCATACATGAGAAAGATAGGTTGGCTTGCTGAGTGATGTTACAACAACAAACTTGCACTCAACATCATTAATTCCAAGGAATTAATCATGGAGTTCCAGAAGGTGAAGTCAGGAGACAACTCATGAAAGGATCAGCAATGGAAAGGGTGAGCTGCTTCAAGTTCCTGGACATGTTGGGCCAGATTTCAAAGGTCAGGGTGTTGGGGCTGGAGGTAGGTACAGGTCAGTTGGCGGGTTTCATTGCTGTGAACTTTAGTTCTGAATATTATTTGCTTATTTTTTATTGTTTGCACAATTTGTTCTCTTTTTGCACATTGGGTCTTTGATGTTCTTTGTTAATGGGTTCAACTGTCTTTTTGTGGATGCCTGCAAAGAAATTAATCTCAAGTTTGTATGTAGTATGCATACTTACATAATAAATGTACTTTGAACTTTGAAATGTTGGATATCCCAGAGCATCTATGGAAATGAATAAAGAGTCAATGTTTTGGGCCGAGATCCTTCATCAGGACTGGAAAGGAAGGGGGAAAAAGGTCAGAGTAAGAAGGTGGGAGAAAGGGAAGGGGTACAAAATAGAAGGTGATAAGTGGAAGCCAGTTGGGGGTGCAGCGGGGGGGGGGGCACAGAAATGTAAGAAGCCAGGAGGAGATAGGAGGAAAAGGTAAATAGCTGAAGAAGAAGGAATGTTATAGAGGAAGAATGCAACAGATGGGGGAAGGGGAAGGAGTAGAAGCACCAGGAGTGATGATAGGCAGGTAACCACCTCCTGTATAAGCACATGGTTAAAAGTTAATCCCTGCCACTTAGTGTGCAGTTCAGGACAAGTCTGATTTGTTAATTAATACTCTGGCTAATAGTTTAGTCACGGGGTCATCCTTCAGCATTGAAGCAAAAGTAGTATATTTGGAAAGTCAGAAATTTGTGCTGAGAGGTTTTAGATCAGACGGCAATAATAAATATTCAAATGAGCACTGTTAATTAAGATGTGCTACCATTGTAAATATATAATTCTGTAAAGTTGCCTGATTATATTCAAAGGAGATTATAGCCATTGAAACTGCAGCTAATTGTTTATTGTTATCTTTGTGCTTTAAAATATATAAAAAAATTCATTCAGAGAGCGAAATTCTCTTAGACTCTCTCTTTTGAAGGTTTGCATTGTAAATGAAGATCCTTACCGCTTCCATGTGGCTCAGTTTTAGTTCGTCACAACAGATGTCATTGACCTCACTGGAGCTTTTGGCCATCTCATGGTGTAGGTAATGGTAGTGGGATAGAAAACCTGTCACACTATGACTAATCTTTTCTTTCTCCAACCCACACACAAACAACATAACTTGTACAGCAAGGACCTATTGTTTGTAGGATCTTGTTGTGCACAAATGGCTACCACATTTTGACTTTATTGCAGCATTTAAGCTTCAAGATTACTTTAGTGGCTCAGTTTACCGTTGTGAGAGGAGTTTATATTAATGCAAATTGTTCTTTCTTATACAGAATCACATCTCTTTGTAAGTGGAAACTGCTCTAGAGTAGGCAGGGCGATTAAAATGGATCTGTTTCATACACCACAAATCCTAAATTACTGACAAACATAACACTTTATTACCAACACAATAATTTGTGGCCATTTTGAATTTTTGTGATAGTGTAAAATGGTTGATTGATTTTATTGGACATAAAGTGGGCGGCCAATTCAGCATTACCATTTTTAGATCATTACACAATGGCTCTTTTTGTTTTTATGCTGTCCTACTCAATATACTGCCTTAGGTAAGTGTGTTTAAGCAGTCTTCACAACATTACTGAAAATATAAGAAATAAAGACTCCTTTTCACATAGGCACAGAATGCTGGAGGAAATCAACATGTTAGACAGCATCTGTGGAGGGGAATAGTCAATGTTTTGGGCTGAGACTCTTCTTCAGGACTTCATTAGGGACTTGACCTGGAATGTTGTCTATTTATTCACCTGCATAGATGTTGCCTGACTTGCTGAGTTCTTCCAGCATTTTGTCTGTGTTGCTCAACATTTTCAGCATTTGCAGAATCTCTTCTGCTTCTTTTCATATAGTTTATTTTGCAATTCCATGAGTCCTGAAAACACTATATAGCCAAAGTAGTCCTTTAAAAGTGCAATTAGTCTTGGATTATAAAGGCTTGTGCCCTGGATGAGCTGCTGACCACATACCTTCTCCATTATTAACTTCCACCTCTATAACCCTCAATCTGTCCTTCTTCAGCCCAACCGCTGATGAAATCTTTATACATATCTTTGCTTTGACTTTTCTGGTAAGTCTTCATCTCCCACAAGCCTAACTCTGAAAATTAACACATTTTACGACACATGCTGGTGATAATTAATCTGATTCTGATTCTGAAAAGTTTGCCTCCTATACATTAACCAGCAACAAGTACAAGTACTGAGGTTGCCTGCCCTCTGAGCCTTGCCTCAGTTTTATAATGCTCATACTTAGTTCTGTCCTCCCAACCTCTGCAAGATCATCCACTGCGACGTATTCAGTGATAACTGCTCTTCCTACTTCTGACTTCTTGCATGTCCCAAATTAGCAACTCTTTCTAAAACCAGGACTCTTTCCTCATTAAACATCAATGCTTCTCTATCCAAGCAACATGCACAAAATGCTGGAGGAACTCAGCAGCCCAGACAGCATCTATGGAAAGAGTTATAGCCAACGTTTCAGGACCGGAGAAAAAAGATGAGGAGTCAGAAAAAGAAGGTTGGGGGGTGGGGGGGAGAGGAAAAAAACACAAGGTGATAGGTAAAACTGTGAGGGGTGAGGGTTGAAGTTGAGAGCTAGGAAGTAGATTGGCGAAAGAGATACAGGGCTGGAGAAGGGGGATCTGATAGGAAAGGACAGTTAACCATGGAAGAAAGAAAAGGGGGAGGAGCACCAGAGGGAGATGATGATCAGGTAAGGAGATAAGGTGAGAGTGAGAAATGGGAATGGGGAATGGTGAAGGGATGGGTGGGCATTACTGGAAGTTTGAGAAATTGATGTCCATGCCTTCAGGTTGGAGGCTATCAGATGGAATATAGTGGTGAAGCGATCTCCCAATCTATGCCAGATCTCACCGCTATACAGGAAGCCACACCAGGAACACCAGGTACAGCATATGACCCCAACAGACTCACAGGTGAAGTGTCACCTCAGCTGGAAGGATTGTTTAGGGCCCTGGATGGTAGTGAGGGAGGGGGGGGCAGGTGTAGCACTTGTTCTGCTTGCAAGGATAAGTGCCAGGAGAGAGATCAGTGTGGAGGGATGAATGGACAAGGAAGTCGTGTAGGGAGCAAACCCTGCAGAAAGCAGAAAGTGGGAGAGAGGGAAAGATGTGCTTGGTGTGGGATCCCATTGGAAATGTTGGAAGTTGTCAAGGACTCTCAGTACAGTATGATTGAACAAACATGGACCCAGCAGGATATCAGAATCTTCTGTCAGCTGTGGCCAGTCATAACAAGAAAATTTCAAGACAGAGCCTGGAGATACACAACCTCAGGTCACCATGTGCCAACTATTGCAGGGAGGAAGCCAAAATCACTCAGTTGAGGCTGTCAGTCACTCAGTGGAGCCAGTCCATCTTCCAACCCCGGAGAGTTCGACAGTGGCCTGGGTTCTTGCCAAGGCTCCCTCATCCAGTGTTCATTAGTGTTTGAACTCCAGCCGTCCTGGTTCCCTTCCAAGTGCAGAAAGGTGGCCTTCATTGTCTCTCTTCTGACTGGGAGAGTCCTGGCCTGGGCCACTGCGCATTGACAGCACAGGTCAAGGGTTTGCTAGGATTTGGAGGAATTTGTGTTTGCCATGAGGAAGATGTTCCACCACTCCACCAGAGCCGGCCAAGCCTCAGACCGCCTGATGAAGATTCGATAGGGTAGAAGATCAGCAGCTGATTACATGATTGAATTTCGGACCTTGGCCCAAGAGAGTAGCTGGAACAGGAAGGCCTTGATGCTGTATTGACACGGACTCCACGATGAACTGAAGGATTTCCTCGCCTTGGGAGAACCGGTTGAGGATTTAGAGGTTCTGATCAATCAATCCATTCATCTTGATAATTGTCTGGCAGAGTGCAAGTGGGACTACATCAAGAAATCAAAGAGGGCTAGCCCAAGCCCCAACTCAACACATCGTAGTTCCACTCTGATCTCAGAAATGATCAGCCTCTCCTGCTCAGGATCCTGTCAAGCCATGCAAACTGGTCGCATAAGAATCTCTGCCAATGAGAAGTTCCAGCATCGGAATCAAGGTTGCTGCCATTAATGTGGAGAAGCAGGTCACTTGCTGTCATCAGTCTGCTTTAAGTCATCCCCACGATTGCCAAGGTCCTTTTCACTGGTGAATACTGAAGCAAAGTATTAATTAAGTACCTCCGCTACCTCCTCTGGCTGCATGCACATGTTTCAACTCTTATTCCTGATTGGTCCTATTCTCACACACATCATCCTCCTTCTCTTTCTCTTCTGTGGTCAAGCCAATTCTTAATCCACAAAACAAGGTGTCCTAGGTTCCCATGCCTCATTACTTTCTGAATGAGCCTCGCATGGGAAACCTTATCAAGTGCCTTACTGAAATTGATATACACTACATCCACTGCTCTACCTCTATCAACGTGTTTTGTTACATGACCTACCCTTGACAAAGCCATGATGACTATCCCTAATCAGATCAAGTCTCTCCAAATGCTCATAAATTCTGCCTCTCAGGATCTTCTCCAACAACTTGTCCACCACTGAAGTAAGACTCACTGGTCTATAATTTTCTGGGTTATCTCTACTCCCTTTCTAGAACAAGGAACAATATTTGCAGACTTGCTATACGCTGGTACTTCTCCCATCCCAATGAATGATGCAAAGATCATCACCAGAGGCTCAGCAATCTCCTCCCTCACTTCCCACAGTAGCCTGGGGTATATCTCGTCTGATCCCAGCAACTTATTTAACTTAATACCTTTCAAAAGCTCCAGACAATCCTCTTTCTTAATGTCTATACACTCAAGCATTTCAATCTGTTTTAAGTCATCCCCACAAATGCCAAGGTCCTTTTCACTGGTGACTACTGAAGCAAACTATTCATTCTGTACCTCCACTACCTCCTCTGGCTCCATGCACATGTTTCCACTCTCACTCCTGATTGCTTCTATTCTTACATGGCCCACCCTCCTGCTCTTCACATACTTGTAGTATGCCTTGAGGTTTTCCTTGATCCTGCTCACCAAGACCTATTCATGGCCCCTTCTAGCTCTCCTGATTTCACTCTTGAGCTCCTTCCTGGAACCCATGTAATTTTCTAGAACTCTAGCAGTCCTTAGTTTCTAGAACCTTTTGTAAACTTTTCTTGTTAACTAGATTTTCTATATCCTTTGTACACCATGGTTCTTTAACCCTACCATTGTTTCCCTGCCTCAATGGAACATACCTATGCAGAACGCCATGCAAATGTTCCCTGAGCATTTGCCACATTTCTGCCATGCTTTTCCCTGAGAACATCTGCTCCCAATTTCCTGCCTAGTTGCATCATATTTCCCCCATCCCAATTAAATGTTTTCCCAAATTTTCTGCTGCTACCTCTCTCCAGCACTATGATAGAAAGGAGATAGAATTGTGATCACGACTTCCAAAATGATCTCCCACTGAGAGATCTGACATCTGACCATGTTCATTTCCCAATACCAGATCAAGTACAGTATAGCATTTCCTCTAGTTGGCATATCTACATATTGTGTCAGGAAACCTTCCTGAACACACCTAATAAACTCCACCCCATCTAAACCCCTTGCTTAATGGAGATGCCAGTCAATATTAGGAAAGTTAAATCACCCATCACAGCAACCTTATTATTATTGCACTGTTTCAGAATCTGCCTCCCTATCTGCTCCTCGATGTCCCTGTTACTATTGGGTGGTCTTTAAAAAACACCCAGCAGAGTTATTGCCCCCTTCCTGTTTCTGACTTCCACCCACAGAGACTCAGTAGACAATCCCTCCATGACTTCCTTCTTTTCTGCAGCTGTGGTACTATCCCTGAATAGCAATGCCACACCCAAACTCTTTTGCTTCTCTCTCTGTGTCCTTTTTGAAACATCTAAAGCCCGGCACACTCAGCAGCCATTCCTGCCCCTGAGACATCTCTCTCTCTGTAGTGGCCACAACATCATAGTTCCACGTATTGATCCACATCCTAAATTCATTTGCCTTGCTCATGATACTCCTTGCATTAAAATTAGACACATCTCAAACCATCTGGCTGAGTGCTTCTTAGCTCTATCATCTGCCTATCCTTCCTCAAAGCTATCACTACTTGTGTGCCAACTGCCCCACCTTCTGCCTCTTCATTTTGGTTCCCACACCCCTGCAAATCTAGTTTAAATGCTCCCCAACAGCAGTAGCAAACCTTCCTCCAGGATATTGGTTCCCCTCCAATTGAAGTGCAACCCTTCCTACTTGTACAGGCCACCCCTTCCCCAGAGAAGGTTCCAATGATCCAAGTACTTGAAACCTTGCCCCCTGCATCACCTCCTCAGCCACGCATTCATCTGCACTGTCTTCCTGTTCTGACATTCACTAGCTCGTGGCACTGGAAGTAATCTAGAGATTACCACCTTGGAGGTCCTGCTCTTCAGCCCCCTTCCTAACAACCTAAACTTACTGCGCAGGACCTATGCCCCTCTCTTGCCTATATCATTAGTACCAACATGTACTATGACCTTTAGCTGCTCACCCTCCCTTTCAAGAATATTCTGCAACTGCTCAGGGACATCCTGGACCCCAGCACCTGGGAGGCAACACGCTATCCTGGTGTCTCTTTTGCTGCCATAGATTCTCCTATCTGCCCCCAACTATTGAGTCTCCTATACTATTGCTCCACCTGACTTCACTCTCCCTACAGTGCTATTGGTCTGGCTGCTGCTGCCTTGCCCAGATAGGTCATCCCCCACAGCAGTATCCAAAGGGGTAAACCTGTTGCTGAGGGGAATGGTGACAGGGGGAATCCTGCACTGACTTCCTTCTCTCTTTACCTCTCTCAGTGTTCACCCATCTACTCCCTGAATTTCCACTCTGGGTGTAACCACCTGCACAAAAGTTAAATCTATCAATTGCTTCTGGATAATCCTAAATTCATCCAACTCCAGCTCCATGAGCTAGAATTAGCTGCACTTCCTGCAGATGTAGTCATCAGGGAGATTATCATGTTCCATGAATTCCCATATCCTACAGGTGGAGCATTCCACTGCCATATCTGCCATCCTGCCTGCACTGTACTATGGGCAGCCAAGACCAAATCAGCAATAACGAAAGGAAAAATCTAACCCTTCTTACCTGTGTCTTTGGCTTCAGTCTCTTTTCATCAAAGTCTCTTGATATCTAAAGAGATGGACGAGGATTTGGACTGTGATTTGCCTTCTGTTTTCACTAAAGAATCTTGTAGACCTATGGGGAGACTCTTAGGTGTGCCAAAGCACCCCACCACCAACAGAGTCTCAGTAGTCATCTTCGGATGCAGGTTTAGGGGTCCATATAGCACCCAGCTGGTAGAAATTCCTTCCATCTACAAGGAATTGGAAGAGGTATTCAGTACCGGAAAGGCCTCGACTCTTCCATTCCACCAACCTACGACTGTGCAATAGATCCAGTGTCAGGTACACGTCCTCCGCGGGGTTGATTATATGTATTCTCAGGCCCGCAGAGAAGCGCTATGGAGGATTATATTAAGGTGGCTTTTGCCCTGGGATTAATTTGGCTATCCACCTCTCCAAATATCTGGGAAAGGCTTCTTGATCATGGACTTTCTGTCAAGCTGGAGAAGTTTGAATTTTACATAACCACTATTTATTTTTTGGGCTTCATCATCATCTCTAATGGCAATTTTAAGATGGACCTGAGTAAGACACAGGCAGTCGGAAATTGGCCACCACCATCCAGTATGAAACAGGTCTAACGAAACCTGAGATTTGCAAATTTTTATTGAAAGTTTATCAGGAACCTCAGCGCAGTAGTGGCTCTGCTGACAGCACTAACCAAAAGATCTACAGGTTCTTTTGTCTGCATTACCAAGGTGGAGGCTGCTGTCTCAGAGCTCAAACAATGGTTCACAGCACCTCCCATGTTGTTTGCACCCAACTTGGACCTTCTCTTCATCGTGGAAGTGCACACTTTGGACGTTGGAGTGGATGCAGTGTTGTATCCACAGACACCTTTGGACAATAAACTACATCCATGTGCACTCTTTTCCAAGTGACTATCCCCCGCAGAAGTGAATTACAACATTGGGAATAGAGAGCTGCTCGTGGTAAAGTTGGCTCTGGAGAATAGCGTCACTGGCTTAAGGGGGCCAAGAACCCTTTTATTGTATGGACAGTCCACAAGAACATGGCTTATATTCAGGAGGCCAAGAGACTGAATGCCAGGAAGGCCAGATGGTCTCGTTTCTTTAACCTTTTTAATCTCATTCCATCCTTTCGACCAGTATCTAAGAGCCAAAATCCAGATGCCTTGTCCCATCAGTTCGACGAACTCAAATGAGAAAAGCCACCATTTTGCCTCTAGTCAAGGTGATTGCACCAATTTATCAGGGAATCGACACGCTTGTTTGCAAGGCCCAGGTGCAAGGAGAGATTCCTCAGAATGGCCTTCTGGGTCAGCTGTTCGTTCCTAGACCCATCTAGTTTCAGGTTCTTCACTGGTGACATGCATCAAGATTGATATCTCACCCAGGGATTGCTAGGACCCTCAAGTTCATCAAAAGAAGATATTGGTGGCCTGGAATGATGAGGGAGGACCTTTAATATGTACTGGCATGCAAATTGTGTGCCCTGAACAAAGAGCCATACACCCGGCCTCAAGGACTGCTTCACCCTCTGACTGTTCCAGACAGACCACCGGCACACATCTCCATGGACTTTGTCACAGGTCTTCCTTCTTCCAAAGGGAAGACCCTTATCATTGTAATTGTGGATTGTTTTTTGAAGGCCTACAAATTCATCGCCTTGGACAGACTTCCATGTGTGGCAGAGATGGCTAAGATTGTCCTGTAGCAGGTCTTCAGGATTCACGGTTTTCCGATGGGTATTGTGTTGGATCATGGTCTGCAATTCACATCATATTTCTGGAGGGTATTTTGCAAACTGACTGGGGCAACAGCGAGTCTTTCCTCTGGGTTTCACTTGCAGTCTAATGGCCAGAGAGGGTGGGTAAACCAAGATATAGAATGTACCCTCAGATGCATGGTCTCTGAAAGACTGAACAAGTGGAACAACTATGTGATGTGGGCAGAGGGCACCCACAACACCTTTTTGGCATTCAGCACACAGGATTTCTCCTTTCAAATGCCAGTTTGGGTATTCTCCACCACTTTTCCCTGAGCAGGAATCAGAGGCTGGAGTTCCTGCAGCTGAAGATCTTGTCCAATGCTACAGGGAGAGATGGACTAGGGCAAGGGGGATTTTGTTAGCTTCTTCTTGGAAGGCTGAAGTAAAGGCTAACCACAAGAGAAGACAGGGACCAGTTTTGTAGCCTGGGCAACAGGTTTGGCTGTCGACTCAGGATTTACCTTTCCAAGTGGAGTCCTGGAAATTGGCACCAAAGTTTATTGGACCCTTCAGGACTTTCAGGAAAGCAAACCTGGTGGCCGACACCTTGCAGCTCCTTCAGACCCTGAAGACCAATCTCACTTTCCACGTTCCCAAGTTAAAGCTTGTGAATACAGCCTGTTAGCCCCACCACTAGCAGTCCCGACTCTGCCCTAGTTTGTTGGTGAGAAACAAGTTTACACCATAGGTGTTGGAGCCTGTTATGACCCAACTCCATATCCAGCAGATAATTCTTCAAAACTTCCACCACCTCCAATGGGATCCCACCACATCTTTCCCTCACCCCCCACTTTCTGCAGGGATCACTCCCTATGTCACTCCCTTGTCTATTTGTCCCTCCCCACTGATCTCACTCCTGGCACTTATCTTTGCAAGCGGAATAAGTGCCTCTACACCTCCTCCCTCACGACCATTCTGGGCCCTAAACAGCCCTTCCAGGTGAGGCAACATTTAACCTGTGAGTCTGTTGGGGTAATTTACTGTGAAGTGCTGTGGGGAAAGATGTCTTTAAGTCAACATAAAGTCAAGAATTGGAAGATTAAGCATGGTGGGACTAATGTCCTGACTTGTGTATATTTCAATGCAAGGAATATTATAGGAAAGGCAGATAAGCATAGGGCATGGATCAGCATGCAGAATTATGCCATTGCAGCCATTAGTGAGACGGCTGCAGGAAGGGAAGAATTGGCAGTTCAATATTCTGGGGTTCTGCAGGAGGGATTAAAGGGGGAGCAGTAGCATTTCTAGTCAGGGAAAATGTCAGAGCAGTGCTCAGACAGGACAAACTGAAGATCTTGTCTACTGCGGCCATTTGGAGATCTTGTCTACTGAGGCCATTTAACGAGGAATAAGAAGGGGATTGCCATGTTAACAGGATTATATTATAATCCACTCAATAGATAGCAGGATTTAGAGAACAAATTAGTAGAGAGATTGCAGACTATTGCAAGAAACACAAGGTTGTGATAATAGGTGATTACAATTTTCCACATATTGATTGGGACTCCAAAACTGTAAAAGAGCTGGATGGGATAGAGTTAGTCAAATGTGTTCAGGAAAATTTCCTTAATCAATACATAAAGTTTCTAACAGGAGGGTGTGCAGTCATAGACCTGCTATTATGGAATAAGACAGAGCATGTGACAGAACTTTGTGTAGGGAACATAAGTTATCTAGTAATCATAATACCCTTAGTTTCAAGATAATTATGGAGAAGGGTAGGTCTGGTCCTTGGGTTTATTTCTAAATTGGAGAAAGGCCAATTTTGATAATATCAGAAAGGATTTGGCAAATGTGGATTGGGACAGTTTTTTTTTCGGGCGAATGTGTATTAGGTAAATGGGAGGCCTTCAAAAGTGAAGTTTTGAGAGTACAGAGTTTGTATGTTTTTGTCAGAATAAAAAGCAAGGATAACAGGTTTTAGGGAATCTTGGTTTTTAAGAGATATTGAGGCCCTGGTTAGGAAGACATGATCTTAAGAATGTGAAACTGTCAATACTGGAGACTTAACTCAAAGTCAATTTCGCCTTGGAGACTGTATAAAGAGCAGATTCCAACATGAAGTAGCACTAACATTAAAAAAGAGGGGGAAGAGACAATAAATTTGTTTCCTAATTGTAATATTCAGATGAGCTGCATCATAACCAGCTTACCCAGTGGGATGCTAAGCTTGACTGTAAATACAAAATAAGAGTTGGAGCAAGTTATTTGTCAGAGTGTGAAGGTGAAGGTTGTGCTTAGTGTGGCTGCTGTAGGCTCAGTACTCTGCCACAGAAAGGTATCTAAAAGTTGGATTGCTTCATTACCTGTGAAGGATCCTGAGAAGATATGTTCTGAGGCACATCCTGCCCATGCACTTCTAAGAGTGCCTTAATACGGACATTCTTGGGTGTTGTATCTAGTGGGTGCCATGCAAGACAACAATGTGCCTGACTTCATTTTAATATTAGCCAATTTTTAGACCACTGTTGCATCATTTGCGATCCCTCACCAAAGTGAACAGTTTGACTGCATCCACTTTTGACAGTCCCTTCAACAAAATCCGCCACGACTCCCTAAGTTCTTCTCTGGGTAACTGATAAAGTTGCAAACACATGGTTGGCAGTCCTCCGCATAAATTCGTAATGGTCCAAAACGAAAAGGAATCCATCGATTGCGGTGAGTGCAATTTGTTTCTGAACAGTATTCTGTTGCTGCCCAAGGGGTAAGTGAATTGTACAGTGCAGAACTCATCCACACAGATCAAACAAGTTCATGCCATTATCTACTTAGCTTATCTCAGCTATGATAACATTACAACTGGCCTTGATGTTTTTGAGATGGATAGACTGACTGCAGGACCAATAGGTTCGCATGCAGCAGATAAAAAAATGCCAGGATAATCATCCACAGTGCTGTGAAAGCTCTTAATGAGAACTCTTGCATGATGATGGTGTGGAAAGGAGCAAAGGTATCTTCCTGGGCCCTATGTATTCTCTGGAGGAAATAATTGTTAAACACCAAGATGTGCTGCAGCTGTAATATAGAAAATGGAAATGATCCAGGGTGGGAGAGTCAATAGCTTCCCTTTGATATGTGGTATGGGAAACAAGGTAGTGATTTAAAAAAAAAACAAAGGATATCTTTACTGTAATTATGATTCCTCCTTTTAAAAGGCATCTCGATTCGCTGCTCCCTTTAAGCTGCATGGATGCACAGCCACACAGTAACTGAAATGCTCCCGCGCACAATGTTCCCACACAGCTGGAATTTTCTTTTATATAGTATTTTGTTAAAGTGCATTGCAGTTTTCAGGCCATGTAAAAATTTCCAGTTCAGAGCAATAGTTGGTCTGTGCAGCATGAAAAAATAATTAGAGGCAACATTGTCTACATTACATATAAATGTTTAGAAATAAGGTCAGGTAGTTCTAGTCATGATTCAGATCAGCAGGCAAAAGGCTTGCCCAGAATCAGATCTGCACTAAAGATGTCAATCGTCATTCTACTCCAGCTGAAACCTTTTTGAAATAAACCAAACCTCCAGTCAACAGCTGTTGTGTAATCATCTCAAGAGATCTCGTGAGCAGAGTGCATCGCGTTCTTGCTCTCATCTTTAGTTAAAGAGCAGGTTGCTAATATTGGGACCCTTCAAGGGGCGAATTCAGAACTGACTGCAAGTTACTGAAATACTCCCAGAGTCCAGCAAACCTTCTGAAACCAACATGGGCGGCATTTACTTATTGAACTGCTCATTCAGTGGATGTCTCTGTGGCAATGCTATTGGCAGAACTCCATTACTGGAGGCTCTAAAAGGAATTGCAGACAATTGAGAGAAGGTTATAAATCTCAAACAGGAGGCACAGAAATGCCAACCTTGGAGAACCTTATCCAAAGGGAGTGCTCAATACAAACAAACAAAGGAAAATCTGCAGATGCTGGAAATCCAAGCAACACACACAGAATGCTGGAGGAACTCAGCAGGTCAGGCAGCATCTATGGAAAAGAGTACAGTTGACGTTTTGTGCCGAGGTCCTTACCAGGACTGGAAAAAAAAAAGAGGAGCCGGAGGAAGAAGGTGGGGTAGGGGAGAAAGAACCAAAAGTGATAGGTCTTACTGGAAGGGGGAGGGGTGAAGTAAAGAGCTGGGAAGTTGATTGGTGAAAGAGGTACAGGGCTGGAGAAGGAGGAATCTGATAGGAGAGGACAGAAGGTCATGGAAGAAAGAAAAGGGGGAGGAGCACCAGTGGGAGGTGATAGGCAGATAAGAAGATAAGGTGAAAGTGGGAAATGGTGAAGGAGATGGGGAGCATTACCAGAAGTTTGAGATATCAATGTTAATGCCATCAGGTTGGAGGCTATCAGACAGAATATTAGCTGTTGCTCCTCCAACCTGAGTGTGACATCATTGCAGCAGTAGAGGAGGGCATGGACTATCAAGTCAGAATGAGAATGGGAAATAGCATTGAAATGGATGGCCACCGGGACATCTGCTTTTTCTGGTGGGTGAAGCACAGATGCT
Organism: Mobula hypostoma; assembly: GCF_963921235.1. Taxonomy (NCBI): domain Eukaryota; kingdom Metazoa; phylum Chordata; class Chondrichthyes; order Myliobatiformes; family Myliobatidae; genus Mobula; species Mobula hypostoma. The sequence goes on along the minus strand of NC_086108.1, from coordinate 86,681,390 downwards.
TGGCAAAGCAATTTCTCAGGTCTAACAGATTCCCCCTTCTCCAGCCCTTTTATTTCTTTCACCTGTCAACTTCTCAGTTCTTTACTTCATTCCTTCCCCCTCTTGCAGTTTCACTTCTCACCTACAACCTCGTACTTCTTCCTCCCCTCCCTCCCAACTTCTTGCTCTAACTTCTCATCTTTTTTTCCAGTCCTGATGAAAGGTCTCAACCCAAAAGATTGACTGTTTATTCTTTTCCATAGATGCTGTCTGACTTGACGAGTTCCTCCAGCACTTTGTGTGCATTGCTTCATCTGTTAAATGTATACTCACTGATGAGTTGTACAGGCGGCAATCCTGGAGATCCTGCTTTTCAGTTTTCTACCTAACTCCCTAAGATTTTTCTTCAAGACCTCCTCTCTTTTCCTACCTACGTCATTGGTGGCAATATGTATCAAGACCGCTGGCTGCTCATTTTCCTACTTTAGAATGCTGTAGACCTGTTCCTAGATGTCCTTGGGACCAGAGCGGCAACATACCATCTGGGTGTTCCTTCACGTCCACAGAATGTCTTGTCTACTCATCTAACTATGGAATGCCCTATCAGAATCAGAATCAGGTTTAATATCACCAACATATGTCATGAAATTGATTAATTTTGTGGCAGCAATACAATGCAATACATGTTAAATATAGAAAAAAGCTGGATCACAGCAAGCTTACATGTACATTAAATAGTTAAATTAAAAGAGGTAGTGCAAAAACAGAAGTAAGAAAAAGTAAGGAGGTAGTGTTCATGGGTTCAATGTCTATTTAGAAATCACTAAGGCAGTTTTCATCACCCCCTTCCCTTCTGAGTCACAGCGCTAGACTCAAGTGTCAGAGATTTGGTCACTGCAGCTCCACCCAGTAGTTCATCCCCTTCAATAATATCCAAAGTGGTATACTTATTATTGAGTGGAACCGTCCCAGAGGCACTCTGTACTGACTGCCCACTTCCTTTCCCTCTCCTGGCAGCAACCAAGGTATCTGCCTCCTGCAGCTTAGGGGTAACCACCTCCCTGTAGCTCCTGTCTATCACCTCCCAGTTTCCCGTATAATCCAAAGGTCACTGAGCTGCAGCTTCAGTTCCTTAACACATTTTCTGAGGAGCTGCAGCTCAGTGCATCTGGTGCAGGTATGGTTATCCATAATGTTCCCTCTAAGCTGTGCATGTATACACATCATTTACTAGAAGTGCACAAAGGAATTTAGACTGTGCACCAATGGTTATCACCCTCTACCTTGTTGGCATGCTAAGTATATTTCACGATCATACACACTCACATTTCCTTTTCTTGTTTTTGATGTGGACAGTGTTGATAGCATGGAGTTTGTGATGATTTTTCTGCAGATTTTAGAACTGGCTTATCTATACTTTTTTATTGAAGAAATTATTGATTGACTATTTTGAAATTCAAAGAAGCGAAGGGTGTGAAGCGTAAAAGAACTGCTAGTTCATTTAAAGCAGAATGGCTTGATGAAACAATAGAAACTGCTACACCGAAAGCTCATGAGGTCAGGAACGTGCAGTTATGAAAAATATTTATGTACAATACAGAAACTGGTGTTACCTTCATGTATTGTTGCAATGCAAAAGTTGCTGGAGAATTTTCAAGTGGGAAGAAGTGGAGTGATATTTGGAAACTTGACTTTTTAAAGCATTTAGCAAGCAAATCATATATGGATGATATGCAAAAGCTCCATTGAGAAAATCCTTCATTACCCACAACAGGCCTGTTTCATATGTTTTGTGAGAGTGCAGACAAATGAGAATGAAAACAATCAAACCCAGAGGAGATCAAGTTCTTATTGACAGTATTTTTGCTAGCTATTAAAAATGAATACCTCTATATATAAAATTCTGTGCACGTATGTTGTTGTCATTGGGCAAAAAATTGCACAGTACAAGATTTTTGTGCATACTGGTCATTACAAATTAGAGGAAACATTGCATATCTGGAAGGCTGGAGATCTCCCAGAATTTCCATGTCTCACACAAAGAATGCAATACAACCCCTGGAGCTATTCCCACCATACTAACTGACGAGGAATGCAGAAGGAGAATCTTACCAGAAACTTACCTTGCCCAAGTCTCTTCTCACTAAAGTCTGTTTAGCCAACGCCTCCTCACTCTAATACTGATCCACTCATACAATAGGTTCTCCAACAATGGCTGCTCTGCCAGTCCCTACCTTATTTTTATCTGCCCTTGCTAATGAATCATGGCTCATAACAAATCATGCATGCCATCTTGGACAATGTCTCCCATCCACTACATAATGTACTGGGTGGGCACAGGAGTACATTCAGCCAGAGACTCATTCCACCGAGATGCAACACAGAGCGTCATAGGAAGTCATTCCTGCCTGTGGCCATCAAACTTTACAACTCCTCCCTTGGAGGGTCAGACACCCTGAGCCAATAGGCTGGTCCTGGACTTATTTCCTGGCATAACTTACATATTACTATTTAATTATTTATGGTTTTATTAGTATTTAATTATTTATGGTGCAACTGTAATGAAAACCAATTTGCCTTGGGATCAAAAAAGTATGACTATGACTATTTGGGCTACAGGAAAAAGCTGAAAGCCCACAAATGTTCCTTTTTAAACCTCTCACCTCGACCTGTGTGTAGCCTCTTCTTTCGTTTTGATTGAGCTGCTGGAAAAAGCCAAAAGCTTACGAGCACTCCTCTTTAAGCCTCTCACCCCATCCTGCACGTAGCCTCCTTTCTTGATTCAATTGGTCTGCCGGACTAGGTTAAAGTTTGTGTGCGTACAGGTGTTAGAGGCTCCTGACAAATTTGTCTTAACAAGGGGGCAGTGGTTTAGACCTCACTTTGACATGCCTTATGAGGTCATGAAATTTCTTGTGACACTTTTCGTTTGTATAGGGATTCCCATTCCTAGAGGAGAGGTGACCCTAGACCAGTGGTCCCCAACAACCGGGCCACAAAGCATGTGCTACCGCGCGGTGAGGAAATGATATGATTTGGAGATACGAGTCAGCTGCACCTTTCTTCATTCCCTGTCATGCACTGTTGAGCTTGAACGCACGCGAGGTCATTACCTGCGCATCATCCATGTCAGCGCGGGAAGAAGATCAACTCCTCCAGCTTGCAAATGACGGCAGGCTGAAAAGTACATTTGACATAACATCTCTGCTGACATTCTGGATCAAAGTCAAGGCTAAATATCCTGAGATAGCCACAAAAGCACTGAAAATGTTGCTTCCATTTCCAACATATCTCTGTAATGAATGCAATGAAAACTAAATTGCGGAATAGACTGGACATAAGGAATATCGAATATCACTGTCTCCCATCACCCCTCGATGGCACCGTCTCGTTGCAGGGAAACAAGCCCAGGGATCCCACTGATTCAGTGACATTGGTGTGTTGCAATGATTTTATATGTTCATATGGGGAAAATATGTGCTGTCTGTTCAATATCCAAACATTACTTAAAATGTTATGATGCTATTGACTTATAAGTGACTTATATAACCATATAACAATTACAGCATGGAAACAGGCCATCTCTGCCCTTCTAGTCCATGCCAAACGCTACTCTCACCTAGTCCCACCAGTCTGCACTCAGCCCATAACCCTCCATTCCTTTCCCGTCCATATACCTATCCAATTTTTCTTTAAGTGATATCGAACCTGACTTTACCACTTCTACTGGAAGTTCATTCAACACTTACTTCAAGCTCCGCTGTCCTCCCCTGATAATTGACATCACTATATTCATGCGAGGAAAATATGTGCTGTGTGTTTAATATTAAATTCATTAGATAAACCCTTTTAGAAACGAAATTGAGTGTATTAGTCACTTATCACCTATATTCCGGTTTGTGATTAACACCCTCCCCCCCGAACTGAATCGCAAAAAACGATTTGTAGAAATAAATCGACACGTACATGGAGGCGAAAGTTACGCATGTGCACACAGGTGCCTGCGTAAGGCTTCATGGTCATGGTAGGCTTTCTCGGGGTAAACACAATGTATTTGACTGCTACTCTAGTCCATTGGCAACCATACCCCACCTTCAGTCGGCCGGTCTGCAAGAATATTGTCAATAATAAACTGGTCCACGTTGCAAAAATATGCCCTAGACCATCCCCAACCAGGATTTTCTTGTGGTGGTGTGGGAAATGGGTGTTGGGTGGAGCTGAGGTCTCCTGGACCCTCGACTACACAGCAGTTCCCTCCTTTCATGTATCTCACCAGTGATTAGTAAGTGTCCTCCCATTGTTGACCCCTCCTCACTGGCAACTGTAGTGTGCACCACTGCTGCTTATTGGTCTTGGAAAGTGTGAATTTCAGCCCTGATGTTTCCGTAATCATTTTTTCAGTGTAAAACACCATAATAAATCCTGTCATTATTCAGCATGGAAACAAGTCCCTTGGCTCAATTGGTCCATACCAACCAATAGACCAATCCAATCTAGTCCCATTTGCTAACATTTGCCCTTTAGCCTTCTAATCCTTTCTTATCCATGTGCTTGTCCATCCATCTTTTAAAAGTTGTTATCGTACCTGCCTCAACCACTTCCTCTGGCAGCTTATTCCACATACCTAGTGCCCACTTTAGAACATAGAACACTACAGCTCAGTACAGTTCCTTTGGCCCATGATGTTGTGCTGACATTTTAACCTGCTCTAATATCAATCTAACCATTCCTTCCTTCATAGTCCTCCACTTCTTCGTCATGCATGTGCCTATCGAAGAGTTTGTTAACTTTTTGAATCGGGTGGACTTGCTTTTAACTATTTTTAAAGGAAAAATGAATTGGTGTTCATTCAACAAAGAGAGAATTTTAAATGCACCAAGAAAGAGTGAAATACAATTACATGGCAAAATTTCTTCTAGTTTGGTTTTAAATACTATTTGTAGATGATCAGCCTGCTGAGGCTGATTTGACAGCTGAACCCCAGTTACCTCAAGAACGTATTATTTTCTGGAATCATTTCAGTCCATGTTAAAACATTTTTCTTACATGGGTATTGATTTCAGGATTCTAACACAGCAATAATGAAGGTCGGTGATGCTGATTGAGTTGAGTTTTACATCTGAGGGGAATCTTCAAGTAGGAGTGTTGAGAATTCAAAGGAACAATTTTATCTTTCAGTGCAGTTAAAGGTGGTCAATTGGTGCTACTTCCCACCGTTTTGCTACCATTAACTCACAAGACAAGATTTAATTCAGATGCACACAGTGGATGATTTTCTGAAATTAAATTTAAATGATCAATGTTGGCAGCAGCTAAATAGCTGGAGGACTGCTTACTCGCTTGAGAAGGCATGATGCCTGGTTTATAAAAGAAGAAAGTAAAAGATTCCAACATTTATATAGCACATTTGATGCAGTAAAGTGTCCCAGGATGATTATTATCTCAGGATCAATCGGGAGAATGAGGAGATTATAGATTGTAGCTACAGGGAGGTAGTTATGCCAAAGGAGCAGAGGACAGGAAATTGGGTCACTGTCAGGCGAGGGAAGAGGAAAGGGCAGGCAGAGCAGGGTTCCCCTGTGGCCATTCCCCTCAACAACAAGTATACCGCATTGGGTACTGTTGGGGGGGATGACTTACCGGAGACTAGCTGCAGTAGCCAGATCTCTGGCACTGAGTCTGGCTCTGCACTGCAGAAGAGAGGGGGGAGAAAGAGGAGAGCGGTAGTGATAGGGGACTCGATAGTTAGAGGTGCAGATAGAAGGTTCTGTGGTCGTGACAGAGAATCCAGGATGGTTTGTTGCCTCCCAGGTGCCAGGGTCAAGGATGTCTCTGATCAATTGCATGACATTCTGAAGTGGGAGGGTGATCAGCCAGATGTCGTGGTGCACATCAGTACCAATGACATAGCAAGGAAGAGTGAAGAGGTCCTGGACAGTGAGTATAGAGAGCTTGGTAGGAAGTTGAAAAGCAGGACCTCAAGGGTGGTAATCTCAGGATTGCTACCTGTGCTAGGTGCAAGTGAGGGTAGGAATAGGATGCTCTGGAGGAGGAACAAGTGGCTGAGGAACTGGTGTAGGGGGCAGGGTTTCAGATTTCAGGATCATTGGGACCTCTTCTGGGGCAGGTGGGACCTGTACAAGAGAGATGGGTTACACTTGAACCAGAGGGGGACGAATAGCCTTTCAGGGAGGTTTGTTAGTGCTATTGGGGAGGCTTTAAACTAGATTTGCAGGGGGATGGGAACCAGAGTGCCAGAGCAGTGTGGCTGGGGTGAAAACAAATGATGTTGAAAGTTTAAGCAAATCCGCTGATAGAAAGGTTGTGAGTGGTGGTAAAAATCTTCTGAGGTGTATATATTTCAATGCTAGGAGTATTGCGGGGAAGGCGGATGAGTTGAGGGCGTGGATTGACACGTGGAATTATGATGTTGTAGCAATTAGTGAAACTTGGCTACAGGAGGGGCAGGACTGGCAGCTTAATTTTCCAGGGTTCCAATGTTTCAGATGTGATCAAGGCAGAGGAATGAAAGGAGGGGGAGTAGCATTGCTTGTTAGGGAAAATATTACAGCAGTGCTCAGGCAGGACAGATTAGAGGGCTTGTCTACTGAGTCCTTATGGGTGGAGCTGAGAAACAGGAAAGGTATGGCCACATTAGTGGGATTGTATTACAGACCACCCAATAGTCAACGAGACTTGGAAGAGCAAATCTGCAGAGAGATAGCAGGCAACTGCTGGAAACATAAAGTTGTGGTGGTAGGGGATTTTAATTTTCCATACATTGATTGGGACTCCCATACTGTTAGGGGTCTAGATGGTTTAGAGTTCGTAAAATGTGTTCAGAAAAGTTTTCTAAATCAATATATAGAGGGACCAACTAGAGGGGATGCAATATTGGATCTCCTGTTAAGTAACGAATTACAGCAAGTGACAGAAGTCTGTGTAGGGGAGCACTTTGGTTCCAGTGATCATAACACCATTAGTTTCAATTTGATCATGGACAAGGATAGATCTGGTCCTAGGGTTGAGGTTCTGAACTGGAAGAAGGCCAAATTTGAAGAAATGAGAAAGGATCTAAAAAGCGTGGATTGGGACAGTTTGTTCTCTGGCAAAGATGTGATTGGTAGGTGGGAAGCTTTCAAAGGGGAAATTTTGAGAGTGCAGAGTTTGTATGTTCCTGTCAGGATTAAAGGCAAATTGAATAGGAATAAGGAACCTTGATTCTCAAGGGATATTGCAACTCTGATAAAGAAGAAGAGGGAGTTGTATGAAATGTATAGGAAACAGGGGGTAAATCAGATGCTTGAGGAGTATAAGAAGTGCAAGAAAATACTTAAGAAAGAAATCAGGAGGGCTAAAAGAAGACATGAGGTTGCCTTGGCAGTCTAAGTGAAGGATAATCCAAAGAGCTTTTACAAGTATATTAAGAGCAAAAGGATTGTAAGGGATAAAATTGGTCCTCTTGAAGATCAAAGTGGTCGACTTTGTGCGGAACCAAAGGAAATGGGGGAGATCTTAAATAGGTTTTTTGCGTCTGTATTTACTAAGGAAGCTGGCATGAAATCTATGGAATTGAGGGAATCAAGTAGTGAGACCATGGAAACTGTACAGATTGAAAAGGAGGAGGTGCTTGCTGTCTTGAGGAAAATTAAAGTGGATAAATCCCCGGGACCTGACAGGGTGTTCCCTCAGACCTTGAAGGAGACTAGTGTTGAAATTGCGGGGGCCCTGGCAGAAATATTTAAAATGTCGCTGTCTACGGGTGAAGTGCCGGAGGATTGGAGAGTGGCTCATGTTGTTCCGTTGTTTAAAAAAGGATCGAAAAGTAATCCGGGAAATTATAGGCCGGTGAGTTTAATGTCAGTAGTAGGTAAGTTATTGGAGGGAGTACTAAGAGACAGAATCTACAAGCATTTGGATAGACAGGGGCTTGTTAGGGAGAGTCAACATGGCTTTGTGCGTGGTAGGTCACGTTTGACCAATCTGTTGGAGTTTTTCGAGGAGGTTACCAGGAAAGTGGATGAAGGGAAGGCAGTGGATATTGTCTACATGGACTTCAGTAAGGCCTTTGACAAGGTCCCGCATGGGAGGTTAGTTAGGAAAATTCAGTCACTAGGTATACATGGAGAGATGGTAAATTGGATTAGACATTGGCTCGATGGAAGAAGCCAGAGAGTGGTGGTAGAGAATTGCTTCTCTGAGTGGAGGCCTGTGACTAGTGGTGTGCCACAGGGATCAGTGCTGGGTCCATTGTTATTTGTCATCTATATCAATGTTCTGGATGATAATGTGGTAAATTGGATGAGCAAGTTTGCTGATGATACAAAGATTGGAGGTGTAGTAGACAGTGAGGAAGGTTTTCAGAGCCTGCAGAGGGACTTGCACCATCTGGAAAAATGGGCTGAAAAATGGCAGATAGAGTTTAATACTGACAAGTGTGAGGTATTGCACGTTGGAAGGACAAACCAACGTAGAACATACAGGGTTAATGGTAAGGCACTGAGGAGTGCAGTGGAACAGAGGAATCTGGGAATACAGATACAAAATTCCCTAAAAGTGTCGTCACAGGTAGATAGGGTCGTAAAGAGAGCTTTTGGTACATTGGCCTTTATTAATCGAAGTATTGAGTATAAGACCTGGAATGTTATGATGAGGTTGTATAAGGCATTGCTGAGGCCGAATCTGGAGTATTGTGTACAGTTTTGGTCACCAAATTACAGGAAGGATATAAATAAGGTTGAAAGAGTGCAGAGAAGGTTTACAAGGATGTTGCTGGGATTTGAGAAACTCAGTTACAGAGAAAGGTTGAATAGGTTAGGACTTCATTCCCTAGAGCGTAGAAGAATGAGGGGAGATTTGATAGAGGTATATAAAATTATGATGGGTATAGATAGAGTGAATGCAAGCAGGCTTTTTCCACTGAGGCAAGGGGAGAAAAAAACCAGAGGACATGGGTTAAGGGTGAGGGGGGAAAAGTTTAAAGGGAACATTAGGGGGGGCTTCTTCACACAGAGAGTGGTGGGAGTATGGAATGAGCTGCCAGACGAGGTGGTAAATGCGGGTTCTTTTTTAACATTTAAGAATAAATTGGACAGATACATGGATGGGAGGTGTATGGAGGGATATGGTCCATGTGCAGGTCAGTGGGACTAGGCAGAAAATGGTTCGGCACAGCCAAGAAGGGCCAAAGGGCCTGTTTCTGTTCTGTAGTTTCTATGGTTCTATGATTATACAGTGAATTTCTGCACCATGTAGCAACGGTAAAAGGAAAATAAGAGATCAAAACTTTTCCTCTTCCTTTCCAGTCCTGAGGAACGTAGAACATTGAATAGTACAGCGCATTACAGGCCCTTCGGCCCACAATGTTGTGCCGACCCTCATACCCTGCCTCCCATATAACCCCCAACCTTAAATTCCTCCATATACCTGTCTAGTAGTCTCTTAAACTTCACTAGTGTATTTGCCTCCACCACTGATTCAGGCAGTGCATTCCTCTGAGTAAAAAACCTTCCTCTAATATACCCCTCGAACTTCCCACCCCTTACCTTAAAACCATGTCCTCTTGTATTGAGCAGTGGTGCCCTGGGAAAGAGGCACTGGCTATCCATTCTATCTATTCCTCTTATTATCTTGTACACCTCTATCATGTCTCCTCTCATCCTCCTTCCCTCCAAAGAGTAAAGCTCTAGCTCCCTTAATCTCTGATCATAATCCATACTCTCTAAGACAGGCAGCATCCTGGTAAATCTCCTCTGTACCCTTTCCAATGCTTCCACATCCTTCCTATAGTGAGGTGACCAGAACTGGACACAGTACTCCAAGTGTGGCCTAACCAGAGTTTTATAGAGCTGCATCATTACATCGCAACTCTTAAACTCTATCCCTTGACTTATGAAAGCTAACACCCCATAGCTTTCTTAACTACCCTATCCACCTGTGAGGCAACTTTGGTCTCAGTCCATCAATAGAGTCTCAAGGACAGACAAATAGGTGGAAGGGTATGTTGCAATCAGAATATTGTGACTTTACAGTGGGATTTAGACATATTGAGTAAGTGGTCAAAAACATGAAAAATAGAGTCAAAGAACAATACACCATCTATACAGACCCAGTCAGCCCAAACAAACTATGGTACCCATTCAGATAGCCCCAATTTCCAGTGTTCAATTCATATCCCTGTAAACTCTGCCCCTCCAAATACCATCCAAGTGCTTCGTAAATGATATGAATCAACCTCTCAACCATTTCTTCTAGTAGTGTATTCCACATAATCACCACCTTCTGTGTAGAAAAAGTTGCCCCTTGGGTCCCTTTTAAATCTTTCCCCTCTTGCCCTAAATTTATGTTGCCAATTTTTGGACTCCCCTACCCTGGGGAAAAAACTGTTACCATCTACCTTATCTATATCTCTCATAATTTTAATACATTTCTATATGATTGCCCCTAATTCTCCTTCATCCCAAGAAATGAAGACCTGACCTGCTCAGCCTCAGCTATTATCCTTGTAAATATTTTTCGGTACTCCTTTCAATTTAACCGTATCTTTCTATAACATGGTGACCAAAACTGTACTCAGAATTACTAGTGCAGGCTGACTAATTACTTCTACAACTACAACGTAAAGTTCTAACGCAGTGCCCACGTGGCTCAAGATATGCAAGGATCTGTTGATCTCCAAGGGGAACTATTCTCTCCCTAATCACTCTTTTACTCTTAATATTGCTATAGAACCTCTTGATATTTTCCTTAACACTAATTGTCAGCTCCATTTCATACCGTCTCTTTGCCTTCTGATTTCCCTCTAAAGAGTATTCTTTATGTTTTTATAGTCATCAAGGGATTCACTCATTCCCAACCTCTTAAACCTATGCCTTCTGATTTTTCTTGACCAGAGCCTCAACATCTGTTGTCAGCTAAGGTTCCCTTAACTTGACAGATTTACTCTTCATCCTGAAGGGAATGTCCTGCTCTTGGTCTATTGATATCACATTCTTAAGATCTTCCCACTTGCTACTCATTCCATTCCCTTCAAACAGTCTCTCCGAAATGACTTCTAGTAGACAATGCCTAATTCCCCCAAAGTAATTCCTCACAATGTTGAAATTTATAGAATTATGATCACTCTCGGCCTGAAACGTCGACTGCGCCTCTTCCTATAGATGCTGCCTGGCCTGCTGCGTTCACCAGCAACTTTGATGTATGTTGCTCCTAGATTGCCACTTCAGTTACTTTCCCTGATTCTTTCTGGGGAAGGTCCAGTGTTGAACCCACTTGAGTAAGACCCTCTATATATTGACTCAGTGAAGTTTAATATAAGTATATATGATACAGTCAGTACAGGTTGGCTTTTGTCGATTGAGGTAGCGTGAGATTAGAACTAGAGGTCATATGTTAAGGGTGGAAGGTGGAATGTTTAAGGGGAACATGAGGGGGAGCGTCTTCATTCAGAAGTTGAGTATGGTGAGAGCGTGAAACAAGCTACCAGCAGAGATGGTGGATGTGGGTTCAATTTCAACCTATAAGAGAAGTTAGCATAGGTACATGGGTGGGCAGAGGTGTGGTTTGGAGGGTCCATGGGAATAGACAGAATAATAGTTCAGCATGGACTAGATGCGATAAAGGGCCTGGTTGTGTGCTGTAGTGCTCTTTCATTCTATGGCTCTGTGTGAGATTATGCACTTTGGAAGAGGAATCAAAGACAGATTATTATATAAATTGGAAAAGACTGAATATGAGTGAAGTATGGAGGGATCTAAGTGTTCTTGTGCTCGAATCAATAAAGTTATCAGCAGGAGCAGCAAGTAATTGGGAAGGTAAATGGCATTTTGCTCTCTATTGCAATGAGACTAGAGGTTAGAAAAAGGATTTTTTTTGGCAACTGCACTAGATGAGACTCTGGGGCTAAGTTTGTGAATGATACAAAGATTGATGGAAGGGGTGGTAGTGTTGAGACATCAGAGAGTCTGCAGAAGGACTTGAATAGATTAGGAAAAGGGCAAAGAAGAGGCAGACAGAATACACTGTATTGAAGTGTACGGTCATGGACTTTGGTAGAAGTAATAAAAGTATACACTATTTTCTAAACAAGGAGCAAATTCAGAAATCAGAGACACAATGGGATTTGGGAGTCTTAGTGAAGGATTCCCTAATAGTAAACTTACAGGCTGATTCAGTAGTTAAGGCAAATGCAGTGTCAGCATTCATTTCAAGCAGACTAGAATTTAAAAGCACAATTTAAAAGTAAGGATGTAATGCTGAGGCTTTATTCAGACTGCATTTGGAGTATTGTGAGCAGCTTTGGGCCCCATATCTAAGAAAGGATGTGCTGGCATTGGAGAGGCTCCAGAGGAGGTGGATGGGAATAATCCTGGAAATGAAAGGGTTAACATATTGAAACATAGAAAACCTACAGCTCAATACAGGCCCTTCGGCCCATAAAGTTGTGCCAAACATGTCCCTACCTTAGAAATTATGAGGCTTATTCATAGCCTTCTATTTTTCTAAGCTCCATGTACCTATCCAAAAGTCCCTTAAAAGACTCTATTGTACCCGCCTCCACCACTGTTGCCAGCAGTCCATTCCACACACTCAACAGTCTGAGTAAAAAAAACTTACCCCTGATATCTCCTCTGTACCTGCTCCCCAGCACCTTAAACCTGTGTCCTCTTGTGGCAACCATTTCAGCCCTGGGAAAAAGCCTCTGACTATCCACACGATCAATGCCTCTCATCATCTTATACACCTCTATCAGGTCACCTCTCATCCTCCATCACTCCGAGGAGAAAAGGACGAGTTCACTCAACCTGTTTTCATAAGGCATGCTCTCTAATCCAGGCAACACCCTTGTAAATCTCCTCTGCACTCTTTCTATAGCTTCCACATCCTTCCTGTAGTGAGGTGACCAGAATTGAGCATTGTACTCCAAGTGGGGTATGACCAGGGTCCTATATAGCTGCAACGTTACCTCTCGGCTCCTAAATTCAATTCCATGGTTGATGAAGGCCAATACACCATATGCCTTCTTAACCACAGAGTCAACCTGTGCAGCTGCTTTGAGTGTCCTATAGACTCGGACCCCAAGATCCCTCTGATCCTCCACACAGTCAAGAGTCTTACCATTAATACTATATTCTGCCATCATATTTGACCTACCAAAATGAACCACCTCACACTTATCCGTGTTGAAATCCATCTGCCACTTCTCAGTCCAATTTTGCATCCTATCAATGTCCCGCTGTAACCTCTGACAGCTCTCCACACTATCCACAACACCTCCAACCTTCAACAGGACTGTAGAGGGAAGGGGCAGAGGCCCTATAAAGAAGGTGGGGGGAGGGTGGGAAGGAGAAGGCTGGTAGGTTCCAGCTGAAAAACCAGTAAGGGGAAAGACAAAGGGGTGGGGGAGGGGAAGCAGGGAGGGGATAGGCAGGAAAGGTGAAGAAGGAATAGGGGAAAACACAATGGGTAGTAGAAGGAGGCAGAACCATGAGGGAGGTGATAGGCAGCTGAGAGAGGGGGCAGAGTGACATAGGGATAGAGGAAGGGAGGTGGAGGGAATTACTGGAAGTTGGAGAATTCTATATTCATACCAAGGGGTTGGAGACTACCTAGAAGGTATATGAGGTGTTGCTCCTCCAACCTGAGTAGCTTCATCATGGCAGTAGAGGAGGCCATGTATGGACATATCTGAATGGGAGTGGGAAGCAGAGTTGAAGTGGGTGGCTACTAGGAGATCCTGTCTGTTTTGGTGGATGGAGCGGAGGTGCTCGACGAAGCGGTCCCCCAATCTGCATCGGGTTTCACCGATGTAGAGGAGGCCGCACCGGGAGCACCGGATGCAATAGATGACCCCAACAGACTCACAAGTGAAGTGTTGCCTCACTTGGAAGGACTGTTTGGGGCCCTGAATGGTGGCAAGAGAGGAGGTGTAGGGACAGGTGTAGCACTTGCGCTTACAGGGATAAGTGCCGGGTGGGAGATCCATGGAGAGGGACGTGTGGATCAAGGAGTCACGGAGGGACTGATCCCTGCGGAAAGTGGAGAGGGGTGGAGAGGGAGAGATGTGCTTAGTGATGGGGTCCTGTTGAAGGTGGCGGAAGTTGCGGAGGATAATCTGCAGGATCCGGAGGCTGGTGGGGTGGTAGGTGAGGACAAGGGGAACTCTGTCCCTGTTGCGGTGGCGGGAGGGTGGGGTGAGAGCCGAAGTGCGGGTGAGGGCTTCATTGATGACAGCAGAAGGGAAACCACGATCCTTAAAGAAAGAGGACATTTGAGATGTCCTGGAATGGAAAACCTCATCCTCGGAGCAGATGCGGCGGAGACGGAGGAACTGGGAATAGGGAATGGCATTTTTGCGTGTGGCGGAGTGGGAAGAGGTGTAATTGAGGTAGATAGGAGAGTCAGTGGGCTTGTAGGAGACATTAGTGGACAGTCTGTCTCCAGAGATGGAGACCGAGAGATTGAGAAAGGGGAGAGAAGTGTCTGAGATAGACCAAGTGAATTTGAGGGCTGGGTGGAAGTTAGAAGTAAGGTCGATGAAATTGACGAGCTCAGCATGGCTGCAGGAAGCAGCACCAATGTAGTCGTCAATGTACTGAAGGAAAAGTTGGGGAGCAGTACCAGAATAGGTTTGGAGCACAGACTGTTCCATATAACCAACGAAGAGGCAGGCATAGCTAGGGCCTTTGTACACCACGTTTCCTGTACTCTACCATAACTTCCCTGTCTCATTTGAACGTATCTGTGCAGAACTCCATACAAATATCCCCTAAACATTTACCACATTTCTTCCGTACTTTTCCCTGAGAACGTCTGTTCCTAATTTAAGCTTCCAATTTCCTGCCTGATAGCCTCATAACTCTCCTTACTCCAATGAAACACTTTTCTAACTTGTCTGTTTCTATCTCTCTCCAATGCCGTTGTAAAGGAGATAGAAGTATGATCACTATCTCAATGCTCTCCCACTGAGAGATCTGACACATGACTAGGTTCATTTCCCAATACCAAATCAAGTACAACCTCTCCTCTTGTAGTCTTATCTACGTATTGTGTCAAGAAACATTCCTGAACATACCTAACAAACACTACCATCTCAACCCCTTGCTCCAGCGAGATGCCAATCGATATTTGGGAAATTAAAATCTCCCCATTACAACGACTCTGTTATTACACCTTTCCAGGATCTGTTTCCCTATCTGCTCCTCAATATCCCTGTTACTATTGGGCAGCCTATAAACAACACCCAGTAGAGTTATTGACTCCTTCCTGTTCTTAACCTCCACCCCACAGAGACTCCATAGACAATCCCTCCATGATGTCCACCTTTTCTGCAGCCGTGACACTATCTCTGATCAACAGTGCCACGCCCCCACCTCTTTTGCCTCCCTCCCTGTCCTTTCTGAAACATCTAAAACCCGGCACTTGAAGTAACCATTCCTGTCCCTGAGCCATCCAAGTCTCTGTAATGGCCACCACATCATAGCTCCAAGTACTGATCCATGCTCTAAGCTCATCCGATTTGTTCACAATACTCCTTGTGTTAAAATAGACACATCTCAAACCATCAGTCTGAGCACGTCCCTTATCTATTACCTGCCTATCTTACCTCACACACTGTCTCCAAGCTTTCTCTATTTGTGAGCCAACTGCTTCTTCCCCAGTCTCTTTGAGGAAAATTTAATGGCTCTGGTCCTGTACTCGCTTCAGTTAAGAAGATTGATGGGGATCTCACTGAATCTGACCAAATATTGAAGGTTCAAATAGAATGGATATGGAGGGGATGCTTCCAATAGTGAGAGTGCCTAGGGACAGGGGGCACAGCCTCAGAATAGGACAAACCTTTAGAACAGAGATGAGGAGGAATTTATTCAGCCAGAAGGTGATGCAACCGTAGAATTCATTGCCAGATGGCTGTGGTTTATTTAAACGGAAGTTGATATGTTCAGGATTAATAAGATCATCAAATGTTACAGAGAGAAGGCAGGAGAATGGTGTTGATAAGGAGAATAAATCAGTCTTGACTGAATGGCAGAGCAGACTCAATTGGCTGAATGGCCTAATTCTGCTCCTATGTCTTATGGTTTTCACCCGGAACATTGTCTATACCTCGGTTTTCTTTCCCTTACCTTTGAAATGATTTAGTAGCACTGGAGGCAATCCATTGTAGATTCCTCAGGCTTAATATTAGGATATGAGGATTGTCCTGTATTGAGAGAGGCTAAAAGGTTAGATCTCAGTTCTTTGAGGTTTAGACAAATAAGGAGGGATCATATTGAAGCATATAAGTGGCATTACAGGTTAAATGTGGAGATACTCCCACCAGTGGAAGAGCCACAAACAAGCAGATGTAAATTCAAGGTAAGATATGGGCCATTTAAATCCTAGATGGAGTTGTAGAATTTTTTTCCTCATAACTGATAGTGAATTTTTGGAATTCACTACACCAAAGAACTGTGGAGGCTATATCATTAGAAGCTCTTAAAATAGAGATAGAAATATTTTTGTAAGATTGAGGAATTGTGGGTGATGTGGATCTGGCAGAAAGAAAGAGTCGAGGCCTGGAGTAGATCAGCATTAATTATATTGAATGGCAGAACAAGCTTGGGGCATCAGATTGCCAACTCTGGGTCCAATTTCCTTGTGTTCTTGTGAGTAAGGATATGTGTGTTCTAGGGGTCATGGAGTTATCTGATATACAACAGTTCTGGTGGATGTCATCCAATAATTCGTAATACTAAGACAGGCTGGTACAGGCTTTGAACTCAGTATCTTTAGACTCAGAGTCAGGAATTCCATCTCTTAGCAACATTCAAACTTCTGCTGGCAGACAATCATGCTAACCATGTTGAACAACCACTGTTATTGCTGTTTCCCTGCAATTAAGTACATAGGAAATTTCAGTAATGCAGCAAATAAATACCAATTACAAACATTTCGCTGTTAAGAACTTCCAACGAATTTCCAGTTTAGGGGAAACAAATGAGGTCAAGCATATTTCAAAATAATATTATGACCTAAGGATAAACTGACAGCTCTGATCTTTGAAGACTTTTTTTTCTCTCCAACTGTTATAAGGTCACAACCAATCAATATGCTTTGTCAGGAACATGACAGACCACAGTGCAATACCTTCCAAATCTATCAGAGAACTTGGTTATTCTTTAACTTAACATTCACAGAACACTTATTTTCCCAGCAGCTGAAGCCCAGAAGGAAATAAACTCCTACAAGCTGTTCTTAAGATCACGGCCTTCCATTAACTCTTTGATGTTCTGAATATACTGAGAACTACTCTACCACGTCCGAGGATCTCTTAAGATATTGATGCTGTTAAAAAGTATATAATGATATTTTATAATTTGCTCATGTGATCTTATTTCTATTGGCAATGGAAGCATTTATTGCCCAACCTTCATTATCCTTATTCAGTTTCATGAAACCATTAAAAACCAACAGTTCACTGAGGATCTGAGGTCATGTAAAGGTCAGGATGGATAAAGATGGTAGATTTCTTTCCCGGAATGACATTAGTGTATCAAATGGATCTTTACCACATCTTGTGCTTTATAGTTACAATTCTTGACGCTACCTTCATAATAATTTATCTTTCGAAACATAAATTATGTGGGTTGGAATGTTTATCATTAGTTGATCCAGGAACTTAGAGGCCTGGTTTGCTAGTTCAGTCATACAACCAATACATTCTTCTATCATCACTTCAGACATTGATCTCTTGATATTTAATAAGGTGCTTCTGCGATCTTAGACCTGCCACTGGGGTGCCCAGATAATATAGAACCATAGAACATTACAGCACAGAAAGAGGCCTTTTGGCCCTTCTTGGCTGTGCCGAACCATTTTTCTGCCTAGTCCCACTGACCTGCACACGGACCATATCCCTCCATACACCTCTCATCCATGTACCTGTCCAAGTTATTCTTAACTGTTAAAAGTGAACCCACACTTACCACTTCATCTGGCAGCTCATTCCACACTCACACCACTCTCTGTGTGAAGAAGCCCCCCCCAGTTTTCCCTTTAAACTTTTCCCCCTTGACACAACCCGTGTCCTCTGGTTTTTTTCTCCCCTAGCCTCAGTGGAAAAAGCCTGCTTGCATTCATTCTATCTAAACCCATCATAATTTTATATACCTCTATCAACTCTCCCCTCATTCTTCTACGCTCCAGGGAATAAAGTCCTAACCTATTCAACCTTTCTCTGTAACTCAGTTTCTCAAATCCCAGCAACATCCTTGTAAACCTTCTCTGCACTCTTTCAACTTTATTGATATCCTTCCTGTAATTTGGTGACCAAAACTGCACACAATACTCCAAATTCGGTGCCACACGAATGCCTTACACAACCTCACCATAACATCCCAACATTTATATCTTGATTTATAAAGGCCAATGTACCAAAAGCTCTCTTTACTACCCTATCTACCTGTGACGCCACTTTTAGGGTATTTTGTATCTGTATTCCCAGATCCCTCTGTTCTACTGCACTCCTCAGTGCCCTACCATTTACCTTGTATGTTCTACCTTGGTTTGTCCTTCCAAAGTGCAATACCTCACACTTGTCTGTATCAAACTCCATCTGCCATTTTTCAGCCCATTTTTCCAGCTGGTCCAAATCCCTCTGCAAGCTTTGAGAACCTTCCTCACTGTCAACTAAACCTCCAGTCTTTGTATCGTCAGCAAATTGGCTGATCCAATTTACCACATTATCATCCAGAACATTGATATAGATGACAAATAACAATGGACCCAGCACTGATCCCTGTGGCACACCACTAGTCACAGGCCCCCACTCAGAGAAGCAATTCTCTACCACCACTCTTTGGCTTCTTCCATTGAGCCAATGTCTAATCCAATTTACTACCTCTCCATATATACCTAGCAACTGAATCCTCCTAACTAACCTCCTATACGGGACATTGTCAAAGGCCTTACTGAAGTCCATGTAGACAACACCCACTGACTTTCCTTTATACACTTTCCTGGTAACCTCCTTGAAAAACTCTAATAGATTGGTTAAACATGACCTACCACGCACAAAGCCATGTTGATTCTCCCTAAAAAGTCCCTGTCTATCCAAATACTTGTAGATCCTATCTCTTAGTACTCCTTCCAATAATTTACCTACTACCGACGTCAAATTTACCAGCTTATAATTTCCCGGATTACTTTTAGAGCCTTTTTTAAACAACGGAACAATATGTGCTATCCTTCAATCCTCCAGCACCTCACCCGTAGATACTGACATTTTAAATATATCTGCCAGGGCCGCTGCAATTTCAACACTAGTCTCCTTCAAGGTCCGAGGGAATAC
The DNA here is from genome assembly GCF_963921235.1 of Mobula hypostoma. Lineage (NCBI taxonomy): Eukaryota > Metazoa > Chordata > Chondrichthyes > Myliobatiformes > Myliobatidae > Mobula > Mobula hypostoma. The sequence continues at coordinate 86,662,081 of NC_086108.1, read as the reverse complement.
CCTGTCAGGTCCTGGGGATTTATCTACTCTGATTTGCCTCAAGATAGCAAGCACCTCCTCCTCTTCAAACTGTATAGGTTCCATTACCTCACTACCTGCTTGCCTTATTTCCATCGACTCCATGCCAGTTTCCTTAGTAAATACAGACGCAAAAAACCCATTTAAGATCTCCCCAATTTCTTTTGGTTCCATACAGAGCCGACCACTCTGATCTTCAAGAGGGCCAATTTTATCCCTTACAATCCTTTCGCTCCGAATATACTGTAGAAGCTCTTTGGATTATCCTTCACCTTAACTGCCAAAGCAACTTCATGTCTTCCTTTAGCCCTCCTGATTTCTTCAAGTATTTTTTGCATTTTTTATACTCCTCAAGCACCTTATTTGCTCCCTGTTTCCTATACATGTCATACATCTCTCTCTTCTTCTTTATCAGAGTTCCAATATCCCTTGAGAACCAAGGCTCCCTATTCCTATTCACTTTGCTTTTAATCCTGACAGGAACATACAAACTCTGCACTCTCAAAATTTCTTCTTTGAAGGCCTCCCACTTACGGATCACATCCTTGCCAGAGAACAACCTGTCCCAATTCACGCTTTTTAGATCCTTTCTCATTTCTTCAAATTTGGCATTTTTCCAGTTTAGAACCTCAACCCAAGGACCAGATCTATCTTTATCCATGATCAAGATGAAATTAATGGTGTTATGATCACTGGACCCAAAGTGTTCCCCTACACACACTTCTGTCACCTGTCCTAACTTGTTTCCTAATAGGAGATCTAATATTGCATCCTCTCTAGTTGGTACCTCTATATATTGATTTAGAAAGCTTTCCTGAACACATTTTACAAACTCTAACCTGTCTCGACCTTTAACGGTATGGGAGTCCCAATCAATATGTGGACAGTTAAAATCCCCTACTATCACAACTTTATGTTTCCTGCTGTTGTCTGCTATCCCTCTGCAGATTTGCTCCTCCAATTCTCGCTGACTATTGGGTGGTCTATCATACAACCCCATTAATGTGATCATACCTTTCCTGTTTCTCAGCTCCACCCATATGGCCTCGATAGACAAGCCCTCTAATCTGTCCAGCCTGAGCACTGCTGTAATATTTTCCCTGACTAGCAGTGCCACCCCACCACCCTTCATTCCTCTGCCTCTATCATGTCTGAAATATCGGAACCCTGGAACATTAAGCTGCCAGTCCTGCCCCTCCTGCAGCCAAGTTTCACTAATGGCTATAATGTTGTAATTCCATGTGTCAATCCACGCCCTCAGCTCATCAACCTTCCCCACAATACTCTTGCATGGAAATAGACACACCTCAGAAGATTATTACCACCACACACGACCCTTCTATTTGTGACTTTGCATGAATTGTTAACATCATTTATTTTCACCCCTGCTCCACTATCTGCTCTGGCACTCTGGTTCCTATTCCCCTACAGATCTAGTTTAAACCCTCCCCAATAGCACTAACAAACCTCCCTGAAAGGATATTGGTCCCCTTGCAGTTCAGGTGTAACCCGTCTCCCTTGTACAAGTCCCACCTGCCCCAGAAGAGGTCCCAATGATCCTAAGAATTATAAAGCTCAATCGTTTAATCACATACTGTGTACTGTTCGTTATTTCGGGGTTCAGTACTGATTTGTAACAGGGGACACATCACACAGCATCCACCCAAATGAGATTTCTTAAGTCTGGCCAGGCTGGGGGGCTATCACCCCCTATATTAAGTTGCTAGCCGAAGCTAGAGTTACGTAAGGTTAGATGACTAAGGGAATCGCTTCCCACATTCACAGCAGGTGAACGGCCTCTCCCTAGTGTGAACTCAATGATGCACATTTGGTTGATTTGGCTGAGAGAATCTCTTCCCAACGTCTGAGCAGGTGATTGGCCTCTACCCAGTGTGATTGTTAAAGAGAAACACAGTCACTGTACGTCGGCTAATTGCCTGTGAAATAAGCATATCATTAGGGAAAATGAATGGATATGTTTCCCCTGCTACACTCCACACACATTGGCAGTCTTTAAGTTTATAAGCAAACTCAGCATTTACCGTGTAGCAATACAGAAACTTAGTCTTGTTCCAGCACCCCTTGAGCATTAAGAAATACATCTACCCCTTTCTCGAATATATTTAATGATTTATCCCCCACAACCTGCTCTAGTAAAAGAAAACCCAATTTCACTCCCCTCTGGGTGAAGGAATTTCTCCTGATCTTTGATATTTTCTGTAATTGGGGTACCCCTTATCCTGAGTCTATGACCCTGATTCATAGCCTGTAGCCATCTGATATAGTCTCCCTAAATCTCAACTGTCAAACCCTGTTAGAATTTATGATTTTTCTAAGAGATTCCCTCTATTCCTCTGTACTGTACTCCACTGAATATAGGCCACGATATCCCAATCACTTCTCATGCCAGTCCCACTATACCCAGTAATCAGTCTAATCAATTTTATTGCATTCCTCCATGCCAAGAATACTCTTCCTCAAATAAGTAGGTCAAACTTTCAAACAAAATCCACAAGTTGTGCCATGGCTCTGAAATCTGCAGCAATATATCCTTGCTTTTCATTCCCCAGATCCTCATCTGATGAAGACCAATGTGTCACTTACCTTCTTAGCTGCTTGAAGTGCCTGAACAATTGCTTTCAGTTGCTGGTGTACGAGAAATCTGGTTCTCATTGTACTTATCCCTTTCCATTCTATCGCTGTTCAGATAATCATCAGTATTTCTTGTTCCATTTTCCATGTGTTTTCCCACTAATCCAATGTCTAAATCACATTGGAGCTGCCTTGCATTCTTGTCACAGCTTACATTCAGACAAACTTGTGAGGCATCAGGAAATGTGAATGTATTATAATGTATTATTTTATGTAATCATTGATGGTACATACATACAGTATATTGAAAAGTTGAGGCCCAAGCACTCTGCACTCCATTCATTGCTCTGTCTCACTGTAGAGGTAGACAAAGATATCATGACCATGAGGCATTCTGGGAAGTTTAATCACTGTGTCAGCTACACACAGTTCTGTTTATTCTCTGTCTCTGTTCTCTAAAAGTCCATTTTCAATACTTGTCAATATACCATCCCTAATTTCATGTACTTTAAAGCTACACATTAATCTCTCATCTACACAATATCAAAACCCACCTGAAAGTCCAAATGTATGACATCCATTAGTTCTTCCTTTATCAATAGTTACAACTTCAAATAACTTCAATAGACTTAATATGCATGATTTCCCTTTCTTAAACCTGTGTTGCTTTGTCTGTGCAACCAAATGTCCATTATTGTGTCCTTGATGCTGTTATTAGGAATACTGATGTGTAATTCACTGATTTTATTTTCCCTTTCTCCCTTTTTTTTTTAAAAACAGTGGAATCACATTAACCACCTTGACATCATAGGAACTCTAGACTTAACAACATTTTGGAACTTGACTAGCAATGAGTTTGTTTACTTCCAATGGCACTTACTTCATGCCTTAAAAGATTATTAGGCCTTGGAGATTTGTCAGTATTTCACTCTATTAATTTTCCCATTTCTTTATGAATACTAACTCCCTTCACTTCTTATCTCTCTTTCTGTGTTATCATACCTGGGAATATTTGTGCCCTCCTTGGTGTAGACAGAATAAAATATATGTTAAACTCTAATGGCATTTTCTTTCTTCTCCCCAATTAAAAATTCTCCTCTTTCCATTTATAGTGCATTTATATTTGCTTACACTGACTTTTTTCTCTTAATATAAATGCTCTTACAGTCAATTGTTGATTTTTCCTGTAAGCTTATATTCATACTCCATCTTTCCACTCCAAATGATTTTTTTTTCTCTGCTCTTGCCTTTTCAAATCCTTAATCTATTCCTACTCCTTTTTCAGGGTAAATGGTAAACTTACCAAAGTGGGGTCAAGAGGAGCGCAAGTAGTCCACTAGTTAAACTCAAGTTGTCATACTTTCCTGATCTGTACCAAATACCTCTGGTACTGAAGAAACATGATGGCTTTAACATACACAAGCATGTGTTTTACTGGAACGGGGCTGCACGAGGACATACCTATGCAAAACTTCTTCATGGCCGGCTTCCAGACCGTTCGGGCTGCACTGAGAGCGGTAATCGTGAAGGAGTTGGGTGCTTACTGTTCTTCTTAACAACAGATGGTACAATCAAGGTCATATTACAATCGAGGAACGTGTTTGTAGACCGGATATTGAACTTTTGACTGTTGGACTTCGGCCATATTCCACCGAGATACAACACTGGACGGCACGGGAGGTCGTTCCTGCCTGGGGCCATCGAACTTGCAGCTCCTCCCGTAGAGGGTCAGACACTCTGAGCCAGTAGACTGGTCCTGGACTTATTTTCCATCTGGCATAGTTTGTATTTTGTTGTTTGATTGTTTGTGGTTTTTGTATTGCTATATTTATGCTCTATTCTTGGTTGGTGCAGCTGTAACGAAACCCAATTTCCCTCAGGATCAATAAAGTATATCTGTCTATCTATCTATCCAAGTGCTTCAACGCCACCATGACTGGGATTCACCTGCCGTCGGAACAGGTCTACAACAGAGGCAATCTCTTTGTCATTACATTCACCTCTGGAACACCTGGACAGTAAAGAGACTTTCATTTGCCTATTGTTTATTGACTACAGCTCCAACTGCAATACTATAATTTCAAACAATCTCATCTCCAAATTTTTAGCCCTGGGACTCAACACCTCATTTTGCAACTGAATCCCTGACCAACAGACTGCAATCAATAAGGCCATGCAGCAGAATCTCTGCAATGATTATTCTCAACACTGCTCCCCAACAGGGCTGCACATTCAACCCTCTACTCTGCACTCACAGCTGTGCGGCTAGATCCTACACCAACTCCATCACAAGTTTGCAGACCAGTCTAGTGGACCATACCTCAAGTAACAATGAGCTGGGATACAGAAAAGAGGGAGAAAGCCCAGTGGCAACATATCACTACAACAATATCAACAACGAAAAAAAGAGCTGGTCCTTGACTTCAGGAAGGGAGGCAGAGCACATGCTTATGTTTACATGAGTAGGACTGAGGATGAGAGGACTGAGAGCTTCAAGCTCCTAGGTGTGAAATTCAACCAGAGTCTGTCCTGGGCCATGACCAAGGAAATGCACCAGTGCTGCTACTTCTCGAGAGGCTACAAATATTTGGCAAATTCCCTTTGACCCCCACCAGTTTTTACTGATGCAAATTTTGTCAATGAAAGAATCCTGCCAGGCTGCATCATGGTTCAGTATGCCACTGCTCTGCTCGTGGCTGCAAGAAAACTGCAGAGTTGTGGACACAGCTCAGCACAGCATGCAAAACAACCGCCCTTCTCCCTAGACTCTGCCTAGGTTTCTCACTGCCTTGGTAATCAGCCAGCATAATCAAAGGCCCTGGCCATTTCTGTTCTCCGCCCGTTCCATTATACAGAAGATACAAAAGCTAGAAAGCACATGTAACTTCGCTCAAAGCCAGCTTCTGACCCACTGTTATGAGATTATTGAACAGTTCCTTAGTATCATAAGGTGGACTCTTGACCTCAAAATCTACCTCGTTAGATGTCACCTTATTATCTACCTGTACTACGCTTCTTCAGTAACAGAACACAATTCTGCACTCTGTTATTGTACTACACTACAACAATATGTTGATGTAATGCATTGATCTGTATGAACAATATGCAAGACATGTTTTTCACTGTACATCATGCACGTGACAATAATAATGCAATTGACCCTTTCTCACTAGCAAGACACCATAGAACATAGAACAGTACAGCACAATACAGGCCCTTGGGCCCACAATGTTGTGCCGACCCTTAAACCCTGCCTCCCATATAACTCCCCACCTTAAATTCCTCAATATATCTGTCTAGTAGTCTCTTAAATTTCACTAGTGTATCTGCCTCCACCACTGACTCAGGCAGTGCATTCCACGCACCAACCACTCTGAGTAAAAAGCCTTACTCTAATATCCCCCTTGAACTTCCCACCCCTTACCTTAAAGCCATGTCCTCTTGTATTGAGCACTGGTGCCCTGGGGAAGAGGCACTGGCTGTCCACTCTATCTATTCCTCTTAATATCTTGTACACCTCTATCATGTCTCCTCTCATCCTCCTTCTCTCTAGAGATTAAAGCCCTGGCTCCCTTAATCTCTGATCATAATGCATACTCTCTAAACCAGGCAGCATCCTGGTAAATCTCCTCTGTACCCTTTCCAATGCTTCCACATCCTTCCTATAGTGAGGCGACCAGAACTGGACACAGTACTCCAAGTGTGGCCTAAACAGTTTTATAGAGCTGCATCATTACCCCGCGACTCTTAAAATCTATCCCTTGACTTATGACAGCTAACACTCCACAAGTTTTCTTAACTACCCTATCCACCTGTGAGGCAACTTTCAGGGATCTATGGACATCTACCCGAGATCCCTCTGCTCTTCCACACTTCCAGGTATCCTGCCATTTACTTTGTACTCTGCCTTGGAGTTTGTCCTTCCAAAGTGTACCACCTGACACTTCTGTGGGTTGAACTCTATCTGCCACTTCTTAGCCCACTTCTGCATCCTATCAATGTCTCTCTGTAATCTTTGACAATCCTCTACATTATCCACAATACCACCAACCTTTGTGTCGTCTGCAAACATGTCAACCCACCCTTCTACCCTCACATCGAGGTCGTTAATAAAAATCACGAAAAGTAGAGGTCCCAGAACCAATCCTTGTGGGACACCACTAGTCACAATCCTCCAATCTGAATGTACTTCCTCCACCATGACCCTCTGCTTTCTGCAGGCAAGCCAATTCTGAATTCACCTGGCCAAACTTCCCTGGATCCCATGCCTTCTGACTTTCTGAATAAGCCTACCATGTGGAACCTTGTCAAATGCCTTACTAAAATCCATGTAGATCACATCCACTACACTACCCTCATCTATATGCCTGGTCACCTCCTCAGAGAACTCTATCAGGCTTGTTAGACATGATCTGCCATTCACAAAGCCATGCTGACTGTCCCTGATCAGACCATGATTCTCTAAATGCCCAAAGATCCCATCTCTAAGAATCTTTCCCAACAGCTTTCCCACCACAGACGTAAGGCTCACTGGTCTATAATTACCCGGACTATTCCTACTACCTTTTTTGAAGAAGGGAACAACATTCGCCTCCCTCCAATCCTCAGGTACCACTCCCGTGGACAACGAGGACATAAAGATCCTAGCCAGAGGTTCAGCAATCTCTTCCCTCACCTCATGGAGCAGCCTGGGGAATATTCCATCAGGCCCCAGAGACTTATCTGTCCTAATGTATTTTAACAAGTCCAACACCTCTTCTCCCTTAATATCAACATGCTCCAGAACATCAACCTCACTCATATTGTCCTCACCATCATCAAGTTCCCTCTCATTGGTGAATACCGAAGAGAAGTATTCATTGAGGGCCTTGCTCACTTCCACAGCCTCCAGGAACATCTTCCTACCTTTGTCTCTAATCGGTCCTATCTTCACTCCTGTCATCCTTTTATTCTTCACATAAGTGAAGAATGCCTTGGGGTTTTCCTTTACCCTACTCATCAAGGCCTTCTCATGCCCCTTCTTGCTCTCCTCAGCCCCTTCTTAAGCTCCTTTCTTGCTACTCTATATTCCTCAATAGACCCATCTGATCCTTGCTTCCTAAACCTCATGTATGCTGCCTTCTTCCACCTGACTAGATTTTCCACCTCACTTGTTACCCATGGTTCCTTCGCCATACCACTCTTTATCTTCCTCACTGGGACAAATTTATCCCTAACATCCTGCAAGAGATCCTAAACATCGACCACATGTCCATAGTACATTTCCCTGCAAAAACATCATCCCAATTCACACCCACAAGTTCTAGCCTTATAGCCTCATAATTTACCATCCTATAATTTAGTTGCCTGTGGACTCTTTTGGACTGTTTTGAGATCATTTTATCCTTCAGTTACCAATAGGGAGCCCCTTTTGTTAAAAGGGGATTTCATAAATAATATTATATAGTGCAATTGTTAATAAAAAGTGTAAGTTGTTTGACTTCTACTTAAAAATTCATTAAATAGGATTACATGTTCTGATCTGGCCCATTGCAAATGAAATAAATAATAGAAAAAAAAGATTAAGTAATTGCAAGCCCATCGGTCTGACATGTAGTGGGAAAATGTTATGAGAAACAGTATTATGTTTGGTTCCTACGCCTGCACATGAATATATTTGGATCACAAATAAGACAGAGCAGTAATGTCATGACCATGAGGCATTCAGGGGTGGTTGGCTAAATAAGTAGAAATAATATTTAACCACTCTGAGACCGATGGGAATAAAAGTATAAGAGATTATTTCCTTTATGGTCAAGGTAGAGAATACAAGACAGACGAGTTGCATTAGATTCTGTGAAATGTAAGTTGGACAAGGATAACGTGGCAACACTAAAAGGGGTGCAGAGAAGATTTACAAGGACACTTCCTGGGCTGGGGAATTATAGGGCTGAGAAATTGTCTGGGCAGGGTTACTCTCCTTGAAACGAAGGAAGTATAGAAAATAAAGAGAGACATAGATAGGGTAGTCCTTGCCTAAAGTGCGCAGATCTAAGTAAGATTCAAGTATTTAAGTTAGTAGAATGATAAGGGAGAAGTTGAGAGAAAGAAAAATATTTCACACGGTGAAGAATACAAGTCTGGAAGTTAGTGCCTGAAAGGGTTGTGGAGGTAGTGACCTTCAGCATCATTAAGCTTTACCCACATGGGCACTTAAAAAGAGCAAGAGCTGTGTAGTGGAATTAAACTGAAGTCCATTTTTAGTTACCATAGATATGATGGGTAAAAAGCCTCCATCTGAGTTGCGTTTTCTGTGTTTCTGTGAGATTTCAAATGGAGCAGGAAACAGGAAAATAAAAAAAAAATTAATAACAGAAGGATGAAGGTTGGGAATTGTCTTCTGTGAGATAAATCTAACCTTTTTTGAACAGTATTGCACAAAAAAGCAAGATAAAATTTCTGATATTCAAATTGCTGTACAACTTATTTAGGCTGTCAAGTCATACACTTTACAATGCCTTAACCAGCAACATCACTATCATGGTTTTGGAAAAGCTAGATTTTAAGACATAAGGGATCCATTTTAATTGCTTGCTCTCTGTTTTGCAATATGAAAATCTAATTGATCTATATCCAAAAATAAAATATAGTGTGCTTGGAATATTGAAACCCAGCCACACCTGTCACTGAAGTTATTCATTTTACAACTAAATAGCACAAGATCCATCTTTGATTGAACTTGTCAAAGACTACATGAGAAATAATGAAGGTTTTCGAACCGAAACATCGCCTGTTTGTTCCTTTCCATAGATGCTGCCTGACCTACCGTGTTCTTCCAGCATTTTGTTTGTGTTCTTACTATGCCCGGAGTGTTAGAGAGAGATTAATTGTTATTTGCAAAGTAAAGGTCAAAATTTGAGGAAAAAACAGAATCCCTGTTGATTATAAAGTAATCATGAATGAAGTGATAGCAGTCAAGGGTTGGAATCCAGTAGCGACTTGTCACTGATGGTCCAGGTGCTGTGGATCGTGGTCTTCATGTCACTGCCCATGCTAACATAATAATGGTACAATCATGGTAGCCTTTCTTCAAGGCTGGGATCATGGTAACCACACCACATATGAAAAGAATTTAAATTCACAGTACAAAAGACCATTGACTATTTGGTAACAATTACAACCAGAAGGCCTTCCCCACTGTTTGCAAATGTCTCTGATAATCACAAGTTTATTTAAAAATATTAAATTAGTGGTAAGTAGAAATATAAATATCTTGTGACATTAAGAAAAAATATTTAAAAAGGTATACTTAAACTTACCTTTGTCACAGAGACTAGCAACTCCATTCAAATACATAGATCCATACCAGAGATATGATGATGCTAAGTTTAAACTAATGTCACTACATGGAAAACTTGCAGGTGTGTACTTTTAAGCTTAATACTGGTACTTCTAATGTTGTCTGGAGAGATATACCTGAAACAAAATGCTAAATCAAGGCATGATCTGTCCTTTTTAACTCAAGTCAGGTTGTCATCTTGACTAGAAGTTTCATCAAGTGTACCTGATAAATCCTTAAGAGTTCCACTTAAAACTTTATGAATAAATGATCTGGGGTTTATCTTAGAATTTATGCTTTGAAGTTAACGACACATCGGCAAGCTCATAGAGCTACCGCTCATCAAGCTATGCACAAACTACTGAGCAAATTAATTAATCCTTTCTTGTCAATTATCAAAGAAGTCAGACAACAAAGTCGTGAATGAATAATTGTTTATTAATCTTAGAATTATAGATAACAGCACTTGAAACATTGCACATGCAAATAATTAGGAAATAGGGTTAATTGACAAAATAAATAACAGATTACAGAAATAGTTCATCTGTGTCAAAACATTTCAGGAATAATTAGTTGCTGATTATAAATCTACAGCTGAGATCAGTGTCTATGATTGATATAAATTGGGGAGATTAATTTGAGATTAGGCTCTTTAGCTGGTTGGCAGGTTATAAATTTTAGATAGATAGCCTATTGAATAGATTGATTTGTTTGCATTTAATAATGTTCATGGGAGTCTATACCCCTGCTATGAGGCAGGTGCCTGTTGAGTGAAGGTCTCCAAGAAGTCTATCTGAAGAGGTGTACCTGTTCCTTCAGGATTCTCTGCTCTCGGGCACACTGACTCTGAATCAGCAACTACGGTATATGTTGACCAGTCAAGTCTCTGATATGCCATATAAGGTTTGTTTACAGATCATAATGTGAAAACTCATCATGAGTTGCATATCTATGATGCCTACCATAATGTTTCTCTGCCCTGCAGAAGTAGACACTTCGTACAGCTGAACTACAGATGATACGAGGAAGAAATTAGAATGCTCTCTAGCAATAAACCTCTCATCATTAAAGATTACAGGATTGATGTGGTATTTGTAGCAACTCTATGGCAATTAGGATATATGCTACAATATAGACAAAGGCTTGATTGATATATATGGAGTCAATTGTATAAGCCATTTTTTCACAGAATACACAGGCTTTCAGTTAATGATCAGTTTCCAGAAGAGAAGGTGCCTAAAAGAATGTGAAAGAGATCATGGGTTGCTCTAAAGATATATAACCATTGTGGGCTTCTTCTCAAAATAGCTAATCTCTGCAGAAATGCATACAGCTGACAAATCTATGAAGAGAGATGGTCAGCAGTGGTAGCTAGGAATAGCAGTCCTGTAGAGTCCAATTGGCTCTGAGGTGAATCAATCAATAAAATGGAACATCTTGTTATGAAACCACTTGGATACTGAGCAGAGGTAAAGATCTCCAAAATATACAACTGCCACATGGGGAAAGCAATGTCAGAAATCGCTGATCATGCACCTTCGCACTTCCAATTAGTTGAGAAATAATAACAGAATTTCTGTGCGTTAGTTGAATTGTTGTACCTCACCTCCAAAACATGTATAAAATCCAATACTTCACAAAATCAGAGAGACTGTGTGAACTACATAAAAAAAGGGCACTTAGTTTTCTCTTCCTTCTGCAAGAGGAAGATTAATTGGCAAAATACATTTCTGTTTGACCTAAGAACTGACTTGTGTGAGCAATTTTTTTGCTGTGCTTAAGTTTCACTTTCAGAATCAAAATCATAATCAGGTTTAATATGACTTGCATATGTCATGAAATATGTTGTTTTGCAGCAGCAGTACAGTGCAATCCATAATAAAAATATACATTACAGTAAGGAATCTATATATTTAAATATGTAATGCAAAAAGAGAGCAAACACAGAAAAAAGACAAAATGAGGTAGTGTATATGGGTTCAGTGTTCATTTAGAAATCTGATAGTGGTGGAGAGAAAGATGTTCATAAAAAGTTGAGTGTGTGTCTTCAGGCTCCCGTACCTCCTCTTTGATAGTAGCAATGAGAAGAAGGTAGACCTTGGATGATGGGGGTCCTTAATAATGGATGCTGCCTTTTTAAGGCATCGCCTTTTGAAGGCGTCCATGGTGGAGCTGGCTGAGTTTGCAATTTTCTGCAGCTTTTTCCGATCTTGTGCAGTGGCCCCTACCACACTAGATGAAGATGCAATCATTTAGAATGCTCCCCATGGTACGTCTGTAGAAATTTGAGAGTCTTTGGTGATATACCAAGTCCCTTCAAATTCCTAATGAAATATATACACTGTCATGCCTTCTTTGTAATTGTATCTTGAAACTCATCTCAAAGGTTGAAGCATCGAGGTGAAAGCATACAAATCTGGTCAGCGAGTGCTTCTGACAGAGACTGCCAGGGCGACTGCATTCAGACCCGGTCGGTGATCTTTCCCAACAAAGGCCAGAGAGTGAGCGATTGCTCCCAATGGGGCCAGAGGATCAGTGATCGCTCCCAATAGAGACCACCATTTGGACCAGGCATGAGTTCTGAGTCACGGAAGGACTGTTCGATGTTTGTATTGTACTTCATACTGGTCTCCTTCAGTTTTCTGGTGTTTTCCTTCTTGCGGCAGATGGGCGGGTAGGTGATCTGTAAGTTCTTTGTGTTTGGGTGGGGAGGGTGGAAGGGGTTTTTTGATGATACTGTCACTGTCTTTTTTCCGAGCGAGGGGTTGCTCACATTTTTTTCTGCGGTGGAGGAGTTGGGGATGTGTTGCTATTGTCGTTGACATTTTTTTCTGTGAGTGAAGGGGTCGGGGACTGTTACTGTTGCTGTTTTTTCTGGCCAGGCATTGTTACCGTTGTTGTTTTTTTCTGTGGGGAAGGGTTGGGGATTGTATTGTTGCTGTTGTTTTTCTTTCTGTGGGAAGGGGTTGGGGATTGTATTGTTTGCTGGTTCTTTTTCCCTGTAATGAGGGGTTGGGGATTGTTTTGCTGCTGTTTTTTTTTGCCTGCAAGGGAGGGGGTCGGGGATTGTATTGCTGCTGTTTTTTTCCTATGGGGGAGTGTGTTGGGGATTGCTATTGTCCCTGTTCTTTTTCTGCATGGAGGGGGTGGGGGATTCTGAGGTCAATGAGTTTTGTTTCTTTTACTTTTGCATGTGTATTTCATGGGTATCTGGAAAAGACAAATATCAGAGTTGTATTGTATGTGTTTACTTTGACAATAAAATGAACCTTGAACCTTGACCTGACATTTTGCAAGGGTTCATCCTCATGGAAACTGTTCTGACATCAGCCTCCGAGACAGTGATTAAAGGGTCACCATATGTTGCAGGGATTCATACAGGAGTAGTGTTATTCTCCTTTTCAAAGGGTACATAAAAAGGCATTTGGCTCATCTGGGAGTGAGACGTCATAGCCAATTTTGCCTTGTAGGAAGTAAATGCCTGCAAATCCTGTCAGAGATAATGTGCATCTAATTCCATCTCCAACTTCAGTAGGAATTGTTTTCTCACTCTTTAAATAGCCTTCTGTAGGTCATACCTTGACATCTTGTAAAATTCTGGATCACCCATCTTGAATGCAACAGATCTAGCTTTCAGCAATGAATCTTAGTTCATCCATAGTTTTTGGTTTAAGTATGTCCAGTGTGTTCTCAAAGGAGCATACTCATCCATGCAGGTCTTGATGAAGTCAGTTTCTTAATTACTGGAGGAATCTATCAAGCGCTATCCAGCACAAGGCTGATGTTGTTAAATCTTAACTTTCATGACTTTCTCTCACTGTCAATTATAAGTTTTTCTAGTTCAGTCATTTCAACATAGACATGAAGAAAAACCTAAACTTCTACAAAAACCAGAAGTGAACTGGAATGACCAGAACTAAGCTAAAACAAATACCTTCCCATCACAGTTTGAGAAATACTTGCAGATACATTCTTAATTTCCAAAACAAAGCTCTATAAAGTTGTTGACCATTTCCATGATGGATGCGTTAACCGTCAGTCGCTTCCAATAGCTTTGCTGCAATCGTCAATATCACTGAAGCATCAACACTAAGGAGTGCTAGGTCACACACAAGTACACCCTTCTCTGTACAAATCAAGGGTTCACAAGTAGATCCAGCAGGAGCATTTGAACCCTACAGTACAGAAACAGGCCCTTCGGTCCATCTAGTCTGTGCTGAAACATTAACCTTTCTAGTCCCATCGAGCTACACCCACACCATAACCCTGCATACCTCTTCCATCCAGGTACCTACTCAAATTTCTCAAGTATTGAAATCGATCCCGCATCCACCACTTCCACTGGCAGCTCATTCCACACTCTCACCAACTTCTAAGAGAAGAAGCCCACTCTCATGTTCACCTTAAACATTTCACCTTTCACCCTTAATCCATGACCTCTAGTTCCAGCTTCACCCCTCAGTGGAAAAAGCTTGCTTGCATATACCCTATCTATACCCCTCATCATTTCGTATACCTCTATGAAATCTTCCCTCAATCTTCTATGTTCTAGCAATGAACTCCTAAACTATTCAAACTTTCTCTGTAACCCAGGTCCTAAAATCCTGGCAACATCCTTGTAAATGTTCTCTGCACTCTTTCAATCTTATTGATAATTTTCCTGTAGGTAGGTGACCAAAACTGCAGACAATACTCCAAATTAGGCCTCACCAGTGTCTTAAACATAACATCCAATTTCCTGTACTCAACACTTTGACGTATGAAGGCCAATGTGCCGAAAGCTTTCTCTATGACCCAATCTACCTGTGATGCCACTTTCAGGGAAATTAGAGAAAATGTGTTCCCAGATCTCTCTGTTTCACCACACTCCCCAGTGTCCTATCCTGGTTTGCCCTCTCAAAGAGCAACACATCACACTTATCTGCATTAAATTTCATCTGCCATTTTTCAGCTGAATTTTCCATCTGCTCCAGATCCCACTGCAATCTTTGATAGTCTTCCCCACTGTCCACTACAGCCCCCAATCTTGGTGTCATCTGCAAATTTACCTATCCGGTTTACCACATTATCATCCAGATCATTGACGTAGATAACAAACAACTATGGAGTCACTACTGATCCCTGTAGCACAACACTAGTCACAGGCTTCCAATTAGAGAGGCAACCATCTACAACCCCACTGTCTGGCTGCTCTCTTTATGCAAATATCTGGTCCAATTTACTACCTCATCTTGAATGGAAGCAATTGAACCTTCTTGACCAACGTCTCACGCAGGACCTCGTCAAAGGCCTTGCTAGAGTCCATGTAAAGTTCATCAACTTTCCTAATAACATCCACAACAAAAACTATAAGATTGTTTTGGCACAACTTACCATGCACAAAGCCATGTTGACTATCCCTAATCGGTCCTTATCTATCCAAATCTTATATATCTTGTCTCTCAGAATACCTTCAAAAAATACCTTGGCTAGTGTGAGGTATTTTTATATTTCTCCTTAACAGACTCCATCTGATGTTGTTGGCTTGTTTTCTAATGTTAACAAGTAGTGCTTTGTTTATAAGATCTCCCATGGTACAACTGGGATTTGCCCTTCACTCCATCTGCAGATTCAATTTTCACAGCAGTTCTCAGGACATCTGTTCTGTATTGCCAAGTGAGCAAAATGAAAATGACTACAAGAAAACTAGATAATAAATTCTTAAAATAATTTATTGATTTTCTTTTGTTCTTTATATATATATATTGATTGCTCCAGTAAATATCTACAATACTATCAAAATTAGAACATTTAAGCCCCTTTATATATAAGTTGCGTGGGCACATGGCCAAGTGGTTAAGGCATTGAACTAGCGACCTGAAGGTCATGAGTTCGAGCCCCAGCCGAGGGGACGTGTTGTGTCCTTGAGCAAGGCACTTAATCGCACATTGCTCTGCGACGACACTGGTGCCAAGCTGTATGGGTCCTAATGCCCTTCCCTTGGACAACATTGGTGTCGTGGAGAGGGGAGACTTGCAGCATGGGCAACTGCTGGTCTTCCATACAACCTTGCCCAGGCCTGTGCCCTGGAGAGTGAAGACTTTCCAGGCGCAGATCCATGGTCTCGCAAGACTAACGGATGCCTATATATATATATATATATATATATATATATATAAAAGTTGTGGAGTTTTACTAAATTTTTGGTACAGCAAGAGAAAGAAAACTCATTTTGATCTTCTTTCTCATCTAGACTCAGTAACCACAAACTTTTCAAAGCAGCGATGGCATTCAATCAGAATCAGGTTTAATATCACTGGCATATACTGTGAAGTTTGTTGTCGCTGCGGTAGCAGAACAATGCAATACTTAATAATAGAAAAAACTGAATTCAGAAAATACATAAGACCATAAGATATAGGAGCAAAAGTGGGCCATTTGGCCTAACAAGTCTGCTCCACCATTCAATCATGGGCTGATCCAATTCTTCCAGTCATCCCCACTCCCCTGCTTTCTCCCCATACCCTTTGATGCCCTGGCTAAGCAAAAACCCATCTATCTCTGACTTAAATGCACCCAATGACTTGGTCTCTACAGCTGCTCTTGACAACAAATTCCACAGACTTATCACCGTCTTACTAAAGTAATTTCTCTGCATCTCTGTTCTAATTGGACGTCCTTCAATCCTGAAGTCATGCCCTCTTGTCCTAGACTGCTCTACCATGGGAATAGAGGTACATTAAATAAGTAGTGCAAAAATAGATATAAAAAGTAGTGAGTTAGTTGTCATGGGTTCAATGTCCATTCAGAAATCAAATGGCAGAGAGGAAAAATCTATTCTTGAATTGTTGAGTGTATGTCTTTAGGCTTTTGTACCTCCTTCCTAAAAACAAAATAATCTGCAGATGCTGGGGTCAAAGCAACACTCACAACACACTGGAGGAACTCAGCGGGTCGGGCAGCATCCGTGGAAAAGATCAGTCGACGTTTTGGGCCGGAATCCTGACGAAGGGTTCCAGCCTGAAACATCAACTGATCTTTTCCATGGATGCTGCCTGACCTGCTGTGTACCTCCTTCCTGATGGTTGCAATGAGAACAAGGCATGACCTGGGTGATGGGGGTTCTTAATAATGGACACCACCATTTTGAGTCATTGCTTCTTGAAGATGTCCTAGATACTACAGAGGCTAGTACCCATGATGGTTCTGACTAGCTTTACAACTCTCTGAAGCTTCTTTCAGTCCTGTGCAGTAGCCTACCCACCATCCCCTATACCAAACGGTGATGCAGTTGAGTTTGCAATTTTCTGATCCTGTGCAGTGATCCCTTCACCACAGTCAAAGATGCTATCAGTTAGGATGCTGTCCATGGTACATCTGCAGAAATTTGCGAGTTACTTTAGTGACATATCAAGTCTCCTGAAAATTCTGATGAAATATAGCCACTGTCATCCCTTCTTTGTAGTTGGATCAACTTGTTGGATCCAGTTAGATCCTCAGAGATACTGACACCCAGGAACTTGATAGTGCTCAGAATATTAGAATGTAAACTTTTGGATGGATAAGCACATCTGTTAGTGAATGGTGGAGCACTGAATACGGGATTATAGACATCAGGTTACAGCTGCATAGAATGTTGTTTTGACCACATGTGGAGTATTGAGTTTAGTTTTCTTCACCATGTAAGAAGCTAGATTAACCTAGAGAACACACAGAAAATATGCACAAGGATATTGCTGGGACTAGAGGGCATGAGTTATAAAGTGAGACGGGATAGATTGGGACTGCTTTCCCTGGAGTGAGGGAAGCTGTGGGATGAGCTAATGGAAGTTTGTAAAATTAGGAACTAGCTTAGTTAAGGTGGATTGTCACGCTCTTTTCCCTGGTAGTGGAGTCTAAATGTAAAGGGCAAACGTTCAAATAAGAGCGAAAATATTTTTGCCATTTAGATAAGAGTTAAAGGGGACGAGATAGATGAGTTTTTTCCACACAGGATGGTAGGAATATGGAATCAGCAGCAATTAGAGATGAGTGCACTAACCAATTTGCTGGAAGAATTCAGCCTGTTAGGAAGCCTCTGTGGAGGGAAATGGACATTAGATATCTTGATTTGAGTCCCTCCATCTGGACAGGCCACAAGGTAACCAATCAAGCTTACTAGCACCTCCGTGGGTCAAAAGAAGAAACAAAAGCAATTAATGGAATCTCATGCACTCATTGGGAGAACATTCAACCTCCACACAGACATCTTCTGAGTCCAAGTTTGAACCCAAGTCCTTGAACCGTGAGGTAACTGCTTTACCACTATAATACCCCTGGTGTAAAATATTAATAGATTATTTTTTACAAAAGTGGAACAGCTAGATGAAGTGCAGAGAAAAATAGGCCTACATACTGCAGAGGATATTCAGTATTCGAAGTCTGCAGTTCCCTGAGGCAAAGCAGCATTGCAGCAGTTAAGTTAAGCAGTTAAGCAATCTGGTAAGCCTGTCACTTATTCAGTATATCATGGAAAAATTCAAATTAACCCCAGACCAAACGTGTGCATGTTGTTGTTCCAGTTATGCTCTTCACCTTGGCTAGGGAAGACGGAAGGGCAAAGAGAAAATGGGGTGGGAAGGGAGCAAGATAGGGAAGAAGTTTAACTTCAGACTCGTAACTTCACCTAGAATATGCTATGTCCTTTTGCAAAGATACTTGGAAAGCAGTAAGCAACAGCAATATTCTCACAATGGATTTGCATTCATGATTCTAACTCAACTTGTCAGGCCAATATTTATCTGTTATCCCAACCAAAATGGATTATTTAGTTTGTGGGACCTCACTAAGATGCAAATTTGTTCTCACATTTCCTACATTTTAATAGTGACTACAAATTAACTGTGACAATATGCACTTCGGGGTGACCTACTAAAAGGTCATTTATGAATGCATTTTAAAATCTTTTTTTGATATATCATTGTCATGATGTATACCTGCTGAACTATGTTTAAACATTTTTCAAAGCATTTAATGTGTATTTGAATCTAAGATTTCATGGAATGCAAAACTTAGTGAATCAAACAAATGTGAATTTGAAGTCCATGAATAATTAATCAAAAATTAACAGTGATAAAATGGAAAAATAAATAATACAATTTATTTTAGGATAGATGTATTATTTATATAAAGTATGTAATAAAGCAAAAGAACTGTTACCAACACTTGTAATTTCAGATAAGATGATAAAATTGTATATTGGTGAGCCCCTTATGAAATTCAATGCTCTCATGCTAAATTTTCACCTCCATTGTTTTCAAATGTTTACAGGCTATGGAGTATCGATCTTCAAGAAATTCTAAATTCAGTTAAGGCTGCAGCTGAAGTTATCTCCAAGGATTAGGAGTTGGGCTGGAGTTTTTAAATCATTTCTCTAAATGTAAGGCTAGAAATTACTTTATTACATTTTACTGGCATTTAAGCAGCATCTTGGGCCACTGTGATACTGTGAAATGCACAAATGGATCACAAACTTCAATTACAATTTCACAGCACAGCATTGTGAGGTTTCCTCATGTCACTTTTAGCACAGCTTATTCTGTTGATCAATTGCAGGTTCTTATAGTAGGCCCATTTTAATCAAGCTTCATCCCCACAGCCAGCTCGTAAAGGAGCATAGATCCGGTCAGCACAGAGACAAGTCCTTCAGCCTGATTGACCAAGATTCTGATCTAAGCTGATCCCATTTGCCCACATCTCTCTAAACATTTCCAATCCGTGTGCCTGTATAAGTACCTTTTAAATGTTGTTAATGTACTTGTCTCAACCACTTCCTCTGGTAGCTCATCCTACATACTGATCACTCTAAAATATAAGCAATATACTTCTTGCTTCCCTCTTCTTACAATTTAGACCGTGCTCTTCCAGCTACCAATGAGTGGTTGAATGGATGCTGTAATAATGAAATTGGAATGGTGAGAGCTAGGAAGATGATGAGAGAATTTTTCCAGGAATTGGAAGGTCCTGAACAGAGGCATATTCTTTGTGCTTGAGGGCCAAAAGGACTCTCCAGAATTACAGATACAATAAGTGAGTCACACATACAAAATGCTGGATGAACTCAGCAGGTCAGGTAGCACCACAGTAAGGAACAAGATGATGATTCAGGCCAAAACCCTTGGTCAGGACTAAGAAAAATATTTTGGGCCAAGACCCTTCATGGATCTTCTCCATGGATGCTGCAGAGTTCCTCCAGCAATGTGTATGTGTTACTCTGGATTTTCAACATCTGCAAAGTTTCTTCTCTTAATTTTCAAGTCAGTCAATTTTCACACAGCAAGCATGAACAAACAACAATCGAATAATGACCAGCTCGTGGGCTTTAGTAATGCTTATTGAGGGATAATTAATGGCCAGAAATGTATATAATGTTTGTGATGCCCCACACCACCCTCTACTGCAGACAGAGCTTATAAAGAGCGACATGTGTCTCAAAAGTAGTCAAAGGCCCTAGGGAATTTCTCGCTATGTCTCCTAATACTGAAGAATCTCCAGGAAAAGATGATTTAAAAGGTGGCCAGGACATCAGGAGAACTTGAATAAAGGGGTTGTACATGCTATTTATTACAAGTTACTATAAATGGCACATTACACATTTAGATGGAGAAGCAACATAAAGATTTTTACTCCTCATGTATGTGAAGGATGTTAGAAATGAAGTCAATTCAATTAAAAAAATATTGCAATAAGAGCTTGTTGCCACTTTTCAGTAAGCCAGCGCACTGGGAAAATAGTGATCATTATAGCCAACTTCTGCCTCCCACACAACTAACCTGCTGCCTCTTCAGCTGGATACACTCAGAGAGTAGTGCCTTTTATTCCATACCTCAGCAGCAGGACCAGGCGCTGCTGAGTCAAGTCTCCTGTGCCCCATTTTGGGTGCAAAAGTACATCAAGAGCTCCTGTGTGACCTACAGGTGCTTTCTACTTCCCATGCTCAAATCATAGAACCATGGGATGATTGTCAAAGGAGGCTGTTCGGCCCTTTGAACTTTGGCTGACATTTTGAAAGGATCTATCAAATTAACCTCACTTCCGTGTCCTTTGCTGATAATCCTATTAGATTATCCCACTTGTATCTGAATCTGATTCATAACACTCACTGGAGATGTACAGCTGCTCAGCAAAAAAATATCATTCCTTATGTTGCCTCTGTTTCTTCAATAGATTAACTGATTCACTATCACTCTGCCACAGGTGAGTGCTTGTTACATATATAAACTCCTACAGCATCGAGTAACATTTGTTTTAGTCTTGCTACTTCTTTTCGAAACGAGGGAAAATGAGAGAAGTCCCTTCTCTTCTCCTCACCTGTCTATCACCTCCCTCTGGTACCCCTCTTCCTTCACTTCCTCCCATTGTCCACTCTCCTCTCCTGTCAGATTTCTTCTTTTTCAGCCCTTTACATTTTCCGTTAATCACTGCCCAGATTCTCACTTCATATCCCCTCCCCCACCCACCCACCCACCATCCTTCCCCCTTGCCTGGCTTCACCTGCCATCTTCCAGACTGTACTCCTCCCGCTCGCTCCACCTTCTTATTCCCGTTTAGTCCCAATGAAGGGTCTCAGTCTGAAATGTCGACTCTTTATTCCTCTCCAATAATGCTGCCCGACTTGTTGAGTTCCTCCTGCATTCTGTGTGTGTTCCTCTGGATTTCGAGCATCTGTAGAATCTCCTGTGTCAAAGAATAGTTGGGTTGCTGGATATAGCTGGTAATATATGGAAACTTGTTGTACAGCTACAACACGGTTCAATGGCCTGTTGCCAAGGTAGCTGTAACCTACTGGTGGCACTTTTCATCATCCTTGATAACTGCTGAATGTCCTTTGCGCTCTGGGTGGTGGTTCTCTCCCAAAGTTGCCTCTGCATTCCACAGTTATAATATGCATCATGCACACACTTGCACCTCCAGTCACATTCCTGCGAGGTGCATTGAAGGAAGAGCCTGTGTAGACAGAAAAATTTCTGCTTGGATGTGCCAGGTGTCTACACCTGTAGGTCAACAGGACAAAGCCCACACCGTAAGCGGCCAGTGTCCCACTAACTATCAGAGTGGAAGCGGGAGGACTGGTTAAACACGGTGAGTGCCATGAGAGCCAACGTAGAATTGTTTGGCAAGCTGTTAGGATCAGAGGCAGGAGGACTGGTGGTCTTTGCAGTTCACAGAGGCTCATTTGCAGCTCGACCTGGGTAGTCAATGATATCTTAAGCTTGGAGAAGCAGGCATAAGTGCATTAGCAGTTGCTCAGCTGGCAACACTGGCACCTCTTGAAGCAAGGCTTCCAGGTTCAACAATCACATCAAGGATTTGTGCAGTGCACTCTAATCTGGCCCTCTCTCACTCAGGACCGAGGATGTACTGTGCTGTCATATGTGTAATTTTTGTGTAAGCCATTAAAACCATCAAAGTTCAAAGCACATTTATAATCAACCTTGAGATTTTTCTCCTTACAGGCAGCCACAATACAAAAAAAAATAGAACTCATTTAAAAAAAGAAAGCCATAAACACCCAGTGTGCAGGGGGAGAAAAAACAAATTTTCCAAGCAATAAAAATAAGCAGGTATCATTCAGAACTGAAGTTCACAAAAGAGAATCCGTAGCCATGAAGCCAGTCATCACTGCAGCCAATCCCGGAGCCCGTTAGTTGCAGGCCACAACCTCAGTTCAGCGCAGGGATGAGCAGTCGTTGGCAGAGCAATAAGCTGAACACCGGGCCGTTCCTCGCCTCCAGGCTGAGCGACCTGACCTTTTCAATCAGGCCTGGTGCTTAAATCTGCCAAGCCGCATTGTTCTTCACTCTTTTCTCCAGACCAGGCACCACTCCCTCGATTCTGCCTTGTCTCTGCTTGCCTCACCGCCACTCGTCTCAGTTCTGCTGCATCGAATCGCCTCCAAATCTGCTCCAGCAATGGCCAAATATTAGCTCATTTCCCTCTCTTGGGCCCAACCCCACTGCACTGGATTCGGTTTGCACTCACCATGTAGCAACCGCCTTGCACCTTCGAGACTTTAGATCACTCGGCAACAATGCCAGGTCATACAGGCTGTTCAAAGGGTCAACTCCAAAAAGGAAGTTACAGGCTATTGATTGCGGTGCTCATATCTGAGGAAAAAGTGTGATTAATTCAGTAATTTATAGTTTTGTTTTCTTTGTTACCTGCAAGATGTCGCTGTGCTTCACCAGATCCATGTTAAACCGGATATGCTCCATTCAGGGGAACAAAAGTTATCCCTCAGCGTCACTTTGCTGAAGAAGTACTCCTGATGCTGGAGCCCACAGTTAACTAAAATCACGTGAGCAGATTCTCTTGTCAGTATGCCATTGCTGCTTGTGAGAACTTACTGTATGCAAATTGGCTGCTCCATCCCCAACAGAACAGCTCTTTAAATTGGCCAGGATGGCCTCTGGCTGACATGATGATGAACATGACAGCTTGCTAAGGATGCTGGAAATCTTAATTAAAGCAAGAAGTACTGGAAGAGCTTCACAGTGCTGTAATACCAACACGTAGTTCTTGTGAGAACGAAAGGTATATAACTGATAATGACCATGGACATAGCATGATACTGGGGTGCGCCAAGACCTTCCAGTTTTTTTCAGAAGGCAATTCAGGTGTGTGAAGGCATGGCCTCCATCATGTGTGGGTATGCTCCCTGTTAGTTGAGTTCCTTCCCATCTTTTGCCCTGCTTTTGTTGTGTCTCTTCCTTCATTATGTCTGGGCAGCATTCCCATTTTCCAAAGCAGCCAGTAATCTCTTAATAACTAGGACTGAAAAACTCAGCTGTTAACACCTGTTGAGTTCTAACCTGTGCTTAGGCATCTTTAAATATTTATTTTCTCTTCAGAGTATATTGTATAATTTGGCAGATTTGCTATTATAACCTAAGGAACAGGAACACACACACACACACACACACACACACACACACACACACACACACACACAAACAAGTACACATCAGCACACTCAGCATAACAACCAAAAAGGTTGTACCGCAATTAGATTATTTTGGCGA
The DNA here is from genome assembly GCF_963921235.1 of Mobula hypostoma. Lineage (NCBI taxonomy): Eukaryota > Metazoa > Chordata > Chondrichthyes > Myliobatiformes > Myliobatidae > Mobula > Mobula hypostoma. Next base: position 86,638,114 of record NC_086108.1, on the reverse strand, counting down.
TGGGTAAACAAGACTGCTGAGAATTGACGCCCTGCCAGCTCAGAGTCTATGACTTCAGAGACAACATATTTACTGTGTCTGGAGCCCAGATAATCAGATAATAGTGCCCAAGTGCTTGCATAATGTCTTTAGCCATCAATCACAACACACCCATTAAACAGGATAGAGTCAGAAGAGGCAGTCTAAGCCTTTGTGGCTCAAAAGAGAGCTCAGCACTGGAGAGAAACTAGAGAAAATCTGCAGATGCTGGAAATCTGGGAAACATACACAAAATACTGGAGCATCTCAGCAGGCCAGGCAGCATCTAGGGAAAGGGTGTACAGTCGACGTTTCCTGCCGAAACCCTTCAGCTGGAGAGAAACTGTTTAGAATAGTTTCTGAACTAGATTGACTTTTGGAGCCAAACTAAGTGGAGTTAACACTAACAACATCACTCCATTGTGACTTTGTGGGTGTTTACAGAAGGTGGAACTGTGTTAACAGGTGAATAGGGATTGATGGGAATTTGATACAGATTCATAGATATTTGGTATATAATGTTTAATATTCCAGATCTGTAGTTTATCACTTGAAAATTTTCTAGTACATTACTTAATTAAAGCTAATTGCCAGAGATGTATCTCGTCATTAACGTGATGCTTCAAGCATCTAACTTATGCAGCAATGGCAACTTCTTGTGCAGAAATTATTCTATAATGGATCATTCAAGCTAAATTTATTGTTATGTGCAATGAGTTTAACTTGGACAAAACTATATTCGTTATCTTGGAGGCTGAAGAAATCTTTTTCACTATGGACTGCAGTAATTTATAATAGGCTCCTTAGTCAGAGTCATGGAAATATTAATTACAAGTCTTAGGAAAAACAAGCTGTTAAATGGGATTAATTTGGTAATTGTTTCTAAGAGCTATCACAGGCATGATGGATTGAGCAGCCTCATTTTGTGCTTTATAATTCCATTAAAAATTCCACTGCTGTCATTCATTTCAAAGGTTTTGGGGAGAAGTCAGGCTAATGGGGTTGAGGGGGATAATAAATCAGCAATGATGATGGAACAGACTCAATGGGCTGAATGGCCTAATTTTGCTCCTATGTCTTATGCACAAAACAAGAGCCTAAGATATATTAATTTTAAATGATTTGATATTAAAAGTGTGAGTTCACTGAAGAGTTCAAGTTACCTGAGAATGATAGTCTGATTTCTAATCAACAGTTTGACTTCAAACCCCAGTGGAAGTTTATATAAAAATTAAAAGAACAAAGTGTTTCCTCTGACATTCTAGCTGATGTTTATCACTCACTATTAACAGCCATTGAATGTGATCAGTTATCTGACTGTTCTTTGTGTAAATTTGGGTTAATTGCTGATCTCATTCGAAGCAATAAAATTACATTGATGGTCATCAATTGGCATGGATGTGAACATAAATATTGTTATCTTGGAGGCTGAAGAAATCTTTTTCACTATAGATTACAGTAATTTATAATATAAATAGCATAAATGCTTAGAAATTAAATCACATAGTGTTTGATTTGTATGCAAAGCACAGTCTAATTCATTGACAAAGTAGGAATGAAATCTGGGAGGTCATAATGCCATGCATGAAGACTGATTTTATTTGAGCTTTCTCTCAGTGCCTGCTGTGAAAATATGAAGAATTGTGGACACGTACATTGATGTCCATGATGGGCAATTGAGTACAACTGCTGGGACTTTTATTCTTCTTAGCTTGGTCTGCACTGGTTCTCAAGTCACTCTGTTAAAGTCAGCTTTCAACGTATTAAGAGTTGGCCACACACCAGTGATGAGTTCACACATCAGTGGTGAGTCCACTCATTAGTTGTGAGGTTACCTTACCAGTGAAGAGTTCACACGGTATCAGAGAGATCATGTTCTTGGATTGAGGACACATACTGGCAGGTGAGACTTGCTTCTGTGAAATCAGGTGGATCTCTCTGAAAGATCCCAGCCTTGTGCCAGAAACCTCTCTTCTTTAGATTATTTATTTCAAGGCTTGGCTTACGACCCTCCTATTTCCCACCTACATCACTCTCAAATCTCTATCAATTACCGATCTCCATTCATCAAGCAAAATTGTAGTCCTTGCCTGCATGCTGCCTCCACCTACTAATCACATTTGAACACAACCACTTGCTGTTGCAGGACCTGAACTGCTGGTGTGGAGTTTCTCCTGCTGTGACTGTAGGCTGGAACTTCAGACTGCTGAAGAGTTTATGATCCATGCTTCAGGTATTCCCTGAGAGAGACAAAATTCAAAAATAAGTAGTGTGCATCAGAAGTATCTTTCATTTAATGGCCTTCTTACTGAGAGCTTGAAATTCAATTGCACTCTATTTTTTGGAGTTCAAGAGTTGTGAGTTCTATAAAACTCTGGTTAGGCCACGCTTGGAATATTGTTCCATCTGGTCACCTCATTATAGGAAGGATATGGAAGTTTTAGCGAAGGCGCAGAGGAGATTTACCAGGATGCTGCAAGAATTAAAGAGTATGTCTTATGAGGAAAGGTTGAGTGAGCTAGGGTTTTATCCTTGGAGAAAGTGAGGATATGAGGTAACTTGACAGAAGTATATAAAATGATAAGAGGCATTGATTGAGTGGATAGCCAGAGACTTTCTCCCAGGGTGGAAATGGCTAATACAAGGGGGCATAATTTTACGGTGACTGGAGGAAAGTATAGGGGATATGTGAAATGCATGTTTTTTTCACAGATAGTGCGTGGGTGCGTGGAATGCTCTGCCAAGGGTGGTGGTAGAGGCAAATACATTAGGAGCATTTTAGAAATAGATAGGCACATGTATGATAGGAAAATGGAAGGCTATGCAGGAGGGAAGGATTGATTGATTTTATAATAGGTTAAAAGATCGGTACAACATTGAGGGCCAAGGGGCCTGTACTGTGCTGTAATGTTCTATGTTCATTTCTAAATGCTAGTAACAAAAACAGAAAAATACTCAGCTGATCAGGCAGCTTCCATACAGGGAGAATCAAACTTAACTCTCCTCTTTCTACAAATGCTGCCTGACCCTTTGAGTATTTCCAGCATTCTTCTTTATTCCAAATTCCTAATATCCAATATGATAGTGTTAGAGCCTAATACAAGTTGAAATAAACTTTCTGATGTAATATTTTGCCAGATGTTTTCTTGTATTGGAATAGATAGATTGATTAAAGTTAATCTATTATGCTTGAATTTGTCTTTGATCTTATTGGTTTTGGAATTTGAAACACCTGCTGCTAGAGGGCAATGGGGTAGGTCCAGGGCTGGACTTTGGGCAGGGCTAGGCTGGGCTGCAGCCCAGGGGCCCGAGCTGCAGAGGGGCCCAAAATAGGTAGCTATCATCATGGTGGACAAAAAAAAATACGAGAGTGGAGCACAGAAAAGAAAAAATAAACAAGAAAAAGATGACCGTGTGAAAGAAGTATTAAAAAAGACATAGAAATTAACAGAATTTTTTAAACCTGTTCTCGATGGTGCAGCAGTACCATTGCTCTTGTCACAGTCTGAGACCGGTGGACAAATGGAGACTTGTTCAACAGCTAGCGCTAGCACCAGCGTTAGCACAGGACCTCCGTCCTTGCCACAGTCAGCAGCTAACGTTGATGAGGCAGGGAGCATGACTTTGGGGTTCCTGACCACAGAGGCTTCTGAACAACCAAGTCGGGCCGCTATTAATGTTAATGTTACCGTTACTGAGGATCCTTACAGCACTGATCCTGCTCGCTGGGGAAAAGAAACGTTAGATGATTCAGTCCGAGCGTACTGGGCTAAGAAAGGGCCGGAGTCCTGCTAGAATAAGGATGTGGATATCGAAGCTTTGGAACGAGTATACAAATAGCAGAAATGTTTTTTCTCCAAATTTCACTTCAAACGCAAGCTCGTAAACGGTGAGTACATATCAAGGCAATGGCTCTTATATTCCCCTTCCACCGGCTGTGTGTTTTGTTTTGCATGCTGCATCTTCAGTGATGGTAACTGTCATCTTCAAAACTGGCTTTAATGACTGGAAACATGCCGCTGCATGCATAGGACAGCATGAAAATAGTGAACACAGCAGGAAAACGATACTGACCTACGCTACACTAGCGTCTGACAGCGGAAGAATAGATACAGAACTGCAAAAGCAGTTTGAGTCAGAGTGTGTCTACTGGACCGATGTATTGAGAAGAGTGTTGGTGGTTGTGAAGCTTTTGGTCGAGAGGGGACTGGCTAACCGAGGCTCCAGTGACATATTTGGCAGGTCTGATAACGGCAACTACATAGGCTCAGATCCACAATGTGACAGGACAGCTGAGTCATCTTACTCTGATATCACTTTAATTTTGAAAAACAAGCATCTGACTTTGTAAATATCTAGGCTTGTGTGTCAGTGCTGTTCCTATTTTTGTGGCAATAGGCTAATAGTTGACTGTTTACAAACCTAGTAAGTAATAAGTGGTCTTTACTCTGCAAGCCACACAGCTCAGCAATAGGTTAATATGTGCTAGATATCACTTTTCAAAAAGATTGTTGGAGTATTGTCAAGTTTCCTAGTTTGCCATAGTGCCATCCCTCTTGGCCTTTTTGTCTCTCATTTCCATTTTACTTTCTGAGAACACACGGTTGAGAAAAATACCAGATAAAAATACTTTGGCATTATTTGAGAAACAAGGCCTATGGTATTTGCAGCAATAGCTAAATATAAGGTTGGGTACATCATACCTTGTCTCCCTCATAACTTTACTAAGCCAACTAAGCTGAGGTCAATTTTAGAGTGCTTTAGATGCTCTCCTTCAATCTAAGAATCTGCATTACTTTCTGTCCTCCCTCTTAAGGCCTGTAAGTTTATAGCCTACGTATTGTACTAAACCAATGTCTTGGTCCACAGCTTTGATATTTAGATCCGTATGACCTTTGCGCTTGTTCTTGCCTTTTATTGCTTGGTACAGCAGCATTTTACAGTGGTGGCAGCGGCCCATCAGGGCCTCCAGACCAGGGGCCCCGGCCCCACTAAATCCAGCCCTGGGTGGGTCCATTTCAAATGGGAATGTGTGTGAGTTCTGTAGTCACTCTGTGTCTGTAGTCATCCATAACCTCTGCTATCTGTGGGAATTCAGCTTTCTGGCACTTCTCAGAGAAGAAAGAATTCACTTGAAGCAGCAAGAGAAGCAGAAATGTAAATACCTGAATTAGCACAATGATTCAATAGCACGTCAGATGAACCATTAACAGAAATGTAGAACACCTACGTTGACTGCTTTTCACCGACAACAATTTAGCACCTGCAAATTTTCCTGCAGAATAATCATAATGGAGAAGTAAAACATTAATTAAAACATATTAGCACTTTGGTCTGACAAAGCAGATGCACTACAAAAGTGCCAGGCAACAATCATCTGCAACAAGAGAAAGTACAACCATCTCCTTATCCCAGTTAATAATATTACCAATATCAAAGTCTTGCAGCATAGGTAATATTGGTGTGAACAGTATATCCTTCTTCCCTTTAAAATAGTCATCCCTTTAAGGATTGTGCAATGTTGCAAACAGCTCTCTGAGCTTCAACAATATAAATTCTAAAGATTATCTGTGTAGCAGGTTTCAATAAACCATATGCACCTTCTATGAGATTTTTGTATCAGTCTATACATGCTACAATGGACTTTGTTACAGGTTATGAACTTAGTGAACAAATAATCTTTACTTAGCGACCGATGGTTGCAACAGGTGAAAGCTTGTAGACCACTCATGGACAAAAGCAGGCTGGAGTCCAGGAGCTCTGCAGTGGCCGATTCATCTCTTGATTCCTCAAATCCTTTGCAAGAACTGCCACATTGTAATGGAGTTCTCTCCATTTGCCCGGATGAACTCACCTCCAAAAACATGGAAGATGTTTGACACCACTCAGGATAAAGTAGCACTCATCATTGACACCCAGTTGTAAACATATGTTGGGAAAGGTTCCTGACCTCAAATGTTGACTGAGCACTTTGCTCTGTGCCTGACCCCTTCTGAGTTCATCCTGCAACTCAATTTTCTCTTTGTCTCTATTAAACATACGCTCCCTGCCCTGGAAGATGAGTTGCATTCTCTGAGATTCACAAACTGTAGTGCAGCAACTCAGTAAGACTTCTTCCGCAGTACATCTGAAACCAGTGAGCGTGTATCCAGCAAATGAGAGCACACCTTCTGAAATACAGGGAGTGTGTAGCCAACAGCTAATACTAATGCACACGTGTGAAACAAGAGATTAAGAACAAATTCCCGTCTCACTCATAGCAAATAACATGAATTAGATTACTTGATAGGGAATTTACCTCATAACTGATCAGAATAGCACCACAGCAAACAAAATTGTACATCAGAAGGGTTGTGATCAAAGTTTAATACAAATATGAGGTGGGGGAGATCAAACCCACTTTTTGTAAATAATCAAGTTGAGAGTGTGTGGCATTTAGCAGTACCTTATCCCCAGCTGCCTAGAACCCAAATCTCTATATTTTTAAATAAGGAGAAAGTTGTATGAATTCAAAGATTACAGCTATTCCCCGTGTAGAAGTTTTACGTGACACTAAGAGAACTTCGGTAGTTAATGCTCAATTGTTCAGTTAATGTCCATTGGGCACCTTTTTGCTGATAAGACGTGACATTTTGCTGTCATAAAATCCACCAGCTTAACGAGGCTTAAATTTTAATTGAAAAACGCTCAACTGACCGAGAGTGAGAGCAGTCTCTGTGAAGCGTGGCCATGTGACATCCTGAGAAGTGATAATAGCTCATTTTCAATTCTTCTTATATGCTGTATTTAATCACCGTTCGGAAAGCGACAAAAAAACATTCCCAACTTGATAAACTCAAAAATTGAATCCAGCGCACTCCAGTTTCCAGTTTGATCTTCAGTAACTACAGCAGCAATGGAAATTATACTTTGTGCTCTAATTTAACTTCTGTTGACATTAATACATGTGAATATTAAATACATATGGGAAGGGGGATTATAAAATTTATAACTACCAAACAGACTTATACATGTATTTACCTCCTTGTGGGGTCTGTCTGAAACTCTAAAAGCACTTTGAAGCTGATTAATGATGAGGGGCCTGGAAATTCTCTTTGGATTCATCCATTTGCACTTAATGTGGATAATGAGGCGTCAGAAGTAACTACCCTGAATAGACACATAAATCCAGGCTGCTACCATTATCCCCGTTACCCAGGACATGCTCTTTCCTTATTTCCACCTAAAGATATGCAGTCAATGTTTTAGGAATAGCTCTTTCCCCTTTCCCATCAGATTTCTGAATGCACAATAAACTAACCCGGCGATTTCTTGAACTTACAGTAATTGTTTCTTCTTTCGCCATTCGCCATTCCCCATCCCTGTTTCCCTCTCTTACCTGTTTTTCTTAACTGCTCATCAACCCCCTCTGGTGATCCTCCTCTTTCCCTTTCTTCTGTGGTCTTCCAGTCTCCCCTATCAGATTCCCCCTCCTCCAACCCTCTATCTCTTTCACCAATCAACTGCCCAGCTCTTTACTTCACTCCTCCCCATTTCCTGGTTTCATTTATCACCTACCATCTTGTACTTCTTCCACCCCACCCCAACTTCTCCTCTGACTTCTCATCTGTTTTTTCCAGTCCAGATGAAGGGTATTGACCTGAAATGTTTATCCCTTTTCATAGATGCTGCCTGGCCTGCTGAGCGTCTCCAGTATTTTGTTGTGTTGCCTTGGATTTTCAACATCTGCAGATTTTCTTATGTTTGTGAACACTACCTCACTATTTTTGCTCTCTTTTATACTAATTTAATTTGTATTTTACAGATATTTCTTATGGCAATTTATAATACATTTTATGTATTGCACTATACTTCTGCCACAAAACAACAGATTTCACGACATATGTCAGGGATATTAAACCTGATTCTGATTCTAATTCTGATTGTTTTCCAGTCCGGTTACCAACACAATGAATATTGGCTTAAGTGCAGGATATTTGCAAATCTATTTACTTTAACAATAGAGCAATGGCATTCAGTATTCTTTGGTTTTTGTGGATAGGTCTGAAAGTCTCATTCTGATTCCAAGGCAGCAAAGTTTTAACCCAGTGTTACCTCTCCTTAATTTCTAGGAATTTAGAACACAGAACATACGGCCCACAATGCTGGGCTGACTATGCAATCTACTCTAGAAACTGCCTAGAATTTCCCTACAGCATAGCCCTCTATTTTTCTAAGCTCCAAGTACCTACCTAAGAGGCTCTTAGAAGACCCTATTGTATCCACCTCCACCACTGTCGCTGGTAGTGCATTCCACACAGCCACCACTCTGTGTGAAAAATATACCCCTGGCATCAACTACTACCAAGCACCTTAAAATTATGCCCCCTCATGTTGGCCACTTCAGCACTGGGAGAAAGCATCTGGATGTCCACGCGATCAATGCCTCTCATCATCTTATACACTTCTATCAGGTCACCTCTCATCCTCCATCACTCCAAGGAGAAAAGGCCAAGTTCAGTCAATCTATTCTCATAAGGCTTACTTCCAATCTAGGCACCATCCTTGTAAATCTCTCTGCACTCTTTGTATAGTATCCACATCCTTCCTGTAGTGAAGTGACCAGAACTGAACACAGTACTCCAAATGGTGTCTGACCAAGGTCTTATATAGCTGTAACATTACCTCACGGCTCTTGGAACTCAATCCCACGGTCGATGAATGCCATCACATGTGCCTTATGAACAACACTGTCAACCTGCACAACAGTTTTCAGCGTCCTGTGGACATGGACTCCAAGATCTCTCTTATCCTCCACGCTACCAAGAGTCTTACTATTAATACTGTATTCTGTGTTCAAATTAGACCTACCAAGATCAACCACTTCACACTTATCTGGAGGAATAAGAGGAAATGGCATGATTGCACAGTTTTTATGAGTGGAAATTTGCACCAAATTCGGATACAATAGCCTAACATTTTTCTAAAACCACTTGAGGGAAAGTGATGCCTCATAATAATTTGCATTTGAGTGATTCTTTTCAAACAGCGCAAGTAATTGCAGAATCTGGAATCTGGAGCAAAGAAAGTGTTGGTGGAACTCAACGGTTCAAGCACCATCGGTAGAGGGTGCCTCTGCCCAAAGCATCGATTCTATAATTCCATAAATGCTGCCTGACCTGCTGAGTTCCTCCTGCATTTTGTAGGTAGGGGGAAATGGTGATGTCCAAATGCTGCTGAATGGCACATTCCAGGCTGCAGGGGTACGTGGTGAGGGACAAAATGAAACTTAGTGTAGCTACCACAATGGCCACAGTCCAGGGTTCTTTCGCTATTGGAGAGGGAGAGGCAGGGTGGATGAGGAACCTTCTCAAGTATCACTTCACTCTTCTAGCAGAGAGAGAGGAAGAAGAAAGGAAAAGTTAGTCTGACCTCAGTAGTTGGAAAGATATTGGGGTTGATTGTTAAGGATGTGGTTTCAGGCCTTTGACAAGTTGCCACACATGAGGCTGCTTAACAAGCTATGAGCCCATGCTACTACTGGAAAGACCCTCACATGGATAAAACAGTGGCTGATTGGTAGGAGGCAAAGATTGGGAATAAAGGGAGCTTTTTCTGGCTGGCTGCCAGAGACTAGTGCTGTTCCACAGGGGTTTGTGTTGGGACTGATTCTTTTTATGTTTTACGTCAATGATTTGGATGATGGAATTGATGGCTTTGATGTAAAGTTTGCAGCTGTCAAGAAGACAGGTGAGGGGCAGGTAGTTTTGAGGAAGTACAGGGGCTACAGAAGGACTTAGATAGATTAGGAGAATGTGCAAAGAAATGGCAGATAGAATATAGTGTCGGACAGTGTATGGTCATGCATTTTCTTAGAAGAAATGAAAGGGTTGACTATTTTCTAAATCAAGAGAAAATACAAAAAAACTGAGGTGCAAAGGGAATTGGGAGTCCTTATGTAGGATTCCCTAAAGGGTAATTTGCAGGTTGAGTCTGTGGAGAGGAAGTCAAATGCAATGTTAGCATTTATTTCAAGTGGACTCGAATATAAAAGCGAGGATATAATGTTGAAACTTTATAAAGCACTGATAATGCCTCACCTGGAGTATTGTGAGCAGTTTTCAGAAATGATGTGCTGAAACTGAAGAGGGTTCAAACAGTGTTTACAAAAATGATTCCAGGATTGAATGGCTTGTCATATGAAGAGTGCTTATGGCCCAAGGCCTGTATTCACTAGAATTCAAATAATGAGGAGTGACCTAATTGAAACCCATTGAATGATGATGCTGACTATCGATTCCTGATTAGTCAGGGAGTCAAGGGATATGGTGAGAGGCAGGTGTATGGGGTTGAATGGGATCTGGGATCGACCGCGATGAAATTGGACTTGTTGAGCTGAATGGTCTAATTCTGCTCCTATGTCGTGGTTGTATGGAATGGTGAAAGGTCTTGATAAAGTGGAGGTGAAGAGTATGTTTCCTACGGAGGGAGAGTCTAAGACCAAAGGACACAACCACAGAACAGAGAGGCATCCTTTTAGAATGGAGATGAGGAGGAATTTCTTCAGCCAGAAAGTGGTGAATTTGTAGAATTCTTTGCCCCAGACAGCTGTGGTTGCCAAGTATGTATGCATATTTAAGGCAGAGGTTGCTAGATCCTTGGGTGCTTAGGGCATGAATGGATATAGGGAGAAGGCAGGAGACTGAGTCTGAGAGGAAAATTGGATCAGCCATGATGAAATGGTGGAGCAGAATTGATGGGCCAAATGGCCTAATTCTGCTCCTACATCTTATGGTCTTTTGGTCAATTATTGTAGTAGCGATAGCTAGATTGACATAGGCAAAGCTGGAGTTATGATGATACTAAATTGCGACTCCTTCATATTCATCTATGAAAACAGCTTAACTTTTTCCTTTGTTACCTCCCTTTTCCCTTTTCAGGGTGGATAGAGTTCTGTTGAAGACCCTGACCTGGAGTTACACTCAAACTTTGGTTCTTTGCAGTGCTGGGACCCACTCCCAGGGGCTCCCGGCCGGTCACATTTCGATACCCCAAGGACGTGGCCTAGAAGACAAGAACGGCTTTGGTTTTGCGGCCCTGTGGACAGGCTGATTCTAAGCCGGTGCTGCCGACTGAAGCTTTGCGGAAGACAGCGGAGTATCGGGAACACTGGATCAGCCGTCAGAGGTTCTGTACTCGGCGAATCGTGCTCTCTCTCCTGTATGTGGGTTAGAGATTGTTCCCGATTTTCTGAGTGGACAACTCAGGAGTGGGGGGCGGAATGTGACAGACTCTTAACACCATAAATCAGTGAGCTGTTTTGTCTCCCCCCTTGCTGTGAAAGTCGACACCTCTTTTTCCCATTATTAGGGAGAGGAAGAGAGCTTGTGTTATGTCGAATTGTTGGATGAATGACTAATTTTTGTTGTACTGCAGACTGTGGTCTTCATTAGAGGCTTTGCTATTGCCCACGGTGGGTGGAGGGTGCTGTTACTGTTTTGTGGAAGTGGGTTGAGGTGGGGGATTGTTGCTTTGCTGCTGCTTGTGCATAGGAGGGGGAGTTGGGGTTCTAACTTTTTAACTGTTACTGATTCTTTGGGGCACTCTTCTGTTTTCATGGATGCCTGCGACGAACAAGAATTTCAGGATGCAGGGAGCAAACATTTCTCTGATATTAAGCAGAACTATTGAACTAGAGGGCAATATGTGAAGACAGAGGAGTGAGGGCGGGACATGAAGTAAGAAGCTGGGAGGTGATGGGTAAAAAAGGTGAAGGGCTGATGAGAAAGGAGTCTGATAGGAGATTGACCTCCTAGCTTGTACTCCTTCGCCCCCCCTCCCCCACCTTCTTATTCTAGCTTCTTTCTCCTTTTTTTTCCCCAGTCCTGATGAAGGGCCTTAGCCTGAATCATCGACTGTTAATTCCATTGCATAGATGCTGCCTGACCTGCTAAGTTCCTCCAGCATTTTGTATGTGCTACTCTGGATTTCCAGCATCTGCAGAATCTCTTGTGTTTGAGGAATTATGGAACTAGTATAGGAAAGTGGAACTAACATAAATGTTCCATCATATGTGACTATCATGGAGCTCATCATAGTCATGGTGGGTGAAGGGCCTGTTTTTATACTGTACAACTCTATGACATTCTGATCTTGCAGTCAATGAAGTACTTTTTCAAGCGTTGTCACCAATATAATGCAAATCATGGCAATAAGTCTTCTAGAAATTGACTTCCACGCCTTCTTGTTGCTCAAGAACAGGTCCAAGTTCAATGCTACCACAATTTGGAACCTATGGAGTATTGCTGGATTTGTCAAAATTCAATTTGATAGCAGCTTTATTGTGGTCTACAGCTAAAAGATTGCTAAAGATAAGCACTTCTTGATGGAAAGTCTTAAATTTTCACATGAGGATGGTGGATAAATTAGTTAACTGCCCAAATTCCTTACTGAAGGACGAAATGTACTCATCTGTACAAGAGACAGAGAAAACATTGAATCACAATCTAGTTGGCATGGCATCAGTAACACTTCAGAAAGTAACAATAGTGACAGTACATTCATGAAAAAAAAATTATATTTGACAAATCTGTTGGAAGTTATTGAGGTAGTAACTGGCAAAGTAGATAAAGTAAATTAAATGATGCAGTGCTTTTGAACTTTCAGGAGGCCTTCTATAAAATGCCACATAAAAGATCACACAATTAAATTAGAGAACACGGCATATTGGTATTAACAGAAGGTTAGTGAATGGACAAAAACAGAGGGTGGGAATAAATGGGTCATTTTCAGGTTGGGAGGCCATGTGGGGAATGATACTAAACCCCCACATTTTCAGATTTGGATGATTGGATGAAGAGTTATATATCTAGTTTGTGGATGATACAAAACAGAATGGTAGTGCAGAGGATGTGGGCAAGGACATGACAGAAAGAAAGTAATGTGAAAAGGAGTTTTTTCCCTTGGCAGGAAAAATAGAAGGCAAGTACCTTTCAAATGGTGAAAATTTGAAAGGTGTTCACCTTCAGAAGGACCTGGCTGTCCTTGAGCAAACAGTTACAACCTATTAGTAAGGGAGTCCTTAGATATCAGGCAACAATCACTCCCTCCTTTTCGGACTGTGGGTTTGCAAAGCCGATTCGGAGAAAGATGCAAGGGCATGTGTTACAGTTCATCCCGAGCCTGTGCGACAGAGGATTCTCTGATCTACAGGCTGTTTCCAGGGATACACACATAGGCAGGCATCAAGTGCTGCTGATTTATCATTAGCTCAGTGAAAGACGCCCTTTGCTCTACCTGATTCTGCCAACACATCAAGATGTCTGTAGAGCAGGGCTGCCAAATGGTGCATTATAGGATGCGGGAGTACATGCTGAGGGATGTACTGATGCTTGGTGCAGCCTCTGCAAATACTTGGTGGAGGAGAACCACAGTATCGGGGTTTTCTGCCACTGGACAGGGAAAGGCTGGGTAGGGTGAGGAAGCTCCTCAATTATTGTGGTAGTATACCATCCCAGAGGGCCACATGAGTGGCAACAGTGCTCTGATTTGAAGAAAACGTAATTGAAATCTACTTAACACCATGTCTAAGAATGAAAAGGCATTGTTCAATTTATCCCTGTAAGCATTGCTTTTATTATGAATAAAGTTTATTTTGGTAGAAAATATATCCATATATATATATATCCCTAAGCACATTACAAACAATGCTATATATATTTGAAGTCTAGTCACTAATAAAATTGCCCTTTATTGGAAATGGGATAAAATGAGAGTAGAGGCATTTTTCTCCAACTAGATAGGCTCTTGGAAAGACTGCCTCTGGGATACAGCAGACAAATATGATCTCACTACCCACAGGTAGATATGCTTGTGATAAAGGGAATGAAGCAAAGCTTTACTAGACTGATTCCAGGGATAGTTTGTTTGTGGCATGAGAAGAGATGAGACAAAAGTAATTTTGAGTTTACAACATTGAGAAGTGATCCCACTGAAATGAGCAAAATCCATATGGACTTGATGCAAGGATGTTGTTTCTCCTGAATGGGGCGTCAAGAATCAAGAACCATAGTTTTCGAATGGTCATTTGGGTCAGAGATGAAAACAGATTTTTTTACCCTGAGTGAGGGGGATCTTCAAGATTCTGTATCCTAGAGTAGCAAGGTATACACGCTGTGACCACCTGTACGTAATAAAGTAGCAACTGAGTGTATGTTCATAGTCTTCTGCTGCTGTCGCCCATTCACTTCAAGGTTCGATGTGCCATGTGTTCAGAGACACACTTCAGCACACATTGTTGTAAAGTGTGATTATTTGAGTTACTGCAACACACATCAAAGTTGCTGGTGAACGCAGCAGGCCAGGCAGCATCTCTAGGAAGAGGAAGTTGTTTGCGTTATTTGACTTACTGTTGTCTTCCTGTCAGCTTAAACCATCCAACCATTCTCCTGTGACCTCTCTCATTAACAAGGAGTTTTCAACCACAGAACCACCACTCACTGGATGTGTTTTGTTATTCATACCACTCTCTGTAAACTCTAGAGACTGTTGTGTGCAAAAATCTGAGGAGATTAGCAGTTTCTGAGATACTCATATCACCCCATCTGGTACCAACAATCATTTCATGGTCAAGGACACTTAGATCAAGTCAAGTCAAGTCACTTTTTATTGTCATTTTGACCATAACTGCTGGTACAGTATGCAGTAAAAATGAGAGAACGTTTTTCAGGACCATTGTGCTACATAAAACAATACAAAAACTACACTGAACTACGTAAGACAACACAAGAACTACACTAGACTACAGACCTACCCAGGACTGTATAAAGTACACAGAACAGTGCAGGCATTACAATAAATAATAAACAAGACAATAGGCACAGCAGAGGGCAGTAGGTTGGTAGTCCGATGGCTTGGGGGAAAACTGTTCCACAAATAAACAGCTGAATGGCGGTGTATGGTATTCCATCCGTTTCTGTACTCCCGTCGAGTATTTCGTTGGAGTCGGATGTAGTCCAATTTAATGTTCGTTGGAGAACAAAATGGACGGGACAGCCAGCTGGCTAGGGCTTGCTTTTTTCCTGGCACAGACTCCTGCCCGCTCGCCTCGCTTCCGCTTCCTCGCACACTGCTTACGACGTCCCCACCTCCGACCTCTGGCATCAGGACTGCAGGCCTGATTCTCTCAGCAAGCCGAGGTCGCACAATTTAACCAGCAGATCTTCATGCAGGTTTGTTTTTGGACGATCTCTGTATTGTAGCAGTATCTGGCGATGGTAGATAGTCGCCCTGTTATCCATTGCCCTTAACCCTAATTGTGCTTTAAAATTAAATTTAAAAACTAAATTAAAGTAGCACCAGATCGGAAAGGCTGCTGCTGCCATGCTGTGCCACCTGCTGACGTTTCTTCCCCATTCTGATGTTTGGTCTGAACAATAACTGAACCTCTTGACCATGTCTGCATGCTTTTATGCATCGAAGTGCTACCACATTATTGGTTGATTAGATATTTGCATTAATGAACAGATGTGTACCTAATAAAGTAGCCACTGAGTGTACTTAAAGCAGAAATCAATGCATTTTTAGATTTTAAGGCTGTAAAGGAATATATGATTAATACAGGAAAGCAGAGCTGAATGGAAGATCAGCTAAGAACCTAATGAATGCTGAAGTTGGCATGATGAGCTGAGTCATCTACTTCAGTTCCTACTTCACATGATTTATCATTTTTGTTCTTTTCAGGAGGTTTTTTATTACAAAAATACAACGGCGAAACAGAATCAGAATCAGGTTTAATAACACTCTCGTATGTCATGAAACAGTGGTGCCTAGAGAGATGGCTCTCGATTGTGGGAGTCATATGGTACTGACAGTGGAGTATATGGAAGGGAGATCCAAAGACCAGAGCCTGAAGGGTAATCGGGCCACAAGTGGGAAACAGGTGAGGTGGAATAATGAGGGGGCAATAGAAATCACACAAGACAAGTGACCAAGCTAAAATATAGAAGAACGGGTTAGATGAAGCTCAGTCTCCTGAGGATAAAAGTCTGAGATATCGCAAGTGTTGGGGAAGTAATCATAAAAATGCTTGTGATTTGGTAGTGTTGTGGAGATGGTGGTGTTGGTAATGGTTGGAAGATAGAAAATAAAGAAATACGAAGAAGTTATGGAAGACTATATGTAAACCACGTCTGACGAACAACCAAGGTACAAATTGTGCAAATAAAAAAATATTTTTATTCGTTTTTATTTGGAGATATAACACAGTAACAAGCCCTTCCAGCCCAGTGAGCCTGTGCTGCCCCATTAAATCCATGTGACCAATCAACCTACTAACTTACATGTCTTTGGAATGTGAGAAGAAACTGGAGCACCCAAAGGAAAATGACTTGGTTATGGACAGAACATACAGAAACTCCTTACAGACAGCAGAATTGAACCCAGGTTGCTGGTACTATAGCATTACACTAACTGCTAGTTACATGCCTCAAGGAGATCTGTGTTTTTTTGTGTGAGAATGATGTAATGGTCTTTTGGAGGTCACCTGATGTAATTTTCCTGCCGACGTGAGGTCACAAGATGACATGTGCACCACGAGTATATAAGGGGAGACCCCAGATGACACAGTTAGTTTTTAGATTGTAGATTTCCAGGTAGAACGTGCTGTGTCTCTGTTTCTCCGTTTCCGTTGCGTGTTTGTTTTTGTGACGCAGTTTCATTTTTGAAACAGTTGAGCATTCTGTTGCAAGATACAATATTATTGGACTGGAAATTTTTGGATAGATGTGCTGATTTACCCTATTCCAGCAGTAGAAGGGAGAGTGAAGACTTTATCGAAGTACAGGACCCGAAGGTGAGAGGAGTCAGCATCGTTCAGCAGTTTAACAAAGGATCGATCTTATTGAGTCTTCATTGAAGGAGTAGCGACCTGCATTGAGATACCTCTTGCCAAAAGAGAGGGAGTTCATGCAAAGGTTTGCTCTCTCTAAAAGAATTTAAGGTCAGTTGTTTTAAACTGTTTATTTACTGCATCGTGAATCCTGTGGACAGAATCAGCAGGGAAGTCGCGTCTATGAAGAAATCCTTCTCCAGAGAAGTCTCTCCCAACTGAACGTATAAATCTGTTGGACTTTCAAATTTACCATTTTGAGAACTGTATCTGACTTTACCACCTTGAGAACTGTTTTCGCATTTAACGCTTTAAGAACCAGCGCCGAGTGATGATTTGTTGAACGGCTGCATAGTGGTTAACTTCCAGTTAAGGTTTTCGTTTATCGTTTGTCCGTGTTTAATAAATGTTTGGTTGTTTTTATATAACCTGTCTTGATTGATATTCATTGTTGCCGGTTACATAACATACTCTACCGTGCCACCCCAAATAATGCGGAGAGCATGAGTTGCAGAAACCTTGAAGGTGAGTCTGTAAGTGGTGGGATCAGTTCCGCATTGTGGTGACTGAAGTTATGCAAGCCAGTTCAGGAGCTGATGGTTGAAGCGTAGTAACTGTTTCTGAACCTGGTCATGTGGGTCCTAAGACCACTGTTCCTCCTGCCTGAAGGTAGTAGCAAACTTCCTCAGCCATTATGACTGCATGATGGCTTAACTCAACCTGAACAAGCAACTGGGAAGGGGGCCAGAATCAAGGTCTATATCTCTGTCAGTACTTTATAACCTTTGACAATTAACCCCACAATCCTACCTCTCCACAGCCGGCGTCTGGCCTACTCAATATTTCCAGCATTCTTTTGTTTCAAATTTCCAACACCTCAAAAGTTTATTTTGTCACTTTGGCATCCGAAGCAGTCAAGAAACAAATAAAACTAACCACTCATTCCTGTAGCCTTTAGGATCAGCCCCTTTGCTAACTATAGTTGGGCTGACAGGAGCACAGTGCATTCTGAGCCAGATATACTCGTTCAAATGTTAAGGCAGCATGCAGATTGGAAAATGGTAGGTGGCAAATGAACAAAGACTAGAAGCTGTCTTCATCAAATTACTTCACAGTTGGTTTAGCATTATAAAAAGAGGCTAAGAAATCGATGCAGCCCTTGGAGAAGAATCCTGGTTAATTTCAGGGACTCTGTGTACACTTTCACTTAGAGTGGATAGTTGCAAGTTACATGAAGATTTGTCAATTTTGTTAGCAAGTTTAAGTAGAATTTCCTGAAGTTTCTTCTGAATTAGGCACAGTTAAGATGGTGCTTGTGACATACTCCACACGCAGGTAGCTCACTAAGGTACTGAATATATATCTTCTGAACTGTTATCACTGCTATCTGCAGTCTGTAATTTCCCTTTAAGTAATGCACTTTGAACCATCCAAATGCACGAGTGATTTTATAATCTCCTGAAGAACTCAGCAAACTGGACTCTCAGGACTGCAGGTACAGCACCTGGATACAGAAGGTTGTCTGCCATAGGAAGTGTGGACAAAAGAGCAGACTTCAACTGAAGCTGAGGCTACCACTACCTAGCATACTGCTGGCCCATGTACAGGCACTGGGGAGTTGGACAGAGGACCTACGGGAAAGATTGCTGTATCGAAGTCTCTGCTTCACTGAGACTTGGTTCACCTCCAACACTCTGGATACAGTGCAGCTGGAGGAAAGAGTAGAGGCAGCGATGTTAGTTTCATGATACACTCACGGCGGTGCTCAAATGTAGCTGTCTTGTCACACTTGTTTTCCTGACGTGAGCAGCTAATAATAAGTGCCAGCCATTCTACTTGCTGAAAGAGTAATGATCCTGACCACAGTTTACATACCACCAAAGGCAGATGTCAAGCAAGCACTCGATGTATTGAGTGCCATGATCAAGAAACAAGAAATAACCTCCCCTAATGCCTTTCACATACTTGCCAGGGACTTCAATCAGGATAGCTTGAAGAAATCCCTGCCCAACTAATATCAGAACATTACCTGTAGCACCAGATAACACAACATACTCGACTATTTCCTACACTACCATCAGGAATGACCTTCTGTTCTACCCCTTGACTTCATTTTGGGAAATCTGATCATCTGTCCATCCTCTTCATACCTGCAAATAGGCAGGGGCTAAAGAGAAACGCACCAGAGGTAAGGACAACAAGGAGCTGGTCACAGCAGGCAGTGGACCATCTATGGGATGACGTTCAGTCGGTGGACTGGGCTACGTTCAAGGATTCATCAGAGGACCACAAAGAATATCCCACGGTTTTGATAGACTTTATAAAGGCACATAAATAAGCGTGTACCCACAAAATCATTCAGCATCCTGCCCAACAGAAACCCTGGCTGATCCAAGAGATCCACAATCTTCTGATGGTGTTCAGGACTGCTGATCCAGGAAGGTACAGGAGGTCCAGACATGACCTGTTGAAAGCCATCTCACATGTGAAGTGGCACCTCCGGAACAAATTTTAATCACCGAAGGATGCTCAACTACTGTGGCAGGGCTTGAATGCTATCACTACTAGAAAGCAAAACCAAGCAACCTAATTGCCAACAAGCTTTCCCTCCCAGATGAGCTCACTTTGACCAATAGAACATGGAATAGTCTTCAAGAACCCCAACAGACCCTGATCACCCTGTGACTTCAATCATAGAACTAATGCGAGAGCATCCTTCAGGAGGTTAAACCCACAAGAAGCTTTCAGCACAGACTATGTACCTTGCCGACCACTCAAGACCCAGCTAGAATTTTTACTGACATCTTTTCAGTTCTGCGTTGGTAGTGTGAGGTTTGCACTTCAATCATATCAGTGCCCAAGAAGAACACGGTAATCTGCCTCAATAACTATCACACAGTAGCACTGACGTGCACTGTGATAAAGTGCTTTGAGAGGTTGGTCATGAACCAACCTGATGAATGATTTGGGTATGTGCTAATTTGCCTACTCTCACAACTGGTCATCAGCAGATGCCATTTCACTGGCTCTTCACTCAGCATTGGAATAGCTGGACAATGAAGATGCATACATCAGGATGTTCTTCATTGACTACAGCTCAGCATTCAGCACAAAGCTCCAAGATCTAGGTCGCAAATCCTTCCTGTGCAACTGGGTCCTTGACTTTCTGACTTGCAGACCCCAGCCAATATGGATGGGCAACAACATCTCCTCCACATTCGCCATCAATACAGGTGCACTACAAACTATGCGTTTAGTCTCCTGCTCTACATGCTTCATATCTAAGATTACATAGCTAAGTGCAGCTCCAACACCACACTTAAGATTGCTGCTGACACCAGTTGGCCAAATTAAAGTCTCTGATAAATCATCTTATAAGAGGAAGTTTGAAAATCTAGTTGAGGTCAGCAAAACCGAAGAGCTGATTATTAAATACAGGAAGAAGCAGCCGAAAGTTCATGAGCCAGGGCTCATTAGGGTATCAGAGGTGGAGAGTTGGGTTAATTTAAATTCCTTGGCGCTACAATATCAGAAGGATCTGTTCAGAGTCCAGCACTAAATAACACAATCACTAAAATAGCACGGCAGTACTTTTACTTCCTTGGAAGTTTGCGTAGACTTGACATGTATCTAAAACTTTGACAAACTTCTATAGATGCTCAGTGGAGAGTATCCTAACAGGCTGCATCACAGCTGGTATGGAAACACCAATAACCAGAAACAGAAATGTCTACAAAAAGTGATTGGCATGCAAGTCCCTCTCCAGCATTGAGTACATACAAGGAGAACTGCCACAAGAAAGAAGCATCCATCATCAAGGACCCCATCTTCTAGGCCATGCTCCCTTCACACTACTACCATTAGGCAGGAGAGGCAGGAGCCTTAGGTCCCACAACACCAGGTTCAGGAACAGTCACTACCGTACAACCATCACGCTCTTGAACCAGCATGGATATCTTCTCATCTCAATGTTGAACTGACTCCACAACTTATAGACTCACTTTCAAGGACTCTACAACTCTTGTTCTCAGTATCACTTGTTTTCTTCATTTTTAGTTATTTGAATGATTTGCCACCTTTTGCACGTTGTGTGTTTGTCTGTCTTTATTATGCATAGTTATTCATCAATTCTATTGTATTTCTTTATTTTTCTGTAAATGCCTACAAGGAAAAAATAATCTCGAAGTAGTAGATGGTAACACATACATAGTAAGATAATAAATTTACTTTTGACTTTGACAATTTTCAATGTTCAAAGAACATTATTTACAAAATATGTACGTATAGTTTATACAACCTTGAAATACAATCCTCACAGACAGCCACAAAGCAAAGAAATTCAATAGAACCCATTTAAACAAAAGAAGACCGTTGAACTCCCAATTTGCAGAGTGAAAAAACAAATCGTGCAAACACTAAAGGTAAGCAAATAGCATAGAAACATAGAAAATAGGTGCAGGAGTAGGCCATTCGGCCCTTCGAGCCTGCACCGCCATTCAGTATGATCATGGCTGATCATCCAACTCAGAACCCTGCACCAGCCTTCCCTCCATACCCCCTGATCCCCATAGCCACAAGGGCCATATCTAACTCCCTCTTAAATATAGCCAATGAACTGGCCTCAACTGTTTCCTGTGGCAGAGAATTCCACAGATTCACCACTCTCTGTGTGAAGAAGTTTTTCCTAATTTCAGTCCTAAAAGGCTTCCCCTTTATCCTCAAACTGTGACCCCTCGTTCTGAACTTCCCCAACATCTGGAACAATCTTCCTGCATCTAGCCTGTCCAATCCCTTTAGGATTTTATATGTTTCAATCAGATCCCCCCTCAATCTTCTAAATTCCAACGAGTATAAGCCTACTTCATCCAGTCTTTCATCATATGAAAGTCCTGCCATCCCAGGAATCAATCTGCTGAACGGAAATTCAAGAAAGTGAGTTAGTTGCAGGCCACATTCTCATTTCAGTGCAGAGATGAGTAAACCCCATGGAGCAGCAAGGTGAACACTGGCCCGATGCTCACCTCCAGTCCTGACATCTTGACCTTTTTAGTCTGGCCCGGCACTTAAATCGTTCAATTCTCGGGTCGTTCGTCACTCTTGGTCAGGAGCTCCACCTCAACTCTGCCTCACCTTGCCTTGGTTCTGCCACATCAAATTGCCTCCAAGTCTCTTCCAGCAACGACCAAACAATTGGCCCATTCCCCGCTTTCTGGCCCGGACCCCGCCGCTTCGATTCAACCTGAACCTACTGCACCACAACCGTCCTGCACCTTCGGTTTCCACTTCAAAAATGCCAGGTCGTACTGGCGGTTCAAGGCCTCAACTCCAACAGGAAAGTTATAGGTTTCTTTAGCAGTGAACCGTATACCAGAAAAAGTGTGATTAATATAGTATTCAATTGTTTTCTTTGTTTTATTTGCCACCAGCAGGTAGTTGCTGGACTTCACTTGCACCATCTTAAATGTTGAGAGACTGTATCCACAGAATGGATTATAGTTGTACAGAATTGTACTACACAGGGATAGGGGATTAGCTAAATGCCTTTTCTCATCTTCCTTTCTATATGGCTGTTCTAATGGTTTAATGAGCACAATGCATTAAACCATGTGCTTTCAGTTTATGTGGCATCGGGTATCTCCGCTGAGATCATGAAGTGTCATAGGAACACACAGCCCATTAAATCCATTTGCCACTGGTCTATTCATTTTACTTACTGATCAATATTATTCTGTTGTTGAACACGGCAGGTGAATTTAAGCTGAATGGAGGAAAATTGAGGGGGGGATGTCAGAGATAGGTATTGTTTATGTATGTCCAGAGAGTGGTGGGTGCCTGGAATGTACTGCCAGGGGTATTGGTAAAGGCTGATACAATAGGGACATATAACAGACTCTTGGATGGGCACATGGATGAAAGAAAATTAGAGGGTTGTGCCTTGTGTACATGGGAAGAGCTAGACCGATCGTGGAGTAGGTTAAAGTTCGACACAGCATCGTGGGCTGAAGGGCCTGTACTATGCTGTATAGGTTTAAGTTCAATGTTCTCTCACTATCAATAGCAATGTAATTTCCAACAATGGAAGACAATATATGGGGAGAGTTTGGTTCCTCTTGGCCTGTTATTCAGGGTGTTTCCATTAGTAAGGAAGTCTAGGATCTGAGATTTGAAGGGATTTATTCTGAGGCTGGTTAATCTGTGGAATTCATTGCAGCAGAGTGTGGTGCAGGCAAAATCACTAAATTTAAGGTAGAGTTTGATAGGTTCTTGATTAGTAAATGGGTTAATGATTATGGGGAGAAGGGAGGAGAAAGGGGATTGAAGAAATATCAACCACAATTGAATGATGGAGCAGACTTGGTGGGCTACATGGCCTAATTTTGTTCCCATATCCTATCATCTTCTAATGAATTATCCTATCTGCACCATACTTATTGCGCTTCCTACATTCACAGCCAGATTGTTTATGTATATAATAAACAACATGCTGTGGGAAATTCAGTGATGCAGAAATGACATGAAAATACAATGGCAGGAACAAAAGTTAGAAACTTGCAATTTCCCACAGAAGTTTCAAGACCAGCTGCTCAGTTTCAACAAAGTATTGAAAAGAGTAATTGGAAGATGATGTACAGCAGAGAGCATCCTGACTGGTTGCATCACAGCCTGGAATGGAGCCTCCGATGCACAGGATCACACAAGGCACCAGGTTGTCGACTCAACCACCTTCATCATGAGCATGATCCTCTCCATCGTTGAGGACATCCACAAGGTGACCCTCACCATCTGGGACATGACTTCTTCTTGTTACCACCATCAGAGATGAGGTACAGGAGGATGAAGACCCACACTCAATGATTCAGAAATAGCTTCTTCCCCTTCGCCATCAGATTTTAGGATGGTCCATGACAACTATCATGATATTCCAATTTTTAAAAGCACTATTTATTAATTTTTGTAACTGATAAACTTTTAAACCGAACACCTGCTGTGACATAGCCAATTTCATGTTATACGAGGGTTGATTGATAAGTTCGTGGCCTAGGGTAGAAGGAGTCAATTTTGGAAAACCTAGCACATTTATTTTTCAACATAGTCCCTCCTACGTTTACACATTTAGACCAGCGGTCATGAAGCATACGGATCTTCGACCTCCAGAAAGTGTCCACAGGAGGGGTGATTGATATGTTCGTTGCCTAAGATAGAAGGAGATGAGCTATACAGCTCTCGTTACATGCACATGCAGTTCAGCTCTTTGAGTGATTATGCAGAAAGTTTGAAGTTAATAACTCATCAGGGGTAATTGATAAATTTGTGGCCTAAGGTAGAAGGAGATGAATTATTAACTGCAAACTTTCTTCATAATCACTCAAAGAGTTGACCTGTATGTGCATGTAATGAGAGCTGTATAACTCATCTCCTGCTACCCAGGCCACGAACTTATCAATCACCCTTGCTGTGGTCACTTTCTGGAGGTCCAAGATCCGTATGCTCCACGACCGCTGGACTAAGTGTGTAAATGTAGGAGGGGACTATGTTGAAAAATAAATGTGCTAGGTTTTCTAAAATAGACCGCTTCTACCTTGGGCCACGAACATATCAATCACCCCACTGTGTGTCACCGTATGTACATCTGATTCTGACTCTGGTTTCTGGAAGAGATGTATTCAGAAATATTTGTAACATGATCTCCTCCAAAGAGGAGAATCATTCCTCACCTATTGCTTTTAACTATTGCAGAAAAGAGATTCAGAAGCATTGTTGTTGAGCAACAATGGTGTGACTGCAAAGTTTCAGTTTTATTGTTTTCATGAACCTTATAGATCAGTAAGTTCTCAGAATAGAGTACAGTCTATGTTGCATCAGTCATCTATCATGCGTTAATCAATCAAAATAACAATGACACTCAGAACAGCAATTTGTTTCAAGAAGGAAGAGAATGTTGCCTTTTTTTAAAATCTGCTATGAGCCATTTTTAAATGTTACAAGAGCTATTTAAAAAAAAAACCTGATTTAGAGCCTTCTGAGTGAGTGTTTTGAATTTTAATTTGCATTTCAGTGAACTCGTCTGAAATATTTAAAAAATCTTTTATAATATTCATGCATAATTAAACCAAAGGATTTTATGACGATCTTCTCTGTCAACATAGAACAGAGAACTTCAAACAGTGCATCATAGTAGAGGCCCTTCAGCCCAAAATGTATTGCAGAACCTTTAACCTTCTCCAACTCCTCCATTTTTCTTTCATCCATGCACCTATCTAAAAGTATCTTAAATGTCTCTAATGTATCGTATCTGCTTTTACCACCACCCTAGTGTTCCATGCACCAACCTCTCTGCATAAAAGAAGTGCAGAATCAGAATCAGGTTTAATATCATTGGCATATGTCATGAAATTTGTTGTTTTGTAGCAGCATTGCAATGCAATAAAGCTATAAATTACAAGAAGTATATATAAAAAAAAGAAAATTGAATTAAATAAATAATGCAAAAGGATAGGTAAAACAATAGGGGAAAAATAGAGGTAGTGTTCATGGTCTCATTGTCCATTCAGAAATCTGATGTCAGAGGGGAAGAAGCTGTTCCTGAAATATTGAGTGTGTGTCTTGAGGCTCCTGTACTTGCTTGATGGTAGCAATGAGAAGAGAGCATGTCCTGGGTGTTGGGGACCTAAATGATGGATGCCACCTTCTTGAGACATCGCCTTTTGAAGGTGTCCTTGATGTTGGGGAAGCGAGTGCCCATGATGGAGTGAACAGAGTATACAATTTCTGCAGCTTTTTCTGATCCTGTGCAGGCCCCCCGCCACCCCATACCAGCCAGTTTTGCAACCAGTTAGAATGTTCTCCATGGTACCTCAGTCGAAGTTTAAGAGAGTCTTTGATTACATCCCAGTTCTCCTCAAGCGCCTGTCTGATCTATCGTACTGCTGTACGCCTCCTCCTCAACAGCTGAAATTCAGCAAACATTACGTCCATCATTGGCAACTTTATTGGTGATGTTTGAGCTGTGTCTGGTCACATGGGTTTCGAGAAAGCAGAGCAGTGAGCTAAGCCTGCATTCTCGAGGTGTGCCGGTGTTGATTGTCAGTGAGGAGGAGATGTTGTCTCTGCTCCACACTGACTGTGGTCTCCCGGTGAGGAAGTTAAGGATTCAGTTGCAGATGGAGGTACAGAGGACCATGTTTTGGAACTTGTTGATTACAACTGTGGGTACAATTGTGTTGAATGTTGAACTGTAGACAATAATAGCAGCCTGGTGAACCATACTGAGTGGAGTGCCAATGAGGTTGCACCCACTGTTGCCCTGTGTGGTGACAGGTGAATTGCAATGGATACTTCTACCTTCTCCCAACACTTTCCTCCACCCTTGAGAAAGGTACCGGCTCTCTACTCTATCATTCCCTTTTATTATCTTGTATCTCTCTTCTTCTTTGGTTGTCCATCGAAATCCAATGACGATGTCCACTCCCTTAACGGTGAGATCTTTGATGACTATACAGTCTTATCCTGGACCCACAAGCTCTATGGCAGGTAGGACATGTATATGTAGTAATGGTGGTGGTAGTGGTGGCAACCATGGCTGCATTTCTCCTGGCTCTCTTCTGCTGCCTTCTGGTTGTTCTTTCCGTCTCCAGAATATGAACCCTGTCCCTACACAGCTGTCACCAAGTGGTTCGGTCAGCAGCAACATCCTCCAGGTCCTTGGATCTGATCCTGCACTTCCTTAAAGCATTCTTCATCTAATCCTTATAGCGCTTCCTTGGCCTTCCAGCTGAGTGTCAACCATGATGTAGCTGGCCGTATAACACTCTGCGGGGTAGCTGACATGGGGGCATCCTTATCACGTGCCCCTGACGCTGGGTGATCATGGCCTCAATACTTCTGCAGTTGGTCTTTACAAGTATTTCAGCGTGAGGCACCCGCTCACGCCAGGTAGTTCCCAGGATGCGCTGGAGGCAGCTTATGTGGAAGCGCTCCAAGGACTTGATGTGACAGCTGTAGGTTACCCAAGCTTCACAGCTATAAAGGAGGGTGGTGACACAGACCACTTGGTATACAGTGACCTTTGTGGAGGACAAAGGCTTCTGTTTTAAAAGACTCTACACCTTATCTTGTATACCTCTAACAGATCACCTCTCTTTCTTGGCTCCAAAGAGAAAAGCTCTAGCTTGCTCAAACCTTCCTCATAAGACATGCATTCTAATCAAGGCAGCATCTGGTAGATCTCATCTTCACCCTCTATAAAGCTTTCACATCCTTTCTATAATGAAGCAACTAGAATTGAATACACTGCTCCAAGTGTGGTCTAACCAGAGTTTTACACGGCTGCAACATTATCTCACGTCTCTGAACTCAGTCTCCGAACTTATGAAGGCCAACAAACAATATGCCTTCTTAACCACCCTATCAATTTGTGTTGCAACTTTGAGGGATCGATTGGCACAGAGCCCAAGATCCCACTTTCCTCCACATTAATAAGAATCCTGCCATTAACCTTGTTTTCAAGTTCAACCTTCCAAAGTGATTCACTTTGCACTTTTCCCATTGAACTCCATCTGCCACCTTTCAGCCCAGCTCTGCATCCTATCAATATCCAGTTGTAACCTACAACAACCTTCTACGTTATGCACAATGCTACCAACCTTCATGTCATCTGCAATCTTACTAACACACCTTCCACTTCTTCATCCAAGTCATTTATAAACATCAGAAGTAGCAGGGATCCCAGAACTGATCCCTGTAGATACCACCTCCTCCTGGCAGAATACAGTCCACCTACTACCACCTCTGCCTTCTATGGATGAGCCAGTTCTGAATCCATGCATCAAATTTCCCTGGAAACTACGACTACTGACTTTCTGAATGAGTCTACCATGGGGAAGCTTACAAATGCCTTACTGAAATCTATATGCATCACACCCACTGCTCTGCTTTTATCAGTATGTTTTGTCACTTTCTCAAAGAATTCAGTCAGACTTCTTCACAAAGCTATGTTAACTATCTTTAATCACAAGAGATTCTGTAGATGGTGGAATTCCAGAACAACACCCACAAAATGCTGGAGGAACTCAGCAGGTCAGACAGCATTTATGGAGAGGAATAAGGAGTCAATTTTTTTGGCTGAGACACTTCATCAGAACTAGAAAGGAAGGGGAAAGAATAAGAGAGGGGGAGAGAAGAAGCACTACAATTGGAAGGTGATATGTGAAGCCAGGTGAGGGGGAAGGAAGGTGGGTGGGAGAGGGAGGATGAAGTGAGAAGCATGCAGGTGATAGGTGAAAAAGGTAAAGGCTAAAGAGGAAGGAATCTGAGTGGAAGGGAGAATAGAAGAAACTGCATGAGGAGGGCCGCCAGAGATGGGTGATAGGCAGGTGAGGAGAAGAGAATGGGTAAAGGGGGAGCCAGAATGGGGAGTGTAAAAGGAGAGAAGGGAAAGGGGGAAAAAATACTGCAAGTTGGACAAATCGATGTTCATTTTGTCAGGTTATCCCACATCAGACTATGTATGCTTCTCCAAATCTTTGCAAATGCTTCTCTAAGAATTCTTCATTTGCCCAACACTGACATAAGACACACTGGTCCATAATTCTCAGGATTTTCCCTATCACCTTTCTTGAAGAAACAAATAACATTTGGCACCCTTTAATCCAGTGTCACTACTCCAGTGGCCAATGAAGACACAAAATATCATTACCAAAGGCACAGTAATCTCTTCCCTCACTTCCCGCACTAACCAGTGGAACAGCCTATTTGTTCCTGGGGTCTTACCTGTCCTAATGTTTTTGAAAAGTTCCAGCACATCATCTTTCATAACATTGACATGTTCCATCATATCAGCCTGTTTTACATTGTCTTCATGTTTGTCAGGATCCCTCTCTCTGCTGGATGCAGAAGAGAAGTATTCATTCAGGCTCTCCAATTTATTGCACAACATACGTACTGAAGTTGTAAACCTGCTTATAAAGAATATGTACACAAATATGTTACAGATCATGCAGAGATTTCCATCTGGGTAGCCTCTAACCTGATGGCATGAGCAATAATTTCTCGAATTTCTGGTAATGCTGCCTGCCCCTCACCTTCACCATTCCCTATCCAGTTGCTCTCTCTCATCTTATCTCCTTACTTGCCCAACACTTCCCCTTGGAACTCTTCCCCCTTTCTTTTTCTCCATCATCTTCTATCCTCTTCTATCAAATTCCCCCCTCCTCCAGCCCTTTGTCTCTTTCACCAATCAACTTCCCTGCTGTTTACTTCACTCCCTCTCCCCCTCCCGGTTTCACCCATCATCAACCATCTTGTTCTTCTTCCTCGTCTCCCCACCTTCTTACTTTGACTTCTCCCCTTCCTTTCCAGTCCTGAAGAAGGGTCTCGGCCCAAAGCATTGGCTGTTTACTCTTTTCTATATATGCTTCCTGGCCTGCTGAATTCCTCCAGCATTTTGAGTGTGTTGTAGAGATTTCCTGTTACTTAAGTAAAAAATAACAAGACAAATGTATATTATTTGTGGTTGGTCTTTCAAAACACACTGAAGGTAAACAGCCTCTATATTCCTGTGGCCCACAGATTACTTTTCTCTCTCTGGCTTAAGAAAAATATTTTAATGTTCTGTTTCCCCCCCACAAAAACAGATGTGTGGCATTATTTTCACTGTGAAACTTGTTACTGCAGTTCTTTTGCCACCTCATTTTGCTTGCTGCTTGATGAATTCCTTCTGAGTTCAGGCAAATCTGTAGGAGGTTTTCCAATGTCTTTTACCATCTGCACAGCAACATATTTTATCTAATCATTCATAGGATCTGGGCATCAGTGACAAGTCTTGTGTTTGTTACCAATCCGCAACTGTCATTGATTGGGCTGCTTTCTTGAAGCACTAGTGCTACTCTGTAAGACTATGCCTGCAGTGGGTTTTACAGTCAACAAGTTCTCAATGATTGCTCCAACAGTACGGTTATGTAGAGGGTCCCAGGATTTAGACCTGGCAATGATGAAGGAACTGTGTTATATTCCTTATCCGGACGGTGTGTGATTCGGAGGTGAATTTGCATGCGCTCATTCCTCTTGTCACCAGACAATGGAGACTATGGGTTTAGAACCTGCTATCAAGCACTCTGCAACTGTTGGGAGTAACTTAACCCAATAAGTGCTGTTACAAACAACACTTCTGTACGTCTAGGAGAAACATCAGACAAGGTATTCCCTGCATCATGTTTGTCAGTGATTATGGGAGCTGATGTTCGCTTTATGACTAGCCGATCAAGGGGCTAGTTATCCAGTTCCCAGTGACGTGACAATACATAATGTAGATATAATATGCTTTAGACCGCAAATTCTAGGCATAGCAACTCAAGCCAAACATGCAGACACCCTCTGCCGGTGAAACAGCAAAAGATGATGTCTTTAGTAACTATGTACAATTGATTTGAGGTACCTGCAAGTTCAGCAAGGATGAATTATGAATGATTATTACTGTATTTATCGAATCTTAACCAGATTAGAAAGATCTCATTCATCTTATCATTGACAGGTCTGCTCTGCAGAAGAAGGTGGTTGTGGAAGTTTGCAAGTATTCCAGATTCCAACTGTTACAGGATGTAAAAATGGCAATATTGGTGAATTATGAATCATTATTTCGATGTCTATCAAATCCATCTCAGGCACATTGTTTTTTGGGGACAAGAGCTTGTGGGGTGTGTTATCTTTAAATGTACCTCACCCTTCTTTATTCCATTCTCCACAATAATAGCACTTCAGTGGGGAATGCCATAAATGCACCTGAAAAGTTGTCAACTGTAGCAAAGGGTCCCTCAAAGCTCCAGACTAGCTGAAAAAGTCTATCTTAGTTTAAAGGAAGAAAATAACTATTCAGAAAGTCTCCCATAGCTGTAATAATAACACCTCAAACTATCAGCATTTTTCACTTTCCCTGAATTTGTGTATTCACCATCTCCATATGGACCTGGCCACTATAGATCTTCGATTCCAGAATCTATCTTTATACTAATAAATTTGTAAATATAAATGCTGTGAATTTAAATATGTAGCACCACTAATCTCCACTTCAATATATCAGGTATATTGGAAATGAGATGCAAACAGTACTGAATGTAGAACTGATCAGTGCGTTTTTATTCATTTGAAGAAGGTGGATGCCACCCTGAGATGCCCATTTGAACTTCCTCCTTAACTGAGTGGTTTGCTGAGTTATTTCAGAGGATGTGGTTGGGTCTGGACTCACGCATGGGTGAAAACAAGTGTGGATGCAGATTTCCCAGTAACCAACGTCATCACTAAATATGCAAGGATGCGACTTCTGGAAGAGGTGGACAAAGTGGAAAAAAGTATTAGAAATGTGTTCACACGAGGAATTCTGCAGATGCTGGAAATTCAAGCAACACACATCAAAGTTGCTGGTGAACGCAGCAGGCCAGGCAGCATCTCTAGGAAGAGGTACAGTAGACGTTTCGGGCCGAGACCCTTCGTCAGGACTAACTGAAGGAAGAGTGAGTAAGAGATTTGAAAGTGGGAGGGGGAGGGGGAGATCCAAAATGATAGGAGAAGACAGGAGGGGGAGGGATGGAGCCAAGAACTGGACAGGTGGTTGGCAAAAGGGATATGAGAGGATCATGGGACAGGAGGCCCAGGGAGAAGGAAAGCGGGGGGGGGGACCCCTGAGGATGGGCAAGGGATATAGTCAGAGGAACAGAGGGAGAAAAAGGAGAGAGAGAGAGAGAGAAAGAATGTGTGTATATAAATAAATAACGGATGGGGTACGAGGGGGAGGTGGGGCATTAGCGGAAGTTAGAGAAGTCAATATTCATGCCATCAGGTTGGAGGCTACTCAGATGGAATATAAGGTGTTGTTCCTCCAACCTGAGTGTGGCTTCATCTTTACAGTAGAGGAGGCTATGGATAGACATATCAGAATGGGAATGGGATGTGGAATTAAAATGTGTGGCCACTGGGAGATCCTGCTTTCTCTGGTGGACAGAGCGTAGGTGTTCAGCAAAGCGATCTCCCAGTCTGTGTCGGGTCTCGCCAATATATAGAAGGCCACATCGGGAGCACCGGACGCAGTATATCACCCCAGCTGACTCACAGGTGAAGTGTCGCTTCACCTGGAAGGACTGTCTGGGGCCCTGAATGGTGGTAAGGGAGAAATGTGTTGTATTCCTGATAATAAAGCACGCCAGAGAGGTTTTAATGCCAACCTGTTAATTTTATGATTGCCATCACTAATGCTTCCTTGTTAATGAAAAAAATTATTTAATTGTCTAAACTTAAATTCCCAGCTGTCCCAGTGAGATCTGCACTCTGGATTGGTGACCCTAACCTCTGCTTACTAATCCAATAATTTAATTACTATGCTACCATAGAAGAAAACTTCCACAGTTCCTTTGTTTTAGAAATTCACAACGAACTCTTACCTGACTTTCTAGTCAATTAATATTTCTCTGAAGTGACATAAATTGTATGGAATTCGGGGCAACATTATTTGTTTTGTCATGTGCAGTAATCCCATAAAATGGTTTGTGCCAAGGTCTTGATTGGAATTTGAAAGAATCTTCCGACCATAAAATGTGAGACTGTGTTAAGACAAATATCCTTTGATTAGAATGCATTAAGCCTGTAGCAAAAGGTAATTAGTGTAAAATTAA
The DNA here is from genome assembly GCF_963921235.1 of Mobula hypostoma. Classification (NCBI taxonomy): domain Eukaryota; kingdom Metazoa; phylum Chordata; class Chondrichthyes; order Myliobatiformes; family Myliobatidae; genus Mobula; species Mobula hypostoma. The sequence continues at coordinate 86,605,570 of NC_086108.1, read as the reverse complement.
AAAATACTGCTGAACCAGGACACAGTTTCATGACATATTGGGAATTTGCATATTTAGACCGTAAGCAATGACATAGAGAAAGGACTACAGTCCAGTGTGCTATAGCAGAGCACAAAATACTACCACAGAGCACAACAGTATGTGCAACACAATACTATACAGCCAAGTCCAATTTAACACAGCATAAGAGAATTCAACAGCATATTGTATAGAACAACAATATAATGTGCCTTAACATTAAAGCACAGCTTGATATATAAAAGCATCTTATAACAACATCCACTCCAGCACAGCCTAGTGTAACTCAGCATATTAGTATTGCACTGTATACTATGTACAACCTAATATAATGCAGGATATACCATAGTATGCTATAATATCAAAATCATCGTCATTATGTGCCGTATCATTTTTCATGGACGATCATGTTCTTGTCCAGATCCATGATTGTCCCTGGCAACTTTTCCAACAAAAGTTCTTTGCCATTACCTTCTGCCAGGCAGTGTCTTTGCCAGGCGGGTGGCCCCAGCCATTATCAATACTCTTTAGAGATTGTCTGCCTGGCATCAGTGGTAGCATCGCCAGGACTTGTGATATGCACCAACTGCTCATACGACCATCCACCACCGGCTCCCGTGGCTTCACGTTTCCCTGATTAGGGGACTAAGCAAGCGTCATGCCTTGCCCAGGGATGATTTGCTGACTAGCAGGGGAAGGAGCGTCTTACACCTCCTTTGATAGAGATTTAACTCCACCCCACCAGCCACGGCTATAGTATAGCACATGTTAAAATAAAATACGATATAACGCAGAATAGTATGACAAAGTGTCATCCAGTGAAAGGAAGATAAATTTGTTTTTGCCACATTCATATTGACCAAAGTACTTGACAGCCAATCTATTCTGAAGTATATCACTGCTATATAACCATGAGAATCAATTTGAACACAGCAAACTCCTACAAAGAGTATTATATTGATCAGGTAATCGCTTATTGATCGATTGAGGTATAAATATTGGCCGGGAAACTAAATTTAATTTCCCTATTCATTGAAATAGTGTCAAGGAATCTGATATCTGAAACAGCCATTGTGGCTTCAGTTAGTGTCCAATATTCCAAAGATAATCCAGCTCTCTTTGAAACTTCTGAGAAAAACACTTGCAACAGAGTCTCGGTGACACAGCAGTAAAGATGAAAGATTAGCCTTATTTCTCACATGTACAGGGAAATGCATCATTTTGTGTCAACAACCAGCATCCTTGCTTTTAAATTCTAAACCCCCTGAAATCACTATTCAGTAGGTTGCAGTGAGATCCCCACTCCTCGATTCTTCTAAAATCTAGTGAGTACAGGCCCAAAGCCATCAAAAGCTTCTCATACATTAACATTTGGTTAGTTGTCGAACAAGAATCTATTAACTTAATGTTTACTGTTAATATAACTGACATTTTTTAAAGAAATGTTCCCAATTAATTAAATTAGTTGAACTTAATTTCTCTAGTTTCTAAGGTGTGATTTGCTGGTTGCTGATCCAGTAGCTGCAATATTGCATTTACCTTATGTCACAACATTTTTCATTGTTAACGTGCAAATCCCTGAGCAAATTGTGGTGAGGAGGAGATATATTGCAAGTTGAAAATTGCAACAGATTGTTTGACAGTTTGCTTTCCTCCACCCTCAGGAAAACAGGAGTTTACTGTCAATCTACACAATAGTGTCAAGAAACCATCAGGAATTGCTTTGTAAATCTAAATTAAGGTTGCTGCAGAATGTTGGAGCCAGTATTTCATGGCATAAGGATTCTTGTGAAATGATTCACGAATCCAGCATGAACATTTCCCTTGGAGGCCTAAATAAGAAACAATTGAGACTGTGCAGTCTCAATCATGTTATTAGTACATTTCTTCCAGGGGTAGAAGGAGCGTAGAGGTTGAGGGGTTTAAAATTATGAGGGGGATTGATAGAGTTGACGTCGATAGGCTTTTTCTATTGAGACGGGGAAATTCAAACAAGAGGATATGAGTTGAGAGTTAAAGGGCAAAAGTTTAGGGGTAACATGAGGGGGAACTGCTTTACTCAGAGAGTGGTAGCTGTGTGGAACGAGCTTCCAGCAGAAGTGGTTGAGGCAGGTTCGATGTTGTCATTTAAAGTTAAATTGGATAGATACATGGACAGGAAAGGAATGGAGGGTTATGGGCTGAGTGCAGGTCAGTGGGACTAGGTGAGAGTAAGAGTTCGGCATGGACTAGGAGGGCCGAGGTGGCCTGTTTCCGTGCTGTAATTGTTATATGGTTATATGGGTAGGACATATCCCCAGGAATCGAAATTGTCTACAGAACAGATGGCAGACTTTTCAATCTTGCCCGTCTCAAATCCAAAACGAAGCAAATCCACAAGTTCCCTCATCAAGTTCCAATACGCAGATGACAACAGTGTTGCAGCTCTTTCAGATTCTGACTGCCTTCAACCATGCATACACAAAACCTGGACTTACCATCAATTCCAAAAAGACTGAGATAATCTATCAACCGTCTCCAATTGAGACAAATTGTATAGGACCATCAAATCAACTTGGCGAAACAACTCTGGAAAAGCTGGACCACTTTCCGTATCTTGGAAGTCACCTCTCCTCCAATGTCGGCCTTAATGACAAGATCCAACATCGTCTTAAATGCGCTGGAACAGCTTTTGGACGTCTCCGAACAAGAGTCTTTCATGATCGTGACATCCAAACAGACATCAAAAAGTTAGTGTACAAAGCAGTGGTAATCTCAACGCTCCTGTATGCATCAGAAACCTGGACAACATACCCATGACATCTGAAGGCACTTGAAAAGTTCCATCAATGCCGTCTTTGAAACATCTTAAATATCAGCTGGGAAGATAGAAGAACCAACGTCAGTGTGCTAAATGAAGCAAAAACAACAAGTATTGAAGCCTACGTCATCAGGAACCAACTAAGATGGAGCGGTCATGTTGTTTGGATGAAAGGCGAACGTCTGCTGAAACAAATCTTCTGCTCCCAGCTTAAAGAAGGCAAACATAAAAGAGGCGGACAACAGAAGAGATTCAAAGACGTCTTAAAAGCCAACATGAAGAAATGTAACAGCGACATCAACAATTGGGAAACCAATGCCAAGGTCAGGAAACTCTGGCAAGCCATCATCCGAGAAGGAACAGCAACTTTCGAAGCCAACAGATGTGCAGAATTAGAAGAAAAGAGAAGAAAATGGAAAGAGAGGCAGCAACAACCAAAGCCCGATCTGCCATCTGGAACTACCTGTCCTGAATGCGGAAGAGCTTTCGAAGCCAAGATTGGACTCATAAGCCACTTGAGAGTCCATAAGTAGATCAACAGAACGAAGGCCATCATCCTCGACCTCGAGGGATAGCCATGACGACAACGACGACATTTCTTCTGGGAGCTTTTTTGTAATTTAGGAAGTTTCAGTTGTCAGAATTAACAGGGTAAGTGGAAATGAATGGAAGGCTATTGTAACCGATATGAGGAATATCAGGGTAGTATACGGCATACATACCTTGATAATAAATGTACTTTAAATCTTCGAACTTCACTTGCCCAATCATTGAAGTGCTTCCATAACCAAGGGACTCACTTTCAAGCACTCTTTCTCTCATATGCTCTATATTTATTGCTTATTTATTCATTTTTATTATGTCTTTCTTTTTGTATTTGCAGTTTGTTGTCTTTTGCACATTAGTTGAACACCCAGGTTGGTGTAGTCTTTAATTTATTCTGTTATGATTATTATTCTATAGATTTATTGAGTTTGCACACAAGAGAATGAATCTCAGTGTTGTGTATGGTCACATATATGTACTTTGACCATGTTTATTTTGACTAAAAGGAAACTCAAAGCTGTGGAAGCCAAAAGCACGAGGATGTTGCTAAATACTGAACAGAAGGTTCAGGGCTTGATGATCAAGTAAGGGAGAGAAAATAGGCAAGAAAATAATTTTAGAAATAGCCTTAAAGAACTCCTAGAAATTTAATTATAGAGTCCTTTAAAAACATTCTTTGAATGGCACTCATTCACCCACCTTAATAAAGGCCTGGGCATTATGCAGCTGTCAACACTGAGAAATAGTGTGCAAATCTTTTTTGATATCACTGGGTCCAGTGATAATAAAACCAACTACTTATTCTGTCAACACAAAACTAACTGGAAAATTGGATGGGATGCAAAGTGAAATGAAATCTGCAATTAGATTCATATTTTTCACAACGATTGTACTCATTCCATTATTTTTATTGTCTGCCCTTGATTGAAAAATCAGTCCTGACTAAAGGACGGTGAAGAGCATTACAACACGCTTGTTCCAAATCCTGCTTTGGACATTCAGTAGCTCCGTTTTAAGACCCCTCCAAAAGTGCGAAACGGGTTAAATGGAACTATGCGGCAGTGTTGGGATGTTATTATCACAGGAAGAAGCACTGGAATATGATGGGCGCTGTCCCTGAAGGGCCAGGCTAAATTCAATGCACCTGCTGACACTTCACTTGCCTGCTCTCAGAGATGGGTGTCAGCTCTTAAAGGCACATTCCCAATGGTAGCCAGGCAACACCAACACAGTCTATGCCTGCCATGGGAGAGAAAATCTACAGGGGAGAGGGAGTGAACTGCACAGTTTACAGCAGTAGTTAACAAAAGTTTTCATCAGTGAGGTGGTAATGATAGAAGAGGGATCGTTGAGAACTACAGCATGGGGAGATTCATGAGAACTACCATCATAAGAATCTGGCAGGAGAAGAAAAAAATACTCAAAACTTTTACAGATGTACCATGGAGAGCATTCTGACAGGCTGCATCACTGTCTGATATGGGGGAGCTACTGTACAGGATCAAAAGAAGCGACAGGAAATTGTAAAATTAGTCAACTCCATCGTGGGTAGTAGCCCCCCGCAGTATCCAGACATCTTCAAGGAGCAGTGCCTCATAGAGGCGGCGTTCATTATTAATGACCCCCATCACCCAGTTCATGCCCTTTTCTCATTGTAACTGTCAGGAAGGAGGTACAGGAACTTAAAGGTGCACACTCAGCGATTCAGGAATAGCTTCTTCCCCTCTGCCATCTGATTTCTAAATGGATTTTGAACCCATGAACACTACCTCAATTTTTTTATTATTTCTGTTTTTGCACTACTCTTAATGTAACTATTAAATATACATATATATTATGGCAATTCATTTAATGTTTTTTCTATATTATCGTGTATTGGAATGAACTGTTGCCACTAAGTTAACAAATTCCACGACATATGCCGGTGATATTAAAACCTAATTCTCATTCTGATGTCTTCTCTCCTTAAGCAGTGGATATCTGTACACAAGGGAGCAATGTTGTAAGAAACTTCACAATCTCACAAGACATGTTAGGATGGGATGCGGATCAGGAAAATACAAACTACGTGTATAAGCAGACTTATCCACCATGAGAAAGCAAGAGACTCTCAGTTATGCACATGTTGGTATACGAGCACTTGTAGTTTCTTGGTGACATCACGTGAAGAGTGGACCGAATAATACCTAGGGAACACAGAAAACCCTAAAAGGTATTTCTGGTTAACTGAGGCACTTCATATACAACAATACAGAGATAAATAAAGAGCAAAGGAAATCACTTCAACCCTTTGTTATCAATAACTGTCCATTTTACACACAAGTGATATCACCTTCACTACACATGCAAACACTTATCAACTCCACACTCCACCTTCTCCAACCACACCCTCAATCCTCACCCCATATCAACAATTAATTTCCTTTACCCATCACTAATATCCAAGCCTCCAAATGCAAAGCATGGAAGGGTTACTTAGTATTCTGCATCAGGGATAACGTAGCAGGATAGCGGAAGGAGGCTATTAGATGGAAACAATTCTCTATGCTTTAAACAGTCTACAGGTAATGGTGGAGCCCTCTTGCAAGGTATCAATAGACTGTCCCTTTAAGTCAGGGGTTCACAACCTTTCATTATGTCGTGGACCCCTACCATTAACTGAGGGATCCATGGACCCCAGCTTTAAGTGTTATGTGGCGTAATGCAGTTCTAGCTCTCTTGTGACCTTTCTGCAACCATCATTTGCTGCAGCTTGCAGTTCCAAAATATATGAGAAAGGGCTTAAACATGCATGGCATGATGATTGATGTCATTGAGTACAAGTTTAATGCTGAGGAAATATGTTGGGCGTGGACCAGAAGTACACATTCTTCTTTGCAATTGGCTCAGTTTCACCTGGAAATGATCACTAATGTGATTTCTGTTCTGGCTAATATCAGTTTTGGATCACATTCGGATGCAAATATCACAGCTTCCAGCTGGGTTCATTGGATATAAGTCAGTGGCAGTATCCCCATATGATTTTGCCTGAGTAACACAAGGGAAGTAGAGCAACTGTGCCTCATCTACCACATCTCTGATTGTGTTAAGTACAGATTAGTCCTCATGAAGGGTCTTGGCCCGAAACATCGACTGTTTATTCCTCTCCATAAAAGCTGCCCGATCTGCTGAGTTCCTCCAGCTTTCTGTGTGTGTTGCTACAGATTAAGCGGATGTTTTCCTCGCTCACTCCCGACTCCGACCTCAGTTCTGGCGCCCTGCAGGCCACAGGCTTTGCCACACCCAGCTCCAGATTCAGCTCGGACCGAGCTCCTGACCCTCTGCAGACCGGGACTGCTCTTACTGCCGCTGGGTCCTACCGCTCGTCTTACTCCTCCACTATCCTCTTTCCTCCTCGTGGCTCCCAACCTTCCCTCTGCCCCCAGTGCCCCTCCATTCCTCTGATCCCTCATCCTCCCCTAACCCTGCTCTCCCTGAATATCCCAAGCCCCCTCTCCCTCCTGAGACCTCCCACTCTTTAGTCATAGTCATAGTCATACTTTATTGATCCCGAGGGAAATTTGGTTTCATTACAGTTGCACCAACCAAGAACAGAGTATAAATATAGCCATATAAAACCAGAAATAATTAAATAATAATATGTAAATTATGCCAGGAAATAAGTCCAGGACCAGCCTATTGGCTCAGGGTGTCTGACCCTCCAAGGGAGGAGTTGTAAAGTTTGATGGCCACAGGCAGGAATGACTTCCTATGACGCTCTGTGTTGCATCTCGGTGGAATGAGTCTCTGGCTGAATGTACTCCTGTGCCCACCCAGTACATTATGTAGCGGATGGGAGACATTGTCCAAGATGGCATGCAACTTGGACAGCATCCTCTTTTCAGACACCACCGTCAGCGAGCCCAGTTCCATCCCCACAATATCACTGGCCTTATGAATGAGTTTGTTGATTCTGTTGGCGTCTGCTACCTTCTGCCTGCTGCCCCAGCACACAACAGCAAACATAATTGCACTGGCCACCACAGACTCATAGAACATCCTGAGCATCGTCCGGCAGATGTTAAAGGACCTCAGTCTCCTCAGGAAATAGAGATGGCTCTGACCCTTCTTGTAGACAGCCTCAGTGTTCTTTGACCAGTCCAGTTTATTGTCAATTCGTATCCCCAGGTATTTGTAATCCTCCACCATGTCCACACTGACCCCCTGAATGGAAACAGGGGTCACTGGAGCCTTGGCCCTCCTCAGGTCTACCACCAGCTCCTTAGTCTTTTTCACATTAAGCTGCAGATAATTCTGCTCACACCATGTGACAAAGTTTCCTACCGTAGCCCTGTACTCAGCCTCATCTCCCTTGCTGATGCATCCAACTATGGCAGAGTCATCCCTCCTCTGACCCCAGCCCCAACCCTTGCTGTGTCTTCTCCATCCCTCTCTGAGGCAGAACGTTCTGTCCTTAGCAAGGGCCTCACTTTTGTCCCCCTCCCTCCACACCTCAGTGAGTTCCGTGCCCACCATGACGTTGAACTCTTCCTCCGTCTCCTACATCTCCGAGCCTACTTCTTTGGCAAGGATTCCCCTCCCCCCACTGATGACCCCTTATCCTGTCTTCAACCCTCCTCCTCCTCCTGGACACCCCGCCCAGGCCTTCTACCTGCACTCGATCTTTTCATCTCCAACTGTCGCCGAGACATCAACCGTCTCAACTTCACCATTCCTCTCTCCTGTTCTAACCTCACTCCCTCTGAACGTACTGCCCTCCACTCTCTCTGCACTAATCCCAACTCCACCATCAAACCGGCAGACAAAGGTGGTGCCGTAGTAGTCTGGCGGACGGGCCTCTACCTCACTGAGGCCAAAAGGCAGCTCTCTGACATCTCCTCTTACTTACCCCTGGAACAGGACCCCACCAAAAAACATCAAACCATTGTCTCCCATACCATCACTGCCCTTATCAACCCCGGAGACCTTCCATCCTCAGCCGCTAAACTCATAATTCCCACACCCAGTACTGCTCAGTTTTACCTCCTCCCCAAGATCCACAAGCCTGACTGCCCAGGTAGACCCATAGTTTCTGCCTGCTCCTGTCCCACCGAACTTGTATCTGCCTACCTGGACTCCATTTTGCCACCCATAGTTCAGTCCCTCCCCACCAACATCCTGCATACATCCCATACCCTCCACCTCCTCAATAACTTCCAGTTCCCCACCACCACTACACTCCTCCGGTTGGCAGAACTGGTACTCACGCTTAATAACTTCTCTTTTGGCTCTTCCCACTTTCCTCAGACTGAGGGTGTAGTTATGGGCACTTGCATGGGTCCCAGCTATGCCTGCCTCTTTGTTGGTTATGTGGAACAGTCTGTGCTCCAAACCTATACTGGCACTGCTCCCCAACTTTTCCTTTGCTACATTGACGACTACATTGGTGCTGCTTCCTGCACCCATGCTGAACTCGTCAATTTCATCGACTTTACTTCAAAATTCCACCCAGCCCTCAAATTCACTTGGTCCATCTCGGACACTTCTCTCCCTTTTCTCGATTTCTCGGTCTCCATCTCTGGAGACAGACGGTCCGCAGACATCTTTTATAAGCCCACTGACTCTCATAACTACCTCAACTATACCTCTTCCCACCCTGCAACATGCAAAAATCCCATTCCCTATTCCCATTTCCTCCGCCTCCGCTGCATCTGCTCCCAGGATGAGGCTTTCCATTCCAGGACATCTCAAATATCCTCTTTCTTTAAGGATCGTGGTTTCCCTTCTGCCGTCATCAGTGATGCCCTCACCTGCATCTCTTCCATTTCCCACTCTTCGGCTCTCACCCCATCCTCCCGTCACCACAACAGGGATAGAGTTCCCCTTGTCCTCACCTACCACCCCACCAGCCTCCAGATCCAATACATTATCCTCCACAACTTCCGCCACCTTCAACAGGACCCCACCACTAAGCACATCTTTACCTCTCCACCCCTCTCCGCTTTCTGCAGGAATCATTCCCTCCGTGACTCCTTTATCCACACGTCCCTCCCCACGGATCTCCCACTAGGCACTTATCCCTGTAAGCGTAAGTGCTACACCTGTCCCTACATCTCCTCTCTTGCCACCATTCAGGGCCCCAAACAGTCCTTCCAGGTGAGGCAACACTTCACTTGTGAGTCTGTTGGGGTCATCTATTGCACCCAGTACTCCCGGTGCGGCCTCCTCTACATCGGTGAAACCCGACGCAAATTGGGGGACTGCTTCTTCGAGCACCTCCGCTCGGTCCGCCACAGCAGACAGGATTTCCCAATAGCCACCCACTTCAACTCTGCTTCACATTCCCATTTGGATATGTCCATACATGGCCTCCTCTACTGCCATGATGAGGCTAAACTCAGGTTGGAGGAGCAACACCTCATATACCGTCTGGGTAGTCTGCAGGCCCTTGGTACGAACATTGAATTCTCCAACTTCTGGTAATTCCCTCCCCCTCCCGTCCCCCATCCCAGTTTCACTCTGCCCCCTCCCCCAGCTGCCTATCACCTTCCCTCATGGTTCCACCTCCTCCTACCACCCATTGTGCTTTCCCCTATTCCTTCTTCACCTTACCTGCCTATCACCTCCCTGCTTTCCCTTCCCCACCCCTTTATCTTTCCCCTATTCCTTCTTCACCTTACCTGCCTATCACCTCCCTGCTTTCCCTTCCCCACCCCTTTATCTTTCCCCTATTCCTTCTTCACCTTTCCTGCCTATCACCTCCCTGCTTTCCCTTCCCCACCCCTTTATCTTTCCCCTATTCCTTCTTCACCTTACCTGCCTATCACCTCCCTGCTTTCCCTTCCCCACCCCTTTATCTTTCCCCTATTCCTTCTTCACCTTACCTGCCTATCACCTCCCTGCTTTCCCTTCCCCACCCCTTTATCTTTCCCCTCACTGGTTTTTCACCTGGAACCTTCCAGCCTTCTCCTTCCCACCCTCCCCCCACCTTCTTTATAGGGCCTCTGCCCCTTCCCTCTACAGTCCTGATGAAAGGTTCTGGCCCGAAACATTAACTGATCCTTTCTACGGATGCTGCCCGACCTGCTGAGTTCCTCCAGCAAGTTGTGAGGGATGTTCTCCTCTGCTGCGGAAGTTGGGGTGCTGCAAGACCGTTTTTTTTTAAATGCAAACCGAGAGCGAGTATGAAAGGAACAGACAGCTACAATCCTCATCAGATGAACGAGCAGAAAACTACCTCAAGATCTGACTGGATGTGTCAATTACAATTCTGAGTCTGCACCTCTGGCAGATATCTATTCACCTTAATATCTCACAACAGGCATTCGTCTCATAACTGTAGACACCGATAATAGAATCCAATTGAAATCAAACAAGTTAACAGCTATTTACTTTAAAAGTACATTAGTTGGGGGGAGGGGTGGAATCTCTCTGTCAGAACATTTTGTATTAAGCCCCAATTCAGAGATTTCAGTGTGGAACTACACTGAGTAATCGATACAGTGATGAGGGAATGTTGTCCATTTGGAGATACTTTCAATTGAATAAGGTGTTAAACCTAGCACCCATATTCTCCCTTAAGTGGACGCAGTAGATTTCATTATTCTGCTAAAGAGTTAGGTTTCTTTCTCGGCAGTATTGGCCAATAGTTTTTCCTCAACAACAGATAGTTAACCTACTCATTACATTGTTAATAGGACCTTGTTACACACAAATTATCTGTTGCATTTACCACATTACAATAGCTATCACACTTAATTGCCTGTAAAGTGCCTTGAGACACTCCGAGATCATGAAAGCTGCTATATAAATGCAACTCCTTTTTTCTATAATAGGTCTTTTATTTTAGAAAGCATGTGCAAATTTTGATCGGACAATAATCTGCTGTAAATTATATGTTGGATCATAAATATAATAAAAAACATACAGCTTTGCTCCCGGCCTTATGTAAGTCAATGGATTGCATGATTACAATAGATTGGACAGCAAATAGGAATCAACAAAAAAAAACTAATTTAGAGAAATCCTTAGCCATCAAAATCTGCATCAGCAAACTGATCAGTGGTATGAAAAGACATCTAAGCACAAGCACTGGCCGTATCTATCAATTGATATAACTAAGCTTCATGAATATTGATCAGAACTATAAATAGAAACAGCTACTGAAATTTATTAGACAACTTGGGTGAGTGAAATTGCTCTCAGCAGGATTTGAAACAAACACTTTGAGCAAGAAACTTCCCCTGAATGTGGTGAAAATGCATTTGCTAACCTGGATTTTGCTTTAACAATCTAATGAATAAAAAAGTAATATAGACTGGAATTTCACTTCTTTTAGTGTTTCATTACAAAGAGTTCACAGCTGCTTTACCCTCTTCTAAAGGATACTGCTCAGTTGGGTAAATATAGTATTTATCTAAGGTGATTTACATTTCATATAAGATTTTTATTAAAAAGATTCAATAGGATCAAGCATAACAGATATTAAAAACAGTATCATCAAGCAGTGCTGTGTTTGCTCCAGAGAAATCGACATCACTGTCACTGATCAAACAGTTATCCATCAATGCACATTTAAATTGATCTTCATACAATCAGCAGCCTGGGCATTTTGGCAGTGTTAAGAGAGATAAAGTGAAATACTCATTTGTAGACATCCCACCTTGCAAAAACTGATTTCAGGGAGGTAGTTCCATCAATTTGTGGGATACTCCCGGAACTTCCGGGAGAGGTGGGATGTCTGCAATAGAGTAGCTCCTTAGCAGCTAGCCAGCTAGTTTAAATAACATTAGCTATGCTAATGAACAAATGACACCCATTAAACTCACCCCAACATGTCTTTTACAGTCTTAACCCACCATGGGCAATAGAAAAGTCACTGTTGCAAACAGTGCAGCGAGCAACACTGTCATTATTTTTGACCCCTGTTAGACAGATGTACACTTTAGTGTAGCCTAGGGTGACGTACGTTTTATATTTTCTTTTTTTTTGGAACACTCTGCCATGGCGCGCTCTCTCTCTCGCTCACGTTCTCTCTTGCTCTCTCGCTCGCTCGCTCTCAAAAAAAAATCGATTTCCGGGATATTGTATATAACTTGCGGGTATCAGGGAGCCACTATCAATATGCCGGAGACTCCCAGAACTTCCGGGAGAGGTGGGATGTCTGCATTTGGCACTGACAAGCCAGGTATTGGTAAAAGTCTATGGTAGATCAGATCATATACGTTGGTAAAAAATCATCACCATGGAATCCTATTGGCTGGAATGTCAAGGTTTTATTTATTTATTGAGATACAGAACATACCAGGCCCTTTGAGCTGCACCACCTAACAATCCTCCAATTTAATCTGAGTTCAACTATGGGGTAATTTACAGTGATCAGTATATCTTTGGACTACAGGAGAAAACCAGAGCACCCAGAAGAAACCCACGGGGTCACGGGGAGAATGTACAAACTCCTTACAGGCTGCCAGAATTGAACCCGGGTTGCCTGTACTGTAAAGGGTTGTGCTAACCACTATGCTACCATACCAATTCAACTTTAATTGCCACTCAACCATACACACCGAACAGCTAAATGAAGCAGAGTTTCTCTGGGACCAAGGTGCAAAGCACCGTACATACCATCACAAAGTAATATTAGCACAAGTCATTGAGTGACATAAAGGAATCTGTTCTCTACTTTAGTTGGCGGATCAATGAAAACATGAATATAATACTAATTAGACAATGTTTACAATACACTAGAAAAACTGAATGCATGTCAGAAACCAAAAAGAATAACCAAAAAAGGACCTCGTGCTTTCCCAGTGTATATGACAAATAAACTCTTCTAGGGTTCCGGCTGGGTACAGGTTTCAACTTTAACCAACATTTCCCACGACAAACTCTGCCATCTTCATCAGGGATGATGCCTGAGCACATCTAGTCTGGAGGTATTTATACCCCCATCGCCCGTCCTTCCTGATTGGTTAGTCCTCATTCAATCAGGTTTCCACTGTCCCACCCTGTTTACAATTAAATTCCAGTTCTTACTAAGAGCAAGACCTTTGTCTTTGTTAAAATTCTTTTTGTCTGATTTCATTTCAATGGCTTCCTTCACCAGGCAGTCCCAAAAGCCATTGGCACAACACTGTAGTTCTGTATCATTGAAGTCAATCCTATCACCATTGCAAATGCAATGGTCTGATACCACCTATTTCTCCAGGTAACCCAAACGGATACATCTCCAGGTAACCCAAACGGATACATTGCACCATGCATCCCGCCTGGCCAATATACTCTGCGCAGTATTCACAGAGAGTCCTGTAAATGCCAGCCGGCCTGGGTCCTAGGTCGTCTCTGGCCTGCATTAGTTGTGATATGAGCTTCCTTAAAGAGGTTGTGGAGATATTAATCTGGTATTTCTTCAGGATCCTGGCAATCCTGCCAGAAACCATGGAAATATAGGGAAGACAGGCGGTAGTGAAAGGGTCCTCCTCATTGTTAAATTTCCTGTTTTTTTCCATTGGCCCTTTTAAGGGCCTGATTGATTCATTCACCTTGTAGCTATTCTGTAGAAATATTGTGTGTAATCGTCATATTTCCTCGTGGAGATTCTCTAGGTTCGAAATAATTTTCAAATGGTTAATCGAAGTAGAAAGAACAGCTCTACATTGGGAGACGTAAAGTCTTTTCAAGATGATAATTGCAGAAGGAAAACAGACCCTCCATGATATATGAGAGTTAGGGAAATTAAATAAGGATGAATAAGAAATTGATAATGAGAGGTAAAATTAAATACAAGAGCTGACATGCAAGATCCAAGAGAACACATTATAAAATTTTCCATTAATAGAAAGGATCAACAAAAGTAAAAACAACTCCACTAGGAGAGGCAGGAGGAGCAATTATGATGGGGAGTAACGAAATTACATAGACATTTAGTGATTACTTTGCAATCATTTCTGCTCTGGAGAATAAAAAAAATATTCCAGAGAAAGTACAGAACCAAAGATCTTGGGGAATGAGGCCCCAACAAGAGGACAGTAGAACATAGGAAGGACGAGCAAAAGTAGATTATCTGGCCCCACAATATTTTGACAGATCTAATATTTGGCCAAGCTCCATTTTCCTAACTGATCCACGCAATCCTTCATACTCCTGTAGTTGAAATAATCTATGTACCACAGCCTTAAATCATCATGACAAAGAGTAGCAACGAAATATTGCAGGAGAAATTAATTTTCCTAGTTCATGAAGACCTTCTTCCTAGGATTTTTGTGGATGCATTGATTTTAATTTTTCAGCATGCACAAGACTTTCGAGTGCTTCCTGTGGGTTAGAAGATAGCAGATGTAACATGTCAAATTAGGGGAGAAGTAAGAGAGTAAATGGGGAATAAGTAGATAGTTAGTCTGAAATGAGTATGGTAAATAGTAATACTTACAGTTAAGGTTGTAGTCAAAAGGCACTTGGAAAAATCAAAGCATGATTGAGACAAATTATCACAGGTTTACAACAGAAAATCACATTTGACAAATCTTAGAGTTTCCGACGTTGCAACTGTCAAGATTTCATGTACACAGTGGATCTCAGTAGCTTTCAATTAGTATCATTTGTATTTAAACTTTCAAAAAACAGTTATAAGGTGTAACACAAGAGATTATTACAAATAATCTGAGCAGCTAGAATTAGGAATAGTAAATTAACATGGGCTGTGGATTGGATAATAGACAGAAATTGTAGGAAAGGACAGGATCAGTATTAACATCAGAAATTTTATCGTTGACTTAGTTGAGAGGACAGTATGCAATGTATCCAAGCTTGCTGACAATTCAAAGCCCGATGGGCAGGTAAACTATTGGATAAGCCGAAACAAATGGCAAAGGAACCATGATGTTAAATTAGTGGGCAAGAAAGAGGCAGCTGGAATATATGCCTAGAAATTGGACACAGTTGTGCTTTATTTTTCTGTGTAAGTCCTGTAAAAAGAAACTTGCAGCATTGATTCATACAGCACTACAAGACAGAACCAGACCCTTTGGCCCATCATGTCCATGCCAAACTATTTTTCTGCCTATTCCTATTAGCCGCACCGGGACCATAGCCCTCCATACCACTTCCATCCATGTATGTATCCAAACTTTTCCTAAATGTTACAATCCAACCCGCATTCACTACTTCCACTGGCAGCTCGCTCCACACTAGCACCATTCTCTGAGTGAAGAAGTTCCCCTCATGTTCCCCTTACATATTTTACCTTTCACCCTTAAATTATGACCTCAAGTTCTCATCTTACCCAATGTCAGTGGAAAAAAAACATTCTGTGTACATTTCAAAGTATTTTCATTCAATTCCTGTTGAAATTCTACCTGTCGAGAAATCACTCATTTATATTTGCATTCATCTTATCGTGGCTGTCATGTTCCAGTCATATTTTATGTGTGCAACATAATCAGCATTCATACCCAGTATTTCTGACTGACCAACAGAAACCTGATGAAAAGGTTATGGCAATGATCCTTATTGTAAACTTCATAGTAAATAAGGAACAAATCATGCAGAAAGTTTGGAAACCATATCATGTTAGAAGGCCATCTAATGGGTCACTAACTTAATGTTCACTGGGTTCCTTATGTTAATTTCCCAATGATGTTTCTTTACATATACACTGTGTTGGGAAAAGCTGCAGCAACTTTGCACTGCACATCCCATTGCAGATTGCTGCACTCAATGGCCCTATTGCTCCAATTATTTGGCTGTGGGAGTGGATTGATTACAGCACAGGGTAGAATCAGACTGCATCATAGCATTAGGGGGCCTCATCAGAGGTCCACTACATCACTTCACCTCTCTCCTACCCAGCTCTTACCTCTACATCCTTGGCAGCCTTGATACTCTGAGTTTTGTGATCACAGAGATTGCTCTGCAAGTGGTCTAGAACCGCTCTCCAATAGACACCACTTAAGTGATGCAGCGATTGTGAACCCTGCAGGAGGCTGCCTTCTAGGAGTGTATAGATTGTGTTTCAGTGTTTGTAAAGGGGAGAGAAAGGAATCTCACATAAATATCTCAGTTTTGTGATTTGCTAGAGTCATACAGTATCATAGCACATAAACAGGCACTTCTGTCCCTCTAGTCTATGATGAACTGTTATTCTACCTCGTCCCATCGGCCCTCACTACCATAGCCCTCCAAACCCCTCCCCTACATATACTTATCCAAACTTTTCCCACATTCAATACTTCCTCTGGCAGCTTGTTTCACACTCGCACCATCCTCTGAGTGAAGTTGTTCCCTCAGCTATTTCACCTTTCACTCTTAACCAATGACCTCTGGTTCTAGTTCCACCAGACCTCAGTGGAAACAGCTTGCTCGCATTATCCCTAACTATACCCCTCATAATTTTGTATACCTCTACCAAATATAGCCATGACCATATTTTCATAGCTCTGATCAACTAACATCAGGCAGGGAGTATAGAAGACTAACGTTCCATATCACCAAGTTCAAGAGCAGTTACTTCCCTTCAGCCATTCATTTCTCAAGATGAGTGACAAAACCCTAATCACTACTTTGGCATCATTATGGACCACTTTAACTTCTTTATAATAAAATGTTGCGCTTTTTGTTCTAACTGTGCTCTTGCAAAAATTGTGTATAGTTTATGTTGAGGTTGTATTTTTCTTGTGAATGCTTTTTATATGAATCTATGTGCCAGTGATGTGGCTACAAGTAAGGTTTTCATTGTACCTGTGCATACGTGTACTCGTGCATGTGACAACAATATTGACTTTGAAACTCTGATAATCTGCTCCTTTTGGACTAACCTTTGGATATTATTCCTAAAAATTACCGGGTACAATTTTATTTCCGTTCTTTTAACATGCAACACTGTAGTATGACAATTCTTTCCGTGAACTCAGTGAATCTAAAGGGAGCAGGACATATTCAAGCATTCCGAGTCTTGATTTCAGACACATGACTCTGACTTCTAATATTCTCCAACTCAACCTAAGTTCCAGCCACATGTCAAGTTCCCAATCCAAACTCCAGCCTTGGTTGTATTCCAGACCCTGACTCTAGCCTGACCCTCCCTTTGTACTCTAGACCCCTGGCTCACACTCTGACCTGATAGTTGATCTAGACACCAAAACTATCAAGATTTGTGAACATCAATTTCACGAGCTTCCACTAATTGCCTGCCACCCCACCGCCACCTTCACAAACCCCACTCCCATTTCTGTCTCTCACTTTATCTCCTTACCTGCCCATCACCTCCCCCTGGCGCTCCTCTCCTTTCTGTCATGGTCTTCTACCCTCTCCTAGCAGATTCCCTTTACACCAGCTCTTTACCTTTCACCTATCAACTTCCCAGCTCTTTACTTCACCCCTCCCCCTCTCCTAGTTTCACTTATCACCTACTACTTTGTACATCATCCTCTCCTCCCCCCCACCTTCTTATTTCTGACCTCATCCTTTTTTTCTTGTCCTGATGAAGGGTCTCGGCCCAAAACATCAAATGTTTACTCTTTTCCATAGATGCTGCCTGGCCTGCTGAGTTCCTCCAGCATTTTGTGTCTGTTTATAGGATTTATGAGCAATTAGATGTTGGATTATTGGGATTTACTAGATGTCTCAACTGGTGTATTTATATTTAATTCATTTATTTATTTTAGAGATACAGAAAAGTGACAGGTCCTTCCAGAACATCGAGCCTGTGCTTCCCAATTACACCCATGTGACCAATTAATCTACTAACCTGCACATCTTTGGAAGGCGGGAAGAAGCTGGAGTACCTGGAGGAAACCGATAGTCACACAAAAATTAAAACTGATGCTTTCGGAGGGATGTGAAGACCTTGCCTAAGGTGGCAAGGGGGTTAACAGTAATGGTACCAGCAATGAGTGTGAACAGTCTGGTGAAGCTGGAATTTTTCTCCTTAGAGCAGAGAAACCGAAAGAGGAAATTAATTGGTCTTAAACATATTGAAGATGCTTGTGGAAGAAAAAAAAGAGCGGCTTCCACCAGCAGAAAATTTGTAATTAGCTTTAAAATTATTGTCAAAAGAACCAGATGAGAATTACTCTACACAATAAGTTGTTATGATCTGGATTGCATTACTTGAAAGGATGGAGGACAAACAAAATTGGTGTGAATTTTCAAAGCAATTTGAATAATTACTTGAAGTGGAAATATTTTTAGGACTGTAACTAACGAATAGTGCTGGAAATAGTTTGATAGCTCAAACAGTCAGCGCACATGATTGTCTGGAAAGCCTCCTTCTGTATTATATAACATAATACTCTGGAGTCTGCTTTGTGAACATCAAATACAGAATGGCAAGTTCTGGGAAGATCAGGGAAATTGTTGGCAGTAGGATAAGGATCAAAGACAGAAAAGTTAGAAGAACTCAGCAGTCAAATAGCATCTATCGGCACAGAAACCTGGTGTCATTTCAAGTCAGCAATCCTTCCTCAGAATGTGTCTCTTCCCATAAATGCTACTAATCTTCTAGCATTCTGTTTTTATTTCAGATTCCAGAATCTGCTGTTTTATTTGGTTTCCATTAATGGAAGATTTTTAAAAAATGGGCCACAAGACGCACTTTGGAACCCACTTTCCATCCCTCAATAACAGAAAGCTACCTCAAACTATTCATCATTAGAGAAACAATCTAAAAGCAGTTTTCTCTTAATCCTCACACTCATTGGATCGAGATGAGGGCAACCAAAGTAAGAAACATGAATAAAAAAGGAATATTCTTGCCTGGAATCTTGGATTAAGTTACCAAGTGCCAAGCCCTTCAAGTGGCTGCCAGTCTGCAGAATAGATTGGCCCTAAGCTTTTCCTTCTCCTTTATTTTCAAATGTTGATGAAGAGCAACTACTACTACTACTACTACTACTACTTCGACTCAGGCCTAGGGGGCCAGCATCAGGCATGATGACGGACTCTCCACTTCTCCCTCTCCCTCATCAGTGTGTTCAGTTCATCTACGTTAGCCGCGCTGCTGTCTTCTAGGAGCATGTTGACCATAGTCTTGGGAGGGCGCCCAGGGTTCATCCTCCCACGCTTGAGCTCCCGTATGATGACTAGGCTGGCAGGTAGCTTGGGGTGGCGTAGACAGTGCCCCACTAGTTGCAGTCTTCTCGCCTCGATTTTAGTGAGTGGTGAGCATCGGTAGGTCGTCATAGAGCTCGACGTTCGTCATGTTCTGTTGCCAACTCACACAGTTGCCATTTATCTTACAGACCAATTAATTAAGCTGTTTGTAAAGCAAAAATAAAAATTCTGAGCTCTAAATTTAACACAGAGTCATGCAGAGAAGTAGGCTTGAGGGGCCAGATGAGGTAAAGTGGGCCATTTAGCTTTTGAGCCTTCTAAAATATTCAATATATCAGGGCTGTTTCTCCATCCCAATATCATACTCATGCTTTCTCTTTATACCCTTTCATGTCTATTGTGTGTAGCTTTCTATCTCATTTCTTCTTAAATAAATTCAGTAACTTGGCTTCATTACATACTGGTAGCAGAGCATATCAAAAATGTATCCCTTCATATGAAGAAATTTCGCCTGATTTCACTCCTATTCTGAATCTGTGATATCCAGTTTTTGAGTCCCCAACCAAGGAAAACTTCTTCCCTGCTTCCAATCAGCAACTATGTCCTAAGGTTTTATATCTAATTGAGATCCTCTCTCATTCTTCTAAACTCTAGTGAATACAAGCCTAGCCAATGAAATAGCTTCTCATACCAGAATACCACCATCCTAGAGCCAGTTCAGTCAATCCTCACTGCACTCGTTCTATAACTCGAGTAAACTGATTTTTATATAAGGATAGCAGATTTGCACACAATATTCTGAGTATTATCTCACGGAAATTCTGCATTATTGTGCTAAACCATCCTTGCTTCTGTACTCACAAACATAAGAGATTCTGCAGATGGTGATGGGAGTTATATATATAGAGGGATCCTAATAGTAGCCAAAATTGGAGATAGAAGAGGCACATAAAAAGGGAGGCGTCATGATAGTTATGGGGGATTTCAATATGCATGAAGATTGGTAAAATTAGTATGGTGCTGGATCCCAAAAGAAGGAATTTGTAGAATGCCTATGAGATGGCATTTTAGAGCAGCTTGTGTCTGAGCCCACTAGGGGAAAGGTAATTCTGGATTGTGTGTTGTGTAATGAACCAGGTTTGATTAATGAGCTTAAGGTAAAGGAATAATAAACACACGAGATTCTGCAAATGCTGGAAATCCCCAAACCAAAGGAACCCTTAGGAGGCAGTGATCAAAATATGATAGAATTCACCCTGTGGTTTGGGAAGGAGAAGGTAAAGACAGATACATCAGTATTACAGTGGAGTAAAAGGAATAACAGAGGCATGAGAGAGCAGCTGACCAAAGTTGATTGGAAGGGGATACTAACAGGGATCATGGCAAAACAGCAATGGCTGTAATTTCTGCGAGCAACTTGGAAGGCTCAGAATAGATGCATCCCAAGGTTGAGAAAGTATTCTAAAGGGAGGGTGAGGCAGCCGGGGCTGACAAGGGAAGCCAAAGACACCATAAAAGGAAAAGAAAGGGCATATAATATAGCAAAAGTTAGTGGCAGATTAAAAGATTGGGAAGCTTTTAAAAACTTACTGAAGGCAACTAAAAAAAATGTAAGGAGAAAAAAGATAAAATACGAAGGTAAGATAGCCAATAATATAAAAGAAAATACCAAAAGGTTTTTCAGACATATAGTGCAAAGAGTAAAAGAGAAGTAAGAGTGGCTATCAGACGGTGGAAAATGACACTGGAGAGGTAGTGATTGAGGAACAAAGAAATGGTGGATGAACTTAATAAGTAATTTTCATCAGTCTTCACTGTGGAAGACACTAGCAGCATTCCAGTTATTCGACAGTGTCAGGGGGCGGAAGAGAGTGTTGTTGCTATTATTAAGAAGAAGGTGCGTAGGAAGCTGAAAGTTCTGAAGGTAGATAAATCACCTGGTCCAGATGGGCTATACCCCAGGGTTCTGAAAGAGATAGCTGAAGAGATTGCGGAGGCATTAGTAATGATCTGTCAAGAAACATTAGATTGTGGAATGGTTCCTGGGGACTGGAAAATAGCAAATGTTACTCCACTCATTAAGAACAGAGGGAGGCAGAAGAAAGGAAATTATAGGCTAGTTAGTCTGACTTCAGTGGTTGGGATGATATTAGAGTCCATTATTAAGGATGAGGTTTCAGGGTACTTGGAGTCACATGATAAAATAGGCCAAAGCCAGCATGGTTTCCTTAAGGGTAAGTCTTGCCTGACAAATCTGTTGGAATTATTCGAGGAAATAACAGGTAGAAGAGATAAAGGAGAGTCAGAAGACATAGTTTACTTGGATTTTCAGGAATTTGACAAGGTGCTGCACATGAGGCTGCTTAACTGGAAAGACACCAGCATGAAAAGAAGATTGGCTGACTGGCATGAGACGAAGACTGGGAATAAGAGGGGCCTTTTCTGGTTGGCTACCAGTGACTAGTGGTGTTTTGCGGAGGTTGGTGTTGTGGCCGCTCCTTTTCATGTTATATACAGTATCAATAAATTGGGTAACTGAATTGATAGCTTTGTGGCCAAGTTTGCAGAAGATACAAAGATAGATGGAGGGGGAGTTAGTGTTCAGAAAGCAGGGAATCTGCAGATGGACTTAGATAGATTGGGAGAATGGACGTGACAGATGCAATATAGCAGGAATAAAGGTATAGACTATTTTCTAAAGAGGGAAAAAATCAAAACTCAGTAGTGCCAAGGGAGTCCTCATGCAAGATTTCCTAAGGTTAATTTGGTTAAGTTGGTGGTAACGAAGGCAAGTGCAATGTTTGCATTCATTTCAAGAGGTCTAGAATTTAAGAACAAGGATGTGATGCTATGCTGACGCTTTATAAGGCATTGGTGAGACCATACTTAGAGTATTGTGAGCAGTTTTGGGCCCCTGATCTAAGAAAAGATGTGTTGGCATTAGAGAGGATCCAGAGGTGGTTCATGATAAATATTTTGGGAATGAAAGGTTTAACGTGCTGTATGAGGAGAATTTGATGGTACTTGGTCTTTATTCACTGCAGTTTAGAAGAATGAGGAGGGATCCCATTGAAACTTATTGAGTACTGAAAGGTCCAGAGGACAGATTGGATATGCAGAGGATTCTTCCTGCAGCAGGTGAGTCTAGGACCAGATGGCACAGCCTCAGAATAGAGGTCTGTCCATTTAGAACTGAAATGAGAAGGAATTTCTTTAGCCAGAATCTATGAATCTAAGGAATTCATTGCTACAGATCCCTGGGGAGACCGAGTCATTGAGTATATTTAAAGCATAGGTTGACAGGTTCTTGATTAGTCAGGACATCAAAGGTTACTGGGAGAAGAGAATGGGATAGAGGTGGATAATAAATCAGCCATGATGGAATGGTGCAGCAGACTTGATGGACCAAATGGCCTAACTCTGCTTCTATGTCTTATAGTCTTATGGTCTTATGCTGGAAGTTCCGAGTAACACACACACAATACTGGGGAAACTCAGCAGACCAGGCAGCATTTATGAAGAGGAAAAAAGAGTCAACATTTCAGGTTAAGACACTTCATCAGGATTGCAAAGGAAGGTGGAAGAAGCCAGAATAAAAAGATTGGGGGAGGGAAAATAATACAAGCTTGAAAGTGATAGGTGAAGCCAAGTGAGGGGGAAGATGGTTGGGTGGGGGAGGAGTGGATGGTGAGAAACTGGGAGACGACAGGTTGAAAAGATGAAGTGTTAAAGAAGAAGGAATTTGATAGGAGATGAGAGTGGACCATATGTCAGAAGGCCGTGGCTGGGAATGGACCCAAGTGCAAGACACAGACACTGAAGTACTAGGGACAGGACTAGGATACAGGCTGAGGGCAAGGACATGGACACAAAAACCGGGAACCCAGAACAAAACTGGCAAGAGAGCTAGGAGCCCGGGCTTGGACTCCAAGCCAGAGACTGAACAAGGACCCAGTACTTGGGTCTTGCCTCTGGCTTGGATCACAGAACTAGGCAAGGACGAGGCTTGGCAGGCAGGCAGGACGAGGCTGGAGTCTTCAGCCTTGAGGCTAGAGGCGAGGCTTGGCAGGAGGCAGGAGTCTTCAGGCTTGAGGCTAGAGGCTAGAGATTTGAGACGAGGCTTGGCAGGAGGAAGGAGGCTGGAGTCTTCAGGCTTGAGGCTAGAGGCTAGAGAGGAGGCTTGGCAGGAGGCAGGAGTCTTCAGGCTCGAGGCTAGAGATGAGGCTTGGCAGGAGGCAGGAGGCTGGAGTCTTCAGGCTAGAGGCTAGAGATTTGAGACGAGGCTTGGCAGGAGGCAGGAGGCTAGAGACTTGAGGCAAGTCTAGGCAGGAGGAAGGAGGCTAGAGTCTTCAGGCCTGTGGCTAGGCAGGAGGCTGGAGTCTTCAGGCTTGCGGCTAGGCAGGAGGCTGGAGTCTTCAGGCTTGCGGCTAGGCAGGAGGCTGGAGTCTTCAGGCTTGCGGCTAGGCAGGAGGCTGGAGTCTTCAGGCTTGCGGCTAGGCAGGAGGCTGGAGTCTTCAGGCTTGCGGCTAGGCAGGAGGCTGGAGTCTTCAGGCTTGCGGCTAGGCAGGAGGCTGGAGTCTTCAGGCTTGCGGCTAGGCAGGAGGCTGGAGTCTTCAGGCTTAAGGCTAGGCAGGAGGCTGGAGTCTTCAGGCTTGCGGCTAGGCAGGAGGCTGGAGTCTTCAGGCTTGCGGCTAGGCAGGAGGCTGGAGTCTTCAGGCTTAAGGCTAGGCAGGAGGCTGGAGTCTTCAGGCTTGCGGCTAGGCAGGAGGCAGGAGTCTTCAGGCTTGAAGCTAGGCAGGCTCCTCCTGGGCAGGGCGTGGTTCACCTGGACAGGGTGCGGTACTCCTGGGCAGGGCACCGATCACCACCCAAGGGAGGCATGGGACAGGAAGGGACAGAACCAACTGCAGGTAATGGCAAGACGGCCTGGCTTACCTGGGCGGAGGCAAGGGACAGGAAGGGAGCTAGGTACAGGGTGGCTCCAGGACAAGACTGCAGGCGAGACGAGGTGAGAGTTACCAACAAGACAAGGCAAGGCTTCAGGCAATGCAAGGCGAGACGAGAACTTCAGGTGAGGCGAGAGTTACCGGCAAGACAAGGCAAGGCTGCTGGCAAAGCAAGACAAGACGAAAACTTCAGGCGAGGCGAGAGTTAACTGGCAAGACAAGGTAGGGCTTCAGGCGAGGAAACAGAAGGCAGAGGAAGGGATACAAGGAGTAAGGACAAGAACAATCCAGCAGCCACGCCCTGGTTTCTGAAGGTATTTATGCAGCCAGCCCCAATGAGCATTAGCTGCCTCAATTAGAGTTCAACAAGAACAGAAACAGGGTAGACAGGAAAACCTGGAACAAGGGTCGATGGACCGGACCGTGAACCGGAATACGGACTTCATGGACCAGACCATAACACCATAAGGTGTACTGAAAACCTTTGGAACTGAAGGCCAACATAAGAATGCACTCTTACCTGCGAGCCTCCCAAATGTATTTGCTTTCAATTTCTGACACCCAACTTCCTTTGAACATCTCCCAAACTCCAATCATTGTAATAATACTCTCCAAATGAGCTACTGCATATTTATATACATTCTGCTTCATCTCTCTTCTATTTGCTGATTTGTCCAAATCTTCTTGAAGTCCCCGTCTATTACCCACACAGCTCATAATTCACAGGTCCCTTCCTCTGCTGTGTGGATCTTGAACACCACTTGACTCAGATGGAGATAATCGCTATTAAATCTATTTGGCTGTTACATGTTGTCCTCAATCATCTGGCTGACTGTGATAGACTGAAGAGGAACACTAGTTGAAATCTGTCATGATTATATTTATTGCATCAAAACTACATTTTTTATCTGAGCTTCTCGGTTTCCTCTTTGCAATGCTCGCCTCATTATATTAATGAGCTTGTCCTTTAATTGTGATTTTTCCTATGTTTGTGAATCCTCCTTAAATAAAAAGCATAAAAATAGAAATTCAATTTACTGCACATAAATATCAAAAAATATGAAATTGAATTTTGTCTTGAAGTCACCCAGGAACATAAAGGAAAATAATTAGATATGCAGTTCGGAAATTTGCTGTAAAGTAATGAGATATGCACTAAAATAAAGAGCCACAGGATTACTTCACAATTTTAATGATCATAACAGAAGGCAGTTTTTGGAGAACTAGTTTGAAGAAACAGATTTAATCTTGGGATGGAAAGAAATCCATTAAGTCTATTAGGACAGTCTGTGCTGCTGTCCGTACCTCCTCTCATTTATCCTAATCAAAATGATTTGGATCTGGTAAAATATCAACATAAAGGAGGCAGTGCACTGAAGTAAAATCTGAGATTATTCTTATTTGCTCAAATCAAAATAACATATATTTTTATTAATGGCATCCCAGCCCTAAATAAATTATATTGCTTTAGTAGAAATTATCATCAACAGTCATGGATCATATAGAATCAGAGTCATACAACATGAAAACAGGCTATTTGGTCCACCGAGTCAATGCCAACCATTTACAGTTATGCCATGTTATTGTTTTTCCCGGATTACACCAGTCACCTACACATTGGGGGGCATTTACAGTAACCAATTAACTTTCAAACCTGAACGACTTTTGGATGTGGGTGGAAACCCAAACACTCAGTAGAAACCCATATGGGCACGGGGGAACATACAAACACCACACAGATGGTACAATAGGTCAGGATTGGTGAAGGTTAATTGGTTACTGTAAAGGAGCAGAATTAGACCATTTAGCTCACTGAATCTTTTCTGCCATTCAGTCGCAGATGATTTTTCTCAACTCCATTCTCCTGGTTCTCCCTAGGCAGGAGAATGGGGTAGAGAAAAATCTACTGTGATTGAATGGCAGAAAAGATTCAATGAGCTAAACAGTCCAATTCTGCTCCTCTAATTATGGCTTTAAGGTCTTCATTTCTCTTTGGCCTTGATTCCAATTGTGAGCAAAGGTTTTACGCTAGGTTTTATACTTCCAGTGACAAGTGACTTGATGTTCCAGACTCATTGAGTGTGGGGCTGTCTTTCTTCTGCTCTGGGTCATTGCCCAGAGGGGGAAAGGGCTACAGCTCCTCATACTCTCTCTTTGTCTAGCCTTGGGGAAGCTGAAAATGATAGCTCAGTCACATCAGGTCAGAAGGCAAGGAATTTCTTCCTACCATTCAGCAGTCCAGACTCTGCCTTCATTGCAGTTGGCAGGGCTTGGGGCCTATGTATAAATCTGGAGGCCACAAAGGGTCCTTGTCATGAGCTTAACACACAGCAGATTTCCATACTGGATTTAATAGATGGTTCATTGGCAGATAAGCTGCTAGGCACCAAAGCCTGTTTGGTTGTCTTCCCATAGTTAAGATCACCAAGAGACTTTTGGAAGATTCAGCGCATTGCACATTGCAGCCTGCAAGTTGAGACTGTCTATCTGAAACATGGCAGCCCTCCTGCATTACTCTTTAAAAGGCAAAAAAATTACTGCAGATGCTGGGTCTAAAATAAATGAGGATGAAATGTTTTACCTTGAAAGTTTAATTTTATTTCCCTCTTTGTAGATGATGCAAGCCTTGCTGGGTATCTCTGCTATTTTCTGTTTTTCTTTTCTCTTGGTTCTGAAGATACAAACAATGATCAAGAAGAAAAAGACCAGCTAAGTCACAGTTTCTCCTCCTCAGCGCGAGTACAACACCTCTTCCTACCCACTTCTTCCCTCCAGCAATTCCACATCAGTCCCTTTGTCAAAAAATCTTATGCAGCAAGGAAAAATAGAGAACAGTAAGTATTGCAAACTCATTTGTGAATCGTTCATGAACCCATGAACATGACGTCAATACTTTTTCTCTCTTTTGCAGTACTTATTTTTAAAAACTATACATATTTCTTATTGTAAGTTATTGTATATTTTATGTATGGCACTGTACTGTTGCTGCAAAGCAACAAATTTTATGACAAACATGAGAAACACTGCAGATGCTAGAAAGCCAAAGCAACACGCACAAAATACTGGAGGAACTCAGCAAGTCAGGCAGCATCTGTGGAAAAGAGGAAACAGTTGACGTTTTGGGCCGAGACCCTTCACATACTGTATGTTAGTGATAATAAACCTGATTATCATCTAGGCAGACTGTGTAGAGAGAAAAGCACTATGACTATTTCAGGACTGTTTCTGATTCTGCAGATGTTCTCAGACCTACTCAATGTTTACAGCATTTTCTGTTTTTTTTCAGATTTGCAACATCTCTTATGTTTTCTTTTAGCTTCAAATGAGGTGGTGGCAGTGAAACACCTTCTTGAATGACTACATCCCCTCTAATAGAGGCTCTCTCACAATGCTGTCAGATAAGGATTCAAGGAATTAGAGGTAGTGACAATGAAGGAACAGTGATAAACTTCAATGTCAAGATGGTGTGGCGTTCGAAAATTAGCCTGCTGGTAGCCACTACTGATATTATTCATTGCTGATGACACAAATAAGGAAAGACTTGAATGGCCTGGGAGCTTCTCACTATAAAAGCTGAAAGGGAACGTGAGAGAATAATTAGAATGAAAGATAAAGATAAACTTTATTTGTCATCTGTGCATCGAAACATTGAAACATCCGGTAAAATGCATTGCTTGCTTCAGTGACCTACACAGGTTGGGGATGTGCCAGGGGCAGTCGCAAGTGTTGCCGTGCTTCCGGCACTACAGCATAGCATAAAATTAGAAAGAATTTGACTCACACACACAGAGTGCCAGAGGAACTCAGCAGATCATGTAGCATCTATGGAAGGTATTGAATAGTCGATACTTTGGGCCAAGACTCTTCTTCAGGACTCAATTTGATAAGTTAGATGGAAATAAGATATTTCTTCTTTTGCACTCGTATCTGTAGTGCAGAACTGGACGTATAGATTTTTGTGTGATTGGCTAGAACTTGCAGCATGTGATAGACCATTTGGATTTCACTGTTAGTTCTAACCACACTCACAGTGACAAACAGGTAGTGTTGCAGTTCCATGGACCTATTAACTCTGGTTTGATTCTGACTTCTGGTGCTGTCCGTGTGGAGTTCTCCCAATGACATTACTAATTCCCCTGGGTACCCTGATCTGCTCCCACGTCCCGAGGTCATGCGGGTTGGAAGGGCCACTTGTTGCCATAATTTGTCCCCAGTGTAGGTTGTGGAGAGTTGATAGGCACATGAGGATGAATAGGCTGCAGAGAGGTAAGTGGTGGACGGGACTGCTGTGATTGCTCTGATATGACAATTCACATGCACAGAAATGTATGAAGCGGCAGAGATAGTGGACTGCTGGTCCAAGATGGCAGTGAGCTACGACCTCTGTTGAGTTGCAGCTCAGATTTTAGTGTCTTTTAATCATTTTTTTTAGGTTCATGAGAATAGTTTTGGGGACAAAGGGAAGTTAGGATTTAGGGACAGGGATGTGAGGGAATTAGAGGCCAGGCCGGAGTTTAAGTTACTGTTCCATGTTCAAAGGCCAGCGACATGGATGTGGGTCATCCATGGTCGGATTTTAGATGCCGGGCCAGTAGAAAGTTGATGAGGGTCCCCTCCCATGAAGGCAGGAAGAATGACTGGTTTTTGGTGATCAGTGAGTCCTGGGATCAATGTCAAGGATCGAGGCCTGAGGGTCAAATTGGAAGTCCAGAATATTGTGTCTGTGCACAATAACATATCGATTAAATGAAAGCATTCACGCGGGAGATGACAGCAACTGATATATTCACAATGCAGCGAGAGAGAGAGAGAACAATGCAAATGCATAGACAACAGTGCATGTGCAGGCAACTGATTAATTCTTAGTGCTGGGGGTGGTCATTGCTCTAAAAGAAATAGAAGGTCACATTACACTTCCTCCCACTTTAGGTGAATGCAACATAAAACTGTACGTATACAAGACATTCAATTTCCCTTTCATAAACCCATTTTCCAAATAAACATGCTCTCACAATAACAGTCCATAACTAACTTCATATTTCCAAAGTTTCAGTCTTTTGGGTGGCACTCTGTTTCTTTCAGGATAGCAGCTCTGGACATGTGGAGTGGTATCAGCTTTGGCGGTTGTCTTGTCAATGATAGCATTCTTGTTGTCCCTCTGGACCTGTAGATTGTCATCAGGTTTGGTAGGTATCTTGTCTAAGACAACCTTTTCGGTTTCCAGTGTCATGATGCTGTCTGTGACATGATCATCATTGAGACGTAAGTCCAGTGACTGTAATGTGTCCATCTTGTTGGATGCAATTGACACAGGTGTGTTCTTTATTTGAGCATCCAGTATCTGGTCCACATGATGTCTCCACGCCTGATCTCCAACATTTTCTGTGTACATCAGTGGTCCAGTTCTTGTAGCTATCCTATTGGGTTTCCACTTGTCTTCTCGGTAATCATGTGCTAGGTCTGCCTGTCCAATCTCAAAGCTCCTTGCTGCTTAACTTGGCAACTGGCTGAACTGCTTATTCTGCATTTCCCTCCATAAGTCTATGTGAGAACTCACGATTCCTCTCCATGAACAGCATTGCAGGTGCTTGCTTTGACATCATATGAACAGAGTTCTGATACAAAAAAGGAAGTTGTTCACCTTATGCTGTAGAGAAATGTCCTCATCCATCACTTTAATGGGCTTCTTGAAGACTTGAATAAACCTTTCAGCTAACCCAGTTCATTGCTGGGTGATGAGGAGCTGACTTGAAATGTCTGATATCATTTTTCACATGAACGGTCAGAATTCTTCTGACATGTATTGTGATTGGTTCTCACTCATAACTTGTCCTGGTAAGCTGTTTCTGGCAAAGATAGTCCTCAGAGCAGAGACAGTCTTCACTGAAGTGGTTGACTTCCTTAGTATAACCTCTGGCTAATCTGAATTAGCATCCACAGCAATCAGAAACATGGAGTCTGCTGAAATCAGCCTCTAGAGACATAGACAAGGCTGACCCGGTATTCAACTAACACACATCAGAGTTGCTGGTGAACGCAGCAGGCCAGGCAGCATCTCTAGGAAGAGGTACAGTCGACGTTTCAGGCCGAGACCCTTCGTCAGGACTAACTGAAGGAAGAGTGAGTAAGAGATTTGAAAGTGGGAGGGGGAGGGGGAGATCCAAAATGATAGGAGAAGACAGGAGGGGGAGGGATGGAGCCAAGAGCTGGACAGGTGATTGGCAAAAGGGATACGAGAGGATCATGGGACAGGAGGTCCGGGAAGAAAGACAAGGGGGGGAGGACCCAGAGGATGGGCAAGAGGTATATTCAGAGGGACAGAGGGAGAAAAAGGAGAGTGAGAGAAAGAATGTGTGTATAATAATAAGTAACAGATGGGGTACGAGGGGGAGGTGGGGCATTAGCAGAAGTTAGAGAAGTCGATGTTCATGCCATCAGGTTGGAGGCTACCCAGACGGAATATAAGGTGTTGTTCCTCCAGCCTGAGTGTGGCTTCATCTTTATAGTAGAGGAGGCCGTGGATAGACATGTCAGAATGGGAATGGGATGTGGAATTAAAATGTGTGGCCATTGGGAGATCCTGCTTTCTCTGGTGGACAGAGCGTAGATGTTCAGTAAAGCGGTCTCCCAGTCGGCGTCAGGTCTCGCCAATATATAAAGGGCTACATCGGGAGCACCGGACGCAGTATATCACCCCAGCCGACTCACAGGTGAAGTGTCGCCTCACCTGGAAGGACTGTTTGGGGCCCTGAATGGTGGTAAGGGAAGAAGTGTAAGGTCATGTGTAGCATTTGTTCCGCTTACACGGATAAGTGCCAGGAGGGAGATCAGTGGGGAGGGATGGGGGGGACGAATGGACAAGGGAGTCACGTAGGGAGCGATCCCTGCGGAATGCAGGGGGGGGGGAGGGAAAGATGTGTTTAGTGGTGGGATCCCGTTGGAGGTGGCGGAAGTTACGGAGAATAATATGTTGGACCCGGAGGCTGGTGAGGTGGTAGGTGAGGACCAGGGGAACCCTGTTCCTAGTGGGGTGGCGAGAGGATGGAGTGAGAGCAGATGTACGTGAAATGGGGGAGATGCGGTTAAGAGCAGAGTTGATAGTGTAGGAAGGGAAGCCCCTTTCTTTAAAAAAGGAAGACATCTCCCTCATCCTAGAATGAAAACACCTTATATTCCGTCTGGGTAGCCTCCAACCTGATGGCATGAACATCGACTTTTCTAACTTCCGCTAATGCCCCACCTCCCCCTCGTACCCCATCTGTTACTTATTTTTATACACACATCCTTTCTCTCATTCTCCTTTTTCTCCCTCTGTCCCTCTGAATATACCCCTTGCCCATCCTCTGGGTCACCCCCCCACTTGTCTTTCTTCCCGGACCTCCTGTCCCATGATCCTCTCGTATCCCTTTTGCCTATCACCTGTCCAGCTCTTGGCTCCATCCCTCCCCCTCCTGTCTTCTCCTATCATTTTGGATCTCCCCCTCCCCCTCCAGCTTTCAAATGCCTTACTCCCTCTTCCTTCAGTTTGTCCTGACGAAGGGCCTCGGCCTGAAACATTGACTGCACCTCTTCCTAGAGATGCTGCCTGGCCTGCTGCATTCACCAGCAACTTCTATGTGTGTTGCTTGAATTTCCAGCGTCTGCAGAATTCCTGTTGCCTGTATTCAACTCTTTTTCAGTTTTACATCGGACACATCTATTGTGATCCAAATGATTTTGTGACCTGCTTCAGTTATACTACACAGTTCCAGGCCATTTGCCTTTGTCAGACTCCATGTTGTCTAATTCTCTTTTACTTTCAGTAACTTTATGTATTTATTT
Source organism: Mobula hypostoma (assembly GCF_963921235.1). Lineage (NCBI taxonomy): Eukaryota > Metazoa > Chordata > Chondrichthyes > Myliobatiformes > Myliobatidae > Mobula > Mobula hypostoma. The sequence continues at coordinate 86,573,413 of NC_086108.1, read as the reverse complement.
AGTTTTGTGTTTGAGACTTTTCACTCAGTTGTGCTTTTTGTTTGCCTTGCACACTCTCTCTATGTGACCTTGTCTGTGACACTTTCTACAGACTTCTTCTTTGAACAACAGTCATTTGCATAATGGGAGGGCTTGCTACTTCGATAACGTTTTTGGCTTTTTGTACTAATCAGGGATATTTTGTGCATTTCACATTCTGAACTCTTTTTCTGTAGTTCTGCTGCATCCTTTGCTGCAGTCTTGAATGATATTGCAATAATCAATGCCCATTCTAAGGTTAGGTCTCTTTCTGACAGCATGCTTTGTCTGTGCATGCCACATACAAGCCTGTCCCTTCATACATGAGAAGGTCCATCTTTAAAGTCACAGTACTGGGGAAGTTTGCACAGTTCTGCAATGTATTCAGAAATACTTTTATCTTTTGACTGGTTCCTTTTGTAAAATCTAAATCTCTCAGCTATTACCAGTGACAAGGCTCAAGAGATTTTGAAAAAATTGTAACAATTTCATCCAATGTCTTGCATGCTGACTTTTCAGGGGTTACCAGGTTGCATAAGACAGTGGTCCCCAAACTTTTTCGCACTGTGGACCGGTTTAATATTGACAATATTCTTGCGGACCGGCCGACTGGGTGGGGGGGGGGGATAGGTTTGCCAACAGACAAGAGTAGCAGTCAAATATGTTGAGTTTACCCTGAGAAAGACTATGATGACCATGAAGCCTTGCGCGGGCACCAGTGCGCATGCGTGACCTACCGATCCCCCCCCCTCTACAAATCGTTTTCGGCGATTCTTTTTGGGGGGGTGTTAATCATGACTGGAATATAGGTGATAAGTGGCTAATACACTCAATTTCGTTTCTAAAAGGGATTATCTAATGAAATTAATATTAAACACACAGCGCATATTTTCCGCGCATGAATATAAATGTCAATTATCAGGGGAGGACAGGGGAGCTTCAGGTAAGTGTTGAACGAACTTCCAGCAGAAGTGGCAGAAGCAGGTTCGATATTATCATTTAAAGAAAAATTGTTTAGGTATATGGACAGGAAAGGAATGGAGGGTTATGGGCTGAGTGCAGGTCGGTGGGACTAGGTGAGAGTAGCGTTCGGCACGGACTACAGAGATGGCCTGTTTTCATGCCGTAATTGTTATATGGTTACATAAGTAAGTCAATAGCATTATAACATTTTAAGTAACATTTGGATATGAAAAACTCAGCACATATTTTCTCCGTATGAACATATAAAATCATTGCAACACACCAATATCGCTGAATCAGTGGGAGCCCTGGGCTTGTTTCCCTGCAACAAGACGGTCCTATCGAGGGGTGATGGGAGACAGCGATACTCGAAGGGGATTTCTTATGTCCAGTCTATTCTGCAGTTCAGTTTTCATTGCATTCAATGCAGAAAACTCCGCTTCGCAGAAAAACGTTGGAAAGGAAAGCAACGTTTTCAGTGCTTTCATGGCTATCTCAGTATCTATCTAAATATCGAGCCTTGAATTTGATGCAGAATGCCGGCAGAGATGTTATGTCAAACATACTTCTCAGCCCGCCGTCATTTGTAAGCTCGAGGAGTTGATCTTCTTCCCGCGCTGACATGGATAACGCTTGCGTAATGATCTCACGTGCATTCAAGCTTAATAGCGCATGACAGGGAATCATGAAAGGTGCAGCTTAGTCATATCACCAAATCATATTGTTTCCTCGCGGCCCGGTAGCAGATGCTTTGCGGCCCGGCACCGGTCTGCGGCCTGGCGGTTGGGGACCGCTAGCGTAAGAGACAGAACCTCCTTGCATCCATTAAGCTAAGAAGTGTAGGGCTTTCTTTTGCTCCTCCATGTGGTTCGTGTTACAATACAGTTCCACCTTCTCGATATACGACTCCCAGCCTTCATTAGCACTGTCAAATTTGTCAACTTTCCGGACTGAAGCCATTGCCATGTTATTTTCACTTTAAAATCAGTATGTCCTTCACTGTTAACTCATGCATCCTTCAGCTTTCTCATGCTATTTAACTCTCACTGCTTCCTTCCATTGCTGTCGGTGCAGTTCGTGATATTCTCTGACATTCAGCTTCGTACTCGTCACCAATTTGTTGTGTCTGTGCACAACTACATATCAATTAAATAAAAGCATGCACGTGGGAGATGGCTTAAACTGGTGTATTCACACTGCAGCGAGAGAGAGAGAGAGAGCGAGAGGGAGGGAGAGGGAGGGAGGGAGAGGGAGAGGGAGAGAGAGGGGGAGAAAAGCGCATACCTATACAACAGCGTATGCAGAGACAACAGATCGATACGTAGCGCTAAGGTGAGGCGGGGGGGGGGAGTCATTGCTCTAAAAGAAATAGAACCATACATTGCACAGAAGTTGAGGCCTGTTGGCTGGATCTTAGTCTGCGAACCTCTATGAGTTGTCGGGAAGTCAAAGCCCAATGTCTGCAAGCCTGACTCTGGGCCCACTGGAGCCTGGAGGCCTAAGAAGATAGTAGCCTGTCTCAGAGTTAAAGAACTGTGTATGTGCATGGGTAGGATGGAGGAACAGGGCTTGTTTTGCTGCTTGTTGTGTTATGTTCCACTGAGTGTTGTAGGCATGCTTTGTTGCCGCTGGAATGTTTGTCGACATTTGCCAGTTGCACACACACATGGGTGTGCTGGTAGTTAATGCAAATGATGCAAATTACTGTACGTTTTGTTATGCATATGATAATAAACTTGAATCTTGAATCGGGACTCTCCCCAATTCATTGGTTGTATTTACAGGAGATGCTGCCTCATGAAGGCAACATTTTTCTTCAATGTCCCGACAGTCTGCACTTTGCCATCGTTTTTGCAACTTTCATTAAACAGGAGGTACAGAAGCCTGAAATCCCACAACACCAGGTTCAAGAACAGTTACTTCCCTTCAGCCATTCAGTTCCTGAACCAACTGACAAAAAATTCTAATCACAGCAGTATTACAAACACTGCAGCCACAGTGCACTAAAACAGACTCTGCTGTATTGTTCCAATTGTGTTTTCTTGCAAATACCTATGTATAATTTATATTTTGCTTATGAACCCTGTTTATATAATGTTACATGCCAAGATGTTGCCGCAAGCAAGTTTTTTATTGCACCTGTGAGTACATGTTAGCCGGCTGCAGGCGTAGTGGCATCAGCACCGGATTTCGGAGTGAAGGCTCCCGAGTTCGTATCCAGCCGGTTCTCTGGCACGCTTTCCACCCATGCTGGGTTGTCCATCGATCTAGCAACTTGGCCTCGTAAAAATAAGAAAGCCTGCTAAAAAAAATGCCATCATGACAGCGTCCCGATGACTCCACTCGGAGTTAAGAGCTTTCTTCTTCTTCTTTGTGCATACATGTGCTTGCTCACATGACAATGAACTCAGATCTGAGTGGCCTCCTATTTCATAATGAAATATGGAAAAAGGGACATGTGTTCTCTTTCACTCATCTAATTCTAGACAGAAATATGAAAGTAAGTTACATTCCCTAATCATGTGCTGTTTTATTCCTGCCCTTGTCCACGTGGCCATTGAAAGTGGTTCCATCCATTTACGCTCTTATATCTTTTCATAAACAGGTGCAAGTCATAACTTCTTCCGTTGAAATGCCGTGCACCTTTCATCTACTTCCCCCATGCTCGAAAGTCTGCGCAGACACCTGTCAGGTGTGGACTTGCCAACATACAGCAGTTCCCAGTTAACTTTCCCTCACACCTGCCTTCCTAATGTTCTCTTTAATTTGTCCTGCTCCAATTTAATACCTACCCACAAGGCTCATGCCTATCCTTATCTACGGCTATTTTAAAACTTAAGGAGTTGCGGTCACTGCTCCCTAAAGGCTCACACACTGAAATGTTGGTCACGTGGCCAGGCTCATTACCGAATACCAGGCCCAGCACAGTCCTGCTGAAAGAACTTCTGGAGAGCAGTGCCCCAGCCCAAACCCCAGTTACTGCTGCTGACTTGGCCCTTTGCATCCCCACTGCTTTATTACTGCATTGGCCTGTCTCATTGCTCCTACTTCATCGACTGAAGAGCCTTACTGTAAAGTAGAAATATGGCAAGGAGATTCGTTGTTCCTTAACTATATAAGAGAATAAATTTAGAATGAGCTTTTGGGGAATTGCTTTAGTAACAAATGACACATGAGACTGATGGCCTCCCCTGTTACATATGTTTGCCTCTATCAGAGATGGCGGGTTGCACACTTCCATTGCTGAAAACCTCAGCACAAAAATTTTGATGAATGAACACTATATTCTGTATTCTGTCATTGCTTGTCACTTGTACTATGTCAAAGTATTGATGTGGTGAAATAATCCTTATGAATGGCACTCAGAACAAAGATTTTCACTGTACATCAGTGCATGGGCCAATAATAAAGCTATTAGCCAAACTGGTGACCAAAAATGAATAAGTTAATAAAAGGAACCAAAGATCAGATGGATAAGTAGAACCTTTGGCCAATAGGCTTGTATATGTTTCATGTCAGCAGTCAAAGACAATTCTTTTCACTGTGTTTTTAACTGAGTTATTAAAGCAATGCCAAATGGCCTTTTTGTGAGATCTTCAAAAAGATGCCATTGCAGTATTCATAGTTGGCATGGTTTATTGATGATCTGTTCACAATTAATTTCTCAAATTGACAGAACCAAATTCACTGAAATCTTATAAGAGCTTGTGACTTCAAATTCATTTTTCTTCTCATCAATGAGCAACATTGATACATTTCAAAAAACCCAGATAACCTTTTGCAAGTGAATTGGCAAAACAAAGTTGAGCAGGATAAATGCAATATTGACTTTTGGAAAACCCTTCCAATTTCTTTGGTGGGGAGGGTTAACGCAATCAAGATGATTGAACTGCCACGATTTCTTCATCTTTTCCAGTCAATTCCATGTTTTATTCCTCTGTCATATTTTAAGCAATTGGATTTAATTATTATACCCTTCATTTGGAATTATAAAGCCGTTAGAATTACTAAAAAACACTTGTCAAAGCCCAAGGAAGCAGGTGGTTTTGCCCTACCAAATGTTAAAATGTATTACTGGGCTGCCCACCTACTTATTCTTGCATGGTGGAAAAAAGGCCCACCCGCTACCTCAGACTCGTTCCCAGCATGGTTACTCATAGAGCAAATGCTTTGTAAGAAGACTTCCTTACTAGCTATCCTTAATAGCCCCACTGCAGTTAATAAGTCACATTTTAGTAACAGCTTCATAGTTGGCAGCACTATAAGAATTTGGAAGCAGATTCAACTACATATTAAGGCCCCAAAAACTTATATTGACTCTCCGATTTGTGACAATCATTCCTTTTTGCCTGGCCTGAATGATACTGCTATTTCTACCTGGAAACAGAGAGGCATCTGCAGTATAGGTGACCTATATATTAATGGAAACTTTGCCTCATTTGCACAGTTACAAGCAGTTTACAATATCCCTGCATCTAGTTTTTTTTTAGCTATTTACAAATTCGAGATTATGTTAGGAAATATATACCTAACTTCGAAGTTTTAGACAAACATGAGTCCCTGGAGGCAATAAATAAATTTGATCCTGTTACTCGTAGTGCGGTATCCTATTTTTATCAGATCCTACATAATGGAGCTTGGGTGAATACTGCAGGTTTTAAACAGGCATGGGTGGATGAATTGGGTATAGAAGGTCTGGGATGAGTGTTTAAAATGTATACATGATTGTTCGGTCAATGTCAGACACAGACCTATACAGTTTAAAACAATACATAAACTCCATTATTCCAAAGAAAAGTTGCACAGTTTCTACCCTGATGTGTCACCAGTTTGTAATAGATGTAAATCTGTGAACAGTAACTTGTCACATTCATTCTGGTCATGTTGTACGCTTTATGCATACTGGAAAAGTATTTTTCACTGTTTCTCTGAGGCTTTTAGGAAGCAGTGGGAACCAGACTCACTCATAGCCATTCTTGGAGCAGCAAGCTCCCTATCTTCAGCCAATATGTATGAAAAAGCGGCTGTATTGTTTGGAATAGTGATTGCTAAGAAGTTAGTCCTGCAAATGTGAAAAATGGACTCTGTGCCTACGTACAATCTGTGGCTGAGAGAACTGGCAAGTACTTTACATTTGGAGAGACTGAGACTATATAATGAAGACAGAGGGGACATCTTTGAAAGGATATGGGGCCCTGTATTGAACTTTCTCACGGGGTGAGGACTGAGGAATTTTGGAGCGTTGTATCTCTGCTGTATATGCATACTTTTGCCTTTATATTTTTCTTCCTTTTGCTGCTCAATATTTAATTTTTTTTAGTTATGGTCATTTTTTTTAGGCTGTGCTGTATTTTTTTGTGCTTTTTTTGTTTGTTTGTAATAAATAAAAATAAAAATATTTAAAAAATAGATCCATGAATGTAAAACTCTCCAGAACATCACCAGTTTGTAAAAGGCATTATATAAGTGGAAGACCTTTAGTTTATTGATAGATAATTTGAGGTACTTTCAGATGAAATGAAAAAGAAACAGAATATCCTAAAGAATCTCCAATTTTCATTTTCCAGCACCAGTCTCCTCTGTTATTTTTCTCCATCCAGCACTTTTTCAAGACTATTTTCATTTTAAAGGACTCTACACTAATTTTCTCAATATCATTTATCTATTATTATTAAATTTGTCCCGGTGAGGAAGATAAAGTATGGTAGGGTGAAGGAACCATGGGTGACAAGTGAAGTGGAGAATCTAGTCAGGTGGAATAAGGCAGCATACATGAGTTTTAGGAAGCAAGGATCAGATGGGTCTATTGAGGAATATAGGGTAGCAAGAAAGGAGCTTAAGAAGGGGCTGAGGAGAGCAAGAAGGGGGCATGGTGAGTAGGGTAAAGGAAAACCCCAAGGCATTCTTCAATTATGTGACGAACAAAAGGATGACAGGAGTGAAGATGGGACTGATTAGAGATAAAGGTGGGAAGATGTGCCTGGAGGCTGTGAAAGTGAGCGAGGTCCTCAATGAATACTTTTCTTCGGTATTCACCAATGAGAGGGAACTTGATGATGGTGAGGACAATATGAGTGAGGTTGTTGTTCTGGAGCATGTTGTTATTAAGGGAGAGGAGGTGTTGGAGTTGTTAAAATACATTAGGACAGGTAAATCCCTGGGGCCTGATGGAATATTCCCTAGGCTGCTCCACGAGGCGAGGGAAGAGATTGCTGAGCCTCTGGCTAGGATCTTTATGTGCTCGTTGTCCACAGGAATGGTACCGGAGGATTGGAGGGAGGCGAATGCTGTCCTCTTGTTCAAAAAAGGTAGTCCGGGTAATTATAGACCAGTGAGCCTTACGTCTGTGCTGGGAAAGCTGTTGGAAAAGATTCTTAGAGATAGGATCTACGGGCATTTAGAGATTCATGGTCTGATCAGGGACAGTCAGTGGCTTTGTGAAGGGCAGATTGTGTCTAACAAGCCTGACAGAGTTCTTTGAGGAGTTGACCAGGCATATAGATGAGGGTAGTGCAATGGATGTGATCTATATGGATTTTAGTAAGGCATTTGACAAGGTTCCACATGGTAGGCTTATTCAGAAAGTCAGAAGACATGGGATCCAGGGAAGTTTGGCCAGGTGGATTCAGAATTGGCTTGCCTGCAGAAAGCAGAGGGTCATGGTGGAGGGAGTACATTCGGACTGGAGGGTTGTGACCAGTGATGTCCCACAAGGATCGGTTCTGGGACATCTACTTTTCGTGATTTTTATTAATGACCTGGATGTGGGGGTAGAAAGGTGGGTTGGCAAGTTTGTAGATGACACAAAGGTTGGTGGTGTTGTGGATAATGTAGAGGATTGTTGAAGATTGCAGAGAGACATTGGTAGGATGCAGACGTGGGCCGAGAAGTGGCAGATGGAGTTCAACCCAGAGAAGTGTGAGGTGGTACACTTTGGAAGGACAAATTCCAAGGCAGAGTACAAAGTAAATGGCAGGATACTTGGTAGTGTGGAGAAGCAGAGGGATCTGGGTTACATGTTCACAGATCACTGAAAATTGCCTCACAGGTAGATAGGGCAGTTAAGAAAGCTTATGGGGTGTTAGCTTTCATAAGTTGAGGGATAGATTTTAAGAGTCGCAGGGTAATGATGCAGCTCTATAAAACTCTGGTGAGGCCACAGTTGGAGTACTGTGTCCAATTCTGGTCGCCTCACTATCGGAAAGATGTGGAAGCATTGGAAATGGTACAGAGGATATCTACCAGGTTGCTGCCTGGCTTAGAGAGTATGCATTATGATCAGAGATTAAGGGAGCTAGAGCTTTACTCTTTGGGGAGAAGGGGGATGAGTGGAGACATGATAGAGGTATACAAGATATGAGGAATAGATAGAGTGCATAGCCAGCGCCTCTTCCCCAGGGCACCACTGCTCAATACAAGAGGACATGGCTTTAAGGTAAGGGGTGGGAAGTTCAGGGGGGATATTAGAGGAAAGTTTTTTTTACCCAGAGAGTGGTTGGTGCGTAAAATGCACTATCTGAGTCAGTGGTGGAGACAGGTACACTTGTGAAATTTAAGAGACTACTAGACAGGTATATGAAGGAATTTAAGGTGGGGTGTTATAGTCATAGTCATAGTCATACTTTATTGATCCCGGGGGAAATTTGTTTTCATTACAGTTGCACCATAAATAATAAATAGTAGTAAAACCATAAATAGCTAAATAGCAATATGTAAATTATGCCAGTAAATTATGAAATAAGTCCAGGACCAGCCTATTGGCTCAGGGTGTCTGACCCTCCAAGGGAGGAGTTGTAAAGTTTGATGGCCACAGGCAGGAATGACTTCCTATGATGCTCTGTGCTGCATCTCGGTGGAATGAGTCTCTGGCTGAATGTACTCCTGTGCCCATCCAATACATTATGTAGTGGATGGGAGACATTGTCCAAGATGGCATGAAACTTAGATAGCATCCTCTTTTCAGACACCACTGTCAGAGAGTCCAGTTCCATCCCCACAACATCACTGGCCTTACGAATGAGTTTGCTGATTCTCATATGGGAATTTATATGGGAGGCAGGGTTTAAGGGTCAGCACAACATTGTGGGCTGAAGGGCCTGTACTGTGCTGTACTATTCTATGCTTTATTATGTTTTTCTGTCCGTATTTGCACAATTTGTTGTCTTTTGCACATTGATTGTTTGACCATCTTTGTGTGTAATTTTCATTGATTCTATTATGTTTCTTTGTATTTACTGCAAATGCCTGCAAGAAAATGATTCTCAGGGTAATTTATGGTGATATATATGTACTTTGAAAAATTTACTTTGAACTTTAACGATTAGAAGCTCCGATTGGCAGTTGTGATCCCTGCTATTGGCAATTTCTCCTTGCTCACATGAGCTCTTTCTTATTATCACAAGGCAGCATCTATGATCAAAGATTGCCACTATGTAGGTCTTTTCGTAGCTACCAATTGGCAAGACCTACGGAAACTTGAAGTCCTGCACATCCAGGTTCAAGAAATTGCTACGCCCTTCAGCCATTCAGTTCTTGAACCAACCAGCAAAACTGGTGGTGAATTTGTGGAATTTGGTGCCGCAAATAATTTATTGCTTTATGATTCTATGTGGAGGTCAGGTCGTTGGGTGTATTTAAGGCAGAGATTGATAGGTTTTTGATTGGATGTGACATCAAAGGTTACGGGGATAAGGCCGGGAACTGGGGTTGAGGAGGAGATAGAAAATAAGATCAGCTCCTATGTCTTATGGTTTAGCATCACTTTGATCACTTAGCATGAAAATGATATTGTTCTGTTCCATTTGTGTTTGTTGGGAAAAGAATTATATTTCTTTTGTGAATGTTGCTTTATTATACTATGTGCTTATGATGTTGCTGCAAGTCTGTTTTTCATTGCACGTAAGCACTTATGCATATGGCAATAAACTGTGACTTTGGCCTTAGAGAGATATAATAGAAGGACCTTGAGTTCTCCTGAGATGTTGCATAACTCATGATCAAGAGCATACTTCACAATCAGAGCTATTGTACTGTCACTGGTACCTCCTTATAGATGGGACATTAAACTCAGTTCTGTCTGCCAACCTTCCTCCCTATAATGATTGTAAAAGATTCTATGATACTATTCGATGAAGAGTAGGAGCTGTGCTGTGTTAGGTGCCGTGGTAAGTAATTACATCTCAATTAACATCAATCAAGTCTGGTCGATAAAACACGGGCAATGGAGCTTCAATTCCTAGGTCACAAATCAGATGACAGTGAATGAGTTAAACCTTTGATTAGATCTCCAATACAAATAGACCCCAGAAGGTTATTTGGATATACCGGTAACATTTTCATGTGAGAACAGTGCTGCAGAGAAAAGACTCACTGAAATCCCAGTCTCAGAAAATATTCTTGATGTATATCTGAAGGGTATCTCGAACAAGGGAAAATAGCACTTGACTACTTGTTGTTTGGAATTACACATAAATTTTCCATGTAGCCTTGAGTCGAAGTATTTCTGCATTCTGTGAGCTGTGTTAAACAAGATCTCATCTGGGCCCTCCATCCCAATACAAAATCAAATCTTTCCATTTTCTATTTCCCTTTCTCTTATGCATTGGGACTGTTAAAAGAGTCCAGGATGAGAAAGCAAGTACTGTAAGGCTGTGAATACAGTTTGAAACAAAAATGTTTCTGCAACATTTATGATATTCCTGTTGTGCACTACTTAAGGAATCAACACTGCTAATACGTCTATTGATACAAAACTGCCTCTAGGACACAACAGCAACAGAGTTTATTTGGTTATCTCATTCAAATTTACATTGTGGAACAGCAGTGCTCCATTCCAGTGATTCAAATTGAACTTTCCCAGTGCCTGCTGAATGCATTATTTGCCACTGAAATACGTCCTCTGCAAAGACAATACCAGTTTAGGAGATTTTAAATGCAAAATTCTGTTTTACAGCTAGTTCCTTGATATGAGACCAATTGCATCCCTTCAGTAAGATTACAAAGGAAAAGGAACGATTTTTTGACTGCTCAGCATTTCAACAGCAGGCATCCAACAGCAATTAGTATGATCACATCCTTACACAGAATACCTCAAAGATCAAAGATCATATTTAAAGTGAGTCTATTATCAAGGTATGTATATGGTGCCATATACAAACTTTAACTTCACTTGCTTGCAGGAATTCACAATAGAACAAAGAAAGACAATAGTATCAATGAAGTATTACATACAACGACTGGCAAACAAGTAATGTGCAAAAGACAAACTGCAAATTAAGATAGATAGATAAATAAATAAATAAATAAATAGAAAGATAAATGAGTGAATGAATGAATGATAAATAATAAGAGCATGCGTTGTGGAGTCCTTGAAAGTGAGTTCACAGTTTGTAGTATCAGTTAGATCCGAGACCTGTGTTAATCAATGAGCTGGACTGTTCACTGATACCTTTAACCTCTCGCTTCGGCAGTATGAGGTACCCGGCTGCTTCAAGCAGGCTTCAATCATATCGGTGCTAAAGAAGAATGTGGGGAACCTACCTCAATGACTATTATCCAGTAGCACTTATGTTCACTGTGATGAAGTGATCTAGCACAGGAACTGGCCATTTCACCCAATTGGTCTATGCTGGTGTTTACACTGAATGTGAATCTCCGGTTGTTCTATCTACTTCGTCACAGTGATTATTAGATTCTTTCTGATCTCTTCTCCTCTCATGTAATCTTTCTCAGAGTAATTTCTCCTTCATTAGTGTTGGATTTATTACTAGCTATCCTGTATATTATGTATTCTTCTACATCATCTGACATATGGAGATATTTGAATGGAAACTGAACTATTCATACTATTTTTAATAATGAACCGTGCATAACAAGCAATATTCACTTGATTTTGAATTGTGGTGACATCTGGGGGCCATCCCCATCACATCGTTAGGTTGTGTTAGTTGTTAACGCAAAAGCTGCATTTCACTGTTTTGATGTACATGTGGTAAATTAATGAATCTGAATCTGAATCTGATTTTGAATGCCAATACCACTTCCAGCAGAAGTCCCACTCATCAGGAAACTGGAGCCATTGCTTAATCTGAACATTGCTTTCATATCATCAACCTGTTCAGGTCAATTTAATTATTGAACAAGAGGCAAATGAATCAAAAGATTAGAATCAGAATCAGGTTTATTATCACTGACATATTTCATGATATATGTGTATATGTCTATATATATATATCTATAATTTTACTTTATACTTTTTATACTTTATACTTCATTATCACCAAACAATGGATACTAGAACGTATAATCATCACAGCGATATTTGATTCTGCTCTTCCCGCTCCCTGGATTACAAATCGATAGTAAATATTAAAAATTTAAATTATGAATCCTAAATAGAAAATAGAAAAATGGAAAGTAAGGTAGTGCAAAAAAACCGAGAGACAGGTCCGGATATTTGGAGGGTATGGCCCAGATCTGCAGAATGGCCTCTTCCTGTCCCTGTACTGTTCGATATTCCATGTTCTATCACGACTGACTACACAGTGACCAGACTGAACACTGTGGACAGAATGGCCTCTCCCTGTCCCTGTACTGGTCGATGCACAGTATGGTCTGTGGCCACTTTAGTGGGTACACAGTTTTGGCGGGGGTGGTGGTGGGGGAGGAGGGGAGGTGTAGTTGGGAACCAGAGTGCCAGGTCAGATAGTGGAGGGATGGAGAGGAAGTTAGATAAAAATAGGCAGAAGCAAAGTAATAGACATGATATGATGGATAGTTTGAAGTAATAATATTTTAACGCTAGGAGCGTTATTGGTAAAATTGATGAACTGAGAGAATGGATTAGTACATATAACTATGTTGTTGTGGCATTTACAGAGAACTTAGAATTTATTTAAATCTTACATCCATCCCACAGGGTGTTATAAACGTTGTGTTATGACTCCGTTGCAATGTATAGCCATGTGAATTTAAGAGTCTAGTAAATATGGCTTGTAGAAAGAAGCCGTCCTGTAGTCTGTTGGTCCTGGCTTTAACGTTGTGGTACCGTTTGCCAGATGGAAGCAGCTACAACAGTTTATGGTTGGGGTGACTGGTGTCCCTGATGATCTTCTACACCTTCTTTCTTCACTTGCCGTGATAAATGTCCTCACTGGAGGGAAGTTCACATCTACAGATGTGCTGGGCTGTCTGTACCATTCCCTGTAGTGTCCAGCGATCAAGGTTGGTGCAGTTCTCATACCAGGCGGTTATATAGCCAGCCAGTATGCTCTCAATGGTGCCTCTGTAGAAGGCCTTGAGGATTCGGGGGCCCATGCCAAACTTCTTCAGTCACCTGAGGTGGAAGAGACACTGTTGTGCTTTTTTTGTCACAAAGCCAGTGTGTACAGGCCAGGTGAGATTTCTCTTCGGATCAAGAAGACAGCGGTAAGAGGCTAAGGATTTCCAGCAAGAAGACATTTTATTTCTCAGAGTAGGACAGAAGCCAGACTGCGCAGGCGCGTGACGTCAGCCAGTTGAGCGCGAACAGTTTAAAAAGAAAACCGCCATATCCAGTGGGCAGCATCGGAGCCGGCTGCGGAGTGAGAGGGTGCAGAGTGAAAGGGCTTTGGCTCAAAGAGATTCGGCGGAGACGGGAAGAGGCTTTCTGTGACCGTTGAGTCTCATAGTAACGGAGTAAGTTACAGTTTTTTAGTATTTAGTATAAACAGTAGCACTAAAGGTATGCCTCTAGGATTAGTGTTGTGCTTGGAGTGCCAGATGAGGGGACCCTGGGAGACTCCCAGCCTCCCCAAGGATTACATCTGCACCAGGTGCACTGAGATGAGGCTCCTGAAGGACCGTGTTAAGGAGCTGGAGATGGAAATTGATGACCTTCGGCTATTTAGGGAAAGTGAGGAGGTGATAGATACTACCTATAGAGAGGTAGTGGATAGCGCCCCTGTGACAGTCCCCCTCAGAAATCGATATATCGTTTTGGATACTGCTGAAGAGGCAGACCTGACAGAGGAGGACCACAGTGAACAAGACTCTGGCGTTCTGCCCAGTGCCGAAATCAAGAGAGCAAGAAGAAACGCGGTAGTTATAGGGGATTCCATCGTAAGGGGAACGGACAAGAGATTCTGCGAGCCGGACAAGGATACCCGGATGGTGTGTTGCCTCCCTGGTGCCCAGGTACGGGATGTCTCAGATCGAGTCCAGAGTATTCTGAGGAAAGAGGGCGAGCAGCCGGTAGTCTTGGTACATGTTGGTACCAATGACATAGACAGAAAAAGAGAGGAGGTCCTGAAGAAAGTTTACTGGGAGCTAGGAAGAAAATTGAAAAGCCGGACCTCCAGAGTAATAATATCAGGATTGCTGCCTGAGCTGCACGCTAATGATGGTAAGAATAGCAGAATTAAGCAGATGAATGTGTGGTTAAGTAACTGGTGCAGGGGGCAGGGCTTCAGATTCTTGAATCATTGGGATCTATTTTGGGGAAGGTATGACTTATACAAAAAAGATGGATTACACCTGAACTCAAAAGGTACTAATATCCTGGTGGGATTGTTTAATATAGCTGTTAGGGAGGGTTTAAACTAAGTTGGCAAGGGGAAGGAATCCAAGGTGTTAGGGTCGAGGAAGAGGAAAATAGAAATAAGTCAAAAATACTGTGCAACAAAGACGGCAAGGACAGGCCAGTGAATATACAGGATAATTTGCTGCAAAATAGAAATATAGCAAAATCGACAACGGATACTGATCTAAGTGTACTGTACTTAAATGCACGCAGCATTAGAAATAAAGTGCAGGTTAAAAGATATGATATTGTGGCCATCACCTAGTCATGGCTAAATGAGGGATGTGATTGGGAGCTGAATGTCCCAGGATACACAGTGTACAGGAAGGATAGGAAGGTAGGTAAAGGGGGTGGCGTGGCCCTGATGGTAAGTAACGATATCAAATCAATAGAAAGAAGGGACATAGGATCAGAAGAGGTAGAATCCTTATGGGTAGAATTAAGAAATGGCAAGGGTAAAAAGACCTAATAGCAGTTATATACAGGCCTCCAAACAGCAGCCGGGATGTGGACTACAAGTTGCAGCTGGAAATAGAAAAAGCGTGTCAGAAGGAAAATGTCAAGATAATTATGGGGGATTTTAATATGAAAGTGGATTGGGAAAGTCAGGAAGGTAATGGATTTCAGGAGAGGGAGTTTGTAGAATGCCTACAGGATGGCTTTTTGGAGCAACTTGTCCAGAAGCCCACCAGGGGACCGGCTGTTTTGGATTGGGTGCTGTGTAACGAACCTGAGGCGATTAGGGAGCTGGAGGTAAAGGAACCCCTTGGAAGTAGTGATCATAATATGATTGAGTTCAGTTTCAAATTTGAAAAGGAGAAGCTGGTATCAGGTGTATCGATATTTCAGTGGAACAGGGGAAATTACAGTGGTATGAGAGAGGAACTGGCCCAAGTCAATTGGAAAAGTAAGCCAAATGGAGGGACGGCAGAGCAGAATTGGATGAAATTCCTACAAGAAATAAGGAAAATGCGGGAAAAATATATTCCAAGAAAAAAGAAAATCATGAATGGAAAAATGGCACAAATGTGGCTAACGAGAGAGGTTAAGGCAAAAATAAAAGCAAAAGAAACGGCGTACAAGGAAGCAAAAATTAGTGGGAAAAATGAGGACCGGAAGACTTTTAAAAACTTACAGAAGGAAACTAATAAAGTCATTAGGAAAGAAAAGATGAATTATGAAAGGAAGTTGGCGATTAACATAAAAAAGGATACTAAGAGTTTTTTTAAATATATGAAGAGTAAAAGAGTGACAAGGGTAGATATGGGACCGATTGAAAATGATGCTGGAGAAATTATAATGGATAACAAAGAGATGGTGGAGGAACTGAATGAGTATTTTGCATCAGTCTTCACAGTGGAAGACATGAGCAATATACCTGATAGCCAGAAGTATCAGGGAATAGAATTAGGTACAGTCAAGATCACTAGAGAGAAAGTGCTTGGGAAGCTAAGTGGACTAAGAATAGATAAGTCTCCCGGTCCGGATGAGGTGCACCCAAGGGTTCTGAAGGAGGTGGCTTTGGAGATTGTGGAAGCATTGGAAATGATCTTCCAGAAATCAATTGACTCTGGCATGGTTCCGGAGGACTGGAAGGTCGCAAATGTAGTTCCGTTATTTAAGAAAGAAAGGAGGCAGCAAAAATTATAGACCTTCTAGGCTGACATTGGTAGTTGGAAAGATATTGGAGTCAATCCTCAAGGACGAGGTTATGAAATACCTCGAGGTGCATGACAAGATAGGCTGAAGCCAGCATGGTTTCATGAAGGGAAGATCCTGTCTCACCAACCTATTGGAATTTTTTGAGGTAATCTCAAATCAGATTGACAAGGGAGAGGCTGTGGATGTTGTATATTTGGATTTTCAAAAGGCCTTCGATAAGGTGCCGCATATGAGGCTGCTTAATAAGATAAGAGCCCATGGAATTACAGGAAAGATATTGGAATGGGTGGAGCATTGGCTGATAGGCAGAAAGCAAAGGGTGGGAATAAAGGGATCCTATTCTGATTGGTTGCCGGTTACTAGTGGTGTTCTGCAGGGGTCGGTGTTGGGGCCGCTTCTTTTTACAATGTATATCCATGATTTGGATTATGGATTAAATGGTTTTGCGGCTAAGTTTGTGGATGACACCAAGATGGGTGGAGGAGCAGGAAATGTTGAAGAAACGGAAAGGTTGCAGAGAGACTTAGTCAGTTTAGGAGAGTGGGCAAAGAAATGGCAGATGAGATACAATGTTGACAAATGTACGGTTGTACATTTCGGAAGAAGAAATAATCGGGCAGATTATTATTTAGATGGGGAGAAAATTCAAAAATCAGAAGTCAAAGGGACTTGGGGGTCCTCGTGCAAGATACCCTAATAGTTAACCACCAAGTTGGATTGGCGGTAGGGAAAGCGAATGCTATGTTGGCATTCATGTCAAGAGGAATAGTGTATAAGAGTAAGGAGGTGTTGATGAGGCTCTATGGGGCATTAGTGAGACCTCATTTGGAATACTGTGTGCAGTTTTGGGCCCCCTATCTTAGAAAGGATGTACTGATGTTGGAGAGAGTTCAGAGAAGATTTACGAGGATGATTCCTGGAATGCAGGAGCTAACATATGAGGAGCGTTAGTCGGCTCTTGGATTGTATTCATTAGAGTATAGAAGAATGAGAGGGGATCTCATAGAAACATTTCGAATGTTGAAAGGGTTGGACAGAGTAGATGTGGAAAGGTTGTTTCCCTTGGTGGGTGAGTTCAGGACAAGAGGCCATAGTCTTAGAATTAGAGGGTACCCAGTTAAAACAGAGATGAGGAGAAATTTTTTTAGCCAGAGGATCATGGACTTATGGAATTCATTGCCACATACAGCTGTGGAGGCCGATCATTGAAGGTGTTTAAGGAGGAGATTGATAGGTATCTAATTAGTCAGGGTATCAAGGGATATGGGGAAAAAGCCGGAAATTGGAACTAGATGGGTGAATAGTTTCGCTCATGGGGGAGCTGCGGAGCAGACTGGATGGGCCAAATGGCCTACGTCTGCTCCTTTGTCTTGTGAAATCATTGATGTGTATACTGAGGAACTTGAAACTACTCACCCTCTCAGCTGCAAATGTTGATCGGGTCGAGCCCATCCCTGTTCCTCTTGTAATCCACAATCAGCTCTTTTGTTTTTTGGACATTGAGGGAGAAGTTGCTATCCTGGCACCATTGTGTCAGAGCGTTAGCCTACAGAGGACAGGTTGTCTTATCATGGCTAGAAATAAGGCCGATCAAAGTCGTGTCATCTGTAAATTCGATCAGTAGATTGGACGTGCGTGTGGCAGCGCAATTGTGGGTGTAAAGGGAATAGAGAAGGGGACTCAGGACACAATGCTGGGGGCACCTGTATTGAGTGTCAGAGGGGCAGAGGTGAGGGAGCCCATCCTTACCACCTGTCAGCGATCGGATAGGAAGCCAGCTGCACAAGGTGGGGTGCAGGCTGAGGTCTGAGCTTCCTGTCAAGTCCGGAGGGAATTATGGTGCTGAGTGCTGAACTGTAGTCCAGGAACAGCATTCTAACGTATGAATCCCTCTTCTCCAGGTGAGTGAGGACAATGTATAGAGCTGTGGCTATAGCGTCATCAGTAGACCTGTTCTGTTGGTAGGTGAATTGTAGGGGGTCTAGTGTGGGTGGTAGCATGCTGCTGATGTAGTCTTTAACCAGCCTCTCAAAGCATTTGCTTATAATTGAGGTGAGTGCGACAGGGCGCCAATCAATCAGCCTGCTACCTTGGTATTCTTAGGTACAGGGACAATGATGGATGATTTGAAACAGAAGGGCACTACACACTGGGAGAGAGAGAAATTAAAAATGTCTGTAAACACTCCAGCCAGCTTTAAGGACGCATCCTGGAATGCTGTCCCAGGGATAGGAATGGGTGCTTAATGTCCCGGGGTTTCGTTGTTTTACAGAAGATATATATATATATATATATATATATATAAATAAAACGGAAGGCTCATCCACCGAGTTTATACAGGTAAAACTCAAAAATAAGAAGTGTGTAATTATTCTGATGAGATTGCATGATAGACTCCCCAGTAGTCACATTGAGGAACAAATATACCAGCAAATTAAGGAAAGGTGTAAAAACAATAGGGGTGTTCTTATGGGGTCTTCAACTTCTCTAATATAAAGAGGGGCCTTCTTAATACAAGAGGTATAGATGGGGCAAATATTGTTAGGATTGAGGAAAGTTTCTTAAAGAAGAGGGGCTGAACTGAACCTAGTGTTGGATAATGAGCCTGACCAGATGGCCAGCCTTTCAGTGGGTGAGCAGTTAGAGAAGAGTGACTACAAGTCCTTAGTAGATAAGGATAAGTATGGACCTTGCAGGAGTATAGTAAATTGGAGCAGGGCAAAATATGAGACCAGTAGGCAGGGAGTAGGGAGAGTTAATTGGGAACAGCTGTTTTTGGGTAAGTCCACATCTGACGTGAGGAGGGTATTTAAAGTCCAAATGCACAGAGTACAGGACAGCCATGTTCCAGACAGAAGGAAAGAAAAGGATGGCAAGGTAAGAGGAGCTTGTATATCAAGAGAGGAAAGGAATAGAGGAAAAATTTAGTCAAAAAGGAAAAGGAAAATTATGTAAAGCTTAAGAAGCTAGAATCAAACATTATAAATATGCGAGAAAACAACTCAAGAAGGAAATTAGGAAAACCAGGAAGGGACATGAAAAGTCCTTGGCAAGGGGGATTTAAAAGAATTCCAAAACACTCTACACATATATCAAGAGCAAGAGTATAAATAGGGAGTGGGTAGGATAAAGGGGGAGAAGCATTTTCCTGGATGTGGAGGATGTGAGTGAGGTCCTTAATGAGTATTTTACATTTGTGTTCACTGAGAAGAAGGAGGTGGAGGATAGGGAGATCAGAGGCAAGTGTATTCATATGCTTAGGCATTGAGGTTAGAGAGGAGATATTGTGGGTCTTTTCAAGAGCATTAAGGTGGATAAGTCTCCAGGACCTAATGGGATATACTCTATATTATTGAGAAAGGCAAGAGAAAAGAGAGTTGGAGCTTTGGCTAATATCTTCATGGCCCTTCTAGCCATTAGTGAGGTCCCTTAGGACTGGTGAGTAGCTAATGTTGTTCCACTGTTCAGAAAGTGAACCAGGGATAACTGTTGAAACTATAGAACGGTGAGTCTCATATCTGTTGGAGGGAAGTTACTGAGGAGAATTCTTAGGGTAAGATTTATTAGCATTTGGAAAACCATGACCTAATTACAATAGAAACAGCCTTAGTGCAGTGCAAATTGTGTATAACTAACTTAACTGAGTTTTTTTTTGATATGGTGATGAGGTGACTGATGAATGTAGAGTTTTGGTTGTTGTCTACATGAATTTTAGTAAGGCCTTAGAGACGATTCCTAATGGGAGGCTCATCCAAAAGATTAAGATGCACGCGATCCATGGTGAACTGGCTGTTTGGACTCAGAAATGGCTTGCTGATAAAAGGCTCAAGGAGTGGTTGATGTGACTTATTCTAGCTGGAGGTCTGTGATTAGAGGACACACAGGGATCTGTACTGGTACCTCTGCTGTTTGTGATGTATATAAATGACCTGGATGAAAATGTAGATGGGTGGGTTGGTAAGTTTGCAGATAACACAAAGACTGGTGGTGCTATCGATAGTGTAGAAGACTGGTCTCCTCACCCTATTACTGCTATCTTTGGATTACCTAAAACTTCCAGTAATCTTTCTCCTTCAGCCCGTAGAATGATTGCATTTCTTACTTTAATGGCGAAAAGATGTATCTTACAACATTGGAAAGAGCTTAATGCTCCATCTACCTTTTTTTGGTTTTCTCAGACGATATTATGCTTGAATTAGGAGAAAATTAGAAGCAATCTTTATGATTCCTCACTTAAATTTGAACAGACCTGGAGATCTTTTATTCAATATTTTCATTTAATGTAATTTTTTTTTCTTCCCCTTTTTGCTCCATATTTATATTCCCTTCTTGTTTTTTTTCTACTGTTCTTAATAGAGGTCGGGTTTGAGGACGTGTTTTTAAGTCTTTTAACTCTACTTGTTTCCAAGTTAGCCCATTGCTTTGCCTTGCATTTAGTTTAGTTGCACGGTGGGTTTTTTGGGGGGTTTTTTTTGGGTTTTTTTTTTCCTTTTTCTATTGATATATATATAAAAATTAGTAGACTATTATGTTACCTTATTATTTTATGTTTAAATTACATTGTTTGTATCATTTCTTTTCTGTTTTCATATCTTCTGTAATTTTATTATATTCTAACAGTGTATTAGTGCCTATATGGCTTACCTTTTGTATACTTATTTAATAAAAAGATTTAAAAGCAGAAGACTGGCACAGAATACAGCAGGATATAGATCAGTTGCAGATATAAGCAGAGAAATAGCTGATGGAGATTAAACTGGCCAAATATGAAGTGTTCCACCCTTGTCAGTCAAATATAAATTATCATTAAACTGATAAGGGCAAGACCCTTAAAAGTGTTGGTGAGCAAAGGATCTTGGGGTCCAGTTTCATAGCTCCCTGAAAGTGGCTGCACAGGTTGATAGGGTAGTTTTGAAGATATCCTTAATGGTGTGGACACTAGTGCCCATGATGGAGTTGGTTGATTTTACAATCCTTTGAACGGTTCGTCATAATTTGTGTTTAGACTATGACCAATGACTTTCATAACCTTCCAAAATATAAAGGGGAGAATACAGCATGGAGTGGAGCTTGGAGAACAGCACTCCAACATCACCAGTGACCCTGATTTAATCCTGAGTTTACCTATTCTCCCTGTTACCACCTGGGTTTCCTCTGGGTGCTCAGGTTTCCTCTCACATTCAGAAGACATGCAGGTAAAGAGCTTCATTAACTGGATTGACATTATTGGAAGCTTAAGACCAAGACCAAAATGTCTTTAATTAAAAGCACATCCCATCAGAGGGAATATATGGTTTGGATCATGTTGTGGACAACCAAATCAGGAAGAAGCTCTGCTTACCCTTCTCAGGAATGTTATTCAAAAGTCTTCAGTGATAATTCTAACTGGCAGAGGAGGTTGAACTTTACATCTGTGAGAGGAATGGTAGAAGACAGGAAGTGAGAGCAAGAGTTGGCAGGAATCTGACTGCAGGGTCAGAGATTGAAATATTCAAGTAATTGGTCTTGTGTTTTGGTGATGTAGGTCATTTTAGGAATAGTGGATAATTAAACCGAATAAAATAAATCAAACATAGAAGTAAAATACAGAATACTGATGACTCCTACATAATATATGAAGCTTTTGGAAATAACAGAATTTCTGCATCAGTACATGGTAAGTGAAGTTAAAGGTTTGTGCGGGTGATCTTTCTGCCAATTTATTCCAGTGCTATGAGATAATCCACTCATATCTGAGTTCACATTTAAAGCAATATTATTATCAAATACTTTAATCTAAATCTGAAGCAAGTGGGAAATGTCACAGCACTATATCTTAGATAGTAGTTTCTGCTATATTATTTTATTTCTCTATTATTCTTGCCACAGTGCAGAATACTACTTAGTTGGTACATGATTGGGGTGAAAATTTGCACACTTGAAACTGGGGAGACTGAAATCTAAATGTGGCATGACATGGTTCAGGGAAAGTCTGAAAAGCTCCAACTCTAATGGAAATAAAAGAAAATTAAGGTAGGAAGATGTTCTCTGGTCAGTCAACATTTACAATAAGACTTCTAATACACGGGCTGACATTTGAAGTTTATTGGCCTGGGGCTTTTACCATATTTGGCAATCTTCATTGTCCTGTAAGTGGGAGTATTGATGGACACTAATTGGACTCTGCAATCACAGCAACTGATTTGCAACAAAGACTTTGAACTCTGGAAACAAAGTTTTATTTCTCAGTTATGAAAAATTGGCACATTCTGTATATATTACTAATAACGCCCACCATCTCCAGAAGGAAATATATTATGTTAACACTGATAACTCTTTCTGAATATTATTGAATTCAAATCACCCAAAATATTTTCCTATAAGCAGTATGACACTTCTGTAAAGATTTCACGCTCAACACATGTCAAAACATATCCCAAACTTTCACTAGAATTTATTCCTACAATTATATAAAATCTTCCACATCTACAAAGTAAATCCATGTAAAAAAAAACATTCCATGAAATAGGCAATTTTTTTCTGGACTGATAGAAAACTAACATTTTCACCTGGTTTACCAATAACATTTGGATTTATACACTCAGTAGCCACTTTGTTAGGTATACCTGTACACCTACTTGTTAATGCAAATAGGCAATCAGCCAATCATGCGGCAGCAACTCAATGCATAAAAGCATGCAGGCATGGTCAAGAGGTTCAGTTGTTGTTCAGACCAAACAGCACAATGGGGGAAGAAATGTGATCTAAATGACTTTGACTATGGAATGACTATTAGTGCCAGACAGGGTGGTTTATGCACCTCAGAAACTGCTGATTTCCTGATATTTTCAGTACACTAGCTGATGTTTCACCAAGGACCTATTCATTTGCAGCATGTTATTTCTACTGCTGTAGAAATATAAAGGCTAGGATAGCACTTACTTTCCCAATCACTTACTGCACGTGCACATTGCTTTCAAAGAACAAAATCCAAGAACGTTACTACCATGAGATTACTTTTCATGCAGGCATTCGCAGTAGAACAATATACAACAAAACCAATGAAAAACCACACAAAAACAAAGACTGACAAATAATCAACGTGCAGAAGATAAACTGTGCAAATGCAAAATATTAATAATAAATAAATACAGAAATAGATAATACTGAGAACACGAGCTCTTGAAAGTGAGTCCATAGGTTGTGTAATCAGTTCAGTGTTGAGGTGTTTATTGTTCAGTGTTCAATAGCTTGCATTCTACTATATTTAAATCCCTTCAAGCATCAACATTACCCAGTCACTCACAATTTAAAACACACTTTGTTTTTTCCATTTTGTGCACACAGTCCACAGAATTATTTGAAAACTAATGGAGAGGGTTGAATCGCTGTAATGGGAATCCGCATTTACTTGACCAACATACACAAAAAGCTGGAGAAATCCAATAAATCAGGCTGCATCTGTGGAGATGAGTGAACAGTCGGCAAAACTGTCAGCTGGTTGTACTTGTACTCCTGGCATACAGGCAGAGACTGAGGATAACAGCACCAGTGGTGAGGACTGTAGAGGTATTGACGAGGAATGTGGAGGAGTGCTTGCAGGACTGCTTTGAATTGGTGACTGGACTATATTCAGAAATACCATCTTCAGTTCTGAATGAATATGCGGTAGCTGCCACCAACTTCATCAAGACCTGCCTACGAGAACTTATTGGACAAATCAGAAGCCATGGATGAACCACAAGATTTGCAGTCTGTTGTGGGCTAGATCTGTTTAAGACTGACGACACAGAACTCTACAGGAAGTCCAGGTACAACCTACGGAAGGTGATCTTGAGAGCTAAGAATTAATTCAGAGTGATGTTAGAGATGGAATTGAATGCATGTCAGCTACAGTAGGTTTTGCAGGCCATTACTTCCTACTAAGCAAAACTAACATTATAACTAGTTGTGATGCTTCACTCCCAGATGATCTCAATGCTTTTTAAGCATGCTTTGAAAGGGAGAATAAAACTACACCTGTGCGAATGTCTGCAGCATCTGGCTGCCCTGTGATATCTGTCTCAGAGGGTGATGTTTTATATATGTTCTTGCAGAATACACCTTCTGGTGCTACTTGGACACGTCTTCAGTGATGACCCGGGGTCACAGGGGGTTTTGGCCCTTTAATCATCGTACATCCTCGACTGGGCGACCCAGCCGGAAGTGATCAGCCCCTGACTTGTGTCCAAGTAGTGCATTAATCCATGGAGCCCCCCTCCAGATCTACAGCCACCATGAAGCCCTTTCAGAAGCCTCCAGAATGTTCTTGGTGGCTCTTCTGCACTGCAGTCCTTTAACTCCAAGGAGTTTAGAGTCCGCTGTAATGAATGGCCCGCAAAGCCCCGGCACCCAACTTCGACTGGCTCACAGCGAGCTCTCCAGCCATTGCTCCAGCATTCTGCAACAAGATCTGTGCATCTAGCCCCCTGGTGCTCGTTGGCCTCTTCAATCCAGTCTTCCCAGGGGACAGTAAGTTCCAGCAGGACCACTTGCTTTGTAGACTCCGATATTAACACCATGTCCGGACGGAGCGGAGTGGCTGCGATGTTCTCTGGGAACTCGAGGTGCCTCCCTAGGTCTGCTTGGAGCTGCCAGTCTCGTGCAGTGGCAAGAAGCCCTCTCAAGGAACTAGGCCGATGTTGAGCCTTCTCCCCCGCTCTAATAAAGGTGATGGACTGTTTGGGAGCGTGCTGATTTTTGCTGTCTTGAATCGCTGTGCTGATTGCATCCGCCATAGACCTTAAGATTTGGTCATGGCGCCAGCAGTTTCGCCCTTCCCCCAATGCCTTTGGGCAGCAACTTAGGATATGTTCCAAGGTGCCCCTCTTCTGGCACAGTTGGCATGCTGGAGTGTTTGCCATGCCCCACCTGTGCAGGTTGGCCGGGTTTGGGAGAACATCATAGACTGATTGGATGAGAAACTTGATGCGCAATGGTTCGGCCCTCCAGAGCTCTGTCCAGGTGAGCTTGCGAGGTTCCACATGCTCCCATCTAGTCCAGGCGCCTTGTTTGTACATGCCGGCCATCTTGCTGTATCGTTCTTCCTCCACTTCCGCTCATATCTCATCCTGAACCAGTTGATACTTCTCCTTTCCACGGGTTTTGTCGTAGCGTGGTTTGGGAAAACAGCCCAGTCTTTCCCGCCCCACCGCCACAGTGGCCACCAAAATGTTGAGCCGCAGCCGTACCTCCGCTCTGTCGACAGCTTCCTGTGCCTGCCACTTCCTTCCGGTCTTTACGCGGATTCCTGCTGAAGCGACTTTAACATCAGAGGAGTCTCGGTACATCATAACCTCCCTGGCTCGAGTGATTTTGAACTCCTCTGATAGGCCGCTGACGGGGAGCTGCAGCTTGGTGGAACACCCATACAGGACAATGCAGCTTGAGGTCCGGGGGAGACCCAGTGACCTCCGGAGAAACTGACTGATGGTCTTCCCTAGAGCCCCCACTGTTGACATTGGCACCTCGTAGACTAGAAGGGGCCAGAATGGCCTTGGCAGGACTCCGTGTTGGTACATCCAGGTTTTGAATTTTCCTGGAAGCTCCGGTTTATCAATTGCGGTGAGCCAAGTTATCAAGTCACTCCTCACTCCTGGTTTGTTGAAGTGCGGCTGTGTCCTTCAGGGAACTGTCAAAGATCTTGCCCAGGCCCTTGACTGGTTTTCCTGTCACCGTTGGAATCTGGATCCCTCCCAGGGTAAAGCGGAACCAGTCGGCCACTCTTCCCTTCTTCAGGACCAGAGACCTGGACTTGGCTGGTTTAAAGCTCATCCTTGCCCATGAGATGAGCCATTCCAGCCCTGGAAGGAGCCATCTGCACCCAGGGACGGATGTTGCCATCACCACCAGGTCATCCATGAATGCTCTTATGGGGGCTGCCGAGTACCAGATCTAGACGTGGGGCCTCTACATCCCACCTCCGCTGACTTGACAATCAGGTTCATGGCCAATCAGAAGAGTGGCACCGAGATTGTGCAGCCAGTGATTGTGCCCTTCTCCAGCCGATGCCAGGCGGATGTTACTGACCCTGAGGACACTCTCAACCTGAAGTCGCTGTAATAATCCAGAATGAGGTTTCGGATCATCTCTGGAACGTGATGTCTTGTCAGTGCTGTTTCAATGAGTTTGTGTGGGATGGATCCATAGGCATTGGTTAGGCCTAACCAGAGTGCTGCAAGGTCTCCTCTGTTCTCCCTTGCCTCCCGGATCAGCTGGACCACCACTCCTGTGTGCCCCAGGCATCCAGGTACTCCTGGGACTCCCCCCTTCTGTACTGAGGTGTCTATGTATCCATTCTTCAAGAGGAACTCAGTTAAACATTGGGCCACAATCTTGAAGATCTTCCCTTCAACGCTGAGCAGCGAGATAATATAAAACTGCTCGATGTTGCTTGAATCCTCCTCTTTTGGTATCCAGACACCCTCCGCGTGCCTCCACTGAGCAGCGACCTTTCCTCTCTGCCAGATCACCTTTAAGATCTTCCAGAGTCGCACAAGGAGCCTTGGGCACTGCTTGTAGTCTTTGTAAGGCACTCCACTGGGGCTAGGGGTGGAACTTGCTCTTGCTGCTTCGACTGCTTCTTTGACCTCCTTCAGGGTGGGTTCAGAAATGTCGAATTGGGTCACCGGTTCTGGAGGTATCACCAGTGCCTCACACGGGCCGAGGTCCTGCTCTTTCGAGGTGTCACTGCAAGTGATACTGAGATGTTGGTTTATCTCCACTACAGAACAAGTGAGGTGGCCACTTCGCTTCTGTCCTAGTATCCTCTTGGTGAAGCCGAAGGGATTGGTAATGAAAGCGCTGCGCTTTGGGCCCTCTCCTTGCCCTTCCTTCGGTGCCACTCAGCCCACCTGAGTGTGATGAGCCTCCTCCTCATGATATCTGTGAGGTCTGACAGGCCAGTTTTCTCCTCCTCCTTGGCCAACTTAAATTGGTGCTTCAGAGATTTGAGGTCTTGTCTCAGCTGGCTGATCTTCAGTTCCTGCCGGTTTGGTCTCGCTGGATTACTTGTTCCATGCTTTTCCTTGACGCCAAACCATTCTGAGCCTATGCTCATTATGAGGGTGCACATAGTCTGGAGCTCCTAGTCAGCATTGCCCTTCGATATCGCCTCCAGAATCTTGTCTACGTCCTCATCCATCTGGAGCCACTCCTTCTTGTTAGCGGCAGGCCACTTCGCCTGACGCTGTTCCGACTTTCTGCTCACTGGGCGGACTTGTGTTGCTTGGAGGCTCCGGGCACTGTGGGGTGACTCCGACTGGGCTCCTCCTCTGTCTGACCAGGTTCTGTAGTCAGCACCACAGAGCTTGTAGTACTAGCTACTGCTCCTGTGCGTTGCTTCACTTGTTTCCTCCTCGAGCAGGCCATCTTTGTCTGGTGGATCTTCAGACCTCTCAGGTATTTG
This sequence comes from Mobula hypostoma, assembly GCF_963921235.1. NCBI lineage: Eukaryota > Metazoa > Chordata > Chondrichthyes > Myliobatiformes > Myliobatidae > Mobula > Mobula hypostoma. The sequence continues at coordinate 86,545,787 of NC_086108.1, read as the reverse complement.
CACACCTTGCCACAGATACAAACTACGCTCATAGTCGATCGTCCACCTGCTTGAGTCATTGCCAATAGGTCCGTCCGATTGGGATGCTCATCCTCCCCCCCCCTCTCGAGCATCCCTGGGGGTATGTTTCAGAAGGGTTCTTCGTAGCTTGTTTGGGTGCTCCCTCACAGGAGCTGCAGTTCAGGGTGCTAGCCCTTGCTGCCCCGTTTGCCGTCTTTCCGTGCTGTCTGCTGTCTCTCCAGCCGTCACCATTCTATTCATGGCCGTCATCCAGACTTTCCTACAGGTCACAGAATACATCTTCTGGTGCTACTTGGACACGTCTTCAGTGATGAACCCGGGGTCACAGGGGGTTTTGGGTCTTTAACCATCAGACAACCTCGACCGGGTGACCCAGCCGGGGGTGATCAGCCCCTGACTTGTGTCCAAGCGGCGCACTAATCCACGGATCCCCCTCCGGATCCACAGCCACTGCGAGGCCTTTTCAGCAGCCTCCAGAATGTTCTCGGTGGCTCTTCTGCACTGCAGTCCTTTAACTCCAAGGAGTCTTAGAGTCCGCTGTAATGAATGCTAATTTTTCTGTCTTGCAATGTTCTGCTACCGCAAAGCAACAAATTTCACGACCTATGTCAACGATAATAAACCTGATTATAATAAACCTGGTTCTGATTAATCTGCTGAATCTCTGATGTTCATGTTTTGGATTTTATTTCATGGTTCAACAAATAAATAGGAAAAGTTCAGGGAGAAATTTCCAGTCTCAGCTGAATTGAAATATTTGGGGTTTTCAACTGAAGCATGCATGGTGATAAATGTACAAGTCTTTTACAATCGATTTGAATTCCGTTCCATTCAAATTAGCAGAAAGTTAATCAATGTGATATGTAAAATTAGCAGACCTCCATGAGGTTAAACAAGGTTAAACTAACCATTACTGTGGCAGCAATCATAAATTTGGGAGACATCATTCAGATTATGTTTATAATTTGCTTGGTTGTTAGCTCCATGATATAGAACATACACCAGTATAGGCCCTGCAGGCTACGGCACTGTGCTGACCTTTTCACCTATTCCAAGATCAATCTCACCCTTCCCTCCCCAGAGCCCTCCATTTTTCTCACGTGTTTAATCCGCTGGAGTTCTGTTACTCTTGTCACTACTAGAACATTGACTTGAGCAATCAGATTCCCTTAATGATATCTTTTTTCAACTTTCATCAGGTTTCTTAAGTTTTTCTATCTGCGTTGCTCAAAGTTCAAAGTAAATTGATTATCAAAGTATGTAAGCGTCACCATATGCAACCCAGAAATTTATTTTCTTGAGGGTATACTCAGTAAATCCAAGAGCCATTATACAATCCATGACAGACCAACAACCAATCTGCAGAAGACAATAAACTGTGCAAATACAACAGAGTAAAATAATAATAATCAAATAAGCAATAAATATTGAGAAAATGAGATGAGAAGTCCTTGAAAGCGAGTCCACAGGTAGTGGAAACAGTTCAGTGATGGGGCAAGTGAAGTTATCCCCACTGGTCCAAGAGCCTGGCGGTTGAGGGGTAGTAAATACTCCTCAACCTGGTAGTGCGAGTCCTGAGACTCGTGTACCTACCTCCTCATGGCAGCAGCGAGAGGAGAGCATGATCTGGGCTGTGGAGGTCGCTGATGATGGATGCTGATTTCCTGCAACGGTGCTCCATGTAGAGTGCTCAATGGAGGGGAGAGCATTACTCATGATGGACTAGGCTGCAACGAGAACCTTTTGTAGGATTTTCTGTTCAAGGGCATTGGTGTTTCTATTACTAAGCTGCAATGCAACCAGTCAATATACTCTCCACCACACAGCTATAGATGTTTGTCAAAGTTTTCAGAATCAGGTTTACTATCACCAGCGTGTGTCATGAAATTTGTTAACTTAGCAGTAGCAGTTCAATACCATACATAATATAGAAAATAAATAAATAAATAACAGTATACGTATATTGAATGGATTAAAAATCGTGTAAAAACAGAAATAATATATTTTTAAAAAGTGTTCAAGGGTTCCATGCCCCCAGCACATTCTTAGGTGTGCTGATTGTTAATGCAAATTATGCATTTTACTTTATGTTTCCAAATACATGCGATAAATAAATCTAAATCTGAAACCTGAATTTGAACAAACAAATAAGTGCCTTGTTATTCTAAGTTAACAGGCAAAGAAACAATGCCCTCTGCAAATATCTATATGGTGAAATATATAATTCTGAGCACTGAGAGAATATTGTCCAATTTGCATCCTGCTCAGCCTCTCTGGTGCTGAAACTTGTCCTTGGTATTTCCAGACTTTCCATTACTTTTCTATCTCTGCCCTAAATTACGCCTAATCCTGTTCACCCATCCTACAGTACTCACTAACCTACACTTGTTCTTGGTTCTCATACTTGTTTTTAAATTCCTTGGTAACCTGTGCAACATCAACTACTCCAATTTTCAAGTTATGAGCAGCCCCCATCCTACTTGTTTCACTCAAAATGCTAGAGGAACTCAGTAGTCCAGACAGCATCTATGAAAAACAGTAAACAGTCGACATTTCAGGCTGAGACCTTTCATCAGGACTGGAAAAAAGAGATTAGAAATCAGAGTAAGGAGGTCGGGGGAGGAGAGGAAGAAGTACAAGGTAGTAGGTATAGGTGAAACCGGGAGATGTGGAGTGTGTGAAGTAAAGAGTTATGTGACCGTGGTAGCGGGTCTGGGTGAGCACATGGTTGAAGAGTCAGAATGCAGCAGAGATCACAGAGGAGGAGAAATGACAGAGGGTTTCAGTGAACTCCCATCGAAGGGAAGATTCACAGAGGGAGTACTATTTGCTTCACCATTGGTGGCTGTGCTACAGGATTTGGAAACCACCCCTTCAAACATTCCTGGCTCTCAACCCTTTCTTTCCACCAGGATACTCCAGAAAACTTAGCTTTTGACCAACCTGTTCCAACGTCTCCCCGTAGTACTCTAAGCCACGTTTCACTTGTTAACACTTTGGTGGAGCACCCTGGGATGTTTTACAATAAAAATAGAGTAAGTTCATAGGAATCATAAAATAGTGATAAACAGAGGTATGGAGGCACAGCTAGTAGTGTCACTACCCCTTGCGTCTGTCCTGACTTCGGACCTATCTGTGTGGTGTTTGTATGTGCTCCCTGTGGGTTTCCGTTGGGTGCCAAGTTTTCTCCCATACCCAAAGACATGCAAGGTTGGTTGGTTATTTGGTCACTGTAAGTTGCTTCTAGTGTATAAGAAGAGCGATAGAAGCCAAGGAGAAATGGATGAGGATGTCGGAATCAAAAGCAGATTAACATAGGATTAGTGTAAATGAGTGGTTAATGGTCAGTGCAGCCTTCAGGCTGTATATCTCGATGCTTCAATAGTTTGTGACCTGTTGGCTCAGTACATATGTGCTTGTCTTTAAAAGCTGCCCAAGTAATCCCAGCTTTAGGCACTAGGTCCATGATTAGCAGTATGGATTATAAAGAAATTACAACAGTCAAAGCTGGATCTTTAAGATGAATTCCTCAGTTTTACCATAAATAGGAAATACTTTCTGGCTTAATTTGCCAGGGTCCAACAAATCAGTGCCGGTGGCAGTCTGATCATCTTGTCTAACTTCTGCAGCCTGATTCGAAATAATCAGAGTCTTAATCATTCTCTACATACTACAGGGCCACTGATAGTAGGCATAACTGCTCTCTTTTTGGCTTATGTTGCAAGATAATTTGCTTCAAGGTAAAAATTAAAGCAGGAAAAAATCTTCATGGAAAGAGGCACTTTAATGTAAGTGAAATCAATGGAACCAGACATCAGGAGGTGAGTACAATCAGAAACCAATATGCCCATACGAACATTATGCCTAAAGACTCAGGGACTTTGTTTCTACTCTTGGGAGAGACATGAACAAGGAGATGAACATAGGTACAAAATAAAGGGCTAGTTATTTAAAATTGAGCTGTGCAGAATTATTTTTCTCTGAAAGGGTAATGAACCTCTGGAATTCTCTGCCCTGAGGATGGGGAAAGCTGGGTTGTTCAACATGTTTAAGATGGAGGCAGATTAATATTTGAAAGCTGGGGGAATTGAGAGAGGTAGGAGAAACTAGCATAGAAAACGTTTTGAGGTAACATATTGAAATGTGGGGCAGAATCAAGGGGCCTGGTAGACTACTCTGCTTCTAATTTTATGGTTTCTTGTGTAAAAAAAATCTTTTCTTAAGTACTTGGTGTGTTAAGTCCAGCTCAAACTCATTTGATAGCCTTCGTTTTTTCCATCCAATTCCAACATGATTAAAATGATCAGTAATAAACTAGGCATTTTTAACATTTTGCTGTATTTTATCCTTGTCTCTTTTATCATATACATAGAAGTATTTAGGTTTGTTATTAACTTGTGAACTATTTTTACCTCTGGCTGCTACAAAACATTAGAAAACAAAGCCATGCACGTAATACCTGTATCTAAATTCTTGAACCGTCGACTATACAACAGAAGCCTCTCAACACTAACGTCCATTTCTGCTGTTTTTCCACACAATCAAATCAAGAGGGATTTTCCCCCAATCAATTCAAACAAGTCCCCACACAATTTTTAGAATGGCTCCCACCAATTTGTTCATATCCCGGACGCAGGCCCCAATTTTGATAGGGACCCGGGACGGGTTAAAGATCCAGCAGAAATGGAAAACACTTTGGAGTCTGGTATTGCTATCAACTAATACGATTTATTAGTAACTACGCAATACAGTAATATAAATGTAGATATATCAAACAGGTTAGCAATGATTATATACAAGTGTGGAAATATATGAAAACCAAGCCCCTTCATGTCTAGGGGTAAATAGATAGTCTTACGATGATGAGTAAAATTCAGTTCGGTTCGTCGTATTGAGTTGAATAGTGATGGAGAGGGAGAGAAAGGGAGAGATTGGAGTCCTCAGGTGAGCTGACACTGTCAATCTTCCCATTGTCCTCCAAAATCCTCAAAATTCTTCAGAAGTCACCGACTGTGACCACAACAAAGGGGACTGTTCTTCTGTGGTGGAATTATCAACCCAGGCGAGGGTCGGACACACGAATAACTCCCCACCCGTCACACCCTTTTCACACCGCAAGAGCCACTTATCGATCCACCCGATCAATCCTCCAACACCCACCTTTTCTGTGGGCACAACAAAGCACATTCAGTGTCCAAAACCATGTGTCTGTAGGTGTAACAGCTGACCTTCTGTTTATCTCACCGTGCTGAATACTAGCTGTCCATCAAGCAGCTCCTCCCTTCTCTCTCTGTAAGAACTTGGAAGCTGCCAGTGTCCTTGTAGAAAGTATAAACCAACTGTGAGCAGTCTTTGCCCTTCTCTCCTTCTTTCTCTCTCTTTTCAACAAGGTGCCTGTGTTGAACAACTCTGTTTTCATGGCAACCCAAAAGCTAACAGCAGTAGTCAGTGTCCTTGTAAAAGTGTAAACATGAGCTGAAAGGCGGACTTTGCGACCCCCCCCTACAGAAATCCAAAAGTTAGTCTCAGTTTTTTCTTGTGCCTTAAAATGACAATCCACAGCAAAAAGGAACCCCAGGGGTACATAACAGTCAGCAACCATCAACAGCTTCAGCAACTGCTAGTTTACTCCCAATTAGTAGGTTGCTGTTAGGAGAGGACACTACAGGAATAAAATCCAGTGAGCCTTTGCAGGCAAGTTAAGTAACAATCAGTTTCTCAATAACCTTGTGGGTAGTTGCTCCCTGTGGAAGCATTAACTCTCTCACCTACAGGGAATCCTGTGCTGTTCACATATAAGCTGGCATACCAGCTTGCCTGCTTCACGAACACACAGACAACCCCTCCAGTGTTCATACTTGAGCACCAGAATGTTCTCTGTGTGTATATGATACCTTCATCATTTCTTACACTGCTTCTTGTTGGCCATTTAATTACCAATTTAATTGACTCAGGACAACATTGTGGGTCAAAGGTCCTGTTCCTGTGCTGTACTGTTCTATGTTCTATTTCAGCGTTCATCTGTCTTCTCTCATCACCAATTGTTACAAACCATGTCTAAGATTGTTGCTAGGATTCAATGGGATTCTGGCAGTTTGTTAACAAGCTGACTTGCATATCAATCAATCAATAGAGGCATCATTAAAAAAAAATCACTAACAGCCAATGCTTCCCTTAAGAGCTTAAGTTTAGTACCTGTTATGGCTCCCATATTTTTAAACCTCCCAATTTCAGAGCTACCTATTTGCACTTAAACCGATGTCACTTGAATGTAAATGAAACCTTAACATCAAAGTAATTAATGCTTCTTGCCAACCAAATGAAGGGAGTTGGTGGATGGTACTCGAATGGGTCTGATTATGTTTGTTCTGCTTACACCATTCGCACTGCAAGCCAAAGATCAATATATTATCAGATATGAAAATCTGACCTACGCTAATACACGTTTGTAGTATGTTTTAAACACTGAATAAAAGGAGCCATCTGGCCCATTGCTTCTTTGCTGTGTTTCTACTGCAGCCCTTTAATCATTTGAAAATACAAATAAAATTATGTCATGAATTGCAGATCGCATCTTCCCATCTCCCTCAATCTTCATTAAACAGAGCTGACACCACCTAATGAAAGAGGCCCACAGATTGAAGATGGTGAGAATTTACTTACATTGAAGTAAAATGCTGTTGAATGTCAATAGGCATTCTATATAACCTATAGAATGGAGAAAGGCCTTGATAGAGTGTCGTAACGGGGGGCACTGGGGGCGGACCCAAATGCAAGACACAGACACTGAAGTAATAGGAACAGGACCTGACTAGAGAGCTGGGACAAGAACACAGACTTGGGCTAGGACATTGGCTTGGCAAGCGGGACCAGGACAAGGAACTGGGAACAAGGAGCCTGGACTAGTGACACGGAACTCTGGAACCAGAGCCTGGACAAGGACCCAGAACTCCGGAACTAGAGCCTGGACTAGTGACACGGAACTCTGGAACTAGAACCTAGACAGGGACACAGAACTCCGGAACCAGAGCCTGGACTAGTGGCACAGAACTCCGGAACCAGAGCCTGAACAGGGACACAGAACTCCGGAACTAGAGCCTAGACAGGGACACAGAACTCCGGAACCAGAGCCTGGACTAGTGACATGGAACTCCGGAACCAGAGCCTGGACTAGTGACTCGGAACTCCGGAACCAGAGCCTGGACTAGTGACACGGAACTCTGGAACCAGAGCCTGGAGAGGGACACAGAACTCTGGAAACAGAGCCTGGACTAGTGACACAGAACTCCAGAACCAGAGCCTGGACTAGTGACATGGAACTCCGGAACCAGAGCCTGGACAGGGACACAGAACTGCGGAACCAGAGCCTGGACAGGGACACAGAACTCCAGAACCAGGGCCTGGACAGGGACACAGAACTCCGGAACTAGAGCCTGGACTAGTGACAGGGAACTCCGGAACCAGAGCCTGGACAGGGACACAGAACTCCAGAACCAGAGCCTGGACTAGTGACACAGAACTCCGGAACCAGAGCCTGGACAGCGACACGGAACTCCGGAACCAGGGCCTGGACTAGTGACACAGAACTCCAGAACCAGAGCCTGGACTAGTGACATGGAACTCCGGAACCAGAGCCTGGACAGGGACACAGAACTCCGGAACCAGGGCCTGGATTAGCGACATGGAACTCCGGAACCAGAGCCTAGACAGGGACACGGAACTCCGGAACCAGAGCCTGGACAGGGACACAGAACTCCGGAACCAGAGCCTGGACTAGTGACACAGAACTCCGGAACCAGAGCCTGGACAGGGACACGGAATTCCGGAACCAGGGCCTGGATTAGTGACACAGAACTCCGGAACCAGAGCCTGGACTAGTGACACGGAACTCCGGAACCAGAGCCTGGACTAGTGACACAGAACTCCGGAACCAGAGCCTGGACAGGGACATGGAACTCCGGAACCAGAGCCTGGACGAGTGACACAGAACTCCGGAACCAGAGCCTGGACTAGTGACACAGAACTCCGGAACCAGAGCCTGGACAGGAACACAGAACTCCGGAACCGGGGCCTGGACAGGGACATGGAACTACGGAACCAGAGCCTGGACTAGTGACACAGAACTCCGGAACCAGAGCCTGGACAGCGACACAGAACTCCGGAACCAGAGCCTGGACTAGTGACACAGAACTCCAGAACCAGACCTAGACTAGTGACATGGAACTCCAGAATCAGAGCCTGGACAGGAACACAGAACTCCGGAAGCAGAGCCTGGTGTAGTGACACAGAACTCTGGAACCAGAGCCTGGACAGGGACACAGAACTCCGGAACCAGAGCCTGGACTAGTGACACAGAACTCCAGAACCAGACCTAGACTAGTGACATGGAACTCCGGAACCAGAGCCTGGACAGGGACACGGAACTCCGGAAGCAGAGCCTGGTGTAGTGACACAGAACTCTGGAACCAGAGCCTGGACAGGGACACAGAACTCCGGAACCAGAGCCTGGACTAGTGACACCGAACTCCGGAACCAGAGCCTGTACAGGGACACAGAACTCCGGAACCAGAGCCTAGACAGGGACACGGAATTCCGGAACCAGAGCCTAGACAGGGACACGGAACTCCGGAACCAGAGCCTGGACTAGTGACACAGAACTCCGGAACCAGAGCCTGGACAGCGACACGGAACTCCGGAACCAGAGCCTGGACTAGTGACATGGAACTCCGGAACCAGAGCCTGGACTAGTGACTCGGAACTCCGGAACCAGAGCCTGGACTAGTGACACGGAACTCCGGAACCAGAGCCTGGAGAGGGACACAGAACTCTGGAACCAGAGCCTGGACTAGTGACACAGAACTCCAGAACCAGAGCCTGGACTAGTGACATGGAACTCCGGAACCAGAGCCTGGACAGGGACACAGAACTGCGGAACCAGAGCCTGGACAGGGACGCAGAACTCCAGAACCAGGGCCTGGACAGGGACACAGAACTCCGGAACTAGAGCCTGGACTAGTGAGAGGGAACTCCGGAACCAGAGCCTGGACAGGGACACAGAACTCTAGAACCAGAGCCTGGACTACTGACACAGAACTCCGGAACCAGAGCCTGGACAGCGACACGGAACTCCGGAACCAGGGCCTGGACTAGTGACACAGAACTCCAGAACCAGAGCCTGGACTAGTGACATGGAACTCCGGAACCAGAGCCTGGACAGGGACACAGAACTCCGGAACCATAGCCTGGACTATGTAACACGGAACTCCGGAACCAGTGCCTGGACTAGTGACACGGAACTCTGGAACCAGAGCCTGGACAGGGACACAGAACTCCGGAACCAGGGCCTGGATTAGCGACACGGAACTCCGGAACCAGAGCCTTGAGAGGGACACAGTACTCCGGAACCAGAGCCTGGACTAGTGACCAGGAACTGCGGAACCAGAGCCTGGACAGGGACACGGAACTCCGGAACCAGGGCCTGGACAGGGACACAGAACTCCGGAACTAGAGCCTGGACTAGTGACAGGGAACTCCGGAACCAGAGCCTGGACAGGGACACAGAACTCCAGAACCAGAGCCTGGACTAGTGACACAGAACTCCGGAACCAGAGCCTGGACAGCGACATGGAACTCCGGAACCAGGGCCTGGACTAGTGACACAGAACTCCAGAACCAGAGCCTGGACTAGTGACATGGAACTCCGGAACCAGAGCCTGGACAGGGACACAGAACTCCGGAACCAGAGCCTGGACTATGTAACACGGAACTCCGGAACCAGTGCCTGGACTAGTGAAACGGAACTCCTGAACCAGAGCCTGGACAGGGACACAGAACTCCAGAACCAGGGCCTGGACAGGGACACAGAACTCTGGAACTAGAGCCTGGACTAGTGAGAGGGAACTCCGGAACCAGAGCCTGGACAGGGACACAGAACTCCAGAACCAGAGCCTGGACTAGTGACACAGAACTCCGGAACCAGAGCCTGGACAGCGACACGGAACTCCGGAACCAGGGCCTGGACTAGTGACACAGAACTCCAGAACCAGAGCGTGGACTAGTGACATGGAACTCCGGAACCAGAGCCTGGACAGGGACACAGAACTCCGGAACCATAGCCTGGACAGGGACACAGAACTCCAGAACCAGGGCCTGGACAGGGACACAGAACTCCGGAACTAGAGCCTGGACTAGTGAGAGGGAACTCCGGAACCAGAGCCTGGACAGGGACACAGAACTCCAGAACCAGAGCCTGGACTAGTGACACAGAACTCCGGAACCAGAGCCTGGACAGCGACACGGAACACCGGAACCAGGTCCTGGACTAGTGACACAGAACTCCAGAACCAGAGCCTGGACTAGTGACATGGAACTCCGGAACCAGAGCCTGGACAGGGACACAGAACTCCGGAACCATAGCCTGGACTATGTAACACGGAACTCCGGAACCAGTGCCTGGACTAGTGACACGGAACTCCGGAACCAGAGCCTGGACAGGGACACAGAACTCCGGAACCAGGGCCTGGATTAGCGACACGGAACTCCGGAACCAGAGCCTTGAGAGGGACACAGTACTCCGGAACCAGAGCCTGGACTAGTGACCAGGAACTGCGGAACCAGAGCCTGGACAGGGACACAGAACTCCAGAACCAGGGCCTGGACAGGGACACAGAACTCCGGAACTAGAGCCTGGACTAGTGACAGGGAACTCCGGAACCAGAGCCTGGACAGGGACACAGAACTCCAGAACCAGAGCCTGGACTAGTGACACAGAACTCCGGAACCAGAGCCTAGACAGCGACACGGAACTCCGGAACCAGGGCCTGGACTAGTGACACAGAACTCCAGAACCAGAGCCTGGACTAGTGACATGGAACTCCGGAACCAGAGCCTGGACAGGGACACAGAACTCCGGAACCATAGCCTGGACTATGTAACACGGAACTCCGGAACCAGTGCCTGGACTAGTGACACGGAACACCGGAACCAGGGCCTGGATTAGCGACACGGAACTCCGGAACCAGAGCCTTGAGAGGGACACAGTACTCCGGAACCAGAGCCTGGACTAGTGACCAGGAACTCCGGAACCAGAGCCTGGACAGGGACACAGAACTCCGGAACCAGAGCCTGGACTAGTGACACAGAACTCCGGAACCAGAGCCTGGACAGGGACACGGAACTCCGGAAGCAGAGCCTGGACTAGTGACACAGAACTCCGGAACAGAGCCTAGACAGGGACACAGAACTCCGGAACCAAAGCCTGGACTAGTGACACAGAACTCTGGAACCAGAGCCTGGACTAGTGACACGGAACTCTGGAACCAGAGCCTGGACTAGTGACACGGAACTCTGGAACCAGAGCCTGAACTAGTGACACAGAACTCTGGAACCAGAGCCTAGACTAGTGACACAGAACTCCGGAACCAGAGCCTGGACTAGTGACACAGAACTCCGGAACCAGAGCCTGGACAGCGACACGGAACTCCGGAACCAGGGCCTGGATTAGTGACACAGAACTCCGGGACCAGAGCCTGGACTAGTGACACGGAACTCCGGACCCAGAGCCTGGACTAGTGACACAGAACTCCGGAACCAGAGCCTGGACAGGGACATGGAACTCCGGAACCAGAGCCTGGACGAGTGACACAGAACTCCGGAACCAGAGCCTGGACTAGTGACACAGAACTCCGGAACCAGAGCCTGGACAGGGACACGGAACTCCGGAACCGGGGCCTGGACAGGGACACGGAATTCCGGAACCAGAGCCTGGACTAGTGAGAGGGAACTCCGGAACCAGAGCCTGGACAGGGACACAGAACTCCAGAACCAGAGCCTGGACTAGTGACACAGAACTCCGGAACCAGAGCCTGGACAGCGACACGGAACTCCGGAACCAGGGCCTGGACTAGTGACACAGAACTCCAGAACCAGAGCCTGGACTAGTGACATGGAACTCCGGAACCAGAGCCTGGACAGGGACACAGAACTCCGGAACCATAGCCTGGACTATGTAACACGGAACTCCGGAACCAGTGCCTGGACTAGTGACACGGAACTCCGGAACCAGAGCCTGGACAGGGACACAGAACTCCGGAACCAGGGCCTGGATTAGCGACACGGAACTCCGGAACCAGAGCCTTGAGAGGGACACAGTACTCCGGAACCAGAGCCTGGACTAGTGACCAGGAACTGCGGAACCAGAGCCTGGACAGGGACACAGAACTCCAGAACCAGGGCCTGGACAGGGACACAGAACTCCGGAACTAGAGCCTGGACTAGTGACAGGGAACTCCGGAACCAGAGCCTGGACAGGGACACAGAACTCCAGAACCAGAGCCTGGACTAGTGACACAGAACTCCGGAACCAGAGCCTGGACAGCGACATGGAACTCCGGAACCAGGGCCTGGACTAGTGACACAGAACTCCAGAACCAGAGCCTGGACTAGTGACATGGAACTCCGGAACCAGAGCCTGGACAGGGACACAGAACTCCGGAACCATAGCCTGGACTATGTAACACGGAACTCCGGAACCAGTGCCTGGACTAGTGACACGGAACA